>NW_027256881.1:146203351-147403351 GCF_029215685.1 Pituophis catenifer annectens | reverse complement strand
GAAGGACATCAAAGAGGAAAGGAAGATGGTTGAAAATCAGAGGAAGATAGGTGAGCCAGTTGGATATGCTTTGGATAGTGTAATATGACTGTAGTATGACAAGAGCCGCATGTTCAACCAGCCTATAACTTCTCATCTTCTCAGGACTTTCCCTATTTCCCCTTGACCATTACTAATGTCTGTGGCAGGAGGATATTATGCCTTTAAGGCTCATTGTTAGCAGATGCCTCTTAGCTGAATAAGCATGATTTATGCTTTACACATTGACTGTATCCCTTTTTCCAGTTATTTTAATGTGTACCGGTTGCTGTGTATGATTGGCTATCTTCCTATGAGTAAAAAGACTTGTTTGCAGTTTGAAGTCACTTGATAGTGGACCTTGAACCTCAGATAAAGCCACAGGGTGGTGCTGGTCTGAAAGTAACCAGAATTGTTACTTCTTGGGCTAGCATGTGGTATATTGTATACGTAATGAGTCATTGGAAAATGCTGTAGAGAATTGATAAAGCGGTAAATGGCTTCAGCTATTTCAGTTGCATACGATAGCTAGCAGGCCCAAACCTTACAAATGAATCATTATATCTCTTAATTAAAATAGTTCAACAAAGTAAATAACTTGTACAGCATAATGTGGTCTCCCTCTCCTGCAAAGTTTTTAAAATATTGCTATGCAACTTGTTCTGGGATTATTAAAATGATACTTTTTGTTCACTGCAGCAATATAAAACATACGCTAAAGTGCCATCAGTACTTCTGTCAGGTTTCGATGTCATCTCAAATAAATTGCACTCCCAAACAATTAATCTTTGCTGAAATATTCCATTTATTGAGTACGACAGATCTGGCCCCGACTTTGTCGTAGCTGATACTAACCCTCTGACCCCCAAACCCTTCCCTTTCCGTTCCCCAATTCTCATCTTCTCATTGGCCATCTTTCAAGTCAGTCTCCTCAGCTTCTGACCTCATCCCCACAGGAATGTTCCCCCCTCCCATCCCATCTCCTAGGGGATATTATCTACAGAGAAAATAAGTAGGTGAAAAGTCAAGCCTCATCTTTTTAGAATGCTGACAACTTCTTCCTGTTTCGAAACTAGCTTGTTTTAGTGAAGAACCTCTACAGGAACAGTAAAAGTAAGGGAGTCCCTGCAGATTTTACTCCATTAGTTGTTGCATGATATCATGGAATGCTGTTACTTTTCCACCAAAGTGGTACCTATTAATCTACTTGCATTTATATGCTTTTGAACTGCTAGGTTGGTAGGAGCTGGGGCAAGGAACGGATGCTCACCCCATTGCATGGTGCTTAAGTCTCAAACCTGAGCTGCCATCTTTCCAGCCAACAAGCCCAGCTTCTTAACCGCTAAGTCACCATACCGCCCCTTACAGGAGCAGTGGTATTCCAAAATTATCTAACAAGAGTAACTTATGTAGACCTCTCAGACAATTGTATTATTTTAGAAGTTCATTGTAGTAAAATATAAAGGGCAGTATTGTTTACTTTGTGTTGAATGAATTGGTTATCCAAGGCTATTTCAGGTAAGATGAAAATCAATCCATACAAATAAGGCATTTCCCATTGTATTACAACTCATGGTTGTCATCTTTTGCTGCCCAGTTTTCCTTTTCCAACTATCCTAGAAAAGAATTCAGACTGAATGACAGCTTGGCACAAAGTTCAATGTTACAAATTCCTGCCAGTGTGAAACTTAACCTTGTTGTGCCAAAAATAAATATGTCAGTTGTGTCTCACTTTGCTTTCACATATATTAAAGAGTATTTCTAATCAAAGTTTAACTCTGAATGAAGCAGTAATCATAGAGTAATAATCATGGCTAAATAAACAGGTCTCTAAATCAGCAATCAACCATAATTATCTGCCTGTTTCAGAGTCTGTTTGAGCTTGTGCTGTAAGACTACAACACTTTAAACATTTACAGTAATCTGCTCAAGTGCTTCCTGTTTCAGACATATTGTGAAAATGTGTCAAATCTCAACTCTGAATGTCCTTTGCTGTAAACAGAGCTTCTACCCTGATTGCAAAATCTAAACAATATCAACCACTGTTTGCATTGACAACTGGGGCAGTAATTTTAGGGTGAACAAGCAGGAGGTATATTCAAACGAGCTGAAGCATAAGTAAGGCCAAATAAATAGAAACAGTCTTGAAACACAAAATATAATATGTAAGTAAGTAAGCTTAGAGCAGTGTAGCTGGAGAAAAACTACCTTGATCTCTCAAGGGGGCTTTTGGTAACATTAATCACAATAGCTTTCTGGATGAACTACAGGCACTGGGAGATGCCAGAGATGCTGTGTTAGTAGTTCTTTCTCGGTGGTTGATTCCAGTCAGTGTTGATGGGGAAGAGATCTGTGGCTCCTTATGGGGTGATGTAGGGCTTAATACTCTTGCCCTTTTTGTTTAATATTTACATGAAACCACTGTAAAAGAGTACCTGCTGCTTTATTTATTAATCAAATGTATATGGTTGCCCATCTCACGGAAAGTGATTCTGGGTGGAATAAAACAATCCAATGAAATTGTAAATAAAGAAAACAATCATTACCTGAAACCAATTTGGGATCATTTTAATTGTACATCTTGACCTGGGCTTGAAAGTCTTGTCCTAGTGTCTGGAAGCTGTGTAGGTCTGGATGGATAGGGACAGACTTGGACAATCCTGATAAGACCAAGAGGTTGTGGGTATTTGACTCTTCCCTGTCCTGTGGACTTTCCATGTCTAATATCCAATAAGATAACACTATCTCATTTGAGACTGATGTGTAACCTAGTAGTCTCCTTGGATTCATAGCCCCTATTTGAAGAACAGGTGGCAATTGTGACAAAGAGGACCTTTGAACAGATTCATCTGGTCTGCCAATTGCATCTCTTCCTAGGTTAGAAAGCCATTCAGATGGTCACTCGTGCCTTAGTGATGTCACAATTGGACTCTTGAAGTGTATTCCACATTGGGCTGGCCTTGAAGACCACCCTGAATGAGCCTAGAATGTGTCAGGAGCGGAAGTAATTGCCATGCAGAAGTATGTCCAGATGATACTAGTAGGCTTCCAGATACAATTCAAAGTACAGGTTATAACCTATAAAGTCCTTATGACATAAGACCTGGCTATTGGAAGGAACACCTATCTCCCGATAACGTCTACCTGGCCTGTAAAACCAGAGAGACTGGGTGCATTCCAAGTCCTTTTGATCAAACAAATGAATGAATAGAATAGAGCTGGAAGGGACCTTGGAGGTCTTCTAGTCCAGCCCCCTGCTCAAGCAGGAGAACCTATACAATCTCAGGCAAGTGACTGCCCAGTCTCTTTTTAAAAACCTCCAGTGATGAAGCGCCCATGATTTCTGAAGGCAAGCTGTTCCACTTGTTAATTGTCCTTACTGTTAGGAAGTTTCTCCTTAATTCCAGGATGCTTCTCTTTTTGATCAGTTTCCAACCATTATTTCTTGTCCTGCCCTCTGGTGCTTTGGAGAATAATTTGACCCCCTCTTATTTGTGGCAACCCCTCAAATACTGAAATACTATAATGTCTCCCCTAATTCTTCTTTTTTTTTAGACTTCATTGGCATCTTTCTGTCTCAAGAGACTATGGTATTGTGCTCTGGAAAGAGGTCCTAAAACAGCATCTAGTGTGACTAAAAAGGCTAATTCGAGAGTGGCAATCCCTTCCACACTGAGGGCAGATACATTCTGTCCCCTGCCCAGCCCCCAGATTTCGCTGGTTCCAGGACTGCCTCTTTTTTAGACTAGACAGACCCCAAACCTGCAGCTGTTCTTCATATGGTTTAGTCTCCAGGCCTTTGATCATCTTTGCTCTTCTCAAACAGTGGTGTTTATCATGACTTGGGAACTGCATCTTCTCTGGTGCAGTGCCTTCCGTCTGGAACAACATCCCCACAGAGATCTGTAGGTTTCCGACCCTGATGATGTTCATAAAATCACTGACCTGGTTATTTTCCCAGGCCTTGGAGTACAATGGGTAACATTTTTTTATTTGTTACATATTGTTTCCTTTTAGAAGTGTATATCTTTATTGAAAGCTGTCCAGAGTTGTGTGGGCAGCCTCTATGCTGTATAAAACAAATAGTCTGCATGCTAGCTTAAAGGCAGAAGAGCTAGGTGGCAGTCACAATACAATCTCACTGGTTGGTTGCAATCTTTGAAACAGCTGTTATATTTTTACAGATGTGTGATATCAAAACATGTTTTGCCCAAATGGTTGAATGAACCTGGATGGTTGTTTATATTCCAGCAAAGGTAATTGCAACAAGACTGACCCTTTTAAGATAATAAAGAATTGTGGAAATCAAATTGTGTAACTGGATATCTGGGTGGGGTATCATTAGGACACTAGGTGTTTATTAGCCCAGTATATTTATTATTAGAGATAGAAACACAACTCGTTCTTCTGTCCTAAAGTCAGCTGAATGACTGAGGTTTGTCAATGAATAAGCTGATTCCAGAGACACAGAGGTCTTCTGGCAGCTATATAGTTCACTCGCCAGAAAAACCTATTTGCCTTATAGTATTAAGCTACTGCCTAACTATTTCACCAGTGTCCAAGGCCTTTTTCCTGAATAATGTTTGGCACTTATATTTAGTTATTAAATAGGATGGGGTATCATAGACCTCCAGCAGAGTACCTATTATCACTTTTAGATTAAAATGAGCGCTAAGATTCTCTGAAGATCTGTAGCCATGCAGTGGAAAATAATATTTCCTCAGACTTGAAAACTGATCTTACTGGCACCGAAAATAACTTGAGAAGTTACTTTCTCAACTGTGAATCCTTTATACTTGATTTGAACCATAATGCACTTCAATGACTAATTTACAAAGATTCATTCTGTTGAACGTATTTTGTATATCTGTAAAGATGTAGTATGTAAAACCTGACTGAAAATGACCTGCCTATCATTTGAAATCCCGTTAGTTCTTTCGGTTATGAAAGATTTAAAAATTTGTAGCATTTGACGAGGTCTGTGATTTATATTCTTAGCTGCTAAAGGATATCCAGTGAAACCACCAGAGAGGTACATGGACTGGAATGGTTAAGCAGGCAGGTCTAGAAGAATGAGGGGATACCTCATCCTGTCACAAACATACAGTTTTATGAAGACTGTTAATATGTGTGTTCTTGGATATATAGATCACCAACATATTTTAATGGATGAAACAAAAAGGATGGATCCTGAAATCTCCAGTTTTAAAGCCACTAATCCGAGTTGTTCTGGATATATAATTGTGGATTGAGAGGGCTAAGAATGCTGAATCAGGGCAGGCAATGCTCCATCTGCCAGTCACCCCTCCATACTCAGCTAAAACTGTTTGACAAAGAGTGCACAAGTCATTTCAGATTAATCAATAGGCTCGTCTTTATTTGGAAACCCTTCAAAATTATCCCAGTGATTCGTTTGCTAAGACCATTTATAGCAGTGGTTCTCAACCTGTGGGTCGCGACCCCTTTGGAGGTCAAACAACCCTTTTACAGGGGTCGCCTAAGACCATCAGAAAACACATATTTTCAATGGTTTTAGGAATAATTTTATGGTTGGGGGTCACCACAACATGAGGAACTGTATTAAAGGGTACAGCATTAGGAAGGTTGAGAACCACTGATTTATAGTATCCTATGCAAAGTTTGTACTGTAAGGTCTTTGCAAACAAAGATTAAATTAATAACGGTACTGTACCCAGACATAAATTGAATAACCATGTGGATACAGTCAAAACATTATGCCCAGTAAATGGCTCTTGCATTAAGATTAAGAGCCGTGGTGGCACAGTGGTTAGAATGCAGTATTGCAGGCTAACTCTGCCGACAGCCAGGAATTCGATCCTGACCAGCTCAAGGTTGACTCAGCCTTCCGTCCTTTTGAGGTTGGTAAAATGAGGTGACCCAGATTGTTGCGGGCAATATGCTGACTCTATAAACCCCTTAGAGAGAGCTGTAAAGCACTGTGAAGCAGCATGTAAGTCTAAGTGCTATTGCTATTGTTATTATAAATAACAATATGAAAATAAAGGAGGAGGAGGACAAGTCAACCTGCTTTGAAGACCGTGACATCTACTTTCATACTGTTGCTAAGAAAACTCCCAGGATACTTCGCAATGAGTCAGGAGTCAAGTCCAGAAACTGCTGGACTTGAAGCGTATGCAATATTTGTCTAGGACAGCCATTGGAAAACTAACCCTTCTCATTGAAAAGGATCCCTTTACGCAGACATGGAGAAAAATTACTAAAGTAGAACATTCAAAAGGAGTTTTTTTCCATGGTTTTATAAAATTGGGGGGAATTGGAACATCCCAAATTATGGCAGTCCTCTCAGAATTGTCTGCGAAAGCTAATACTGTAGCTGGGTATTATTGAGAGTTGAAATGTATACCAAATATGGCCAAAATTGGAAAATGGCTCCGCTGAGTGGGGGAGTAGCTAAAAAACAGTGTTTTCATGGTTGAGGGCTTTCCTTTGCACCACACAAAGCCTGGGAGCTTTGAATCCACCCTGTTATATTTTTATGACTCAGATTACCTTCCTTCCCTTCATAAATGTAATCCATTTATTTGCATATTAATGTTTCAACAAATCGCATGTTGATTCACAATGAAATTCAGACACAATTGTTATAACACCTCACAGTATTACTAGTGCATGAACGGTAAGTACCATTTGTATCCAATGAACAAGTTAATAATCCAGTATCAATTATATCAAAACAATCCCCAGGACAAGCAGAACAGTTTATATTTAAAAGTCTGGCTAAAATTTCTCACCTGCATCAAAATAAAAGCAAGGGATCCCTTTTGCTCCCTTGTAAAGATTCCTAGAGCTGCGAGTAGGGAAAATCAAGAGGCAACTTTAATGTCACAGACAAGAAAAACAGATTTGCACTGTTTTCCAAAAGGTTCTGACCTGGCACATAGAATTCCTACACAGTGTGCAAAACATACGGAATTTGAAAGAACTTGTTTGATCAAAATAGGCTGTTTCAACCATTCAGGAACTATTCTAAACCCAGATATTGCAAACTTGGAATATCTCTTAAGTGTTCAGAAGGCTGCATTTCAAACTAATTACAAGCTTAAAGCTATATTTTGAGAAGTTTTGCACATTTCTGCTTGTTTCTGTTTTCATTAAGTGCTAAATGTAAACCCAGATGATTATTATATCTCCTTTTTTGCCAGATCTAAACATGAATAGAATAGAATAGAATTCTTTATTGGCCAAGTGTGATTGGACACACAAGATCTTTGGTGCATATGCTCTCAGTGTACATAAAAAGATACATTTGTCAAGAATCATAAGGTACAACACTTAATGATAGTCATAGGGAACAAATAAGCAATCAAATGATATTAGGAAACAATATACGATTTATATTGTTTCCTAATATGGTTTGATTTCTTATTTGTACCCTATTATTATATCTCCTTTTCTGCCAGATCTAAACATGATCTAATATTCAATCAGATCTGAGTGCCAAAGAGAAGATAAATTTTACACAACTGTTATGGGTACCATGAAAAAAGGTGATAATTAGCAATGATGGAATTTGTTGTTTGCCATTGCTACACATAAATTGTCACATAAATTCTTGAGGGCAGCTGCCACTCCCAGGATTAGTTATGCAACTGACTTTCGGTAATAAGAAAAACAACCAGTTTGTTCCCTTCAATGATGTACAAGATGATTGTATTATGCATGGACTGGATTGTTAGTTTTTCTCATAGCAATTCTTTAGGGCAATTTGGAACAGCACAATACTTGCTGTTCTAAAGAAATAGTCTGTAATAGAAGGGTTTAATGTGTGCAATACAGCAAGAAAATACCAAGGTATACTCTTCGTCATTAATTGTATCCGTTACCTCTAGCATGATTATTTCTTTCTAAAGAATCCTTTACTGAGATTTCATCTGTAGACCACATGTTGAGCTCTATAAACACCCTGAGGATGCTGTTCTCTGGCAGTAAATAGGGAGAAAGAAAAAACTGTAGGGATTTTTAATCTAGCTTGCTTTTTTAAAAAGGCAACAATATACAAACCTAGCCTCCATAGGCTATATATACTAATTTATAGTGATAAGGATTTTGATTTAATGTTGACTAAAGACCAGTGCAACAGATGAGTAGCAACTTCTCTTCCCACTCATCTGCCTTCAAATCTCCTCACTCATCTGCTGATTGAAGCTCTTTAGGAGCTGCTGTAAACTATCCTTTGAAGAATATGCAAAGACCCACAATACAGAAGGAAGGTCTGATGTTTCAAACTGGAGTGTTTTGCTGTTTTGATACTACTAATATCATCTTACAGTACCATAGAATTCAGGGGACTGTAAACTAAAGTAAACGAAGCTAAAACTTGTCAAGCTTTTAAATTACAACATACTTGAAAGCTGATAAGTTCTTGAGTCTTAATACAATTTTGAATGCTTCATCTCTTCATTCTGTATTGGTTGACTTATTTTCACAGCTGAGCAATAGAAAAAACTATACAGTAATACATAGAGCAAAAGCAAGAATTGCCAAATGGAAAAATAACAGAGATATTAACTTCTGTTACTTTCTTCTCTTCTGCTATGGAAGCTAGGTTTACATTTTTTTGCCTTTTTTTTTTAAAAAAAGCAAGCTGGATTTTAAAACCCTACAGTTTCTCCCTTTCTTCTCTCACACACACAGGTCTGGGAGATTAGTCAAGGACTGTGTTATGAGTAAAGGCAAAACATGTGATTATGTCCTGAACGGATTTCCATTTTAATTTTCAGCTACAGTGGCGCAGAATTAATGTTAAGAACTAACCATTAAGTTGCTGTTGTTTTATGAATGATCATCCTATAGTCTTTTTCTACCTAAATGATTGTTCTAATCTTGGATTTGTGATTCTATAGTCCTATGGAATTTTTGAAATTTTTCATCAGCCCACTGAAGTAATTGACCAGGAAGTATACCTTCTGAAAACACTTTCAGCTTTCAGGGAAAACCAGTTATACCGGACAGAATCAAATTAAGACCAAATCAAGTACAGGCAGTACGAAGACTTACACATAAGCAAGGCACAACTGTAACACTGTGGGCGTAACATGTAGCCATGAATCATACCAAGAATGGGCAATAGGAGTTCTTTGCAAAAGATTGAGAAAAACAGGTCTCGTGAATCTGTTGAAAATACCTTTTATGGAGATGGTATAGGAGAATATTGTCTCAACAGGTAGCCAAGTCCTATTGAACTGGTTGATAATATCTACATCATATGCATCCTATTTCTTGGAGGGGACAATATATGGTCTGCTGTATGTTTAATTATTGTTAAAGGCTATCTGACTCCAAATGACTCCAGATAGCTTACATAGTCATGAACAATAAACAAAAATGTTATGAAAGTCAAGAACTCAATACATATAGGTAAGTCCTTGACTTATGGCCACAACTGGGCCCAGAATTTCCTTTGCTAAACAAAGCAGTTGTTAAGTGGGCTGGGCTAACTTTTCTTCTGCAGTTGTTAAATGATTCACATGGTGGTTAAGTGAATCTGGCTCCCCAAATTGACTTTGTTGGTTAGAAGGGAAGGTCTCAAAAGGATGGACAGATGACCCCAGGATGCTGCAAGTCATCTCAAATTTTGATCAGTGACCACAGGGCTACTGTAAAGGGTATAAGTGCAAGAACTGGTCATAAGTCACCTTTTTCAATGCCTTGGAACTTCAAACAGTTGCTAAACAAATGGTTGTAAATCAAGGACACACACAAAAAACCCCCCAGAAGCTAAGCAACCATCCTACCCACAGTCTACTTCAAAGTTAGGATTTAGCAACATCTCAATGGCCACATAATCTAACCTTGCCTACAATTAAAGATTTTTCAACATTAATCCAAAACTTGAGTGCTTCCATCTTCAATCTTTCAAGTAGCGTATAATTTCTATTGGTCAATCTGTGCTACTGGCTTTAGACACAATTATGCAAACTGTTCCTAGATGGAACATATAATTAACTTCAAAAATCACTTCAACTTGGCACCTGCCCAGTATGTTAGGCTCCAACAATACGATAGCCTTACTGCCTTGTAATTCTGGGAATTTTAGCACACCATATATAAATGGTGCCAAGTTGCCAACATACACATTGTAAAAATGTATTAGCATTTAAGTCAATTGGAATTGACTAGTTAAAATAATCCAGCATGACAAAGGTCATTGTCTTCTATAAAGAGTCAAAAAGTTAAATTTTCTTCCTTATTCCAAGGAAGATTTGTGTAATCCCATTTCTTAATGTTGTTATACATGGCTAACAAAACATCTTAACATAGTAGTATTATTTGTGTCCAATTCTTCTAACTTGAGAAATTGCCAGATTTAAAATCCAGAATGACCTAAATTTACACTGATGCATATTAGCAGAAGAAAATCTTTTTAAACATGCCAAATTGCCCGATTTTTTTTTCCAAGGGAGCATTTTTTTAAATCAAAGAATGAACAATAAAGATTAACTTTACTCTCTTTTTTAAATAGATTTGGGGGACACAGAGTTTACTATGATGTTTATTAAACATCTGCTTACTGTTTATTGCCTCTCTTATTCCACCAGAAAACATTTAACACTAATCAGAAATGAAAACTGCTGGGTTACATAAACTGCAAATAAATCACCTGTATTAATTACAGAGTTGTAATATGGCATTGTGTTTCCTGTTAATCACATGAGATATGCTCTCCTAAAATTGGGCTATTTCCCTACTGAATCCCAGAGAGTCTTTTGTCCCAAGAGATTATTTATCCCTTTTCCAAGCAATGCCTTTTTTTCTACCCAGTTTTCCCCTATCACAGCAGAATATCCCATACTATTCCATCTTAAATGTAGTCTTGACAAGAGCTTTTGGGTGGCCTGATCTGCCGCTGTTAATGTGGATTTACAGTGGCTTGACTGTTTGCTGACCTGGAAGGGTTGAGATTTTTTTTCAAAATTAAAAATTTAGTTTACACAGTTTGCTTAAAACTAGCTTAAGATGTGTATGCAGTTACGTTTCTTTACCCAAAACTGTGCAAAATATATTCTAGGTTGATCAATCTCTCCCTCACCCTGACCAAGTTGAAAAAGATAGGCAGTGCCATCTTAAACAAACAAGAGGTGCACCTTGTAGAAGCAAACAGACTTTTTCAAATTGCCAGCTATAGTTAAGCAAAGACACTTGCCAAATCCAAGTTGGAGGAAGGTCATTGGCAGTTTATGCAAGCCAAGCCAAAAACTGCCCAAAGCATAACATTTGCGTCAGAGCAGAGAAGTTCCTCTGCCAACAATATTTCAAGAACTGCCAGCTGACAACACTTCTGATCTTGGAAATGCATCATGTATTCATCTTTTTTTTCTTTGCCCTGGATTTGACTGCAGCTTTTTGCATTCATGCAAACCACAGCTACTCCTATCTTATGATTATGTACCACCAGATCACTGTTGAGTCTTAAGTGACAATATAAATAGACCTTCTCTAAGATGATCTGTCCTCAATTACCAAACAGTGAAGCCATCCTTTCTGTAATTGACTCCATCCACCTTACTGCTGGTTGTTGTTTCTCTTTCCTAGTACAGATAGTTCTCAATTTATGGCCAGAATTGGGACCAGACATTGCTAAGCAATGTTCCCGATGTTATAATTTCTCTTTGCCATAATCGTTAAGTGAATAACACAATCATTAATCAAATCCAACTTTCTCCATTGACTTTGCTTATTGGAAACCGGAAAGGTGACAAACAGCAGTCATGTGACCCTGGGATGCCGTAACCATCAGAAATACATGCTGGTTGCCAAGCAGCCAAATTCTGATCACGTGGCCATGGGAATGCTGTAACAGTCGAAGGTGCAAGGGCCTTTTTTCATTATAGTTGTAATTTTAAATGGTCTCTAAACAACTGGCTGTAAGCCAAGGACTATCTGTATTATAAAGTTCACAAGAGAGCTAATCTGTACGTAGTGTATCCAAAATGTGATAATTTGGGTCTGGTTATTAGTACTTTCAGTAAGAACTCTTGAGTTGATTTGATGATTCATATTCCTACTTATACCCACCCAAAACAAACTCTAAAGATTTTGTGATGCACTGGTTCAATTATAGGTTTATTCAGCCATAGTGTTTCTTTGGTTTTGGCTTAATGTGTCACAGTAGCCACTCGCTTATATGAGCACAAGTGGGTGAGAAAAAAGCAAGTAAAAAACCTTGTTAAAAGAAGCAGCTTGTGGAATCTTACAAACCAATATATTTACTATAGGATAAATCTTCCTGAATTAAAATCAGCTTCATCACATGCTGATCAATTCTAATGAAATGCTAAAGAGAAGGATGGTTTAGGATAAAAATAACAGCAAAGATTCCAAAGATGATTTAAGATTGTTGATTTTATTCTATTTTTGGTGTCCAAGAGATTTATGGCTGCCAATAACATTAGAGTTCCATATTCTTTTTTAGATTTAGTGAAGGAATTTAGAATGTAGAACTTACGTTGTGAGTACTTTTGGCTGGGGAGGGAAACTTGCCCATTCACAAAATTAATGCCGTTCAGGAATAGGGGAATAGAACACCAGTTTACTGCTTCTTTTCTAGCTTGTGAGATATTCCATATTTATTCCTTTCTCTGGGCAAAGATACACAGAGAACACAAGAAACCATTAAGTTATAGCCACCCATCATTTTGATTTCCTACAAAAGCCTATAGAGTTGATTTGGGGGCCAAAGGTATTCTTAGAAATAAATACTACCCTGAAGGGTGGTACTCTTTTTTGCAGTACAGCAGATTTTCGTTTTATGATGGTGATGGTTTTGTAAAACAATACAGAAATCTGATAAAGGCAGACAGCCCAGTTGATGTCAAGGGTGATATCCATTATCATATTGGTGCTCCAAGCTTTACACTGGGATTATAGAGCTATTCTAAGATCCAACTCCTTCTTGGTATTCTTCATTAATATTGCCAGCTTCAAATATTTGTGTGTTTCTGATCCACTAAATGGATCAGTGTTTACTTTTTATCTTAGAAGGTTGCTCCTAAAAGACTGTATTCTGGAGATGTACTTGTTTTTATGCACAGGTTATCCCTTTTATTCTGAGTATCTTCCCTAGTGAGATATTCTACCTCCATGAGAATACCCATTTCTCTTAATTTAGAGCTGCTGTTTCAAGAACCTGGAACACAGTAAGGAGTTTTTTTACAAATCAGATAAATCTCAGCTGCTTTTTCTTGTTACTTTACCAGAAATGGTAATTGGACCATATCAACCCCCATAATTTCAGATTAAATATCTCCTTTACAATCGTGCAGTTTTAATTAATTTTCCACAGTATTTATAATGATACCGTCTCTCATTTAAGATTTAATTAAAATCACTTCTGAAATCATCAAAGTTGCAAATTAAACAGATTAGACAAAAGTTTGTTGAGAAGGCACACTAAGAATAAAGATAGAAATCTTATACATTTAAGGAATGTATACATCTATTAAGGATAAAAAACTGAGTTTTATTTCAGCAAAATAAATGCTTCATATCTGGCTCTGAAGACAAATGTAAATGGAAGTGTGGTTTGGATGTGAGCTGTGTAATATACAGGCAAGGGTCATATATTGCTTGATTTAACTTTGACTCCATCACTGTGGCTTGTAAACCATGATTTATCACTTAATATGTCGTGTAATCTCAGCTAATTGTAATTCAGAAAATAATGTTCAAATAAGCCATAGCAATGGAATATGTGAACCCAATCATAATCTACAATATATTAAATGCAGAAAGAAATACTTGATAACTTCTTGGCCCATGGGTAAAGGTTATTTGATTTTCAAAACTCTTCCAGACCAATTGCAATTTATGGATAGTCTTCAAGGGCAGCCTCATGTAGAGTATGTAAGAAGAAATATCCTTCTGGGTTCTGCTCCAAGTGGGGAAAAAGACACTGGAAACATGGAGACTGCTTGGAAAGATGGTTTAATGGTGGACAGGATCACATGGCTTGAGTTCCTGAACAGAAAAAGGGCCAAGATACAGTGAGTCCCCGGGGTTGTATACTTTCTCTGGCTTTGAACTTCCTGGGGCCCTGAAAGAGTATCCTGATTGGTTGTCAGACTCCCAGGGGGTGGGGGTCTTAGCTAGCCTTGCTGGCTGATGTAATCTTCCCAGGTGCCATGTGGTGAGTTTCTGTCCTAGATGGGTCCCATTGTGTTAGTTTCTGTTGCTATTGTGTTGCAGATAGGTCCTATAGTCAAAGATTGAGTTTCTGCCTCTGGCCCATTAACAAAGGGAGAGGGGGAAGGCAGGAAGGTGGGAGTTGCTTTGTCTTTAAAACATGTTTCTCCATTTCTCAACTAGGGAAACATAATATTCTGCCTTTTTATTATTTCCTAAAATATTTCATTCTTCCAGGAAAGGGGTGGGTGCTAACTTCCTACAAGTACATTGCAATAATCCAGCCAAGAAGTGACCAAGGAATAAGAGACTAACAAGACTCCTGGGTTAGGAACAGGTGCCTTCAATAGGAAAGCTCACACCCACACACACCTCCGGCCACTGCTGCTAACTGCTCCTCCACCAAGAGCTGCAAACCATAGTGAACCACTCCCAATCCAAGAAACCGGTTCAGAAGGATACTGTGGTTGATGGTATCAAAAACTGATATTTATTTATTTATTATTAATCAAATTTCTATACCGCCCTACTCCCGAAGGACTCAGGGCGGTGAACAGCCAAGATAAAATACAGATAATACAAATATTAAAAAATCCCTTAAAATTATTAAATATTTCGGCCGAAACACAGATTAAAACACCCAATTTGTAAAATCACGAATTAAAAAAATTTAAAAATTTAAAAGATGGGAGTTAGGCCAGGCCAGCTTGCTGAAATAGAAAAGTTTTGAGAGCACGGCGAAACGTGCGCAGGTCCGGGATCTTCCGTATCTCTGGGGGGAGCTCGTTCCAGATGGTAGGTGCCCCCACAGAGAAGGCTCTCCCCCTGGGGGCCGCCAGTCGACACTGTTTGGCCGACGGCACCCTGAGGAGCCCCTCTCTATGGGAGCGTACTGGTCGGTGAGAGGCTATTGGTAGCAGAAGGCGGTCTCGTAGATACCCCGGTCCGATGCCATGGAGCGCTCTAAAGGTGGTAACCAAAACCTTGAAGCGCACCCGGAAGACCACCGGGAGCCAGTGCAGCTCGCGCAGGAGGGGGGTCACATGGGAGCGCCACGTTGCTCCCATAACCACCCGCGCGGCCGCATTCTGGACCAGCTGGAGCCTCCGGGTGCTCCTCAAGGGGAGCCCCATGTAGAGAGCATTGCAGTAGTCCGAGCGGGAAGTAACGAGAGCATGAGTGACCATATTTAACGAGTCCCGATCCAGAAAGGGACGCAACTGGCGAATCAGGCGGACCTGATAAAAAGTCCCCCTGGCCACGGCCGTCATGTGCTCTTTTAAAGACAGCCGTGAGTCCAGGAGGACACCCAAGTTGCGAACCCTCTCCGTGGGGGCCAGTGACTCGCCCCCAATAGTCAGCGATGGCACCAACTGACTATATCGGGATGTCGGAAACCACAGCCACTCGGTCTTGGATGGGTTGAGCCTGAGTCTGTTTCTCCCCATCCAGATCCACACGGCCTCCAGGCACCGGGACATCACTTCAAGGGCATCATTGGGGTGGTCCGGGGTGGAGATGTACAGCTGAGTATCATCAGCGTACTGGTGGTACTTCACCCCAAAACCACGGATGATCTCACCCAGCAGCTTCACATAAATGTTGAACAGAAGGGGCGAGAGGACCGACCCTTGTGGCACCCCACATACAAGGGGCCTCGGGGTTGACCTCTGCCCCCCTGTCAACACAGACTGCGACCGGTCAGAGAGAAAGGAGGAGAACCACCGTAGGACGGTGCCCCCCACCCCTAACTCCTCTAGCTGGTGCAGCATGATACCATGGTCGATGGTATCAAAAGCCGCTGAGAGGTCTAATAGGACCGGGACAGAGGAACAACCCCTGTCCCGAGCCCTCCAGAGATCATCAACCAACGCGACCAATGCCGTTTCCGTGCTGTACCCAGGCCTGAAGCCCGACTGGAACGGATCCAGATACGACGATTCATCCAGGTACTGGGGGAGCTGTCGCGCTACCACACTCTCAACAACCTTCGCAACGAAGCGAAGGTTGGAGACTGGACGATAATTTGCCAACACTGCCGGGTCCAGGGAAGGTTTCTTGAGGAGAGGCCTCACCACCGCCTCTTTCAAGGCGGCAGGGAAGACACCCTCACTCAAGGAAGCATTTATAATCCCCTGGAGCCAGCCTCGTGTAACCTCCCGAGAGGCCAGCACCAACCAGGAGGGACACGGGTCCAGTAAACATGTGGCTGCGCTCAGTCTGCCCAGTATCCTGTCCACGTCTTCGGGCGTCACAGAATCAAACTCTTCCCAGATAATACTCACAAGACCTGCCTCTGTCCTCCCCGCTGAATCTACCCAGTCAGAGTCCAGATGTTCCTGAATCTGAGCGATTTTGTCATACAGATACTGTACAAAATCCTCGGCTCTACCCTCCAAGGGGTCCTCCCGCGCTTCCTGGTGGAGCAGGGAGCGGGTCACCCTAAACAGGGCGGCCGGGCGATTATCTGATGACGCAATAAGAGTGGCAAAATAGTTCTTCGCCACTTTTATCGCCACCAGGTAGGTCTTAATATGAGACCTTACCAGTGTTCGGTCAGATTCAGAATGGCTGGCCCTCCAACCACTCTCCAGGCGTCTTTTCCGGCGCTTCATCTCCCTCAGCTCCTCGGTGAACCAAGGAGCCAGGCGAGATCGACGCCGGGTCAGAGGCCGCAAAGGCACGACCCGATCCAAAGCTCCAGCGGCCGCCCTATCCCAGGCGGCCACCAGCTCCTCAGTCGAGCCGTGTGCCAGAGCCTCAGGAAATGGCCCAAGCTCCGTCTGGAACCTATCAGGATCCATCAGGCGCCTGGGGCGGTACCACCTCAATGGTTCCGCCTCCCTGCGGCGGGGTGCGGCGGTTCAAAGGTCAAAGCGAAGGAGGGAGTGATCTGACCATGACAAGGGCTCGATCACTATATCCCCTATCTCAAGATCACTCAACCACTGACCAGAGACAAAAACCAGGTCTAGCGTGTTTCCCCCCGTGTGAGTAGGGCCATGAACTAACTGGGTCAGGTCCATAGCCGTCATGGAAGCCATGAACTCCTGAGCTGCCTCAGACGCCTCACCAACGGATGGCAGGTTAAAATCCCCCATGACCATAAGCCTGGGGGTGTCAACCGCCACCGCGGCTATAACGTTGAGCAGCTCGGGCAGGGCTGCCGTCATGTGGCAGGGAGCCAGGTACGTAACCAGCACACCCATCTGCACCCCATGACCCCACTTCACAAGGAGGGACTCACAACCAGCCGTCTGAGGAACAGTGACCTCCCTCGGACCAAGACCTTCTCTAATGACAACCGCCACCCCCCCGCCCCTTCCCTGTGTCCTCGGCTGATGGAATGCACGGAAACCGGGTGGGCACATCTCAACGAGGGGGACCCCCCCCTCCTGGCCCAACCAGGTCTCCGTAATACCCGCCAGGTCCGCTCCCCCCTCCTGAACAAGATCACAAATGAGGGGGGCTTTATTTACCACGGACTGGGCGTTGCACAGCATCAGCCGAAGGCCCAGGGCCTGAGGGTCTGTGCAACCTGGGGAACGAGGGGAGCATTGGAGGCCGGAGCACGCCACCGCTTGGAGCCAGCGGGCGCGCGCTCCCACAACCTGATGTGGCCCCCTGCTCCCGCCATATCTGCCCCTCCCACCCACAGTACTGATGTAATGACCATCCATAACACAAGCTCTAACCCCCTCCTTGACCCCGGTTCCCGCATCTCTAGTGTCGTGCTCTTCAGCCGGCTCTGGCCTCCTCCCCAACAGGTTCTCCCCCAAACCCACCGAACCCACCCCCCTCCCAGAAACCTTTAAAACCTTATCTAAAAATTTCCCCAAAAAACCCCACAACCCCCTCCTCACCGCATGCCACCTCTCGGGATTCCAAAATCCGTCATCAAGGTAGGCCCTCGATAGTGAGGAGGGCCAAACCTGCGAGAGGGGGGAGTCTCGCAGCGCAAGCAGGTCAGCAGCCGTAAACATCGCACAAAACAGAGATGGAGAGTCAACTGGTCAGGGCTTCACCAGATCGTCCAATAATACTGGGTCAAAGTAGATCTTCATATCAGGAGCTGGTTCACTGCCCTCTCACGACAGTGAAAGGGGCCAGTGACATCCCCCCACGTCTGGAGGATAATTATTCCAGTCACCCTCTCACAGTGACTGGGGCAGATGACACCGACAATAAAGTCACAATAGTCCATCCTTTCATCTGGCAGATGACAAACAGCCCCCTCAGCACCTGCACACCATTTTGCCCAGTTCTCCTCCAGTTTGGGGTCGCACAAGAAGCCAGCAATTTGTAAAGTTATTAAAGACAATGATGATAATCCCACAGGCACAAGTTCTTCCCTGGGGCGAAAGTAGGGATAGCAGACAAAAAACCCAGTCCAAGTCCAAGGGTGGGTGGCCATCAAAGGCCAACACCCACACATACCTGGAGAAAGAAAGGGGGGGAGGAGAAGCCACCCGAGGCGACCGATAGAGCCCTGGTCAGCCTCCCGCCTCTCCTGTCCCAAGACTCCCCAAATCCCCAGTCTCAGCTCTGATGACAAACAAACCCCGGATGACAGGGGTCAAGGCTCAAAAAAAAAGAGCAGATGGTAATCCTGAGGGCAAGGCAAGGCTGTCTGTATTCCCCCATCCACCTGCTGCAAGTTCTTTCCTCAGCCGGATGATCCGTGGCTGCCATTGCCTTCCGCCGCCGCCGCCGCCACCACCACCGCCGCCGCGGCCGGCTCGCAACCAGCACCCTGGGCTCCCCATGGTGCCTCCAGGACCCCCGAAAAACGTCAGGAGAGCGTCCCAGAGATCCGTGAGGGGCGAAGGGATGAAGGGCACCTCCAAGCCGCCGCCGCATAGCAACGCCGACCGCCGCCGAACGCTCCGGCTTCCATTCCTCCCGGCTCTGACAAGCCGGAAACAGCTGTTTTTAACAGGCCGCCGCCCCATCTCCCGCGGCGGCTTCAAACAGCGCGTCCCGCCCTGCCCTGGTATTCCGGAGGGCGAAAAAGCCCTCAGCAGGCAGGGCGGGCATTCCCCTCATTGGGACTGGAGCCGGAGATAGTTAAAGCGGCTCCCGAAGACCCCTGACACCAGCGACCTCTCCATCTCCTCAGCGGAGCTCAGCCGACCGCCGCCATCTTGGGACATGCCGGAACAATTTAAATTATTTTGTTATATTGTACTATATTAATTTATTTGATTCTTTTTATTATTTTAAATGTGGTCTTTTATTCTGCAAGCCGCCTTAGTTGCCATGGGCGCATAGGCGGCAATATAAATTCAATAAATAAATAAAGCAATAAAATTGATTCTAATTGTTTTGTTTGCTTCTGTACAATCCAAGCGTAGTCTTGACATCTACAAATTTCACGGTTGTTTTTAGGAACTGAAACTGAGAGTGCTTCAGTTTTTCCCTTAAAAAGACTGATCTGAAGAAGATGATACAATACTAAGCTATGTAAATCGATTTTGGCAAGAAGGGAATGCCTAACAATGAGTTTTTCCATGTGTACTGATACCATTAAATGATTTTGTGATTGGACAACCATTTGTCTGAAAAGGTATAGGGCAGTGATGGTTAACCTTTTTGGCAGTGTCTGCCGAAACTGGAGTGCACGAACGCGGCAGAGTGCTGGAATCTGGAAGAGAGCAGCTGGCGAGCTGCTCTTCTGGGTTCCAGCAGCACATGCGCACCGGTCAGCTGCTCTCTTCTGGATTCCGGCAGGCGCATGTGCGCCAGCATGTGCATGCCAGAACCCGGAAAAGAGCAGCTGGCCAGTGCGCATGCGTGCGACAGAACGCAGAAGAGCAGCTGGCAACAGCGTGCGCACCCACAGAGGGCTCTGCATGCCACCTCTGGCACGCGTGCCATAGGTTCGCCATCACAGGTATAGGGCTTCCTGAGGGTTGAGCAGAGGGTTGGACTAGAACAGTGGGCCCCAACCAGGTTTTTCCATGGACTGGAGGGGTCATGGTTTTGCATGCTGCCTGCATCCCATGGATGGGGCTTCAGTGGTTTGTATGGCCTGGTTGCTGGCGTGTTGCGGCCCGGTGCCGGTCCACGGACCGAGAGTTGGGAACCCCTGGATTAGAAGACCTCCAGTCCAAGGGCCCTTCCAGCTGTGTTATTTTGTTAATCACAGCTTCAATCTCCAAAACATTGATGTTTTGCCTCAATGTGCCTCAGGTACGGACACGTCATTGTGTCGTCATTGTGGGAAGAAAAATCCGGTCCAGTTCCAAGTCGGGGGAAAGCCGCTGGAAATAAAATGCACTCACTGACTTAAGTGGTATTCAAAAGCATGTCTAACGTCCCCCCCCCCCAAAAAAGACCCTGTCTTATATTTTTTTGAACCATGAAATAAGCGCTTGGCTGAATTGCCATGCACGATTTGGCTTATTATCAGGGGATGTCTTATTTTGGCGGAAACAGGGTAGTATCAATCACAAGTCAACTAGGAATACATTTTAAAATGACCTGCCGTGGGGGAGAGGGTGGCGATTACTTCTTACAGTTCCTTAGAAAATAAACTGCAAGCAACCAAAGAGTTTATTATAGGTCGTTTTGCATACTTGTGTGTTATTATAAATGGTCTAATAATAAACGTCAACTAGCCCAGCAATAGTAGGTGCCACAATAAGAACAGGACTGCCGCTCGCATTCTCATCTTTGCTTATTCAGCCACGCGGCCTTGATAGGCCCCACCCCCAACCCCGCTTTCCCGAGACCGCCCGCGCGCGTTTTCCTAAGAAGGGTGTCGCCCTTCCTGTCGTTCCCCTTGCTCGCTCCGCCCCTCCCACCGCCTTTCCACGCACATACAAACACACAAATTCCCTCCCCCCCCGCCCGCCGCGCACGCGCGCGCTCCCATTGGCCGCCCGCCTCACGTGCCGCTTGATGCCGCTTGTTTTCCTTTCTCGCCGCCCGGCGACGGCGGTTTCAGCCGGGCGGCTGTAACTGGTTTAGGCCGGGTAGAAGCTGAGGCGTCAACTGAACAACTGAACGCCGCGCCCCTTTTTTTCCTCCTCGAGACTGCCGCTGACGTTTAAAGCCGACCTCCTCCTCCTCCTCCCTGCGGGGGAAAGGTGGTTGCCCGAGGGAGGAAGCGAGAGCCAACTGGTGCTTTTGCCGCATCCCGACCGGCTTCCATCCGCAGTTCTCGCCTTTCCCGGCCGGCACAGGTTAGTCCCGGTCTTCAGGCGGCGGCGGCGGCGGCAGCGAAACGTTAACGGTACATAATGGAGCTCTTTCCTCCCTCAGCAAAGCGTTTTTTTTTTCCCCCTTCCGGACCTTAACTGCTACAGCGCCGCTAGTTCTGCACTACTTGGGAGGAAGAGATCACCGGGTCGGGGACGAGTGGGTTTCTCTCCCTCCCCCCCCCCCCGCCGCGCCATTGTTTTTCACTCGTGATCTACCGGTTACTTAAAAGAGCCACTGGCACGAATTGACGGGGTTACTGGGCGCTTGTTTGTAAGGTGACACTTGACTGAATAAAGCACAATTGACTGAGGTAGGTTTGCAGGCTTTAAGACAAGATGGCCAGGGGTGATGTGGTGACTCTTCCTGTTCTTGATAACATGTTCTTGACATGGTAGGATGGTTAGTTAGTTTGCTGTTCTGACCCCAAACAAAGAGTTCTGGAGAATTCAGACTTATGACAAATCCTGGATTCAAATCGATTTCAGGAAATCTAAAACAATGCCAATTTATATGACTACTACACCAAAGTAAACTACACAGCTTGGCTAAAGAGCAGTACACAATGAAGGGTAAGACAGGGTGATGCACGTGTCTTTGTATGAACTGGGGCAACAGCTCTAATTGTTGAGACTTGACCATTAAAGGCTGTTGAGCAGACTTATGTGTTCAGGAAATTTAAAAAAATGAAATAACCATCCATGCAGACTAAAGATACACAGGGTGATCATAATAAACAACACATTTAGGAGGAAATAGCACAAGTAGAATTTGAGACTGGCATACAAGGCAGTTTGTAGGTTGATTAATAGATTACAGCTCACTGTTCAGTTCACTTGAGAGAAAGGCAAGGAATTCTGAGAGTAATAGTTTAATGGGACAAAGACGAGTTCAGAGAAGGGCAGAAAAAATGGTATTTCCACAAGTGATTTACTTTATGGTATTTTAATTGTTGTTTAACAAAACTATGTTTTGGAGACTTCTGCCATTGTTATTGATTGGGGGGTTTATTTTGTTTTGTAGGTTGTGCACAGTCCTACTCCTTGAAGGTCAGTGTTAAATTGGTCTTTTAACCTTTGGAGCAATTGAAGATAGTGTGACTATGTGACTTTGTTTTGGTTTTGCTCAGTGTACTTCTTGGCTTTGTGAAAACACAGTGCTCCTAAAACTGATGATTTAGACTAGTTAAACGTTGAGGATTTGTTTAAAAATGAGGATATTGTATCTTTGATTCTGGATTCATATTTTTTGAACAAGCTGTGGACTAATATAAAAGTCCAGTAACTCAAAGAAGTTTAGCTTCAGATATTTAAAAATATTTCTTCTGGGAAATATTGTGGGAAAAGGCTGTCAGATGGGGAGGAAAGCTCAAGGCTAGCTGTTTCTTTGCAATCCTCCTTTGTGACTTCAGCTGTTGATAGAAAAAGATGAAAAAGACCAGATGATTGCACTAGGTTAATAGCATTCCTCTGGGCCTAACCCCCCCTCCCCCTTTTGTTTAATAACAGATTCCAAGGAGGAAAAGCCAAGGTTTTTTTTTTTTAAGTGCCTATTGTTCTGATAACAATCCCATACAATTGCCATTATTTTGAAAAATGGAAATGTTGAGGGAATCTTGATTGGGAAATGATATATTTGGCTTTTGAATATTGTCATTTTGAGTTGCTGTCGAAATTCCTGTGTTGGAAGAAATGTCCATCTGGGTTCAGTTCCAAGTGGGGAGAAAGACACTGGAAACATGGTGGCTGTTTGGAAAGGTGGTTTTTAATGGTGGACAGGACCACATGATTTGAGGTCCTGGGCAAAAAAGGCACATGGGTGAGAGAGAGAGAGAGAGAGAGAGAGAGAGAGAGAGAGAGAGAGAGAGAGAGAGAGATTTATACCCTCTGTTGAGCTTTGATTTGTATTTGAATTTGTATTCTGATTGGTTGTCAGACTCCCATGGGGGTGGGGTCTTAGCTAACTTTGTAGACTGTCTGTGTCCTAGGCTTGGTTGAGCCTTGCTGGGTGATGTAATCTTCCCAGGTGCCATGTGGTGAGATGGATAGAGAGCTAATCCTGTCATGTCCTGAGGGCCATGTCTTAATCCTACCACCCTGGAGCTGAAGGGGGTGGGTGGGCAGGGAGCTACAGAGAGCTACTTTGTCTTTAAAACATGTTTCTCCTTTTCTCATCTAGGGAAACATAATATTCTATCTTTTTAATACTTCCTAAAATATTTCATTCTTCTAGGAGAGGGGTGGGTGCTAACTTCCTTCACCTGTATGGTACAAGAAGAGGGGGGGATATTAAAAGCATCCTACTTTTGTCCAATTGGCCTTTTTCACAATTAGACACACTTGCCAGATTCCTTCTAGCAATCAAACATTAGTATTACTCTAGAAGGGAACTATTCAATTAAAGTTTTTTGCTTCTTAGCTTAACCATAATTGGGAATCCATTAGGGGGATGTAGCAAATGAAATATATTTGTCATCAGTAGGAGTCTCTTAATTCAGATTCTGGACTGGTATAAATCTCAATTGAAAGATGGCCAACTTTCCCTTTTCTGATCAGATGTAAAGGAGGATATTAGAGCTCCTATGGTTTTAAGAACGGCACAGAAGAAAACAGTACAGAAATAGACACTTATTTAAAAAAATGTTATAGTCGTGTATGTATTGATCTTGTGTGGGTTCTCTGATCTAATACCCTTTTTTCCCATTATGTATGTATGGATATAGTTATACAGCAAATTAATCCAGGGTTAACTAAACTATATTAATTCAAATAATCTGGATTTACAAAGCACTGAGCCATATACTAACCATAGCACCCGTCCATACAGTGCACTAAGCCAGAAATTAGACAGACACACTTTTATCTTAATATGTTAATACAGCCTATCTGGGAGATGGGGAGAGTTAAGTAATATCTGATTTGAACCACAAGTTTCAATATGAAAATTTGCCCTGATTGAGTCAACTTCGATACCAAAATAATTTGCTGCAAATAAATAAAAATAGCTTGCATTTCCACAATATGCTTTACTCATGGTTATCTTAACTGTGGTTTATCTAACTCAATTTTCTAGGTTTCTGCAATATGCTGTAGTATATGAATATATGTATAGTTAGCATAACATGCTGAGCTACAATGTAGTTGTTTGGTATGTAACTCAATGTCATGTAACAGTAGCCTTGATATGTCAGAAGAAGGCAAAGATGGATTAATTGTCCATAACATACAATTTTCCAATAAAAATGAATATTCTACATGTAAATTTCTACATACTTTTTGCACCTGAAAAACTAAAATAAAACATCTGGTTTTTTAAATTGGATTGAGTGATGGCTTATTCAATCAAGGTTATTCAGATGTTTTAATCCATGCAACCTATTTAGCCACCAACCATCTTTATTAAATTCTAGTCAATTTCATACATACAGGATACAGTTAATTGTCTTTAATGTGTGGTAGGTGAATATAGCCATTTACAATCAGGAAAGACAAAGCCCTTTTATAATGGCTGGTGCTACAAACAAAATCCTTGGTTTAATTCTAGGCTATAGTGATTTCAGGACAGCTATTAAGATTTGAGTAGTCTGTAGAAAAAACAAACAAACAATGAAAGTTGGTTGGATTGTACTTTGCAGAGCAAATGGAGAATACCAAATTGTCATGAAAATTTATATGCTTTCTAACTCTCCCGAGTGACTCTGAGTGGCTTACAATATAAGAGCATAAATATAAAAACATTAAAATCAAGATTAAGATTAACAACAATTAAAGATTAAATCCAATGGTACGGATGCTCAATCAATCACCTTCAGCATAATCATTCCTCCTTTGAGGCCCCAGGCCAACCAGAGCCAAGTTTTAAGGCTTTTTTAAGGTAGAGGCAGACCTTACCTTAGGAGACAAGATGTTTTAGAGAGTGCAGGTCATGGTAGAGAAGACTCTTCTCCTTGATCCCATTTGTCATTGAGTTGGAAGAATCTGTCAAAGATGACTGTATAAAAGTTTTAAATTACTGTACTTGCCATGGTTGTATCCATATAGACAAGATGAGATCTAAATTTTAAAGGTTTTGCTGCATGTCCTGATAAGTAGAATCTTGCTTCACTGAAGCAACTGATATGGAACAGGTGTCTGGGAAGAATGGAATTGTATTAATGCTCACAAGCTTGCACTTCTAGTTTGACTATCAGATTATACTAAGCCTTAAGTAGCGTTCAAAATGAAAGCATCGACTTACTTAGAAATTCTTTGATGAATGAGATTCTTTATTAAAGATAAACATGCTTTCTCTGAATTATAGGGAAAATAATTTTAATTCTTGTAGGTAACCTGATTTTTTTAAAAATACAGTATTGCACATAAATCTAGACTAAAGTTGAACTCATTCTTTTAGTTGGTCCAGTAAGTAGCAAGTATTTACTTTTTTATGTAATTGAAACATATTGCCAAAAAAACCTAAAGCAGTTTACAATTAATGATACCGTCCCTATTTTATAATATAAAAGACCACATGTGGAAAAAATTGGCATTTCATTTTTTTTCAATAAGACAATGTAACTTACAATATATTCTTAACTTAATATATATGAGAGCATATACACCAAAGAAATTCCTTGTGTGTCCAATCACACTTGGCCAATAAAGAATTCTATTCTATTCTTAAGTACTCGGTGTAAAGTGTTATGGTGACATGGACTATTGAGGGAACAACATTCTGATATAAGATATTTAAAGTCAAATCTCTGATGGTGAACATCTGACGGTAAACTTTTTATACACACACATACACACATTCTTCATGCCAAAATATGTAAGATATATTTTTTTATTATTTTCAGTCTTTCTGGTATGTGGAACTTCCTTTACTAGCCTGTCCATAATCTCAGTCTATTCTTTGTGATTTGAGCTGCTTTAGAAGCACTAATGAAAGAAGAACTTGTTCTTTCTGCTTATTGCTGCTTTGATATTATAGCTGAGTCTGCTCACTTTTTTCCATAACAATTTGGAATGGTTGGAAGTCATCTTTAACATGCTAGTAAACATCCTGTGACCTCTGAAATCTCATTTCAGACAGATTTCCTTACTTAAGCAGAGAAACAGAATGACCACCAGAGGGCAAAAATTCAGAGCAAGAGCAACTTCTGACCTACTGTCAGCTTCCCCATTGAATTTTCTTGTGGGAAGCTGGCAGTGATCATCCAAAATCTCCCACCTTCACTACCATTTCTCTTCCTTCCCCTTCTTTTCTTCCTTTTCTTCCTTTTTCTTCTTCTCCCTTTCTTTGTGCTCCTTCCTCCTTCCCTTCCTTCCCAGAGGCAATTAATGACTAGTGCTGGGTGGAGTAGGAACCAAGTGATTGCATGAGTGGCTGGGAAGCTGTCAGAGAACATTGAAAATGAGGATCACACGACTGCAACAATGCAGAGGCAGCAGCGCTGAAAAAGCAGTAATCCATTAGAAGTGAAGCAGTCACAACTTTCCCAAATTTCATTCCCTGAGTCCCAGTATTCTGTAAGCTCATTTGAGGGACTTTGGTTGAAAAGATTTGCCCTTCTGCTTCAACATTTTGCCCGCTTAAAGATTACAAACACAAGGGATTTAGTAGTATATAGATAATGGACAGTGTCTTTAGCATTAAAGCCCTCTGTTGCCATCCTGATTAACTATGATAAATCATACTTTACTTTCTTTACATAACTACTTCTGCTTAAATTTCAATTCAACCTACTCTTTCTTAGCCTTAAATCAAGCAGCCATACAGGTAGTCCTTGACTTACAACCATTTGTTTAGTGATCATTCAAAGTTGATTTGAATGACATTCAAACCCCTCCAAGACCGAGTGGCTGTGGCTTCCGGCGTCCCGGTATAGTCAGCTGGTACCATCACTGACAATAGGGGATGAGATCTTACTCCCCACAGAGAGGGCCCGCAACTTGGGTGTCGTCGTGGATTCACGGCTATCTTTAGAAGATCATTTGACAGCCGTGGCCAGGGGTGCCTTTTATCAGGTTCGCCTGATCCGCCAGTTGCGTCCCTTTCTGGATCAGGACGCCTTGCGCACGGTCACTCATGCCCTAGTTACCTCCCGTATGGACTACTGTAATGCTCTCTACATGGGGCTCCCCTTGAAAAGCACCCGGAGGCTCCAACTGGTCCAGAACGTAGCCGCGCGGGTGATTATGGGCGCCCATGTAACACCTCTCCTACGCGAGCTACACTGGCTCCCGATGGTCTTCCGGGTGCGATTCAAGGTGTTATTTATCACCTTTAAAGCGCTCCATGGCTTAGGACCTGGGTACCTACGAGACCGTCTTTTGCCACCAATAGCCTCCCACTGACCAGTTCGTTCTCACAGGGAGGGACTACTCAGGGTACCGTCAGTCAAATTATGTCGACTGGCGACTCCCAGGGGGAGGGCCTTCTCTGTGAGGGCTCCAACCCTTTGGAATGAACTGCCCCCGGAGATACGGAATATCCCTGATCTCCGTGCTTTCCGCCGTGCCCTCAAGACCCTGATGTTCCAACAGGCGGGGCTAAACATATGAACATGTGAATGAATTTTTAAATGTGATCTAATTCTGGGTTTTATTTAATTGACCAAACTAAGTAATAATTTTAATTAGCAATTTTATGATGTTTGTGTGTCTATATTGTTCTTGACTGTACACCGCCTTGAGTCCTACGGGAGAAAGGCGGTATAGAAATTAAATAAATAAATAAATAAATAAATAAATAAATAAATAAATAAATAAATAAAGTTACACCAGCTCTTAATAAAGTGACTTATGACCATCTTTCACACTTATTACTGTTGCAACATTCCTGTGGTTGGGGAGATCAAAATTCAGGCACTTGGCAACTGGCACATATTTATGATGGTTGCAGTGTCCCAGGGTCATATGATTACCTTTTGTGACCTTTTGACAAGCAAAATCAGCGGGGAAGCCAGATTCACTTAACAACTGTGTTACTAACTTAACAACTGCAGTGATTCACTTAACAACTGTGGCAAGAAAAGTGATTTATGCCCCATTTTATGACTTAACTGTCTTGCTTAGCAATGGAAATTTTGGCTCAATGGTGGTCATAAGTCAAGGACTTCCTGTAGTTGCTGCTGTAGATTTCATGGGGATTTCCAATGGTGTACTGTATTTTTTTTCTTGTTAAAGACAATGTATCCTAAGTACCTGGTTGTTTATTGTTATCAATGTATGACTATCTCTGTTGTAAACATGACAGAGACTTAAGTCAATAGAATTCAAATAATTCACAATTGGGTTTTCCTTATCTAAGCCCTATAAGGTGATTGTATCACATATAATCATAACATTGATGCTTTATAAATTCACAGTAGTGAATTTGGTGAGCAGCAGTTTATTAATTTCTTATCCATATCAGAAAAGTAGTTTTTCTAACAAGTTATTCACATGCTTTTATTGCATTTCATGCAAAGTCATTGATTACTGTGTAGACCACAAAGATGAAATGCATATTATGACATGTTCTTCTGGCTTTCTGCAATGCTCAAAGCTGAAGGTTTGAGGTCAGTGAATTCTGCATTGCAGATTAAAGCAAACTATGAGGAGAAGAAGCAGATGCAGATGAGTGGATATCCACAGGAAAAAGAATTTTTGCAGTAATAGATACTTTAGTTACTATTGCATTAAATATTTTATATTGGGTTAGGATTTGACTGTAAATAATATACTTGAATGTTGATATATAGTTTCTTTTATGTGTGGATTTCACACACTGATAGAACTAGATAAATTGCAAGTTTGTTAATATATCTATTTCCCAAAAGAATGAAATATTTGAAGACTGCTGTGCAATAATGTAAAGGAAAATAAACATTATACAGTTACTGAGATTAACCAATTTCGTTGTATACATGATGTACAATGACAATAAAGGCTATACTATACTATTGTGATTTAAAGTAATGGTTTGTCAGAGCTTATCCCATATACTGGATACCCAACTTCTTAGTCCTTTGAATATGCAGCATATTCTGAGTGTAAATAAGTGTGTGTTAAGTGAGTTTTGCCCCATTTTATGACATTTCTTGTCACAATTGTTAAGTGAATCACTGCAGTTGATCAGTTAGTAACCTGGTTCTTAAGTGAATCTGGCTTCCCCATTGACTTTGCTTGTCAGAAGGTTGCAAAAAGGGATCACATGACCCTGGGGTGCTGCAGTGGTGATAAATATGAATCAGTTGCCAAGTATCTGAATTTTGATCACATGATCATAGGGATGCTGTAAAGGTAACTCTGAAAAACGCTTCATTGGGAAAAGGTGGGCATAGCTTAAATAATTTATGCACTAACAAAAAAGTTGGCTTTTAAATCTGCAAAAATATCTTACTATATGCTTCATTTGAAGAATCACTCAATTCTGTATGAATATTTCAATTTGATTTCATAGACCTTCATCTCTAGTTTGCTAATAGCTACTATCAATTTGGCAGATTGCAGAGCTGCTTCCCTTGCAGAGAAATTTAATATTTGACTTTGTTTAGATGTGCACTAAATAACATTTTTTTCCTCTGAAATTCAAAGTACATGACTTGCTCACTACTTCTTTTTTACCCTCTGTTTCTATTATTTTGGCTTGTATTGTAATTTAAATTGGGGCTCTTTCTTGAAAGAATGTGTGCAGATAAATGAAATAACAACATGATGGTTTCCTCTCTTTTTCAACAGATTATTATACTCTGAAAATAATTGAAGATGGCACCTTGTCAGGTTACCTTTGAAATAAGAGGAGTATCTCCACCAGGTACAAAGTAGTTTTTAGTGAAGACTTGCAATAGAATTGAAAGTTAATTTTCCATGTAACAAATTACATCCAGGCAGTTGTAGATGGGATTTTTGGAAAATTTCATTTGTTACATTTTGTAGATATTTGTTACATTTTGATGCTTGGCATTTAATGAGTATGTATGTAAAAACTTACTTTGAATGAACAAGATAAGTTTCCTTAGTTCTAGTATACTGTTTCCAAATACTATGCCCTCTCAAATATTTCTATAATTATGTCTTGTAAGTATATGAAAACTTGAATTTCCATATTTACTCTTCAGACCAGTTTACCACCTACATTTCTTGCTTGTACTCTATGGGAAGAGTTTTTTCTATTGCTTAATTTAATCCCTACCCAAACTGAATGTTTTTTTCTCAAAAATGGTATCATACGGGTAGTTTTTAACTTAAGACTGTTCATTCAGCAATCATTGGAAGTTATGACAGTGCTAAATGAATGATGATTATAATCAGTCCTCAGAGTTTCGGCCATTCTAGAATTCCCAGTCACAAGATTATGATTCTGTGTGTTTGGCAACTGGCTTGCACTTATGACCAGTTATGGGGCCTTGCAATCCCCTGATTACTATTCACTGCCTTCTCTGCTGTCTTCTCTTGAAAGTTGGTGGAAAAGCCAGCAGGGAAGGTCATTAGGGTAAGTCTCCCCTACCCACATACCCTTTCACTGCCCCTCCTCACTCATATTGCACCGGTCACTCATGCACTCCCATCTATCTTCCTGGGGCCTTGATGTGTCTCCTCTGCTACTTATGCACTTACATACAACCTCCCAGTATTTCAATGAACCACTCTTGCAATTTCACACAAACCTTCCTCACTTTACAGCAGCCATTGACCTGCCTGCTGTGCTGCTTGCAAGCAGCTTGGGACTTTGCAACTTCCTGCTGGTTTCCCATTGATTTAGTTGTGATAAGATGGTTGGAAGTTTCCCCGCTGAATGATTCTGAGATTCAGTTAATGGTGGCAACCATTAAGGATGGCAGAGATTGTCATCCCTAAGTGATGCTGTTGCACTTTATGATCACATTGCATAGCCCAGAAATGCTAGTCTTGATTGCTATTGTAAATTGAGGACTACCTGTATTTTCCTTCCTTCTCCCAAGCACTTACATAACAGTGCTTCACAAATATTTCTGCGATATAATATAAAGTAGAACTTGTGACTAGGCAATAAATGATGGTAGAACCCAACATTATACGTTGCAGCTTGCTGTCTTTTCTCTCTCTTCTAAATAAAAAGTAAAAACATCATAATGGGTCCATTGTTCTCCCTGGCATCACATTGGAAACCTCAGCTATAGGTATATTGTTACAATGTCATATTCTGCTCCTGGGTACTGGAATTGCAAGAGCAAACTCCATACGATATCCTATTTTATTCGGCAAACTGGATGGGATTAAGAATAGCTGCTTTTTCTGTGACTTCTGATTTGCTGAAGCATTATAACTCTCTAGTGGCTCTTTTTCCCTGTCTCCCCCTTCCCTAAAAGCCAGAGTGTAGAGAATTGGCAGAGAGAAATGTTGATAAGCATGCGTCATAAAGCATGCGTTATTGTCAGGAAGTATAAGTAAGATAATTTCTAATATCTCACACAGAGAAATGATTTTTTTTTTTTTTGCATTAAATTGCTACTTGGCTTGGTTTGCACATTGTTCCAAGTCATTGTTTAGTTTTGGTTTATGGAATTAGCTAAAATCGCCTGATCTATAAGTAAATCTAGCTCATAGGCTACAGTTTCCAAACCATATAGTTGGAGTTAATAAATACACTAAGCCACTATATTGTAGTTCCTGATATAATCCAGCATGATATTTCAGAAAGCTGAACTTGCTACCATTCTCCACCTGGCTATTTCCCTTTCGATCACTTTCATAATTGCATAAAGAATATTTTAACAAAGCTTTTCTAGTATGATGCCCCAGTTGTAGAAGTGGAAGTTCTGGGGGAGTATGATAGTATGAGTTTTGACATTCATACACTTAATGTTTTGTTTCCCACCACCACAAAACTATGCAAAATTTAATGATTCAGAAAATGGTAAACTTTTGGGCACCAGAAAAAAGGCACTTCAAGTTGCCTGGCCCTCTTTTAAAGCAGTGTAGAGCTGTTCTGTTCTTTTCATTTGTGGGTTGTATGTTGTCTAATTGTATAATTGATCCCTTTCAAAACTTTATTAGATAGCATATTCAGAAATATTGCACAACAAATGCTTTAGCAACTAGCAAGTTGTGGATGCCTTAGATTAGAGGCAACTGACTTTTTTTAGCCTAGAACATATGAGCTTTAAACGTTTACAAAACTAATGATGTGTAACTATGTTACACATACATACTGATGTTGTACATAGTATTAAAAAACCCATTCTTTTGTGCCCCCAACTGCGATATCCATATAATGCCAATACATATACCAGTAATCCTAATATATCTCAGTGTAATCTTTACAGCAAAGTTCAGACAAAATTATGAATTTTCTGTTCTGCTGTGTGCGCTGTTATTGCTATTATTTATTTAAGATGGGATGTGAAGTAGATATGTACAAACTGTGCAGAACACAGTTCAGACAAGCTTTTTCAATCTGGACAGTGCTTTGAATTTGAAATAATGTTTTAAACTGAAAACAACTGGTTTGTGTGCAAAACACTTAAGTGCATTTCCAAAATAATAATTTAAAATGATAGGAAACAGCTATTTTGTGTGTAAATGGGACATTCAAAATAATGTTTTAAAGTAATTCTACTTTGGACACAATGATTATATGGTGAAGAGAAAAACAACTATAAAGCAGTATTTAAAATAAAACAAATATGACAAAAATAAGAACTTGGTTAACAAAAATGTAATAACTCTGAAATTAATTCAGTCATTAAGCTTATTTAGATCAGATATCAGTTCAGGTTGTATCATTTTGTTTCATTGTATATTATTTGTTATTTGTGTTAGTCTGAATACTCAATATTTGAAAGTTTACTATTTATTTTCTAACACTTCTTTTCTAGGAGAGGTTTTGGCTATATGTGGAAGCTGTTATTCTCTAGGAAACTGGAATCCGCAATGTGCAGTAATCCTTCACCCAGAAGATGAGGCTGGTGATACGTAAGCTCTTTTCAGTAGTACATTAAAACCCAATAATAACTGTAACAGTAGTCTGGATAATATTAAGTGTATTTGCTCGTGTCATTTATTTCACTGGTATCAAATTCCATAGTTCTTAGCTGATTTGGCATGTCTAAAGTTAAGGATTATTTGATTAATTATTAAATTTATCTCCAACCTTTTTTATAGTTCAAGGCAGCATATGTAATGCCACTATGTCCTGTTTTCCCCACACCTAACACCTTGTGAGAAGGGTTTGCCCAGAGACACATAGTTTGTTTTCATGCTTAAAGAAGGACAAGACTGAGAATTCACCATCTGGTTTCTAATTCAGCACCTTACTCACTACAACAAATTGGGCCTCATATGTATTTATTGCATTTGTATCCACCTTTTCTGTATGAGTGCTCAGGTGCTACACATAGGGGTCTCTCTCTCTCATTTTATTCCCCGGTAGATACATTGGACTGAAACAACCTGGTAGATACATTGGACATTACAACCCGGTAGATACATTGGACTGAAAAAAATGTAAGTGGCCCAAAGTCACTATCTGTAGTCAAGTGAAGACCTGAACTTGAGTCCTCCAGATTTCAGTCCAGTTCTTTGACTATGATCACTAATCTGGCAGCATAGGATAGTTGTGTGGCCAAAGTATTTAATTGGGTTGTTGACATATTTGATGTCCTGAGGATTCATTAGGGGCACAACCACAGAATGCCTAACATTTAAAAATAGATTTTCCCGGATCCATTTTTATGACATGTTAAATTTCTTTTCTTTTTTTTTTTGAAAATTTTTTAATTTATTTTTAAACATAAAACATAAAACACATCTTTTTAGAGCAAGGGTTTGATCCGGTATAAAATAAGTATAAATTCCAAATTTCATCCATTAACTTCTTAAAGAAAAGAAAAGAACAAAACTAAACCCAACTTTTATCATTCAGTCTAACATCTTATTCTAGCATTAGACATTCTACTATGTATTATCCTAAATCTTAAACTCCAAATCTAAACAGCTCTTTATAATATTCATTTATCATTTTAACAATCAGCATTTCATATATTTTCCTTACTTCAAAGACCCAAATCAAATCAAGTTTCTTTTGAATCACATCTAATGAGCAACATAAAATATTTTAATCCTCTCTTAAAAACATTTCAAAATCAATTCACTTTAAGATTTATGCCACATTTCCACCTATAATTTATTATACCCAAAATACTTTGCTTTTGCTAATTACAAGCTTCTTCTCCATTACAACTAATTCTAATGTTTAGATGGTTCATAACTTATATAGCTATTCCCCAACAATATTTTCCTCCACTTCTATCAATTTGGCTTTAACTGTTTTTCAAAGATATCTCCTTCACTCCTCCTAGGTTTATTTTTGGCTGGATTGCAGCTTAATTAGCTGGTTTCCAGGAATACTTTCCTCCACTCCTAACCTTATTTGTTTGCTGAATCACAGTTTGGTTTTAACTGCTCTCCAGCATTATCTCCTCTGCTCCTCCTAAGTTTATTTTTGGCTGGTTCACAGCCTAATCAGCTGTTCTCCAGGGATGCTTTCCTCCACTCCCAATCTTATATTTGACTAATTCACAATTTAGCTTTACTCATCTGATCACCAAAATCATACTTCTTTACCAATTTAAAATAATAATACATTTTAATATATATCTTCTCTCCTACTCTCTCCTGAACTATTAATTTTCTTTAAATTTCTCCCCTTTCCTATTTGTTTCTTGTTTTTCTATGAAATGCAACATTTTACACCATTTTAGAAACTAATTTACCATAATTATAAAATCTATAAACAAGTCTTACTAATATTCAAAAATTCATTCCCATTCTCTTATTTACTATAAAAAGAACAACATTTTAAACCACTTTAAGATCAATTTTCTGTAACCGTTAAAACTCTTATTAGTATTTAAAAAATTCTTTCAAAGTCTTCACATTTTTGTAGTTTTTCTACATTTCTCGCTTTAAAAATAATCATAAAATCTATAAACAATTCTTGTTAATATTCAAAGCTTCATTCATGTTTTCTTATTTTCTATAAAGAACAATATTTTAAACTATTTTAAAGAAACAATTTTCTGTGATTGTTAAATCTATCATCAATTCTTATTAGTAATCAAAAATTCATTCATAATCTTCATATTTCTTATATTTTTTCTATAATCACATTTTCCCCACCTTGAAAATCACTTCTCTCAATAATAATAATGAAAAGTAAAAAAAAGGAAAGAGAAAGGGAGAAGAAAAAAAGAATAAAAGTATGGCAAAAGAAATCAAAAAGAAAGATTCAAAAAAAGAAAGGGAAAAAAAGAGGAATAAAATAAGAGAATAATAAAGAAAGGAAAGGGAAAATAAAAAAAATAAAAAAGAGAAAGAAGAAAGAGGAAATCTCCTCCTTACATTATTTAGACATCAATTACATAGAAAGCATTTACATCCATTTTAATCAAACTGTAGTACTTTTCTCATCTTGCTACCCAGTATATTCCAGTTTTTTCCTTTACCCAATCTGTCCAAACTTTTTTTTCTTTTTGTTTCCAGTATCAGTAAGGTTATAAAGACTAAAGGATTTAGTTCTTTTGTGTTCCATATATGGTATCATCATGTCTTCTTCTCTTGCTACATCCTTCCCTTTTGTTGCCACGCCATTAATCAGCAATTTTAATTGTTCCAATTAATTTCTTTCCAACTGTCCATAAGTAGTCCAAAGACAGATTAAGTACATCTAAAATCAAGCCTACTTAGTTTTTCTTCAAAATAATCCAAATTGTGAAAAAAGAGACAAAGTTTCTTCTTTAAATAGCAAGCAATTCACAATTTGCACTTTCACTTCTTCTCAGCAGGCAACCATTTTACCTTCCTCTGCTTGTTATCTCTCATAGCTGTAAAAAGACATTCTGCTTATTTCCTCTTCTCCTTCTCCCTCTTCAAAGATAACCCATTCTCATTAAGAACCAGGAAAATATCAAATTTTAAATCCATCCAAAGGAACATTAATTCCAAAAACAATCAGTAGGTACTATTGTCCTTTAATGGGTCTTCTCTTTGTTAATTGTTTTGAATCCTTTGCCCAGGATTAGGGCCAGGGCATTATTAATAACCAATTATTTGAAGGCTGTTCCCGCCTGGGCTAGTCCTACTCACCCGGCATTCAAACACCTTACTCCTGTATGTCCTCCTGCACTTTGCTTTTTTTTTTTAATTTGATTTATATGCCGCCCTTCTCCGGAGACTCAGGGCGGCTTACAATGCGTTAAGCAATAGCCTTCATACTTTTGTATATTTATACAAAGTCAGCTTATTGCCCCCACAAACTGGGTCCTCATTTCACCTACCTTAGAAAAGATGGAAGGCTGAGTCAACCTTGAGCCTTGGAGAGATTCGAACCAGCAGTAATTGCAGGCAGCTGTGTTAATAACAGGGTGCTTAGACCACTGTACTATCAAGGCTCTTGCTTGTCCCGGTTGCCGCAGCTTTGGGGCAGCCGCCATGCTGCCACTCCCACCGATGCAGAGGGCAATCCTCCGCTCCGAGGAACCTGCCCGTTCCTCTCGGCCGTCCGAGGGGAGCCCCGCTATTTCCCTGTCTGAATCGCCGCAGCGCCAACCGGAACCCTCATGTTAAATTTCTAAGTACATCTCTCTGTTACCTTTATTATAAATTGAAATTTCACATGTATGCAACTAATTTTGGAAATTAGTTGTTTGTAATTACTAAGAAATAACAGAAGTTGGTAAAGAGGAAGGAAAGAACCACAATAAGCCTACATTAACTCTGCCAGCTAATGCCAGCGGCTGGAAGGTATAAGAGAGATACCTTTGATGGAATAAGGTGAAATGTTTCCCATGGCCCACATGTTTTCTTAGCACTGTACTAACGGACCATGTTGATGGGAGAACAGTAGTTCAGCCCACTGTGGATTAGCAGGGCATCCCAACTAATCATTATATTACCAAAAAGCACACCTTTCCAATGTGGCCTTACTGTTAATTTCATATTTTCTTTTGCATTACTATTGTCCTCATTTTACCTAACTAGCTTTCATGATTGGGGGAGTAAGAAATGCTATTTTGCAAAAATTTGAACTTTACAATTAATTTTCAGCATGAAATGTTTTTTCTCTCAGTCCAAGTGAGTGGAGATATTATTCTGCTCATTTGCTTAGACGTGATTATATTATAATAAATTGTATTATAGCCTGGGTGCTTGTAGGAATTCATCAGCCCAGTTAATACAACATTGGGGTAGTTGTTAAATACTCAGTATTATTGTCATAAATGAAGCCTTTGAATAAGTTACATTCTCATAAAGTTAATCTCTAATTGGGAAATATATTCTAGTTGGTAGTTGATGCACAACTGCACATGCTTTTTAAAAATTTTCTCTACACCTTTCAATGCAGTACAGTAGCCTGCTTGGGAAAATACATTGTTTTTCCTAAGACTGAGTCATTTTCAGAGGACTTTTGAAATGGATCCAAGAGTTATATATTGACCATTCTTAGTTTATGTTTAGTAACAAAATATTGTGAAGGTCAAGATTGTTATCAGGAAAACACTTTCATGTTCATTAGATTTCATGTTTCTTTTCAAAATGTAAACAGCTTCTTTTTTCACTATTTGGGAGCTTTACTAGAACATGCAAGCAACTTTGTATGAAAACACTTGAGAAATGTCTCTTTTTAAAAATCCTGAATAATGTGCTAGGGTACTGGGATAATTTTTATGTTCTCTTTAACCTATGAAGGTAATTAAAAGCTATGGTCAAAGGAAAAGGGAGTAGAAAGGTTTTTAAATCCTGTTGTGCATGCATTTGTATATACCCTTACACAGCCAGTGATTTTTATGTGTTGTTATTTAACTTTCCTGTATTTTTTTAAAAAATATTTTTCTGCAGTCTGCTGTGGAAAGCTACGGTTGATCTCCCCAGAGGAAAGAATATTACATATCGATATTTTCAAGGAAGTTTCTTAGAACCCAAGGTATGTATACACCCATGAACTTCAATTAAACGTCTTGGCTAATTGATGGTAACGTGTTTAAAATAAAGTAATTTACAGGCACTTCCTGACTTATATAGCTATTCAAAAAATATTGTCTAATTCAATTTTTGAACAAGTCAGAATTGCACCAACTGTCCAAAAACTGAAGTATATTCACAGGAATCTGAGGTTGGAATTTTGGTGGTGGATAATGAGGGACTTAATTGCTAATTAATTTTCAAACCTTAAAAACTTTACATATGGCTTATAAAGACATTTGTTCCAAATCAAATTTATATAAGTCAAGTCTTGCATAACTCTGCGGGTGTCTGTACTTAATAGTCAACTAATGAAATTCAAATATCCTGACAGCAGACTCTTTTTAAATCCACATTTTTTACACAAAAAGTATTTTGGATAAGCATAAAATCTGTATGGCAAAAGAAATGCATGCATTTTTCTGTATAGATAGCAAAGACAATTGATCTAGTCTTCTCAACCCATGTACATTGATCCAAATAAATACTTGTGATGAATGCACAGAAGTAGTATATTCTATGCTTGTCTTATTCATCTGCTTTCTGTGTAGAGCATAAATAGCCTAAGAAAAAATATCAAACTTAATGGTACCTTCAAAACACCTTGTTGCTGATAATTTACATTTGAATATAAAGCATTAAATATGGCACTCACAACTTTTTTCATAATAGAAAATAGAAGTCCTGTTTGAAGGACATGCTAGAAGTAGATAATAACATAGAGGAGGCAGGAAATCCATAAGTTAGAACTCTTGCCAAACCAATCCAGAATCATCATAATTTTGTTAATCACTTACAGTATAAATGAAAAGATAACCATTAAAACCATTTAAACATTGGTAGATCTAATGTAATAAGATATACCCCCTTATAATACATGCAAACTTCACAGTATGTATTGGTGAGTGTGTTTCCTTTGAGTAGGTACTCTGTATCGTGCACGCTATAAGTACCGTGTGATGCAGAGGCTTCTGTGGTAAGTATACATTTTATGGAATAGCAGAGTAGAAACATACATAAAGAATCCGTACAAGGGCCATCATGAACCTGGTTGCCAACAAAGGTTTAACAATGGATGGAGTTGGTGGGAAAGGATATATTGCAGTGAAGTATATATTGTTTCAATGTGGGGATACAGTACAAGCAAGGTGAAAATAAATGAGAGAGAAGGATGAAAAAATAGAGTTTAGTGTGATTGCAATTCAATGAAAAATGAATGCATCCTGTGAATTGGATTAATGATAGGATAGTGCTTTTATAAACTATTTTTGCTGTATATCTATTTTTAGCAATTTTATCTACTCAATATTTCTCAGATGTTTCATATTCCTTAATCTTGAGCTGAGAAACTGCCTACATTTAGAACTGAATTAAGATAAAATTCAGATATTTTTTAATGTATTAGAAACACAGGAATTGAATATGATTTTAAAGTACATGAAATAAAAATTGGAAGTACAGCAACTGATGCAGGCTTACTTCCATATACTATTTGACATTTTAAGTATTAAGGTCAATTGGTTTTGGGGTTTTTTTGAGACCTCTAGAAGAAGAGATTGGAAATCTCTAAATTTTTCATGAATTGTATTTGGAAACTACCAAATTTCTAAAATTGATAATAACACTTTTACATGTTGAAGTTTGATTTCCTAATTTGTGGTTAGAATGGCAGTAAGAAAAGAAAACAGCAGTTTGCTTTTGGATTTAATCATTAGAGATTGTGAAAGTGCCATATTTTTTTGTTACAGTAACTTATTAAATGACCCGTAGTCTCAAATATTTTGGATACTGACATAATACTCTTGGAATATTAGTAAGAGCAGGCTGATTTGCCAAGAGATGATGATATATGTACTAGATTACAGTGCCTTGGATTAAATTGAATTATTCAAACATTGCCAAATGGTTCAACTTTTCTCTCACTTTCTTGCTACCATATTTAAAAACTGATTCACATTTGATTAATGTTTCAAGAACCTTGCTTGACAGAAAAGCACCTACTTGGGATACTTAAGAAACACTGATTCATTAGCATATAGTAAAAAAAAACAGCTATTAAAAAACTAGTGTAAATACACATGGCTGGCAGAATACTAGATATGGGCTAAGAACCCTTTTTACTTTTATTATGACAAGCAGGAATCCAATTTTTACTTTTAACAAAAATGAAACTATATATGTCATACCCTCCCTCTCTGGCTCGAGCATCTTGAGAAATCTATAAATGGTGCTTTTTTTCCCCTTGTTTTGAGATGAGGTCTTCCTGTTTCTTAAACCAACCAAAAACCCCATCTACAATGATTTTGTCAATTTGAACTTGTTTTTATTATTATTTGTTTCTTAAACTGTTTATTTTGTAAGTTTTGACTTGAACAATGGAAGTTATCTCCTTCCTGGCATCTCTGAGTGTTCATTTGAAAACTGAAGCCTCACTAGACACAGTTATTTGCATGTCCTTTTTACTGTTTTTCATTTGGGATGTTTATCCCATTATTGTAATTTTTGTTGATTAGGACTATAATGTGCCCAAAATACTTCCATATATCAGTTAAAATGTATCTTCTACTTTTAATTATTTTAATTTGAAATATGTTGTTTGACCATGGGCATGCTTAATACAAACATTTAATAAATTGTATGAGTACAGTGTCTAATAATTCAGGAATACAAGTGATCATAAAAGTTTAATTTGTAAAATCTCAGCAGATGATTGTGTCAGTAATTCAAATTCACCAGCATTTTAAGTGTTTGTTTATTTAAGTAGCTTTTACTCTAAAACATATTCTGCTTTCAATGGGAACTATGCTGAAAATCAGTCCTATATGTAAAGAACTGGGTGATAGAAAATCCCTGCTGGCATACTGTAGATACTCAACCACAGACGTAAGAATAGTTTTCCATAGCTTTTGTGCCACCTTCCACGTAATTGGAAGGAAATAATTTACAATGCCAGGTTTCTTTGGCCAGACCAGGCCTTCTGTTTTGTAAAATTATTCTCCTAGCAGATCAGTGCTTTGTCTGTTATCTGATAATTATACAGTGACCTTGTGGAGGACCTCGGTGAAGTAATTCACTAATACATATGACAGTGTCCATGAATTATCTCATCTATGATTCAATTCTCTTTCTATTAAAGCTTTAAGTGCTAGCCCTATGAATTCTCTGGTAGTTTTTAATAAAACTCCTAAACAAACTTTATCATAGAAAAGAAAATAAATATTTAGTTGCTTCTACCAAAATAAATAACATGAGCTATATAAAATACTGAATATGGGATGTTACGCCATATGCGTAGAGTTAATGTTCCACCCAGGGACAGGATTTCTAGATTAATAGATATATATTACTAAGACACTGCTGTATAATTAGATAGTATATTCTGGCTAACATTCCATCTCCAAAAGGATGCTACCCCATACCAGATTTTCCTAACAGTCAGATGCAGTACATTTGTCTTTTCCTGCTTTCTGTTGCTACTAATTTATAGGATGATTTAGTTTCAAGGTCATTTTGATGATGGTCAGATCTCTTAATAAAACCATTTAGTGCTTGATTTGGCTGTATGCTTATATATTCACCCTTTCATAGCAAGACGTCTGTCATCTGATCTGTCCTGAAGTTTAAGGTCACTCTGGCTAGAACTTCACAGGTTCGGACTATTCTCTTCAGCAACAAAATCGGCTTACCAGTTGAACTGTTGTTTACTTAATTGTTTTATATTCTCCAGGTGGCCTTGCTTTTAAATACTAAACAGAAATGGTCAATCTAAATTCATTTCATGATCCAGATTTATTGTCTTCTCAAATACTACATTTCTTGGGAGTCTGCAATCAAAGCAGCATCATTGCCTCCCCCCACTTTACATAATGGCAAACCTGGATCGGTGGCTTACTTAATTCCTTTTCAAAAAATATATTTAAATTAAAATATATAGTGTTTGTCTTCCTAAAAAAATAACACTTTGCTAGTTCAAATAGATCTTAAAGATATATGTAAATAATATTGTTGGGGTAGGAAGAAGGAAATTTAAAGTTTAACTGGACTTTGGACAGATTATGCTTTAAAGTATAATTTTAGAAAAATCTATAAAGAGCAGCTGAGCAGTGTTGATACTTTTCAAACAAATACAGGCAGTCCTTGACTTACGATCACAATTGAACCCGAAATTTATGTTGTGAGACATTTGTTAAGTGAGTTTTGCCCCATTTTACAACCTTTCTTGCCACAGTTGTTAAGCAAATCACTGCAATTGTTAAGTTAGTCACACGGTCATTAAGTGAATCTGGCTTCCCCATTGACTTTGCTTGTCAGAAGGTGGCAAAAGGGGATCAAGTGACCCAGTGACACTGCAATGGTCATAAATATGAATCAGTTGCTAAGATCTGAATTTTGATCATGTGACGTTATATACACTTTTAGCCTAATTAATAATTACAGAGGCTGCAATACCTGCATAATTTGTGATTTCCTGCAAAACTATCATATGAAAATAAAATCCTATTCATAAGTATGAAGTATCCATACTTCATAATCATAGTCTAGAAAGAATGTTGTCCTAAACTACTGTATGTTAAGAGAATTCTATTATTCCCAGTCTGGGCTTCCATTTTATAAGAAGCCTATTTATATGATTTATGGTAGAAGGGTATGTTTGAATGGGATTATACCCACTAGCCATCTTTAGATTTTCACATGTTCAATCTAGCCTTTGAATGGCTGAAATATGCAGATTTTACAAGAGATAAGGATGAATGAATATATATGGGAAATATGGTAAAAAGCTACCATCAGAATCCACCGATACCATTCTTTGTCTGGAAATATAATAGATTGGATTTTGAATTTACAATGGGCTAATGTTATCATAGTAGCATCAATTATTATAATAAACACGGTATAAATTGAGGACAGTCTTTGTACTTCAAATGATGTACAAGCAAATTTGGCTCATGAAAGAATGTAAATGGCATCGCAGATAAACATTAATTTAACAAAAATTATTGCAGACATTTAACTTTTAAATTACAGACTATCGATGGTCCATGCCAAGTCATAATTCACAAGTGGGAGACTCATCTACCAGCACGATCAATAACCCCTTTAGGTATGGGCATCAACTGCATCTGTTTGAAACATATGCATAAGATTACTAATGTTACAAAATGGTTTAATTGGGTTGATGTTATTTTGTAGGATTAACATTAATCTTCCACTACAAAGGGATCCTCCATTGAGCCAATATGAGAACTGTTTTCACAAATTTTGAAAAATGAATTTATATGATAGAAGACTTACGAATAGTATTATCATGAGTCCATTTTTATCAGGTGTCCACAGGTTTTCATTGCCAAAATTTGTGATTGCACATCTGGGTTTTAAGGCATGGCATGGTTGGATCCCAGCTCTCTTACCTTCAATCTAGAAGCTAGGAAAATGTGTGGGGGATCATCCTAACACAGGCATATTATGGTTTGGAGATTCAGTACACTGAATCTTACTCATCTCACAGAAAGGAAAGGAAGTTGTGAACTCTTAAGTTCATTTTTAAAGACATTGAAATACTATTGATAAATTATGCTTTGAGATTGAAAGTCCATGCTGATATTTTTAAAAATCATGCCTGAGTGATAGAAAATACAAATTGTTACTGGTAAGTCGACATTTAAATACGAATTAAATTTTCTTAAAAGAGAACAATGACCTCAGAAGCAAGACATTCTTTGTCTCCTATATTTTGCTAAACATACACATGAATAAAACAGGTTTTAAAATAAGCATGGATTACTGTAAGTATAAATCATATACCTTTCGTTAATTTAGGAGAAACAATGCAACTGGAAACCTGGTATAATTTGGTCTTTTGCCTCCATTAAAAAGGTGATTTTATGAAGTAGCTTGTTTTCAATGAACCTGAAAATATTGTCACCGGCCTTTTCATGCTACACCTCTATTATAATTGACAGACATCATTTCTCTTTCAATCTAAATGTATTGCTCAAAAGTAATTTCCATTTCTTAAAAAAAATAAGGCTTCAAATTATTAAACCTAGGTTGATAGTCTTAGGCTATAGCTGTGCGTGTGTTTACACAGGACAAGTCAAAGTCTGAGTAGATATACATGTTATCTGTTGTACATGTTATCTGCTGCTTACTTTCGTTTTCTGGCTTTCTGATTAAAAACAAGCCTGTCATAAGTTACTTTGGCTTATTGATTCATTTTTTTAGTTAAATAATCAGAGATTTATGTCCTTCAGTAATAAAAGTTTTTTTCATTCTCTGATAGTCTAGATTCCATCCTGTTCAAGCATAGATAACATCTTAAATTCAGGTAGACTCTTTGTGACACAACATGATAAATAACTTTCAACTGCCTTTAAAGGTAAATTAGTAACTTATTATAATCAAAATATTTAGACTAAGACTCTAGGTACCAGTGACTCAACTTGCACACATTTTAGAAAAAATATTTGTGATACTTTCCAGCTAGTATTAAAGTTTTTTTTATTTACCCTTCCAATCTTGGAGAAAATAATCAAATAGAAAAATGCATTATTATCTATGAAAGGGATTATTATTATTCTAAACAGAATTTTCTTTGTAATACTGGAAGAAATGTGTCTTGTTCTCACATTGAGAGATAAATAATAAATATTTATAATTTAAAATTTAAGGGAGGGTTAAATATAGCTATCAATATGTCAAAGTTTTATTTTCAAAAACTTATATAATTGAGTTTATTGTATATTTAAAGAATTCATTATTTACATTTCTGTAGCATGTGAAAACTAATGTTTGAAAAGAAAAAACATTTAATAAAATATTTAAATGATAAACAAGTAGCAAATGAGATATTTTATCTTCTTAGCTGATACCATCTTCTGATTCATTCCATTAGTAATATATGATACATTGTCAAGTTGATGACATATTGTTTTCATATTTTAGATAACTTGGATGGAAAGAAATAACATCCTTCTAAGGATGTTTTAAGACACATTTAGCAGTAAACAAAGCTAAGCAGTATTTTTTAGGTTGCAGTAAAGTTACTTAGTATCTTCCTATTTAAATGAACTGTTGGAAATAGTGCTGAATTAGAGGTATTGTTAATTGTGTAAACTGCTAGTTGTCTAATCAGAAATAAGTTGCTTAAATCCAAAGGATTTACTCCTTGGCAAGTGTATAGTATTGCTGCCTAACCTAACAATTAAATTATAATCTGTGAATGTGAACTATTCTCACACACTGTTCTTTTAATTCTAGATAATATTTCCATTGATGATGGATTCTTTGGAGTCTTTGGTAAGTGGTTTTAACTTTAAAATGTTAATATGTAATATGTAAACACACTAGTAATAAGATGTTGCACTTTAAATGAAAAAATGCTTTTAAATAATTTGAATGACAGAGCAGTAGAATCTTCCAAAGCCCTGAAAGCCCCTCCAAAAATCTTTTACTAAATTTTCATTTTTAATGTGCCACAAAGAAACGTGTAACCTTATTGATTTTTAAGGCTGTGGAAAGCATTTGAAAGCCTGGTGACTCAAGCAAAGCATCATTTCTTAAGTTTATGAAAGGCTTGATCTGGCTGCTTGTAAGAATTCCTAGTTTCTTACAGTAAATGGGCATGCAGAGACACTTTCATCTTGACTGCAAAAGTTGAAGTAGCCATGCATAAACATGTGCCTACTTGCAGAGAACCAACAAAACACTTCACAGCAGTTGCACTGGTCTATTCAAGTGCATACTCCTAAGCTATGTGACTTGGAAATATTCAATTTTTTAAACGAAAAAATTACTGAAGTTTTAGTAAACATAATAAAATGTAATAAAACTAAACTAGAAGAAACAAGAAAAATAAAAGATGTTCAGAAATGCAGAGGAAAGAAAAAAGGAGAAAATAAAACTAAAAACAGACAATAAAGAAATGGCTTCCATCTTTTTTACCACATCGACTCTCAGCTAATATAGTAACTTCACTGTTTTAAAATTATGAATAAAGTAACTTCTTACTATAGCCTAATTTATATTATTTATAGTCCACAAATCATCTTTTCAGGGAGAGAAATGATTCAGCAAAAGATCCATTAGAATTACCAAAAATATCAAACTAATAGTTTACCCTGATCAAATAGTCCAAGTTTATGTTTCTTATTTTTGCTTTTCATAATTTTGCCCTTTAAATCATTCCAATGGCATTACAGTATCTGATCTTTCATCAAAGGAGTCTTTGGCATTCAAAAGGAACCTTTAAAGCTTTCACCAGCCTACTTTGGAATTTCTTGTCACACCCATTCCATGCCCAGATTCTTTTCTTGATTTGTTTTTTGTATTCCCATTTTTGGAAATCTCAATTTTGTTGTCTTCCATGCTTTCAAAATTGTATAATGTGTGTGTCAGGTAATTTTTTTTAATTAAATTTTTTCATCTTCTAAATGTTTAACATTAAAATCTGTATCATTTCTGAGATATTAGTTATTAATATATCAGCCCATTTTTTGAAGGATTATTTTAAGATAAGTAAAAGTTATAGCTGGCTTGGCTTTATAACTGTTTTCTGCCTGGTCCTTCAGTTTCCTCTAGTGCTCATTTGCAACCTTCATCAAGCCTCAGTTCCTAATACAAGTTTACTTCTGTTTCAGTCATTTCCCATGAGTATATTATTTAATTATATAATTGTTTTCAAATCTTACAGCAAAATAACAAATATTCCAAATCTCTGTAGTCTCCCAATCCATTTAAAATTTAAATTAAAAAAAAATATTTTTTTTGCTTTTTGCCAATTATATATTTTAAACTTTTAAATTACTGTTTAAACTCCTTTAATTCAAAGAAGATAAGACTCACCAGGGGTCAGATTTTGAAGTTCTTTAATATCGATAAAATAGTTGAATTGAACATTTCCAAATGTGATTAAAAAATGAGTTTATCTGGCTTATCCAGATAAACCAGGAGCAAAGATGTTGCCTCCCTTGGCTTCTGGCACTCAAATCCATGGGAGACCACTAGTGTAAGGTCTCCTCACAAGAAGCTGCCAGACAGAGGTGCTCTCCTATTTTCTTCCTATCTGGAGAGATTCCAAAGAACTGATCTGCTTGCCAGTTCTTTATCCTGCACGGCAGTCATCCACAGTGGAGATGTCTTCAGTTAGCCCAGGGTTGTCAAACTCTATTTCATTGAGGGCCGCATCAGGACTGTGGTTGACCTCGGGGGCCCCGGGGTATGTGGCTGACTAGGTGGGCATGGCCAGCTTGACGCCACTCACTGGGCGTGGCCAGCTTGACACCACTCCCCAAACTGCTGGCATGTTTCCTCTTTGCATTGGGTAGACTGGGCCATTTGATACCCTGAGTTAGCCAATACCCAGAAAATTTGGAGACAACCAACAAAACCATTCACAGCAGTTACATTGATCCTTTCAACGCACACTACCACATTGTTTATAGGAATAACTTGGATTTCTACTTTTAAAATTCAATTCTAATTATGTTAAAATATAACTCAAAAGAATCCTTCCTATAGGTAAATTAACAGTAGGAAGCCCTATAATAGGAACAAAAGCTCTGATAAATTCTATCTCTGCAGTAGTTCCTTCTACCTTCTGCAAAATTCATCCAATTTAATTTAGAGCCAATACTACCACACTTAATGCTGCTGGTAATGCTGGGATGAGTATGTATTAGTGTGTCTTTTTTCCCTCCAGTGTTTCTTTTAACTTGACTAGGGAGCAGTTTACAAGAAAAAAAACATAAATTAATCCCCTTTCTACTGTGTAGGATTGATTTTGGAAATCCAAACTTGAATTGTACTAGTATTCCATGTAATAGTTGCTAAAATTGGGCCAACCGAAAAGTATTTTGATTTGGATCCATATTGACTAATTCAGCAGAAATAAGCTTAGGATGGATTTTCAGTTACAGTTGAAGGGTTGGCTTATTCTCAGATAGGCTAGTCTACAAAAATAAAGAGGTACCTTTTACTTACTGTCTATACTTGTGGTTAAGCCCATCTGTGGATAAGCCAAACTTTATGGCTATATTTTTTTAACCTAAAACTCGCAGCTTATCCATAGTATAAAGTACCCAGATGTTTTATTTAGATGGGTTTTAATGATATTTCATAATGTAGCAAGATGATTTTACAATACTTTTGTTGTTTTGTCAGATAATGTGGAGAGTGTTGATTCCGGATGGCTGACATGTCAGACAGAAATAAGGCTACGGCTACATTTTTCTGAAAAACCACCTGTATCGATAACAAAGAAAAAATTCAAAAAATCTAGATTTAGGTATGGTTATTTTAGTACATTTACAGTTTATTAAAGTGCTTATCTTTGCTTTTATAATGCAATGGTTGTTCTATGCATATCTTTTGTATGGGGCTTTGTGTGGACATTTTCAGAGAAACAATAGTAAAATCAATGCCAACATCAATTCTCAGTGGGAGAATTGAAGTTAGTTACAGTTCTAAAACTGATTCTCTTGAACTTCTGGAACAAGCATAATCATACTTCACTTTTTAATAAGCGTAGGGAAAAAGTGTACATTTTTAGTAAATGTACTATTAGAGTAACTTTGGATGTCTTGTGTAAAGCACATTTGGATCTGTCAGGAGTTTGTCTCTTTCAGCTTGTTTTCCATAATGGCCAATGAAATGCTTCTAGAAAAACATCAAGTAAGGTATAAGAGTAATAACTTTTTTCATGCTGACCTTTGAAGGGCAGCTGGGCAGCTGATCAATCTTGTATACTGCATCAAACTTAGCTTTTTTTTTTTTCTGTTTAGAGTGAAACTCACCCTTGAAGGTTTGGAGGAAGAGGATGACGACGATGATAATGATGACAGACTTTTACCTATGCTTCATCATAAAATGGCAAATACGTTAGAAATTTCACTTATAAGTGATACTGAGTACAAATCTCGACATTCTCAGCCTGAATGTGGATATGGTCTGCAGGCAGATCGCTGGACAGAATATACCATACAGACCATGGAACCAGATAACCTTGAATTAATCTTTGACTTTTTTGAGGTAAAGACTTTGCTATGTATAAAACTTGGTTCTTTTGTTTTGATGACTAATGAATGTTGATGTTCAGACATTTTTTAAAATATGCTCTAACAGAGAATTAAGTATTTGCTCATGAATTAATCATCCTAAATTGAACTACAATTTTTATTTAAAGTTCTTGTTTAGTGTGTCTAGGAAGCCTGATACTTTTTAGATGTTATGGACTGGAAGGATCTGTCTCCCTCTATGTTTCACTAATATTTGTCTCTACTAACAGTGCATTATAACATAGAGCAAACCTCAAATTGATGTAGGAGTATGCAACTTAGTATCCTTCAGATATTTGGAATTATAGCTTCCACAGTCACCTGTTGGTTATGCCCAGTGGTGGGATTCTGCCGGTTCTAGGCGATTTGGCCGAACCGTTTGTTAAATTGCTGGCTCGCCTCGCCCCTTGCCCCGCCCCTCCGCACCACTGGGCGAGGGGCGGGGCGAGCCAACAATTTAACAAACGGTTTGGTGTTTTTTTATAATTTTATTGGCCTCGCAGCTGCCGTAGGGCTTCAAAGGGTCACCCTACAGCTGATCAGTGTTAAAAGAAAACAAATGAGTAGACCAATGCCTGCAAAAATAAATGGGTAGACCCAGTGGTGGGATTCTACTTCGGTAGAACCGGTTGTTAAGTAGTTAAGTAGTTAAGCCAGTGGTTGCCAAAGTGGGTGGTACCGCCCCCTGGGGGGGCGGTGGAATGCCTTAGGGGGCAGTAAGAGGCAAGGGGGGCAGCAGGAGGGGCTAAGTGGCAAGGAGGGTGGCCCCCACCCTTTGTCCTGTGCCTCGCAGCACTTACCTCCTTGCAAGCAAACAGCAAGAAAAAACAGCCCCTTCAGCTTCAGCATCGGTTAATTAGCACAAGTTGATTAGATCGGCCTCCCAACTCTCAGCTGATTTGCTCTCAGCTGTTTTGCCAGGACTCTGTTGCTATCTGCAAAGAGTGCTCTAGCAGATTTTTTTCCCCCTAGCCTAGCTATGCTGGAAAAGCGAAACTGAAAGTAAAGCAAGGTCTTTGCTGCAATGTGACAAAACGAGGCAGAGAGAGATTTCTTTTTCTTTTTCCTCACCATAAAAGGTAGGTGCAAAACTGCAAACAATGGGAAATTTAGGGCAAAAGAGGAGAGTTCAAGATTTTAAAACACAAAAGAAAAAAAGCTCTATTTAACTAGGGAATTGTAATAATTGAGATACTATTAATTGTATATTGTGTGGAAAGCAGAAATGGTTAAGTTGTGGTTTGGAGGAATATATGGGGGAAATTATTTGGTTTGTTATTATTGGTAAATACAATTAATTGATTTGTAAGAAATTGGATTGCATGGAAATAATTGGAATATTCATGTTCATATTGATAAATATACAAAAAAGATAGTTATATAACTAATTGATTTATATTAAAATGTTGAATTTGTATTAAACAACTGTAATATTACATAATTAACCAATGTGAGGATGGATATAAAAATAGATGAGAAGGGGTATAATATAGAATAGAAGGGAAAAATTGAATTTGATTAAGATTAGAGATGAGGATGAAGGGTAATACTGGTTTTTTTTAAAAATAGATGAGGAATAAATATGGCAAAAAGGAAATATAGAAATTATAAATTTAATTGAAATGACTAAACACTGTTTAAATTTGTGAACCGGCCAAATATTCTCTTCAAAGAAAATACATTGTATGTTTGTATGTGTGTTTCTAATTATTGCTATTTATTCATATTTGTTCTCTTTTATTCTTTAAAGTTTAACAATTCATTCTTTATCTTAATATCTTTATATTTGTTTGGGGTTGCCTTTCTTTCCTTTCATCTTTTTTATTGTACAGCAATCTTTCTCCTCAAACCTACCACCTCTCTCTTTTCTTTTCTTTCCTTCTTACTTTCTCTTTCCCCCCCTCTTCTTCTCCTCCCTACTTCCTCTTTCTTTCTCCTTCTCCTCCTTTCTTACTCCCTCTCTTACCCTCACTCCTACTCTAATTTCCCTTCCCTTCCTTCATCCCTCTCTATTGTTGTATCCATTTATGCATATGGACTACTCAGAGGGCTGAAAAAGTTATTTTTGACTGGTCCTTGCACTTTTGACCAGTCCTCGAACTTACGACTGTCCTCACATTTTACGTTTTTGCCCTATCTTGTCACCATGGTGAAGAGAAGCAGTTGTGAAATGAGTGACATGGTTGTTAAGAATGCTACAATGGGCATAAATGATGACCAGTCATCATCATCATCATCATCATCATCATCATCATCATCATCATCATCATAATTTTATTTCTATACCGCCCTTCTCCCGAAGGACTCAGGGCAGTGTACAGCCTATTTAAAAACACAAAACAAAACAACGATTAAAATTTAAAATCATTAAATAATTAGGCTCCAATTAAAATCCCAGAAATTTAAAATACCCCAAATTAAAATTATTATGTTGATAGCCCGGCCTGGCGGAACAACAGGGTCTTCAGTGCGCAGCGAAACACCCGGAGGTCGGAGATCTTACGTATTTCCGGGGTCAGTTCATTCCACAGGGCTGGGGCTCCCACAAGTGCGAAGACTGGTCAAAAGTGCGAGGACCTGTCAGAAATCACTTTTTTCAGCCCTCTGGGTGGTCCTTTTGTGCATATGGACTACTTAGATGGCTGAAAAAGTTATTTTTGACTGGTCCTCGTACTTTTGACCAGTCCTCGAACTTACGACTGTCCTCACATTTTACGTTTTTGCCCTATCTTGTCACCATGATGAAGAGAAGCAGTTGTGAAATGAGTGACACGGTTGTTAAGAATGCCGCAACGGGCATAAATGTGAGGATGGTCATAAGTGCGAGGACCAGTCAAAAGTGCGAGGACCAGTCAGAAATGACTTTTTTCAGCCCTCTGAGTAGTCCCTATGCAGATAGCCACGCCCACTCGGTCACATGACCAGCTAGCCACGCCCACTCAGTCACATGACCACGAAGCCACGCCCACTCAGTCACATGACCACGAAGCCACACACCCCAACTAAGCCATGCCCACAGAACCGGTTGTTAAAAAAATTGAATCCCCACCACTGGTTATTCCTGAATAGAGCTATGGATCTAAATGGATCAAAATGTCCAGACAGCAATATGTTATCTATACCTTGGCCTAGCATCCAAATGGAAACATCATGGTGTTATTTTAATGAGAAATCTCTCTTGCCTTAAATATCAGCACCACAGTTCATTAGCCCTTCTAAAAAGTATTGAATATATTACCAAATATAGAGAGCTTAGGCAGATCATCTAGCTTTTTCAAGAAATTCTTATTTTAAATCTCTAAATCTAGCATGGGGATTTAAAAATAGTGACAAGATGAGTTATTTATAAATCAAACATAACAATGGCTTTAATTAAACATAGAATAACAGAGTTGGAAGGAACCTTGGAAGTCATCTAGTCCCTGCTTCAGCAGGAGACCTCATAGTATTTCAGACAAATGACTGTCCAGTCTCATCTTGAAAGCCTCCAGTGATGGAGTACCCAAAACCTCTGAAGGCAAGCCATTCGACTGGTTGATTGTTTTCACTATTAGGCAATTTCTCCTTAGTTCTAGGTTGCTTCTCTCCTTGGTTAGTTTCCATCCATTGTTTCTTGTCTTGTGGAATACCTTTCCAATTTTAGGGATTGATATTAAGGGAAATGCTTTCACCTTTTGCATAAGCAAAACAATAACTTTAAATACCTAATTTTGTAATTGTAGGAAGATCTTGGTGAAACCGTTATCCAAGGAGATGAGATTCCAGGCCATGTGGGCTCTGCTTGTCTGTTATCTTCCACCCTTGGAGAATCAGGAAAGAGCGCTGGTATTCTCACGCTTCCCATTATGAACAGAGGTTCACGAAAAACAATAGGAAAAGTTAGAGGTATGTTTATTTTCTTTAAAAAAAAATGGTAGCAATGCAAATATGAACTTAGGCTAAAAACATTTCCCACTACTTGATTTTTAAATACTGATTCGATTAGCACTTGATAGAATTACATGCATGCTGGAAGGGAGGATAATAATCTGATGACTCCACCAGAACACCGAGGCAATTTTAAAGAAGGCAAACATTGTATGCAATGAAAGTAACAAGGATCTATTTAATGATTATTGATATCAGTATAAGTGAATCTTTCTTGTTTAGATTTGGGAAGTTTGGTTGCTTTCTAGTGGATTTAAATGAAATGTAGCTTAATTGTTAAAAATGAAGAATCGGAAAAACAATTCTATTTACTCTCTTTCCATAGTGGACTATATAATTATTAAGCCAATTAATGGGTTTTCCTGTGATATGGAAGCTTCATATGCCAAATACTGGAAACCAAGAACAGGACTGGATGTTGGCCATAGGGGCGCTGGGAACTCTACAACTACTACTAAGTAAGATCATCTGATTGAGTTATAATTATAAATTCATACATTGAAGCTTTCTGTATGAAAGGTGGGGACAATGGATTCTTCGATCCTGTACAGTCTGCATGAAATAAAATCCCTTGTTCCCCTCATTTGTCTGAAGGGGAAAAGTTAAATTATAGAGGCAAAAACTAGAACTTCAATTCAACACATTCTAAAGTGCTGTCCCCAAATATTTACTCCTCAACTAAGTTCATAAATTAAAACTTTGGAGTATGTAATGTTTATTTTATAGTAATAAAATATTTATAGTGGCAATATCATCAACTCTGTGTATAACTTTTGAATTACTGAATACAGTAATTTTTTTGGTTTTGATATTTTTTTAAAAAACAGAAAATTCTGTAGCATAAGATTTTATATCTATTTTAACAGGAAAACATGACAAAATGAATCTTTACATATTGTAGATCATATCTGTTTTACTTGTATTTGCACTGATTTTCTTTATATGTGGGTCTTTTCAGACTTGCTAAAATTCGAGAAAATACCATTGCTTCTTTAAAGAATGCTGCTAAACATGTATGTATACTACTTTTTTAAAAAATAGATTTCTTTTTGCATACTAACATTTAGAAATGTCTGTTTGCAAATAAATAAATGATCTATACTTGAAAGAAACTGGCTGAAATCCAACTAACGTTTTTCTGCCACTGATAAGCCCTCAATATAAGAGTGAAAGAGCCATGTTCCCCAAACGTGCTGTTGAAAGTCACCAATTATCTTGGGTTCCAATTATAGCCTGTAACTTTTTAATGGAAACCTAGTAGGATATATCTTTTAAAGCTAGCTTTTGAATGGCATACATGAATTAATAGATTAGTTTTTTATAAACATCAGTGTTCGGTCTTCCTTTTCATTTCTTAGAATTATTGTCTCCCCTCTCTAAAACGCAAAAGAAATAGACAGTGGGATATTTCTGCAGTTTAATTATACAGCACCTAGATAAAAGATAAAAGATTGGGGGGGAAAGCAATATCCTCATTTAGCCTTACATATTTTAATTGTCACATTTTCTATGAAAATTTTATGTTGCTGTACTTCGGATTTTAATGTATTAAACTCTTTAATAGCTTTTAGTGATATCCCAAATATTATCCTTGTAAAATGATAATTACTGTCTTGTGAATTTTCACAGTGGGAGATAGTTCTTAATTACTTTACAACCTAATAACTACCTCAAAATTCTAGCTGTATGATGCAAGCCCTCCACCCAAAAGGCGGAAGAAGGACTGCAAAAGCGTAAAGAACAAAAACTTTGAAAAGACTCTGAAATTATATCATTCTTTTTAGAATGTCAATATTGATTGTTCACTTAAAAAGTGTCTTATGCTAACAAATGGTCAGTTGACGCAATATATATAATATAACGGGAAGCAATGGCTCAGTGGTTAATGGCATTGAGCTTGTCAACTGGAAATCTGGGTTCAAGACCCAAGCACTGCAGACAAGGTGAGCTCTTGTTACTTGCCCAGCTCCTGCCAACGTAGCAGTTTGAAAGCATGCAAATGCGAGTAGATAAATTGATACTATGGTGGAAAGATAACAATGTTATGTGCGCCTCAGCATATCATCATGCTGGCCACACGACCACAGAAGTGTCTTTGGACAATGCTGGCTTTCTTGGCTAAGAAACAGAGGTGATCATCATCCTCTACAGTTGGACATGACTGGATAGGGAAAACCTTTATCTTTAAAATATAATAACTATATAGCTCTAGGTAAGCATGATGGAACAAAATCTAGAAAAATATTAAATATCAGAAATTATTTCATAGCACATTTGGGGAAGCAGCAATAGTATCATAAGAAAAAAGTATTTGTCAAACAATTAAATATATGTTGTGTTCCTGATAATATGTTCATTTCCTCTTGAAAACCATATTTACATGGTCAGCTTGACTGATATTCCCACTGAAAGAAATTGACTCAATTTGCACCAGTTTCTTTAGTTGTTTTGTGATTGGAAAACTTTTTAAAAACTTGTTACTTTTTAGAATACATGCAGATGAAATTGTGGGGAAAGAATGAATGTAAAAATTATTCTAGATCTTAAATTTTCATACATTTCTTCTTCATGCATTCATGCCCACCTATTCGAAGAGATCTCCCCACTTATTCTAAATTGAAGACCGCTTTGAATCTGTGAAGGAAGCTCTGTGGATCCAATTCAAAGTCAAGGAATTATTTTAGAATTCTTTGCCAAATTACGTACCTAATGCCCAAGGGAATTTTAATGCATAGTAACGGGATAAGGGATCATTTATGAATTCTATGAAGGGGGATAATACTGAACATTGCTTGAATTTTTTGTCCTTGCAGCCTGAAGGTAACTAAAATGTTCCCCCACAGAACCTCAATAAGCTACTTTTGTATTTTAAATTTCAGTAGGAAAGATGGAGGAAATTTTCATGAGATATTAAATGAATGTTATGTGATTTAGTTGATGTCAGCGTTCCAGCGCTGACATATGAAAGGAGAGGAGAAGCTTGAACTTTTGCCTACTTAATTCCTTTGAAGATTCTGTTTCCTTGGAGATGGGAGGAGGGGGGGACATTCCTGTGATTTGATGGAGATGGGATGAGGAGAGTGGCTTGGAAGATAGCCAATGAGACGCAGAGAATTGGGGATCAGAAAGGGAGGGCTTGGGGGCCAGAGGTCAGTGCTGACTGCGAAAGAGCCAGGGACAGATCACTATGCTCAATAAAGAGAAAATTTCCTCAAAGATCGGCAGTTTGGAAATTCATTTATTTTCAGATAGCATCGAAACCTGACAGTTAATGCTTATTAATGAAAATAACATTAATTTTGTGTGCTGGGCCTTCCTGCTTCTAGGAGTGTGACTCCTGGCATTTCTCTCAAAGCATACATTGAGTCAGATTCAATGGGGGTGTTTTAACTGTGGGCCAAATTAATTTAATTGGTTTTTTAATATTGTTTTAATTTTTGTATTTTCTGTATTTTATCTGCTGGCTGTTCACCGCCTCGAGTCCTTTGGGAGAAGGGCGGTATACAAAATTAATAATAATAATAATAATAATAATAATAATAATAATAATAATAATAATAATAATAATAATAATAATTATTATTATTCCATCGGAGAAAGATGACATGAAAACAATGTAACAGGCTTGGAATGAATGGGAGAGAACTTCTTTATGTGCATGTTTTTTCTACTTAGCTTCTAAATTCTATATTGTTTATCTCCCTCTCCCTTTTCCCCCACACTTTTCACTTAGGGAGCAGCCTTTGTGGAATTTGATGTACACCTTTCCCGAGATCATATCCCAATTATATATCATGATCTTACTTGCTGCATTGCAATGAAAAAGGTATGTTCATTGTACATGATTTAGTTAATGTTTTGAGTGTCCATTACATGGTTTTTATTCAAGAAGCTAACATTGTTGATAGCAATACAATTCAATTAATGGCTTCTGTTTCAGAATACTATATTTTACCTATTTATTTCCTTCTCTTGATACTCAAGATCAAAATTGTTAAGTTTAAGGCACCTATTGATCTGAATGAATCACAGGGATATTTATTAGAGTAACATGTCTCAAATGGAAAATTTGGAAAAAATTGGTTTTCTAGATAGCACTATATTTCAGGACACTATGCTGTCTTTTCTTGTTCTTTTTATGCTGTCTATAGTTTAAACACCTTGAAATTCCTAATAAGGAAATCTTTAATATTATCCTTAATGTTACTTTACTTATTAGCTTCACTTTTTTTATTTGCTTTTTAATTAATATATAACTATTATAGATTATTTAATACAAATTTGTATAAATAATTATTACGAAAATGCTTACATTGACTCTACAACACAATCTGCATATGTTCATCTGGGAGTAAGTCCTATTAAATTTATGTATTAAGTTTATTTTAAAAATTTTTTTTTACCTGTATTACTTTATAAGTAACTCAAGGCAATGAACATACCTCATTCCTTCTCTTATTTTTCCCATAGCAACCCTTGTAAACTGGGTTGGGCTGAGAGAGTGTCTTGCCCAAAATTGCCCAGCTAGCTTTTATCCCTAAGGGGGGGAGAGCTAGAACTCACATTTTCCTGGTTTCTAACCTGGTACCTTAACTATCAGATCTACTTCCTAGCAGATAGCCTTAGAAGAATTTCTAACATTCAGTGAATTCAGTAAATTCAGTGATTTTATAACTTACCTGTATTTTTTCACTCTTTCTGTAAAGAAAATGGAAACTGAAACATTGGAATTATTTGAGATTGCAGTTAAAGAGCTTACATTTCCCCAGCTGAAGTTATTAAAGGTACAGTATTTTATTGACTGATTCATTAAGCATTTCTCAAAAAATACATCAAGTAACAGCATTATTTATCTGGGCTGCCTATGATTAGGGGAACCATTTGTTCCTGTCTTAGTGGGCAGTTCTAGTCAGTGGGAGATATGAAATTGGCTCAGTGGTCTCCCTTGTGAGGTACCCCAAATGTTCTCTTGTACTTTGTAATTCATATCTTCATGAAGCTGCTGTGAGAAGTTATCTGATTATTGGGGTGCAAAATTATTAATATACTGCTCGAACTCTTTTAATATTGCCATCTCAGACCTTGCTAGAAATGCTGTTCAACTCCTGCCTGCAGGCTGTTTGGGTCTGGATAGCTTTTCTATTATGGTGCCTGCATTATGGAACAAACTCCCTCTAAAAATTAGGCTGTCTCCCTCACTGATTGTCTTCTGAAGGCTTTGAAGACTTGGTTTTGAGGAATGTTTGTGATTGTTGCTATTTGGATGCCTATTTCTCATTATTAAGTAATATAAATGTTTGATTGATTATGTGCTATCAATCAAGTCAGCATCAGCTCCTAGAGACCACATAGATTTTCTCCATTATGATCTGTTCATAACCTCTTCAGGTTTTCCGATAGTGTGCCAACCACTTTATTCCTGGTTGTTGTCGTCTTTTTCTTTCCACCTTTCCCAGCATTAGAGCCTTTAATATTTGATATCTGAATATTCTGTTGTAAGCCATTGTGATTGTGAAGAATTGACAGCATAGAAATTTTATAAATACTGTATTTTTCGGACTATAAGATGATCCAAAGTATAAGACACACCTAGCTTTTGGGGAAGAAAACAAGAAAAAAAAATCTGTTTCTGCCTCCCAGCAATTTGCTTCCTTACAGCAAACAGTGTGGTCAGCTTCAGCACAGCTTGATTTAGCACGAGCAGCTGATTGGCGGTTGGATCTGCCTCCCAGAATACCTCCTATCAGCTGTTCCAGGCTGTGGAGATCGCCACTGCCTATTGGCTCCATCGCCACCCATCGGCGCCGCCTATCCCCGCCATCTGGAACGAGCCAAAAATGGGGCATGCGGAGAAGGCGATAGGTGGCAGTGGTGATGGGCAGCATTGGCGGCGATGGGTGGTAGCGATCCCCACAGCCTAGAACAACTGATAGGTATTCAGATCCAACCGCCAATCAGCATCTCGTGCTAAATCAGGCTGTGCTGAAGCTGACCACACTGTTTGCTGTAAGAAGGCAAATTGCTGGGAGGCAGAAGCCAAAGGGTGGGGGCCGGTGGGTGGGCAGGGCTTCGGCAACATTCACTGTATAAGACACACAGACATTTCCACCCACTTTTTTTGGGAGGGGGAGAAGTGTGTCTTATACTCCGAAAAGTACAGTACATTCCTGACATTGACATTTATAAGACTATAAATGTCAACACATTCATGATGCTGTGCTCTGCAAAAGTTCAAATAGCAACAAGGTTTTTATTATCATATAGACAGTTTATGTCTTTATTTTTAGGACAACATTTTATAGATATTGCTCAGAAAATGAATATGCTTGAAAGGTTTTGCGAGTTTTGATAAAGGTTTCTAAAATATTTTATTCATTCAATTTGTAGTTGACACATGTGACTGCTTTGAAATCTAAAGATAGTCAAGGTATGTACCCTAACTCTTGGTCATGCTTCCACAGTGCATATTTATGCATTTATTAATGACCTTGCTGTTTAATTTCAATAGTTTGTAGTGTGTTTAGGTGGGAGTAGATTTATAGCACTGTTAATATGCAAAATATATTTCCTATGTATGAGAACTCTCCCCCAGTTTTTAGTGATTTACTATCCTATTTTTTAATAAAGCAATAAGCCACAAAAAAACAGTAGTTCTTTAATCAAATTAGTAATATCTCTTTGGAATTGGTTTTCCTGGTTAAGCTAAGCAATATACCGGATACATTTTGATAATTCTGTATTGAGATATTGAAGAAGGCCAATTACTGCATAGATGTTTTTCAATCCAACGGCCCACAACCTTTTGGGCATCAGGGACTGGTTCTGTGGAGAGAGGGTTTCCCACAGATCAGGGTGTGTGTGGCTTCATGTGCTGCCTGCATCCCGCAGATGGGGCTTCACTTGTTTGCAATTTCTGGCATGCTGCGGACCAGGGGTTGGGGACCTCTGTTTTAGTCTAACTCCCTCCTATTTTATGAGGCATTTAAGATGGATTTCATAACAGATGCTTATTGATGTATGAAATGTTTTTATCATTCAGAAAAGTCAAGGAAGAAGATTAATGGGAGACAATTTAGATGTGCTATTATCATTAAATTAGCCACTACATGTTGCATTTATCTTATTACAGCTCTGCCTTGGAGCAAGATCATTGACATTTCTAGAGATCGGGCAATAAATTGCTGGCCTTTATAAATAGAAGGGTAATCTGTTGGCCAACTGAAGCTCCCTGAAAATGCCTGGCAGAATTTTGATGGTGCGATTTACATGTTTAAAAAGAGTGATATAAAAGTGAGGATGAGAGTGCACCATCTCCTACTTTCACCCTTAATCCTCAAATCCAAAAATAGCCCCTATTTTTTCAGTTGTGTCCCTTCCATTGACATCATGGTCTCATTGAAAGGCTTCTGATCCATTATCAGGTTAGGCGTGTGAATTGTTACCTCCAGGTTAGGAGTGTGAATTGTTACCTCCAAGGTGAAAAAAATTGGACATCTCTATCTCAGATTATGCATCATTGGTAATTGCATAAACTGTTGAAATTGGGTTCCCTTTATTTAATTTTTTTCTTTCATTTTATATTTCTTCTCTACAGTATCATTTAAAGAAGAAGAAAATATAGCTTCTGAGATGCAGCCATTCCCTTCTTTACAATCAGTAAGCTACCATTTAGTCATTTTAGTACATTTTAGTATAAACTCTGAAATAGAATACTAGAGGTATTAAAACCTAAGAGAATAATCCCATGATTTTAAAAAAATACTAAAATAATATTTGGCTCTATTACAGATAGTGAGCAAGATGATATAAATAATTTTAATTGTGTTTGTTGCTTTGTAAGTATTTTTAAATCTGTTGCATAATCAGAGCTGAACTTTTATCTTTCTAATGCTTGTGGCTAAAGACAGCTTATAGATAATGATTTCAGAGTGTCTGCCTCATGGAACTCTGTTAGCATTTATTTTGTTAACTTGATACACAGTGGGGCAAAAAAGTATTTAGTCAGCCACCAGTTGTGCAAGTTCTCCCACTTAAAAAGATGAGAGAGGCCTGTAATTGACCTCAACTATGAGAGACAAAATGAGAAAATAAATCCAGATAATCACATTGTCTGATTTGGAAAGAATTTATTTGCAAATTATGGTGGAAAATAAGTATTTGGTCAATATCAAAAGTTCAACTCAATACTTTGTTATACAGTCAGGTCCAGAAATATTGGGACATCGACACAATTCTAACATCTTTGGCTCTATACCACCACAATGGAGTTGGAATGGAGGCTCCAACTGGTGCAGAGTGCGGCCGCGTGTGTGGTTATGGGAGCGACGTGGCGTCCCCATGTAACACCTCTCCTGTGCGAGCTGCACTGGCTCCTGATGGTCTTCCGGGTGCGCTTCAAGGTTTTGGTTACCACCTTTAGAGTACTTCATGGCTTAGGACCTGGATACTTACGGGACCGCCTGCTGCCACCAGCAGCCTCTCACCGGCCAGTACGCTGTCATAGAGAGGGGCTCCGCAGGATGCCGTCGGCCAAACAGTGCCGGCTGGCGGCCCCCAGGGGGAGAGCCTTCTCTTTGGGGGCACCTGCTATCTGGAATGAGCTTCCCCCGGAGATACAGAGGATCCCGGATCTACGCATCTTCCGCTGCACCCTCGACTTTTCTATTTCAACAGACTGGCCTGGCCTAACTTTTTCCTTTTTTAAATTGTAAATTTTAAATTTGTCTTAACCATGGGGGTGTTTTTAATTTGTCCCAGGCCAAATTATTTAATGTGGGTTTATACTGTTTTTAAATTTTGTAATCTATGTGTCTTATTTTTTGGCTGTTCACCGCCCTGAGTCCTTCGGGAGTAGGGCGGTATACAAATCTAATAAAATCAAAAATCAAACAAACACAATGTGCTTTAACTGCAGACTGTCAGATTTAATTTGAGGGTATGTAAATCCAACTCAGGTGAACGGTGTAGGACTTAAAGCAGTTTGCATATGTGCCTCCCACTTGTTAAGGGACCAAAGGTAATGGGACAATTGGCTTCTCAGCTGTTCCATGGCCAGGTGTGTCATATTCCCTCATTACCCCAATTACAATGTGCAGATAAAAGGCCCAGAGTTCATTTCAAGTGTGCTATTTGCATTTGGAATCTGTTGCTGTCAACTCTCAAGATGAGATCCAAAGAGCTGTCACTATCAGTGAAGCAAGCCATCATTAGGCTGAAGAAACAAAACAAACCCATCAGAGAGAGAGCAAGAACATTAGGCGTGGCCAAAACAACTGTTTGGAACATTCTCAAAAAGAAGGAATGCACCGGTGAGCTCAGCAACACCAAAAGACCCGGGAAACCATGGAAAACAACTGTGGTGGATGACCGAAGAATTTGCCAAACAACATCCAACAAAGCCTTCACAGTTCTGGAACAAGATCCTATGGACAGATGAGACCAAGATCAACTTGTACCAGAGTGATGGGAAGAGAAGAGTATGGAGAAGGAAAGGAACTGCTCATGATCCTAAGCATACCACCTCATCAGTGAAGCATGGTGGTGGTAGTGTCATGGCGTGGGCATGTATGGCTGCCAATGGAACTGGTTCTCTTGTATTTATTGATGATGTGACTGCTGACAAAAGCAGCAGGATGAATTCTGAAGTGTTTCGGGCAATATTATCTGCTCACATTCAGCCAAATGCTGCAGAACTCATTGGACGGCGCTTCACAGTGCAGATGGACAATGACCCAAAGCATACTGCAAAAGCAACCAAAGAGTTTTTGAAGGGACAGAAGTGGAATGTTATGCAATGGCCAAGTCAATCACCTGACCTGAATCCCATTGAGCATGCATTTCACTTGCTGAAGGCAAAACTGAAGGGAAAATGCCCCAAGAACAAGCAGGAACTGAAGACAGTTGCAGTAGAGGCCTGGCAGATAAAAGGCCCAGGATGAAACCCAGCGTCTGGTGATGTCTATGCGTTCCAGACTTAAGGCTGTTATTGACTGCAAAGGATTTGCAACCAAGTATTAAGAAGGGAAAGTTTGATTTATGATTATTATTCTGTCCCATTACCTTTGGTCCCTTAACAAGTGGGAGGCACATATGCAAACTGCTGTAAGTCCTACACCGTTCACCTGAGTTGGATGTACATACCCTCAAATTAAAGCTGACAGTCTGCAGTTAAAGCACATTGTGTTTGTTTCATTCCAACTCCATTGTGGTGGTGTATAGAGCCAAGGATGTTAGAATTGTGTCAATGTCCCAATATTTTTGGACCTGACTGTATATCCTTTGTTGGCAATGACAGAGGTCAAAGGTTTTCTGTAAGTCTTCACAAGGTTGGCATACACTGTTGCTGGTATGTTGGCCCATTCCTCCATGCAGATCTCCTCTAGAGCAATGATGTTTTAGGGCTGTCGCTGGGCAACACGGACTTTCAATTCCCTCCAAAGGTTTTCTATGGGGTTGAGATCTGGAGACTGGCTAGGCCACTCCAGGACCTTGAAATGCTTCTTACGAAGCCACTCCTTCGTTGCCCGGGCGGTGTGTTTGGGATCGTTGTCATGCTGAAAGACCCAGCCACGTTTCATCTTCAATGCCCTTGCTGATGGAAGGAGGTTTGCACTCAAAATCTCACGATACATGGCCCCATTCATTCTTTCCTGTACCCGGATCAGTCGTCCTGGTCCCTTTGCAGAGAAACAGCCCCAAAGCATGATGTTGCCACCCCCATGCTTCACAATAGGTATGGTGTTCTTTGGATGCAACTCAGCATTCTCTCTCCTCCAAACACGACGAGTTGTGTTTCTACCAAACAGTTCTACTTTGGTTTCATCTGACCATATGACATTCTCCCAATCCTCTTCTGGATCATCCAAATGCTCTTTAGCAAACTTCAGATGGGCCCGGACATGTACTGGTTTAAGCAAGGGGACACGCCTGGCACTGCAGGATCTGAGTCCCTGGCGGCATAGTGTGTTATTGATGGTAGCCTTTGTTACGTTGGTCCCAGCTCTCTGCAGGTCATTCACTAGGTCCCCCCGTGTGGTTCTGGGATTTTTGCTCACCGTTCTTGTGATCATTTTGACCCCACGGGGTGAGATCTTGCGTGGAGCCCCAGATCGAGGGAGATTATCAGTGGTCTTGTATGTCTTCCATTTTCTAATTATTGCTCCCACAGTTGATTTCTTCACACCAAGCTGCTTGCCTATTGTAGATTCAGTCTTCCCAGCCTGGTGCAGGTCTATAATTTTGTTTCTGGTGTCCTTCGACAGCTCTTTGGTCTTCACCATAGTGGAGTTTGGAGTGTGACTGTTTGAGGTTGTGGACAGGTGTCTTTTATACTGATAACAAATTCAAACAGGTGCCATTAATACAGGTAATGAGTGGAGGACAGAAGAGCCTCTTAAAGAAGAAGTTACAGGTCTGTGAGAGCCAGAAATCTTGCTTGTTTGTAGGTGACCAAATACTTATTTTCCACCATAATTTGCAAATAAATTCTTTCCAAATCAGACAATGTGTTTGTCTGGATTTGTTTTCTCATTTTGTCTCTCATAGTTGAGGTCTACCTATGATGTCTATTACAGGCCTCTCTCATCTTTTTAAGTGGGAAAACTTGCACAATTGGTGGCTGACTAAATACTTTTTTGCCCCACTGTATATGTAATATGAGTATACTCAAGGCAAGAATAACCAAAATATATGTATCAAACTTAAATTTTTAAAATTACATATAATCAAAGAAATTAAATCAAGGCTAGGTAGCAGATAAATACCAGATAAACATTTAGGTGGCTATTTACAAAATGCTAATCTACGAAACCAATGGAAATTCTTTCAGATAATGTCAAATAGGTGTCCTGGATCAAGAATTCCATAAATGGAACATAGGTGTAGAGAAAACTCCAGTGTACTAAACTGATAAAAAGCAGATTCAAGAAATTGATTGTTTAAATTAGGTCAGTTAACTGCATGCACATTTTTTTTTAAAAAAAATCTATACGTAGAAAATCTTAATGTTTTTATGAAAGCTGATTAAGTTAATGAAAAGCTAGGAAGTTAATATAGCAAACAGTGTATTAATTGATGAAGTGAACCTAAAAGTTTATATTTTTTAAGAATCAATTTTGCAATGTAGCATTAAACTTAAGAGCACAAACTTTAGAAGATTCAGTTTAGATAAGGGTTAAAATTTCCTTTCGTTGGTTGCACCTATTTTTAAGTGATGGTAGATTTTCTATGTGGCATTCATTACAGTATAATAGGATATTTGAGAAACTAATTGATTCTCAAGCTGCCATGTGTAGTTATTTGGAAATTGTTTTTGAACAACTCTTATAAGTTCTAAAAGGAACTCCAAGGTATTTTAAATAAAAAAAAAATCACTTCTAAATACAGGCAAGTTAATACAGTTTTATTGATCAATTATGTAATGCCAAATTTACAAATTGTATATGCAAAATGATAGTTTAAATGAATATATATAAATTACATAGCATTTACAACTTCAGATTTTGTCCGTAACAGCCAAAATCCATTGAATGCAGGTCTGTAAATCAATGTTTTATACTTGACCTGATCAGTAGTGCTTATATTGCTGGAATTCCTTTTTTTAACTAGGTACTAGAATTGATTCCTGAAGAAGTTGGATTTAATATAGAAATCAAATGGATCTGCCAGCAAAAGGTAAGAATCAATGTTTTAATATATAGTGTTTACATAAACCTTAAGTTTTATCTACTTCCTTTAAGTCAACAGTTATATTATAAAACAATGGTGTTGAAAGGAATTAAGACATTTGCAGTGGTTGTCTGTTACTAATGTCAACTTGCAAAGCTTTCAAGTTGCCATGAGCAGGAGGGAGGGAGAACCGAAGTGAATTCCATACATTCTTTCTGACCGCAACCAGAAAAAGGGCGTTAGGTTTCACAGCCAGCCAAAGTGGTTAATTGGAGAATGTGATTTATGACATGGCCAGAGAGGAGGGGAGAGACAGGGTCATAGGGGAATGTAAATCTACGTAGGATCAGTCCTAACCATCCGAGTATTGCCGGAATGGTGCTCCTAATAAATGAATATATTTCCTTTGAAGTTTGGATCATGGCTCATGAATTAATTAGGGCATCTTTCGGAAACTTGACAACTACAATGTATAGGACCATGAACTAGCACAATAGATTGATGCAGACATATATATACTAGAGCTTTTGGTGTGAGGAAGATATTTTTTAAGATGAAAGACTATGACTTGAGTAAAACATGGAGATGTGAAATCTGTATGTGATTCAGGTAAAAATTCAGAATTCCATACTACACAATGTTTATATATAGAGAAAGAAAAATTTCCCAAAAGATTCATCTGCTTATTTGACCTGAAATGGTAAAATAACAATTATATTCTGTACAGTGAAACCTCAGTGTATAAGACCATTTGGTGGCAAGACATATCTTTTAAGGCCAAATATTTGTTAAACTGATTGAAATTTACTTCATATTGCCCTTATTTATGTTTTTATATCATTTGCATTAGTATACATAACATTTACATTAACAAATGACATAAATTGATGCAAGTAATATTAACATTTTGTCATTGCCTAAATCTCACAAATAACATCAATTGTCTGAACAAACTTTGAAAAAAACTGACCTCTGATATTTCAGGGGTGAAGTCTGAATGCATATTTAGTCTCTTGTTGCTGAAGTCCATTAATTGGAGTTCCATTAAATTGAGGTTTTGCTCTACTGATAACTTCAGTGATTTGGAGCCAAGTTATATGTCAAGACATATTGTCTAAATCAGTGTCTTTCCATTAAACTTCAATAACCCTACCTCTGTGGCTTTTATTTTTTGTAGGATGGTGTGTGGGATGGCAACCTTTCAACTTATTTTGACATGAACGTCTATCTAGATATAATTTTGAAGACTGTTCTGCTCAAAGCTGGAGGAAGGAGGGTTATATTTTCTTCATTTGATGCAGATATATGCACAATGTGAGTTTAATGAAAATATTTTAAGGGCCTTGTCAATGAAGTAGTTTTATCTTAGGAATGTTTTATATCAGTAGGATTTAAAATACTGTATAACTAGAAGATTCACATTCTGCCCTACCCCCCCCCCCCCCCAAATGCTAATAGAAACAGACATGGGCGAACAATCCTCATGTTACTATGCTTGAAATCTCTAAACCAGGGAATAAGGGTATCTATTGCAGCATCGAGTATCCCAAATTAATAGCCAGCCTGCCCAAATGTAATGGGGAATGTACTCCATCAATTGTTGACGGGCCACAAAATCCCTAGTTCCTATTCTTAAAGAATATGAAATATTTTGAATTCCTCTTCTAAAGTAAAAAGTATTACCAAATTCCAGCAAAGTTATACATGTGGGAAATGTTACCTAAATGTTTTTAAACAATGAAATCTATATTTTTAAGAGGCCAAATAAAAAGGTTACAATAGACTAGTAGTATTTTAAACTGAATATTTCAATTCAAAGGAAACTCCTGTCAAAGATAACATTTCCATGTATAACTTTGCTGGATTTTGGTAATACATTTTATTTTAAAAGAGGGATTCAGAATATTTCATATTCTTTAGGAATAGCAAGTGAGGATTTTATGGTCCTTCAACAATTGCTGGAGTACATTGCCCATTATTTTTGGGTAGCTGGCTTTACTAAGGTGATGGTCATAACTTCACTCTAATTTTCTTACACCTTGTAGGATACTCCATAGTCATTTCTATGTACATAAGTGATATTGTTTTAAAAGAAAGAATATAGTTGCGTTATTAGAACCACACAGAAGATAATAAAATTTTTATCTTATTTTAATTTTCTAGGGTCAGACATAAGCAAAATAAGTATCCCATATTGTTTCTAACTCAAGGGAAATGTGATACTTATCCAGAACTCATGGATCTCAGATGCCGTACAACAGCGATTGCTACAAGTTTTGCACTCTTTGAAAATTTGTTGGTAAGTCATAAAACAATAAGACAAGTTCATGGCAACTGTTTGGTTTTTTTCCTGTCCATTGTCTGGACAGCACCACAGTTTTGATCTCCAGAAGGTATTTTGAAATGTAAACCTAGTCCCTTTCTGCCGCACTTTAAAGCAGCCACTCCCATTACTACCTCAGGGGATTAAATGCAGATGAATATGTTTGTGCATTCTAAAGTGCTGCATAGACTGCTAACTATATTTTTTTGCTGCAAACTAAATATTAGAAGGGTGCTGTAATGACCGCACAGTGTCTTTATAAACACCACGTGTAACATTTCTGATGCATTCAAGTTGATCTAGGCATTCTATTTCTTTTCCAGGGTATTAACGCACATACTGAAGAGTTGCTGAAAACTCCATCATATATTGACCATGCCATATCTAAAGGCTTAGTTGTCTTTTGCTGGGGAGATGAAGCAAATGAGCCAGAGAACAGAAAGAAGCTGAGGGAATACGGAGTTCATGGTCTGGTGTATGATAGGTATTACAACATCCTAACTATCACATGTAACTTATAGTGAACATTTAAACTCTTTGCATTTTTGGGTTGGGCTCTATTATGACTGAACAGACTATAAACAGAAAGAAATTTATTTCAGTATTTCTGTTCTTATTTAAGAATTATGTTGATCAACTGCATTTCTTAGGCCAGGTGATTGCTAATCAAACTTAGGTGATCAAAATTACCCTCCATGCTTATATCTACTATGGCTCTTTATCCAGGCCTTCAGTGCATGAGACACCACTTCATTGTACTTGCCATCCTATACCTTTTATTTTTTAATGATTTTATTATAATGTCTTTCTTTGATCATGGTGAACTGCCCAGAGTTATTGAGAGTCTGGCAGCATGCAAGTTTAATAAATTATTGTTATTATTGTGTTGGGCAGCACGCACGTTTAATAAATTATCGTTATTGTTGAGTGTTGGGCATCACACATGTTTAATAAAAGACATCATCATCGTGTTGTAGCCATGTCCTTTGCATTTTCAGTTTTGAAACCAAATGCTCTTAATATAAAGTCACTAATAGGAATGAACGTACTTAATACAAAATACTGTATGCAATTTTAACTGTATGCGAATGAGCAACCAGCTTTGCCATGGTGTGAGTGGCATATTGTAACAATTATACTTGCTTCAGGGATGCCTGTGTAAAAGGAGGAAGGAAGAACGGATAAATATACATGCACTTCTCATCACCAAACGTTGTGCGGCAGATAGTCTGCATTTTATCTGCATCAGGCCGGTAATTAAATGAAACGTTTGCCTAGGCAGAATTTATAGTTCTTTTCAATGTTGTATCAAATGATTTAGAAAGCAGCAGATCTAAAACATTTATTTCCAAATGTCCATTTACATAGGACTAACTCCTAGCAACCATGACTAATCTAGAAAAAAAAGCTAAGCAGTATTAAAGCTGATTTGTACTTGGACGGGGGATTACCATGAAGTCCCAAAGCAATAGATTATTCTGGGAAGTCAAACATTTCTGAATAAATTATTTCTGCATTTTGGTTAGTAAATTACATGGACGTGTTCATGTAGTCATCAGGAGTCAAGCTCTACACAAGGGATTCTTTACATTTACATATCTACTGTATATAGGAATTAAATCGAGATCAGGTCCTAGAAATTACTAGAATGTAAATCTATACCTTTGGGTAAGTATTTTGTCCTGATTCCCTTTCCAATACATCCTGTAACATGCAAAGCACTGTATGCACGAATCATTCCATGCATTGAACAGTTCATTTCAGGCAGTCCATTTCTGTACTGAAATGTGTATTTGATCCAGATACAAAAATCTGTGTTCTGAGCCAAAGAGTTTTGAGTGGAATGAAGAAAGTGAGAAAAGGACAAAGACATCAGAGACTAAGGGAAGGGAACTTGAGAAGATAGGTATGGGCTATTTGAATAACCACAACTGTCAATGAGCTTTTCTTTAATTTTGGCAAAAAGAAAGATAAGGCACTAGGACAATTGGTGGGTGGACCAATATGCAGCCCATGAAAAAGAAGGGGGGAGTAAAGTGTACCAGCTTTACCCTGGTTGCACTTCAGAACAACCAGAATGGCTTAGGTGTTGATTCTGCAAAACTGCAGGCCACTCAGAACTGTTTGGCAACTTTCCATTTCATGCACATCCTTAAATTCTCTGAAGAGGATGCACTGAAATTCATTGATAATAAATTAACAGTTACTTGGCTTTATTATGTTGGTGAACTATTTGAAGAAGTAGAACAGCTGTCTCTGATTGCAACAAATTTCAAATAAAGTTTTTCATTTGCTGACCTAATCCCAAATTTGAACTTTTATTATGCTAATGTAATGTAATGTTGTGAATAGCACTCTGTGGGGGTGTCTACACTGCTTGCAAGAAGAGGAACAATACTGGCATTTGGCAAAAGATGTGTACTAAACTTAACGGGATGTTATGGATGTAGTCAGTTTCAGAGAAAATATCCCACTTGGCTCACATATTCTGGGAAATCTGGTTATGTCCAAAAAATCTAGTTGGCCTTCAGCTTTCTAGTTTCTGGTTTTTTAGCAGAATTTTCTCTATGTGCTGGTTTTATTTAAGGGTGTTTCTATTCCCTCTGTGAAGAACAGTACAGAGACAAAACAATTTTATTTATCAGATTTTAGGTGCAGCTGTTGGTGTTTTTTTCTTTATGCTAATTCTTTGGTCCTTATTTAGAAGGAACATATTTAGTTCTACAAAATAAACAGTGGTGCATTGTAGAATAGGCATAGGCAAGATCATTGGCCAGAAGATTGTAATGCCTTGCAAACTTTGGAGGGTAGTGGAGACAATGGGTCTTAGTTATCATTCTTAACTAGTCTGGAATGAATTAATCATTTTAGGGAATAATCCATCTGTCAGCCAATCTGGATACCACAACGTCTACATCCCTGCCCTTTCTCATCCATATTTCTGTTCAGCTATTAAATACTCATGACTTTAAATTTTAGCATACTTTACCTGTGAGGATAGAAAACTAACCATCAGTCTCGTGGTTGACCAACCATTAAGTGCTTGTCCAAATGCAGTGATTAGTTATCTCCTTAAAGACAATTGACAACTGGAAAGCTATTTGGGAAACTTCTTATGCTGCCATAACATCCATCAACTGGGTCAACTCAGTTGTGTAGGGAAGTTGGCATCTCAAAGTAGAGAATATTGTAAAGGACTTGATTGAATGAAACCAGGTTTTGATTGTTGACTTTAGTACTAGTTTTCAAAAAGTCCCCAATTGAATTCCATGCTGCATTAGATAAAATTCAAACAGGCTTAAATAAGAGAGTTGGTATAGTGACTAAGGCACTGGCCTAGAATTGGGGACTGTAATTCTAATCCCACATCTTGGTGACCTTGGGCCAGTCATACTTTCTCAGCCCTAGGAAGGAAACAATGGCAAAGCACTTCAAAAAATCTTGCCAAGAAAACTGCAGGGAGTAGTCTGGAGCAGTTGCCAAGAGTTATTAACATTGATTCAAAGGCACACAAAAAGATAGAGTAAAATAGTGTTCAGATTTGGAAGACAAAACTGAACCATCTTGTTGAGTATCACTATCCAGCAATGATGTTCCTATCCATTGGTGTAAGATAAATATGTAAGTCACCAAGTTCTTCAGTATTACGTTAGTATTCCAAATGTGGGTAATTCTGCTGAGAGTACAATCCAGGCGATAATTAGCAAACTTACTGTATTTTTCGCTCCATAAGATGCACCCTCCCCACCAAAGTGGGTGGAAATGTCTGTGTGTCTTATGGAGTGAATATTGCGTAACAGACAAGGCTGCAGTGGTTTGTCATACCTGTGGGGAGGGGTGGGGGTGGTGGCAGTGACAGGCAGCAGCAGCGAACAGCGGCAGCAATCCCCGCTGCCTGGAACAGCTGATCAGTTTGAAACTATATTATAGTTGTAATCCTAATATTTCTGAAATTAGAGCCGTGAGGATGATTCTTAGTTTTGGGAAAACAGGCAAAAATATGTATACTTATAAACCAGACAAGAATCTGAAGCAGGGATGGGGAACATGCAGAGATACTGTTGGACTCTTCCACTCTAACTGCCAATCAAAAGAGATAATCCAGAGTCATAGGACAGATTTTCTACCTCACTTTAAAACTATTGAGCATGCTAGCTCAGGATCTGTAATAGGCAAGCAACTAATTAGCCCTTGACACATGGATTCCTCTTCCTCTAGAGTTTTACAAGATCCTCAATTTCCACATGATATGCCAGGTTTGTATTTACTTTCCAGAATGCTTTTCTAAAATAATTCTGGGATCCCTGTTTCTTTTTAATTCTTTTTGAATGGCATGCTTGTGATTTGAAAACAAGGTTTATACTATGCTTTCTTTAGCAAATGAACTATAGAGTGAGGGGAACTTCCTTCCTGAAGTACTTGGGGTGAAATTCTGGAAGAGTAGTCACATCAAAAAAGGATTGGACTGGGTATTATTATTTTTTGCATGTGTTTTGCTGTTTTGCTGGGTTTTTAAACATAAACTACATCTGTTTCCACTCTTGAAATGATTCCAGTCTCCCTAATTTCTACCACACAGTGTTGATCTATCTGGGGGTGAGGGTGGGGATAATTATGGAAATGAGCAAAATCAGATTTCCTTATCTATTTCAACCCATATTTGGTAACCGAAAAAGAGATCTTGCCAAATGCTGGCCATTTTATTGCTTTGTTTTGGCAACATAATCTCAGTCCTGGGCAACTCTGGAGTGCCTACCCCAATATATATACAAATTAAATAACATGGCATGTGAGTAACAAGTAATGGAATTATGCTGAGTTCATGCATGTAGTCTGAAATTTGGCTCAATTTATAACCCAGTAATGCCTAACAACCAGTAACATTTCTGGCATCCATATTAGCATTGTTACCTCCAGACTTCCACTTAGTAGCATATTAGACACCGAGTGCTTATTTTGGAAATGATCACGAACATGCTAGGATATAAGCTGTACATATAACCCATTTTAAGTGATGATTATTCAATTTTCAATAGTTTTTAAGTGTTGGCATTAAACTTTTATGTGGCTTCCAATACAGCTTTGTTACAGATTGATAGTAGATTTTAATTCTTTTCTTTGTATATTTTAGGATTTATGACTGGATGCCCGAGCAGCCAAATATATTCCAGACAGAGCAGCTTGAACGACTGAAGAAGGAGTTACCAGAGCTTAAAAGCTGTGTGTGTCCCACTGTTAGCCACTTTAATTCTCTGTGTAACTGCAACAGCAGTCTGATAAGAGCAAGAATGGCAGAAAGTACAACTGGTTTCTAATGGACTCGCAGAGAAAAAAAAAATGCTGTTTCACATGAAACACATTAATTTTGCTGAATATGGTAACAGACTCTTCTTATCTTGCATCTAAATGAAGCAATAATGCATGGTCCACTGTAGAACATTAAATGTTATTGTAGATTATCAAATTTTGCTAAAATGCCTGAATAATTCTAGTTCTATGGATCTCATACATTTTAAACAGTTTAAGATAGAATCTATGGTATTGTAACATATGCACCTAATTTCTGAAGAATCAGAAATGCAATAGTTATCTGTATAGCTAAGATCCAAGCAGCCAAATATCATTATTTTAAGTGACTCAAGCTCAGTCATGATAGATAATAATGTACTGTATAGTATTTTTTTCAAGTGGAAAAAATACCTCAAGTGCATGGATTTACACTGATGCATGCAACTATACAAATGTGTGCCATCACATTGCAATCTTTAGATTCTATCCTTCCATCCACCAATTTCCTTTGGGCTATTATTTTTTTCTGTTTATACTGCCAGACACAATGGTAAATAGTATGATCTCTTTAGCAACCCAAGGGTGAATAGCATCCCTTCTTCACTGTTTTTGTATCTAAAGTTTACTGGTGGTCTGAATGTTGTAAATCAGTATAAACCAAATTGCTAGTGTTTGATTCTGGGTTGAAAAAATTATCATTGTACTTAAATATTAAATGCACAATCCAAAAACCAGTGGGGTCTAAGTGTGATTTGTAGATGTATGCAGCAGTCTTTGTGCCCTTGTGGTGCTACATGGTGCAAGGGTAGTAAGGGCTGAGTAAAATGCTTGCATCTTTGCTGAAAAACCACAAGCCTCTATGTGGATATAGTAAAATGAAGATTTTATCATTTCTGTATTCCTAGCCCAATAAATGTGATAGCGTTGTTGTTGTTTTAAAACACAGTTTAATTGATTTTTCAGAATGTAATAGGGTCATAGTCTTTAACTCCTAGCTAATGTACACTGTGTATAACTTATTCAAAATTATGATAAGAGTATTTGTCACATATTTGTTGCATGTCTTTGAGCTCAGACCTCTCTACAAACTTCAGATAGTTGAAATGAAGTTTCTTTACCTTTGTATTGAAGTGTTAAATACATAATAAAAATTGAACTATAAATATATTTATTTTTTCTTGCAATGGCCAATCAACTTGTATGATACGAACCTTGTCACTGCTGTACAAAGCTAATTGATATTATAGATCAAATAAATGCAGGTATGTATTTCTAAGTATGAATTATTACATAAATGGAAGTCTGTACAACCCAGTTGTTTGGATAAAGTAGTTCGTTTTTCTAAAGCTTTGTATTTGTGTTTATCCTCAATAGACAACATGGTCTTAAGGTCTGGGCACTATTCTACTTTAGAAATAAAAGCATGTTTTATACCTACATTCAGTCTGTCTTTTATTAATAATTTGGATATATTGTGAGTTTATCTAATATTTGCATCTGGAATCAACTGTAAGCATTAAGTCTTACTACTCAGAATTAATTTAAATTAATAATGTCATACATTCTTTTGTAGGAATATATATTTTAACTTCATTTGATTATGCCACCTGCTTTTTACACCCTACATTGCTATTCTAGATCAGAATAGCAATGTAGCTGTCAAATTCGTGGCCCGCGGGCTGGATGTGTCACGTGCTGCCCACACCCAGTTTAGCAAAGGGGTAAAAAGTCGCAATACATCACGTGACACCACCGTGACGACGCGAGTTTGACATCCCTGTTCTAGATGATAGCTGCTCTAAGAGATTCTAGCTATTTGGATCTGGTAATTTAAAAACTTACTAAAGCAGGTTTCCTTGAGCTATACAATCTATATTGGTTGATGTTAATAAGAAAATGTGAACATATATAAAGAGCTTCATCTTGTTTCAGTCTTTTCATTAATGCTGCATTTCTTATTTGGACATGAGGGTACTCCTAAAACAGAGATTCTCCCTATAATTCATCTTAATCAGTTTTAATTTACATTTGCTTTTCATAACAGTTCAACATTGTTATGTTATTTTGTGAAATAGCATGTGTTCTGTGAGAATGGGTGCATAACTGGTTTTAGATAATACTAATTCTATTTTACTATTTCTATTATTCTATTATTCTATAATAGAATAATATAATATATTATTTCTGAAGGCCTCAATAATTTTCTGGGGAAGATTAATAAAGTATTTAAAATAGTGTATAGCTTTTCTTGTCTTATGAAAAATTTAAAAACTTGTCCTTGAAGAGATGAAAGTTCAAATGATTCTCTAGCCCTTAAGCATATTGTCAAGTAGAATTTGTGAGATGCAAATATGTTGGTCATTATTTTTGAAAAACATTGTACAGGGTACCCACAGGAAGGAGAATAAAAATGAAATAGGGAGACACAGCACTCTAAATACATATTAAAACAATATGTGTTTCAAGAAATGTTTCATGACTCTGGTGGTGTTAATTTAGCTATATTAAGTTCTACAAATGTTAACAATGATTTGTGGGTAGTTGATAGTGGTGCATCACAATCCATCACTAGAAATAGAGAAAGGTTTGTTAAACTGAATAACAGCAAACAACATGTTACGTTAGCCAACGGTTAGAGAATGAAAGTAGCTAGAGAAGGTATTGCACATTGTTCATTTATTAGTGAACAATTATCTATGCTGTATATACCTAGACTGAAATTCAACTTATCTGTTAAATCATTATTACAGGTTGGATTTGTAGTAACATTTAGAGAAGATAGATGTTTAATCGAAAAAGATTTTCAGCCTTCTGAAGATGGAAAGTGAAGTACAGGATAACTTGCTCACATCTGTATAGGTCCTTAGCAGATCTCCCTTCCAAACCTTTCTAGTTCTCGAGTATGTTCACAGCTTTTTTTCATTTTAATGGCCTGCTGCAGTAATGGAGACCAGGTGGTAATCTTATCCAGAATTTTAATGCAAGGATTGCATTTTCCCATTTCTTTTCTATTTTAGGTTTGAAAGCTCTTATTTATTTATTTATTTATTATTGATTGATTGATTGATTGATTGATTGATTGGTTCAATTTATATGCCGCCCTTCTCCGGAGACTCAGGGTGGCTTACAATGCGTTTAGCAATAACCTTCATACTTTTTGTATATACCTGCTTAGTAGGGCTTTTGCCCCCCCCCCAGCAGTGTTCTTTTTTATACAAAGTCAGCTTATTGCCCCCACAATCCAGGTCCTCATTTTACCTACCTCGGAAGGATGGAAGGCTGAGTCAATCTTGAAATAGTATCTCCTTGTTCAACTCTACAAAAAAAAGTTTGGACATGTTAACATCTTTCACTGTTGTCAATGAATAAGGTTACTGTGATAACTTCAAAAATCTGCAGAGCAGTTGCCCGTGTATAAAAAGAAAAGTCCTGTAAATTGTTTTACCTTATTGCCTTGGTAGTACAGTGGTTTAAAACACCCTGTTATTAGCACAGCTGCCTGCAATTACTGCAGGTTCGAATCTTACCAGGCTCAAGGTTGACTCAGCCTTCCATCCTTTCTAAAGTAGGTTAAATGAGGACCCAGTTTGTGGGGGCAATAAGCTGACTTTGTATAAATATACAAAAGTATGAAGGCTATTGCTTAACGCATTGTAAGCCGCCCTGAGTCTCCGGAGAAGGGCGGCATATAAATCAAAATTAAAAAAAAAAAAAAAGTATTGATGGAAACAACCCAAATACATACTCATTTCAGAAACAAAGAGGTCTGTTATTCCCACTACCCACATCTCCATATTTAGTGCTCTAAAACATTAGAATGTCAGCAAAAACAGTTTGTTCCCAAAGGAAGATGAGATGATACGTCTAGTAAAAAATATCTGGACTGGTTTGGAAGGCTGTTATAAGTCCTTCCAGGTGACAGAACATAGGAAAATTATTTTGTCTCATCTTTTTTTACTTCCCTAAAGTTGCTCTTGAAGCAAAATTTCAGTCATTTTTTTGAATTGCAAATGAAAGCCAATTCTGTTTATTTTGCAATAGATTGCTCCTGGGGCACCAAATTTTACAATAAAAACAACCACGTGTGATTTACCAATTCAACTGTTTTCTCCCTATTTTGTGTAAAATTGTATAAATTGTGTAAAATGCACACCTGAATCCTGGCTTGTGAAAGCTGAGAGATGTTATGCAGTTAGGCTCATCCTGTGCTTTGAAAAAGGGGGTGAGTCTACTAACCTTAAAGGATGTGATGGTATATTCCCTCCTTGGGAAGCCATTGCTGGAATTTAACTATCCTGGACAATTGTCATCCAGTCTCCAACCTTGTCAAGAACAAGGTATTTCTCTGCCAAGTTCTTCACACAAATCCCACCCTCTCCAGCTACATTTTCCCCTCTAATGTTTATGCCAACATCTTGTGAAACGTCAAACTAACCAGCCACAATTTAAGTGTTAACCCTGAAAATCGGATTCATCCAGGGGCTGCTGGGGGTTCGCAGGGGTTCAGGAGAACCTCTAGCTAAGATTCTGTGTAGTTCGGAGAATCCCCAAATCCCACTCCTGGCTGGCCCCGCCTACCCCTCTCCTCCCAGGAGTCCCCACATGGCCCGTTCTGGATGCAGGTAAGTGTAGAGCATGTGTGGAGGCTTGGGAAGAGCAAAAAACAGGCTCTTTTCCAGCCTCCAAAGGGCCTCCAGAGCCTGGGGAGGCCGTTTTCACCCACCTGGAGGTTTGAGGAAAATCTCCAGAACCCGGGGAGGGCAAAAAGCCCCCCCCCCGGTGGGGCAGGAGGCCAACTAGGCCATGCCTGCCATGGCCACGCCAACCCAGCAACCGGGCAGAGAACCCCTTGCTAAAATTTTTGAAGCCCATCCCTGGATTCATGATGGACAACCAAACAGCAGCTTTAAATTTGGGTGTCCTGGTTTCTCTCACCCAACTGAAGGATTTCTAGGGGTAGTGGTTTTTGGTTGGTTGGAGGTGTTTTGTTTTTTTTAATTCTGTTTTGTTTTGGTTAGCTGTGGAAAAAAACTGGTTGTCAAGACAGGATGCAGAATGTGTCCCTAAGCAAACTATTTTTAAAACAATGGCATCAAAAGCATTCTAGTTCTGAATTTCCCTTCCAACATTCTAAGCAGTAAGATGATTTTTCCAAAACCGGATTCCTAAAATGCCATTTTTTCTCTCAAGAGGATTGACTTACGAAATTCCAACAATTTCAAGCTGACGTGAATGATCTGATTGCGACCTCTTGCGTTAGAAAATTCTAAAATGTTAATATGAGGTTTTAAAAGTGGCTGAAACAACAAAAAAGCATGTTCGTGCATAAATTTTGAACTAGATGGGAAAATAGTTTGTGAGATTCGGGAGAGATTATTCCTAATTGCTCAGCTATAGTATCTCATAGAGTTATTGTGAAGATAAAATGGGGAGAACTTTGTGTGAAAATGAGATATTAATAACAGCAAAAAGAGCAACAATACAGGAAAAAAAGAACAACTATGTCAATACATATATAAATATATATTTGAAATAGTCTGAAGTTCTCTTAAAATACATGCTTTTGAACAGAGGCCAAAAATGCTATAACCAAAAATATATCCAAAAATAACCCATAAAATAAGAGTAAATAATTGGATGCAGAACAGGCAATATATTGTGTTGACATTTATTTATTTATTTATTTATTTATTTATTTATTTATTTATTTATTTATTTATTTTTCGGATTTATATGCTGCCCTTTCTCCACAAGGACTCAGGGCGGCTCACAGCAATAAGCAACAAGAAGTCCAAATTAAAATTCAAACAATAAAAATCTAAAATTCCCATTAAAACCCCTTCAGTCCAGGCCAGCCTGATGTCCAGATTACATATGTAATCCAGATTACATATGTGTATGTAATCAATCTTTCAACAAATTTTTGATACTAAATCCTGGATAAGAAAAACCAAATAATCTGAAGGTTAATCAGTTTCTGTACAGTCATTAAAATTCTCGGCCAAACAAAGCAATACTGGCATATAGTGTTCATTTGAGATTATAACTCTGTTCAAACAGCAGAATTATTTTTACTGGATGTTTTTAAATCATATACTATTATTACAATACTTTTGGTTATCCTGGTGCCATTTAAGCAGAAGTACATAACTGCAGACTGCATGATGAATCACTGTGTTTCCTATCCTTTTTAGTCACCTGCACAGCAAAGGCACACATATGTACTGGCATAACATTTAATTTCTTTTTAGTTACTTATTCTGAAGAGAGAAAAGAAGAGGGACGTGACTTAGAGTACTAAAATATTTTTACAAGTTTTCTCTAATTTCTATTGAATATTTGGAACTGATGAAAAACTGGAGAGCTGAGTCCCCTTAAACTTACATATGCTGTGCCATCCTCCCACTAATTAAATTATCATCCATGTCAAGTACATCTAGTTTGGAGAGAGATTATTTGATTCAGAATTGAATCAACTATTTGGAAATCAAAACTCTTTGAAAAGTGGGACAGGTGTGGTCCAAAACCCTTTTTGTTCAGTAAGGCATTACATTACTGGAATTCAGCAACAAAATGTTGAAAAAACAGTGCACAATTCTTTGGCAATTCTTAGCACAAAACAGGATTTCCTAGCAACTTCCTATCAAATAATAACTGAGTTGGGTTGTTCAGATCAATTTATTTATTTATTTATTTATTGAATTTATATTGCTGCCTATTTGTCCATCGCAACTCAAGGTGGCTTACGGAGTATAAAACCACATTTAAAAGAATAAAACTAATAAAAAGAATCAAATAAATTAATATAGTATAATATAATAAAATCTCCCCCCATGCCCCACCCCGGTGACAGCAGATCACACGAGCCATTTAATAGGCTCCATCCCTCTCTGGGTTCCCCAGGCCCACTGGCAGAACCAGATCTTCAGCACCTTCCAGAAGAGTATTAGAGTGGGGTAGTTCTAATATCTGGGGGAACAATGTCCAGAGAGAGGAAGCCACCATGGAGAAGGCCCTTCTTCTGGGTCGCATCAGGTCTATCTCCCTTGGGGATGGGACCTGCGGTATTCCCTGCCTCCCCACTCTGATGGGTCGCATAGATGTGACCGGCAAGAGACGGTCCTCAGATAACCTGGTCCCAAGCCATGAAGGGTTTTAAAGGTGACAACCAGCACCTTGAATTGCACCCGGAAGCAAATCGGCAGCCAATGCAACTCCCACAGCAGTTTAGACATTAATGGCTGTGTGTGTGGTGTTGTTTTGAGCCTCAAATTGCCACAAGGTAGGCCTTAATAGCAGCTCTTACCCGTGTTCGACTGAGTTCATGCCTTGTCTTCTGCCAGCGGCGCTCTAGACGTCTCCTCATGCATTTCATCCCTCTCAGTACCTCTGTATACCGCAGGGCACAGAGAAGTCTACTGGTGAGGAGGGGTCGCATGAGTGCAATCCTATCCAGAGCCTCAGTCACCTTCCTATTCCAAACAGTGACTAAGAGCTCAGATGGACTGCACAGTAGATCTGCAGTTATAACCCCCAGCTCCTTCTGGAACTCATCCGGGTCCATTAATTGACGGGAGAGGACCAATCTAATAGGTCCTGCCTCCCTGCAGCGCGGGGCAGGCGGTACAGCTCTTGAGAAACTCAATCAAGGTAGAAGCCATAGAAACAATTAAAACAACCCTCAGAAATGCCAACTGTCTCTTTATGGAATTTAGACACTGCCTTACTCCAACTGGACTCTAGGAAGTTTATGGTTAGGTAATATCATAAAATAATAATGCAATATGATATGTATAAAACAATCTATAACTACAATACAAGTCTTCTAATACAGGCAGACCTTGACTGATAATCATTCATTTAATGACTATTCAAAGTTATTATGGCACTGAAAAAAGTGATTTGTAATAATTTTTGCACACTTATGATTGTTGCAGCATGATCAAAATTTGGACACTTGGCAGTTGGAAACTATTTATGATGGCTGCAGTATCCCGGAATCATCTGATCACCTTTTGTGACCTTCTGACAAGCTAAGTCGAGTCAATGGGGAAGCCAGATTCACTTAACAACCACGTCACTAACTTAATAACTACAGTGATTCACTTAACAACTGTGGCAAGAAAGGTCATGAAATGGGGCAAAACTCATTTAACAACTTTCTTACTTAGCAACATAAATTTTGGGCTCAATTGTGGTCGTAAATCAAGGACAAGCTGTAATGGTTCTGGAATTGCAGAAGGCCTTGCAGAAAAGGGCCTGGAGTGTCATCCTTTATTTGGAGGGCAAATTCTTCCAGTCGACAGGATCCCCTGCAGAAAACACCTATCTTTGAATCCCTCCCAATATATCTCCTAATAGGTCAGTATTTGTTTTCTCTGTTCAGTTGGCTGGGCAGATTTTTACAGGAAAAGAAAGTCTTTGACATACCCAGCTTTGAGATATTAAAGACTTCAAAATTAGCGACCAGGTCCCTGAATTGTTTCCACCTGAGATAGCTTCAGTAAATCCAAATTGTTCCCAATCACTTGATCAATCTGGCACGAATTGGATGGCCGTATCACCCCCTCCACCACTCACCTGGAAGGGGGAGTAGGCATCAGCTCTCTACCACTACCAGCCCCTCTCCATTATCTCTCAGATCCTCTGTGATCCAAGTTTGTCAATCCTAATCCTTCCTTCAATCACTTCTTTAGCACCAAAAGGTGAACTACTCTGAAGCTGCTGACACCTGCTTTTTTTGAGCAAGGATGAGGTAAAGAGGGCCAGTACCAATGTGGCAGGCCTTGCAACTACAAGGTGCAGGCCTCCAGCTGATTCACCAGTCTGCTTTGCCCACTGTTGCCATTTAGCATTGCCATCTGGATGTCCACATCCTCTGAAAGGGTAGGAATCCTTGGGTGTTTGTTGCTCTGAAGGAGACGAAGTGGCAGGCTCAGCCAGGCATAATAATGCTGCTGCCACCTGGGTGAGGATCATGGCTAGCTCCATCACCAGCACAGATCTTACAATACAGAAACTGAGTGGCAGGATCTCCAGCCCAACTCTGCACACAGTCATATAGTTGACCAGTAGCACTTTGACTGGTGTCATTCTACTACCAGTTCACTCCTCAGTACAGATGGCCACATACACCAACCAGTTCAGACCAAGATTGAATACTGGTCTCCAAGCAAATCTTCCACCGAGCCACCCAGAGGCTCTTCTCTTTATCAATCCCCACCCCTTGCAATTTTCATATAGCCACATCAACACATTTATTCTATGGCCTACTCCAACTGCACTTTTGGCTTTGGAATCATTAAAAAAAAGTTATTCATCAAGAAGGTAAGATTGATCTGGCAACTTTTGTTCTTGACAAATACATTTTTATCACACAGTTCTATATATTGCCCACTAGGGATGCATATAAATAAAAGCAGAAGCAAATAATGAACAATTTATCTAAAGGGCAGATCTCAGATCAATAGGTCCTAAACTCTTGATGGGACAGAATACAGAATAATAGAGTGGGAAGGGACTTTAAAGGTCTTCTAGTCCAACCCCCTGCTTAAGCAGAAGACTATACCATTTCGGACAAATGGCTATCCAATCTCTTTTTGAAAAGCTTGTGATGGAGCACGAACAACTTCTGAAAGTAAGTTATTCCACTGATTAATTCTTCTCACTGTTAGGAAATTTCTCCTTAGTTCTAAGTTGCTTCTCTCCTTGATTAGTTTCCATCCATTGTTTTTACATTGTTTTTACAGGTAATCTTTGACTAACAACCACAACTGAACCCAAAATTTGTTGTTAAGTGAGGCATTTGTTAAGTGAGTTTTGCCCTTTCTTGCCACAGTTGTTAAGCGAATCACTGCAGTTGATAAAATTAGTAACCCGGTTGTTCAGTGAATCTGGCTTCCCCGTTGATTTTGCTTGTCAAAAGGTCGCAAAAGGCGAGCCCGCATGACCGCGGGACACAGCAACAGTCGTTAAGTATGAACCCACTTGCCAAGCGTCTGAATTTTGATCCCAAGATCACGGGGATGCTACATAAACGGGTCGTGTGAAAAAATGATCAGAAGTCACTTCAGCGACGGTGTAACTTTGAACGGTCACTAAACGAAATGTTGTTAACCTGTATTTTTTTCCTGTCGCTTAAGAAAGGCAAGGAGGTTCGGGGTATTCTGTATTTCGGGAGGCACATTTTTCTATATGGCATGGGGAAAAGCTACAGAAAAGGCAGAGGTCTCTGTGTCTTCCCCCCCCCACCCCCCCCCCCCACACACATACCCGGCCAAACGAGGAGTTATAGTTCTGAGGGGGGGGGGCTCCAGCCGTGTTGCCTGTGGGGAGAGAACTTCATGACGTCATAAAGGTAAATCCATTATCAGGTTGCTCAGATTATTCCTTGAGGGGGGGCGGGTGTTATAGTGGAAGGGGGGGGCGGCAAACGGGGGGCGCCGCCAGAGGCGGGAGGCGAGGAAGGAGGCGGAGCGGGAGGAAAAGGCGGATCTCCGCTCTCATCTCCTTGCCTCCCTCTCCCCCCCACCCTCCAACGCCGCCCTCGCCAGAAATCAGAGCATCGCAGGCGACTGCCGTCTTTCCTCCTCCTCCTCCTCCCTGCGCGCCGCCGAGATGGACGCCTCAACTGCGGGCAACAAGGAGCGGGAGGCCATGCATCTCATGGCCGAGGCCGAGAAGCGGATCAAATCCTCCCAGTCTTTCCTCCGGGGGTTCTTCGGGTGAGCCAGCCAGCGGGAAAAGAGAGGCAGGCAGGGAGGGAGAGAGGGAGGGAGCAAAGCACAGCTATCCTCGGCCCTAGAGGAGACCTTCTTCGGCCGCTACCTCCACACAGCTCTGGGTCTTCTGATCCGGGCGCCCTCCGCGTCAGCATCCTTGTGCTGATCTCCCCACCATCAACACACACACACACGTCACACACAGAGTTGTGTTAAGGCCCCGGTAGCCCGGGCGAAGGGAGAATTGCGGGGTGGTTTATAGGGGAAAAAAAGGGCGTCCCTGCTGGAATAGGGGCTCACCCTTTGGCTCTGAGCGGCACCAAGGAAGGGGTGAACCCGAGTCAATTAGGCCTGAGAGTGGAAAAAAGAAATTTGGAGTTAATTCTACATACCCTCAAGGGTTGTAAATAAAAGGGGTTTTTTCCCCCCTCCCCAGCGGCCCTTAATCTGACGTTGCCACCTGTGAAGGGTGGCTGCAGGAGGTCTGAAGGCGGCGGGTTGCAGGAAGTCTGCGAAGTGACAGGGCACATTTGAGAGGGCTACAGAATGAGAACAAGGACTCTGGTGAAATTATAATTGGGATTTTAATGCAGCCTAGTTTCTTGTGGACTTGTGGTCAAAGGCATGGAGAGTTAGCGGAAGTCAGCGGAGGTAAGCTTAGTAATACAGGTAGTCCTCCACTTACGATGGTTCATTTAGTGACTGTTCAAAGTTGCAATGGTGATGAATGTGATTTATGACCGTTTTTTTTTTTTTTTTCATTGTTAACAACCTATGCAGCAGCCCCATGGTCGTGGGACCGGAATTCAGATGCTTGGCAATCGGTTGGTTCGTATTTATGACCTGGGGTCATGTGATCCCCTCTTGCCACCTTTTGACAAGCAAAGTCAATGGGAAAGCCTGATTCACTTAACAACTGGTTACGAACTTAACAACTGCAGTGATTTGCATAACAACTGTGGCAAGAAAAGTCATAAAATGGGGCAAAGCCCACTTAACAAATGTCTCACTTAACCATTTTTGCTGTTGTTTTGCTGTTTACTCTTAGCATTGCTATACTACTACTGTTCTTCAGTTCCCTTAGTGTTTTGCATGCCACCAAGGGAAGATGAACGTCAAAACGAAAATTACAAAACTATTAAATACAGGTAGTCCTCAACTTACGACCACAATTGAGCCCAAAATTTCTGTTGTTAAGTGAGACATTTGTTAAGTGAGTTTTGCCCCATTTTATGACCTCTCTTGCCACAATTATTAAGTGAATCACTGCAGTTAGTAACTGGTTGTTAAGTGAAACTGGCTTGCCTATTGACCTTACTTGTCAGAAGGGGATCCTATGACCTTGGGACACCCCAGCGGTCATAAATATGAACCAGTTGCCAGGCATCTGAATATTGATCACTTGATCATGGGGATGCTGCAAAGGTCGTAAGTTTGAAAAATGGTCATAAGTCACTTTTTGCAGTGCTTTTGTAACTTTGAATGGTCACTAAATGAACTGTTGTAAGTTGAAGACTACATGTAAGAGGCCAAGGGTAAAACAGCCTCTAAATAGGGAAAAAGAAGAAAAGGAGAAATCATGTATGTTTTCTCTTTTTTTACCCACCTGCCCCAGCTTGTCTATTGGAACAGTTCTCATAAATAGCAACTGAGATAACCTACTGTATTCAGACTGTACAGTCCATGTCTTGATTGCTATTCCAAATTGTAGCCCAAATTATGTGCATTAATAATTAGGGCTCTTCCTTTTTCTGGTACTGAAGGGAAAGCTTTTAGTCAAATCCCACTTAAGGTCTAAATTGGCATAATAATTTTGCTTATATATCATTTTAGTTGTTGCAATGAGAATTTGGATGAGAATTTTTAATTCAAACTGAACGCTTTCCACATCTGCTTTCTATTCTATACATAGAAAATTTCAGGATTTATTTTCAGATTATTAGTTGATTGATTATCTGGTGCCTGATAACTTTTAATTCTGTCTTTTTTAAAGGGATTTGTGCTAGATAAATAGTTAGTGCTAGATAAATAGCACATAAATTATAGTACTGAGCCCAATTATGTACCTGTATCTCAGTGTTTTCTTTCTATCTTAAAAAATATACAGATGGGGAGACTGCTGGATTGGGACAGCATCTCTGTTCCTCATACATAATGTTCCCATTTTCAGTGCAACTGTTTCTGCTTGTTATACTGAAAAAAAAAATAGGGAAAAATTATGGCACCAGTTGATTCATATATATGCAGAGAAAACAAATGTTGGTATTTTGTGATTCCGGGGGTGGTGCGAGTAAGCACTGTTGCTGCAATTGACAGGAATTGCTGTAACTCTGAAGAAAATACTCATCAGAGATTGGTCTCTGTTATTCTCTTTCTATCTTTCACCCTGGAAATGAATTGACAATGATAACCAGGTGCTGCTATCTGTAAACTTTGATGTAGTCCATCCTTCTTGCATTTCCAAATTGCAAGTTCTTTAACAACTTGTCTTGAGATTTGGTTTTATATCGCTCCCAACACATGAATATTTTTTTACTACAGTTAGTAGACTGCTGTGCTATAGTATTTTGGAGAGGCACTTAGGGAGAGAGGGACGGCATGTAAAGCTCTTCAGGAATTTAACCTCCTTTCTCCAAGTCTGGAACTTGCCATTCTTCCCTTTACTTAAAACTGCTGAGCCCAGATCTTTCAATATCTTATATCTGTTTTGTGTAAAGGCTAGGAGCTGCTCACATCAGGAAGTAGGAAGCAGCCCATCCCCATTTGTTCCCCAACCTTTTCAGCTCAGTTTAAATGGGTTTATGGGTTGATTCTAGCAATTTTCTTTGTGATTTTTGTCATTGCTGGTGTCAAGATAAGTTGGTAGGAGTTGCTCCAATACGTAGAAAGGCAATTTGCGTTGGAGCTGTTAGCACATACTAATACTTACATGCTTTATGCACTGCCTCATATATTTTACACATAGGATAACTTTATAATAGTGTTAGATTTATCCATACTTTATTCATTTAGGTAGGAATAAAACTATAGCTATTTACCTAAATATTTCTATTTTGGCCTGGTTTGCTGATAATATGTCTTGACTCCTCCTCCTCCTCCTCCTCCTCCTCCTCCTCCTCCTCCTCCTCCTCTGTAATATCAATTGAGGCAGTCTTTGCTATCTTATAACTGCTTTCTATGTCTTCTTCTTTTTATTACAATGTATTATTTCCATATATTCTATGCTCTTATTATTCTGTGCTGTAAATGGCTGTAGTAAAGTTTAAATTCAAGGTATCATATGCCCACCTGCCTTAAGTCTACTTCTGGCCAGTCTTAGGCATGAAATGAACTGACATGGAAGTACTTTTTACCTTTGACAAGCAGCAGAAAATAGCTTATTTTGGCCTTGGTTAGGATTAAATGTGGCACTAGTTTTAAATCAGGAAAATGAGAATTACTGTGCTGTCTTTGATTTGCAATGCTTTTGCTTAGCATATCTGGGGACCTCCGGGTTGAATATCAGCAAGTCATACTCTGCAGGCTGAGTGTGAATGACAGGCAGAAGGAATTTTGGATTCTTAAAATAAGCCATAGGCAAATTGTTATGGCCTTTTGATTAGGAAATGTAACCAAAAATACAATGTTCTCTTTTAAAAAAAAAAACAAAACGCTCTGGTAGGGACTCTGGTAGTTTTAAGGTATATTTTACTAATAATATTATTAGTTCATAGTTTAAAAGAACATGCAGTTTTTAGGAATCTTCTTATGATTCTGCGAAAACAGTAAAGGATCAATCAATCATTACAAATTTCTAACAGAAGTTACTTCTACATGTAAACTAGCAAGTGGAGCTAGGTTTTCTCTTACAATAACCATAACACAGATTTAGTTCTGTCAAACTTCTCTTTTCAAATGTTTACTTTTAATTAGGTATGCATTTATTTAAATGCAGAAATTCTAGTTTGTTTTCCCACTGATAACATCCAACTGTGAAAAACCCACAAACTAAAAACTTAAGTGTGAAATTAAAAAGGGTTGACAATGAAATAAGGTTCACTTGCACTTTAAAAAGCAATAAAACTACTTGTAAAAAAATGATCAGGAAGAGTAATCAGTTTTATGTTTATTATTTTAACAAAATGAGAACAATACAAGACGTACGTGTATTGGTAGTCCTCAAATTATGACCGTTTCTTCAACGATCTTTCAAAGTTATGGCAATACTGAAAGAAATGAATTTACAACCTGAGCCCAAAGTTATGGCTGTTGCAGTGACCCCCTGGTCACATGATCAAAATTTAGGCTTTTGGCAGGCCATCTGCACTTAAACTGCAGAGTGCTTCAAATCCCGCCATCTGCCTATTTCCCCCCATAGGTCTTTTTGACTCCCCTGCATCCAGTCTTGTGGGGCGGCAAGCAGCCCCAGAACCAGTGGTGGGTTGCCCCCAGTTTGCACCGGTTCTATAGAACCGGTAGTAAAACCAGCGGGAGGCTCTGCCCACCGACCCCGACATCATCAAAATGCTTCTGCGCATGTGCAGAAGCTTCTGCGCTTGCGCAGAAAAGCGTGAGCGTAGTGAGCGCGCACGGCCCCGCTGCGAACCGGTAGTAAAGGTAAGTAGAACCCACCCCTGCCCAGAACCACATACCTTTGCCACGCCCTGGGAAGCCTCCGCTCTTCCTCCTGTTCCTCAAGGTTATTCCTATTTCCCATCATATACAGCCACATGAAGACTTTCATCTCTTTTTATGCTTCCCTGTAACAGCACCACTGAAGATTGGTAAAATTATTGCTGAAAATCAACATCATGGTTTCCTACCGTTCTGAGCCAGAATATAACTTATCTTTAATTAAAAAGTATACAATTCATCATAGGTAGCACCTAACTTTAATCGACTCTGGGTAGCTCACAGCATAAAAACAAAACAAGAAATGGTCAGCCCTTCAAGGAAGTCCAGAACAAGACAAGTCCAGCATCAACTTTGAGTACAGATAGTTCTTGCTTAACGGTCGCTTAGCAACCATTTGAAGTTATGATGAAACCCTCCCCCCCCCCAAAGGTACTTCATGTTTTCTGATGGTGGCACGCACAAACACACCTCATCATCACATGACTGCATTTCAGGTGCCTTGGCAACCAACTCACTCTTACGGCCGGTGGCCGCATTCCGTGGTCACATGACATTGGCTCGCTTTATGACTCTTGCAAAAAACCAGTGTTGTAAAATAAGATTGGTCATGTGGGTGTGGTGACTTATAACAGTCATGAATTATGATGTAAATTACAGGCTCCATTCTGGTTGTAAATCAAGGATTATCTGTATTAACACTAAATTGGTTGTAAGATTATAGTAAGAGAATCATGTCTGAAAGAACCTCTTCCCTTCTTTGCTTTTTACTTTTCAGAAAACGGGGGAGGGTCCCTTCTGAGGTGTTTTCCTTGCCTCCTTCTATGGGCTGAAATACTTTTTGTTTGATGGTTGTCTAGGCTGCAGTTTTTCCCCCTATCTCCCAAGGTCATTCCTGAATACCATCACACAAAAATACAATAAAAAGAGTGCATATAACAATAAAAAGCTGGCCAATCCAGTTAATACCATAAACATATTATACATCCATAAGGGGACTTCAACCACCATAGCCCAACAGCTGGAATAAGAACTGGATCTTAAGGGCCCTGTGGAAAACATCAAGCAAGCAAGCAAGCTGTAGCTTCCCTACCACCGTATCATATCCCATGCGTATACTATAAGGTGGCCCATTAACTCTGTGTAATCATCATATCCCATCCATTCCTTCTCATCTCCTGAAACACAGATTCTCTCACCAAAATTTGTGACTGAGAAAATACTTGTTTATCTGCTATAAACCTTTCCCCCTCATTGTATACTTATGGAATAAAATTAGAACTGTGTGCAGGTACACTTATTAGTACAGATAGTCCTTGATTTACAACCATTTGTTTAGTGGCCATTTGAAGTTACAACAGCGCTGAAAAAGTGACTTATAACCGTTTTCATACTTATGTCCATTGCAGCATCCCTGTGGTCACATAATCAAAATTCAGATGCTTGGCAACTGCCGTGTGTTTATGAGGTCATGTAATCACCTTTTGCAGCCTTCTGACAAGCAAAGTCAGTGGGGAAGCCTGATTCATTTTACAACCATGTTATTAACCACTGCAGTGATTCACTTAACCACTCTGGCAACAAAGGTTGTAAAATGGAGCAAAACTCACTTAACCAATGTCTTGCTGAAATTTTAGGCTGAATTGTGGTTATAAGTTGAGGACTACCTGTATAATGCAGTAGATGTTTATTTTTTTTAATTTCCAGATTGGCAAGCTAATAGGAATATTGCCCCCGAACCCCAAAGTTAGGATAAACTTCATTCTTTGTGTTTGTTAAATAATTCCAGTGATTTTTTTAAATTGTATAATCACGTTCCGAACAATCTCATCTATAAATAGATCAGCTTCTCACTTAGTATAAATGACCAATTTAGCTTTATGGACTTTCTTAGTATCTTTACGTTCCCTTGGAAAGAGGCTACTATAACATTAAAGCTCTCTTTAATAGCAACTATGTAATGATGACTCTCATTTTTCTCTTTCTGGGAACACTGCATCTTGCCCAGTACTTATGTATTTATTTACATCCCATTTTATACTTATAGCAGCAACTGTATGAAGTAGGTTGGACAGAGAAAATGGCTGGCCCAATATTATCCAGAAGCTCTGTTGAGTGGGGATTTCAACCTAACTCTCCCCCTTTCTAGTTCGACTTCTTAGACCTAATACCCTGTTTCCCCCAAAATAAGACATCCCCTGATAATAAACCCAATTGAGCTTTTGAGCGCATGGCAATAAGACCAAGCGCTTATTTCAGGGTTCAAAAAAATATAAGACAGGGTCTTATTTTCAGGGAAACACGGTATTGATCTGGCTCTATTTTGTTAGTACTGAAGTGGTAACAATCCCAGATTCTCTTCTAGAGTGGCTCCTCAATCCAGTTTTCTGCATGCTGCTGTGATTGGATCCGTTGAAGTAACATGTATGTGTATGTGAAACAAAAAAAGCATGATTGTGTCAGGAGGGAGTATTAGTAAAGAGTCAAAGGTCTCTGGTTTCTCGGGTATTCACTATGCACAATTCAGCTTCCGATGCATTAACAAAACCAATGATTGTTTGCTTGCAATAGGCACTATTTATGGGGAACTGGTTTCTCTATTGTTTATTCTGTCAACTTTTCTTTGTATTCTTTGAATATGTTTCATATTTGGCTGTTTCATAATGCAACAGTATCTACTACTTCTGTGTCTCCTTTTGTTTCTCCTAGAGGAAATTCAAAGCTTGAAGAAGCATGTGAAATGTACACAAGAGCTGCAAATATGTTCAAGATAGCCAAAAACTGGAGTGGTATATATAGACATTTTTATCTTCTTTATAAATATAAAGGACACTACAACAGGGGTGGAGGGTACTGCAATCCTTCAGATATTGTTTGACTTCAGTTCTCAATACCCTTCAAGAATGGCCATGCTGATTAGAGCTACTGAGGATTGGGTTATAAGTCCCTCAGTCTTCCTGTAGAAAATTCAGATACAGTTGCAATAGCCGAAGGGATTAATCCAAAATCATTGTCCTGAAATAACATGCCTTAATTGCATATAGAAGTGATCACAAGCTGGGGATTTAGCTGCTTTATCTGATATTTCAAGTTGTGACTCACTAGCGTTGAACTTTAAAACCCATCCATCTCTGCATACAGTAAATTGCCTTTCTCTGTTCTTCATTGATAACCCAGTCCCTTTCCCTCCAAAATGAAATAGTGATTCATGCCTCCTCAGAAATTATTATGCATACTGTATTTTCAACTCCGTGGTATACAAATTGAGGAGTGATATTTTCGCCATTAATTTGTTTTAAGTAAATGTATAGGAAAATTGGTTGCACAACTGTTAATTTCATTGAACAGTTCTCTTTTGGGTTGTCTTTATGAACTACTAATATATTTCTGAAGGTTTGCTATAGGATAATTAACGTGGCCCCTAACAATAGAAGTCACTGTTTTATCTAAATTAGTGATTCTCAACTAGCACACCACAGCACAAAGATAGGCCATGGATTTGTTTGTAGTGTGCCACAAGAAAAAAAGATCTTACTTTTTTCTATTTTGGGGGCTTATATGTATTCTGCACTATCCGCATATTCAATACAATGCTGGATTTTAAAAAGTTTAGCTTGTGAACCATGTCTTACATCAGTGGCTCCCAAACCTTTGGGCAGCAGAGAGCGGTTCCTTGGAGAAAGTATTTTCCATGGACCGGATGTGGTTTTGTGTGCGGATGGGGCTTCGCTTGTTTGCACAGTCCAGTTGTTGGCATGCCGTGGGTTGGGGATCCCTGCCTTACATGTTTAAAAATATGTATTAATAATTTTGAAATCATAATTATAAATCATAAATCATAAGATACAACACTAAGTGTTGTATCTTATGATTTATGATTAGTGTATTTTTATGATGACTATGATCATGATTTATCACATAGCTTTTATGTACACTGAGAGCTTATGCATCGAAGACAAATTCCCTGTGTGTCCAATAAAGAATTCTATGCTATTCTATTCTATTCTATTCTATTCTATTCTATTCTATTCTATTCTATTCTATTCTATTCTATTCTATTCTATTCTATTCTATTCTATTCTATTCTATTCCCTATTCCTATTCCTATTCCTATTCCTATTCCATTCTGTTTCTAATGTGCTACAGAAACTACTGCTCTATTCAATATTAAGCCATTAATTCATAAAAGTTTAGAACCACTGATCTAAATAATGGAATCTCCATGTAGCCAAACCACAACTTACTTTTCATCCACTTAAAATTCTGGCTGAAAAGAAAAGACTGAACAAACCCAATGCCTCTGATTTCCCTTCCATTTAGTTAGAGAAACTGATCATCTCAAGAGAGAGGATTTAAAGCACTCTGGCTGAATTGAACAGCCGTGTGGCTAAAGCAGGTAGGGAAACGTGGAAATAATGCAAGGCTCCTTATCTTTGTCAAAAGAAGCAACACTCCAATGAAGGAATCCCCTGGTAGATTTTCAGTTACAGTTCCTTAAATTCTTTTTTGAGAGAGAATTGGGAGAAGTGCTTGTTTCTGGTTCAGATGTCTACTTTTGATGTTAAAATGCTCCCTGTTTCTCTTTCAGCTGCAGGGAATGCCTTTTGTCAGGCAGCAAAACTCCACATGCAGTTGCAGAGTAAACACGATTCAGCCACCTGTTTCGTTGACGCAGGGAACGCTTACAAAAAGGCAGATCCTCAAGGTAAGGTGTACTGGGGGCAGAGTGGCCTCCTTGTGATGTTTCTTCTTGATAAGATAGATAGGAACATCTCTGATTATAAGGATGTGCTAAAAGAAATAAAGTTCCAGACAAAAACAACAAACTCTCTATTGTTCAGATCAACATAAATAATCCTGAAAGCATCTAAAGAGCTTTGAGATCAATGGAGTGCTGTATCAATACTGATTCACATTATATTCACATTATATGAAGTTGTTCATTTGCCATGATGGATAATGGTGTGAGTGTAGATATATGTATAATGTAGTATATGTCTTCCCAATTTTCTTTCCTCTTGAATATGATTAAGAAAAATGCTTTTGTGGTTCCCCCCCCCACCCCAACTAAATCTGTTTGGCTAATGTACACCTAAATATGTTGCTGATCATTAACTTTGTCCTGCCAGTTCATGAGGAATTAAAAGTGTAAATTATAGGATTAAAAAGATTATGATAGAAAATTAGGAGGAAGTAGGAGATTAATGAGATATAATATTGTGTGTGTGTGTATGTGTGTGTGTGTGTGTGTGTGTGTGTGTGTGTGTGTGTGTACACACACATACATTAATTTGGACATAACATTATTATGCATACTTCAACGGAATACCGGTAGTCCTTGACATACGATTGGTCGCTTAGTGACTGTTTGAAGTTCTAATAGATCCAGCAGGGGAAGTACTTATGAATTCATGATGATCATTCCCCCCTCCCATAGTCATGTGACCACACTTTGGTCACTTGGTAACCAGGCACATTTAGAGCCATTTGCAGTGTCCTGCAGTCACATGACTGCGTTTTATGAGGTCTTTGCTGAAAATCAGCATTTCAGCAGTGGAACCATTGATCTGCTGTGTTCATTTGAACGTGGTGTTCATTTAATGATCACTACAAAAAGGGTCATAAAATCAGTTTTACCATCGTCACGAGTTACAACTATTATGGGCAGACTCCATTAAGGTCATAACTCACTTGTGGTATACTGGGCTTTTGGGCTTTCATTGCATTGGAATTTCAAGAGCTGTAGTGGTAAAACAGAAGGCAACAGGTTGGACAATACTACTTAATGTACATGTCTCTTACTTACATTAAAGTTCTAATCTAAACTGGATTTACACATGATGGTTATGTTTCACTGTACAGTATCTGTTTTCTCCTTGTTCTGAATATGGAATGGGGCAAGCTCACAGTTATAGAATAACAAAAACAATAAAACTTGATGCCATTCAAAAAGATCTGGAAAAGAACTCGGAACACAATAGAAACAGACAAAATCACAATTAATGAATTATCACATGCTAAACCTTCTGCGTGTGATTCAAGAAGAGCCATACACACATATTTTCAATTTAAAGAGAAGACTTTCTTTTTTTAAAACACAGAAATTCTGATGGAAAGACCCAAAGACTGGAAGACAGGTGTCAAATTCCTGCAGGTGTCTCCAGTCATGGGAATGGAGATCTCAGGTCCCTTTGAGTTTACCAAGCAGTCCTTTCCAATGACCTACAGGTAGTCCTCGACTTAACGACCATAACGGAGACTGAATTATGGTCATAAGTGATTGCGGTCATTAAGCGGGTAACTCAGGTGCAAAAGACCAGGACCACACGTGAAACTTCAATTAAGCTGATTTATTACTAAAAGCCTATGCACATGCATCTTCTCAACTAACTGTCAGCACCTCAACTACCTGTCAGATAAGGGACAATGGCATTCAAAGGGACTTTGTGCCTATATAGGGATTCTAGGTTGATCCCTCTTTTCACTCTGCCCTGGATTTTGCCATTTCTTCTTCCTTCTTTTGAGAAGTAAACACTGGAAGCTGGCAAAAAATGTTGAAAATTGCAGCCTTTGACCGCATGACGCTGCAAGTGGCTGTATACAGGTGAGCCAGTTTCCAAGTACCCAAAATGTGTTCATGCGACGTGTGGGGGAGTGGTAGTGGTGCAGCCACCCGAACTTTGAAATTGGCTTGTAAGTACCTTTTGGGAGGTCCATCATAATTTTGAACAGTTGCTAAGCAATGGGTCATTAAGGACTACCTTGCTTTCTAGAGAAACTCTAGAAACTAGAAACCTATCACACCACAGCATCAATTCCTTAAAGGCATTACTGTATAGGAGCAAGAACAGAGCATGTAGGTCTGGATCTGACTACTGACTTCTCTATGATTTGCAGCAAAGGTTTCTCACTCCACGTTTTGTGTCCTTCTGTTGCCCAAAACTAAGTCACTGAAATAAAGAGAGTTAGGAATAATTAGGATTGTTTTTTTGTGTAGAAAGACTATGACATTTATTCCTCTTCAGCACTCAAAACAGAGCTTTGAATATACAATTCTTTGGTGTATGTTTTTGCATCAGTTTTCACCTGGTGGACTTTGAGACTTCATCATATATGAATGGAATGGAATGGAATGGAATGAATGAATGAATGAATATCCTACAAAACTGCAGTCTGCAATGCTGGCAGGAAAAGATGAAGAAGGTTTGTCTTCAGCGGATGTTGTATAGAAAAATAGCTGAGAATCTAGTTGTTGAATGTGCTGATACAAACCGTCCACTTTCTTGCACTGACAAAATGATTACGTTTGGATGCCTGAGTTGATTGTATTCATTGTTTTCCTCCAAATGCATCCAATGCAGAGGCTATCAACTGCTTAAATGCTGCCATCGATATTTACACAGACATGGTAAGACACCCGAAGTGCTAGGTTGGGATTCCAATTTACAACCTTTCCTATTGGTGTTGTCATGAACTCAAATTGTATTCAGTTTGTATTCATTGCTTGCCCCCTTTCACATCAGGCCAAATTTTTCTCTTCTCAGGGCCGATTTACTATTGCTGCCAAGCATCACATTACTATTGCAGAGATTTATGAATCTGAGCTGGTAGACATTGAAAAGGTAAGCCAATGTGTTTATCTGAAAGGGTTTGGGTTTAATTCCTAATCATACTTTGAGGAGGTGCCATTAAATTTGGAAGAATTGAGGAAGCCCATCACTTCATGTTTCATGGCTACTGCCCAAGTGTGTTTTCTTCCACTAAATGAAAGACTCTGGTGATCGCAGAATGTCATTTAACGATCATTTACTTTTAATTCATGGATTTAACTCATCAGTTCTCTCACTGTATGGATGTATGGTAAATGAAATTATCGAAATAGTAAATGAAACAGGAAAGGAATAATTTCATATGTATATACCATATTTTTCGCTCCATAAGATGCTCCTGACCATAAGACGCACCTAGGTTTAGAGGAGGAAAACAAGAAAAAAACAAATCTGCCTTTGACTCCTAGCGTCCATCTGGTATTCATCTGGCTAGCATCCTTGCAGCAAACAGCCTGCCTCCTCCGTGTCTGCTGCCTCCACCCGGGGGACACTGGAGCCTTTGCCTCCAAGCAGCTGATTGGTGGTTGGATCAGCCTCCTGGAATACTGCCAATCAGCTGTTCCAAGTGGCGGGGATTGCTGCCGTCATTTGCCGCTGCTGTCTGTCGCCCATATTTGCTCCATAAGTTGCACAGACATTTCCACCCACTTTTGGGAGGAAAAAAAGTGTGTCTTGTGGAGCGGAAAATATGGTATGTGAAAAGTTTCCCATCTGTTTTGAAAAACAACATTTTGATCTTGAATTTACCATCTGTAAACTTGGATGCTGTTAGCATCTTAACATCATAAAAGTGGTGTGGACAGATTTTATCTCACTCCAGCGATGGCTGGGCGATACCGTGAAAATGTTGTAAATCCCTACAGTAATACAGTAATGAAATGGCCTGAATCTGTCTAATCTATTACCACAATGTCAAAGTATAATGTTGAAAATGGATATGTTGAATTCTTTTTAGGCCATCGCCCACTATGAACAATCTGCAGACTATTATAAAGGGGAAGAATCTAACAGGTAAGTTTCCATAAAAGACAATCTTAGTGCTGATTGTCTAAATCTATATTCATTCTAGTTTGTTTTGGGGTTGTTGTTTTTTCCTGTGTGACTGACATGAAATTTTATGATTCCCTTACTTACGCTTTAAAAAAACTTTCAGATCCTAAAACAACTTTTGGTTTAGCATTCTATTTGCTTGACAATTGTGATATTAAAATACAGAGTCCAGAAATGTTATTCTCATGATAATTGAAAATTGGCTAGCGAGAACAGAAATATCAGAAGATGGCTCTGTATGAATATCAACAAAATGAATCTTTACTCAAATAAGGTCAGATCCTTTTAGCCAGAGTGCCACCTGACAGGGGTACGTTTTGATTTTCTTACCTGTATTTCTGTCCTCTTCAGTTCATTATGCCTTTTGCTTGTAGCTCTGCCAACAAGTGTCTGCTGAAGGTAGCTATATATGCTGCCCAGTTGGAGCAATATCAGAAAGCAACTGAAATTTTTGAACAGGTAAGTACACTACCATTTGGTTTGTTAAAGGAGAACTGTAAATCAGAGCCACAGAATACAAATTAATCAAAGCAGTAACCTTTTTTAAAAAAAGAAAGTTTTATTAAAGTTTATTGTTACAGCATAAAATACAATGAAAATAAAGATTAAAAAGGGGGGGAGTGCAGGATAAAAATTTTTAAAAAGAGAGAGAGAAAAAGATGTTGATGAGGGTAAAAGTTTGTTCTCCGAGCTTGTGCGTTGATTTCTGAACGTTTTGTTAGCAGGCTACATAACATCTTCAGCAGAGCTTAGGGGATGTCAGTGTCAATGTTCTGTTTATAAGGGCTTCAGGTGTGTGTGTGTCAAGTGAAGGTCTTGTGACAGGTGAGACAGACCCTCACTTGACACACCTGAACCCCTCTAAACAGGACACTGATGCTGTCATCCCATAAACACCACTGAAGATGTTACCTAGCCTGGTAACAAAACGTTCGGAAACCAACCCACAAGCTCGGAGAACGAACCGTCATCCTCATCCTACACTTGAGCTACAGGCATTCACCACTATTGCAAAAGATGTTGACTTCTGACTCTTTCCAAACAGTATAATACTAATACATTCATGATCTCAACTTTTTAAAATAGCTATAATTATTACAAGCCAGTTCTATAACTATATAATTATTGAATCTTCAAACTAAATTCTATATTTCACTTTTTCCTATTTCAAGCATAAAAACCAGAAGCGATATCCCAAAAAGAAACAAGACCAAATAAAATATCTTTGTTTAAAGCAGTTTACATAGCCTTCTTAACCAAATCAAGGTTTTTTTCCCTGTTGTGGGAAATGAGATATATTTCTACTTACATCTATTAATCTTTCTAAACTATCAACCTTTATATTAACAAAAATCTATATAATCTTTCAAATTCTTTAAGCTTAAAGGGAAAACTCTTTAACATTCATTTTAAGACACTAAACATTTCTTAAGAAATTTCATCTTCATAACTAAAATCAATTACAGGTAGTCCTTGTATGGAGCCTGCCCATTCCATTTATAACCCGAGGATTTGTGGGAGTGGATCTCATACTTTGAATAGGATCACTCCCTCCTTTTGCCCACACATTCACTAATCGAATGCAAGGCTCGTTAAGTGCACATGAAGTATTTCAGGGTGGGGAAGGCCATGGGGGGGAACCTAGTGAGGGAACAGTCCATCTGCCTAAGACCACCCAAGGCCTCCCTGACCCACTGAAATTCTTCATGCTCCTCACAATTGCTTTACCCCCCCTACCCCAACCTGCCACGCTGCATCACTTACCTTGTGAAGATCTAGCAAGCAATCTTCTGTGAATCTTCTCAGCTGCATGGCCCCTCCAATACTCCATTTGGGCCTCCACAGGCCTCGCCTGGCCCATTGCTGGCTGAAATGGAGCTTCCGAGGGGTGAATCCTCCCCTCAGTTTGGGCCTCCGTGAGCCTCCCCTGGCCCTTTGCAGGCCGAAATGGAGCTTCCAGCGGGCAGATTCATCCCTTCAACCTCCACTCAGGCTTCCCTGGGCCTCCCCCAGCCCATGAAAAGCCAAAATGGAGCTTCCAGGGGGCGGATCATTTTTTTCAACTGGTCAGTTGGCTACGTTCACTGGGAACCCAAAGCACTAACCTTCTGCAGTTTGCAAAGTGAAGCAACTAGACTGATTTTCTTCGAATTTAAACCATCAGAGAAGTTTCAGTTTACAACATACATCATTTCAAGGTATATGTGGAAAGAAGACCTGTATTACATGTATATGCATAATAATTCAGGAAAAAAGATTTCTAGCATTAAGAGTTGAAGCACAATTATTACTTTGGGTAATTGGAGCCAAAGAAGAAAACGATTCTTGCAGGAAATAAATCATGGGAGTTATTATTATGCAGTATTTCCAATGTTTAAAACCTTCTGGAGTTATTTTAAAATCTGAAAATCCAGTTATCCTTACAAACTGCTTTAATATCTAGTATGAATGTAAGTGATGAAGCGATAAGAATTTCCTGGCTAGGATGAAACACTTGAAGATATCTATTTGCTTGTTGAGCTTTTGCCAAGCAATAACGAGCATGAGGTTCAATATGTGTAAATCCCTGTTGTGGGAAAATGTGTTATAAAATTAAATAAGTATTTACAATGTCAGGTCTTACAATTAAGGAACAATGTGACATTTGGGAACTGTGGAAAACGGGTCCTTTTGTAGTAGGAAAATACGTAGTGGAAAATATCAAATATGAGAACAGGTATTCTCAAGGAACTAAAATATTGTTTTCAACCATGTTCTGCTTTTTCATACTTTATCAACTATAAATGTAATTTTTATCTCCTTAGATTGGTACAAGTACAATGGATAATCCATTGCTTAAGCACAGCGCAAAGGACTATTTCTTTAAAGCAGCTTTATGTCACTTTATTGTCGACGAGTTGAATGCGAAGGTTAGTGCAGGGTTTTTTTATGTACTACAATTATAGAGATCAGAATGCCATAGTATCCCAAAAATAAACAAAATATTTTATTAGTTACATACTATCAATAATGCCTGCTCTTATTGCATGAAACATCACAGAAGTTCTGCTTTCTAAACTGAATAGCTTTCTGTGCATTCCAGTGTAAACATAGGAGTGCCACAAGTACTTGCCATATGATTTAGCTGACAATTTTATGTGCCTGTTAGAATCAAGAGTTGTCATTTGCAAATATGGACCCATAGTTTCAAATTCAATACAAAACAAATTAATTCAAAAACAATGTTCCACATTTTCATTATTTCAGACAATAGATGTTGGAATTGACAGCAAGGCCATATTTGCTGAAAACAATTGAATATGCTGGAAGCCTCATGTTTAACATAAACTGTAGATACGGACTTCACAGTATTTTTTCTGAGCAGAAAAAAGCAGTTTGAGTGACTTTTAGTGGACTAATTGTGGGATTGGACAGGTTTAAGCAATCTCTCTGTAGGGATTAAGGAAGATGGCCTTGACAGAGATATATGCAAAGTTTTTTTTTACCAAAGTGATGCGGGGTGAAACATATTTTAAGTCCACAATAGATATACTGTATAGTATTAAGAGGCAGCTCAGATGGATGCCTTCCTAATTCACTGAAATATAAGAAGAAAGAGGAGATTCAGCACAATCAGATCTGCACAATTCTGTTGTTATAGCCACTCTCAATAAAAATAAATTTAGCCTTCTTGTGGATTTGATCCGGTCCACCTAGGGTAGCTGACACTATCTTCCCTGTTATTCCTCAGATGAAGAACATGTCATGCAGTTTCATTTCTGAAAAACATATTGGGAGGCTTTCTCCTGTTAAATGTGGTTTAGTGTAATCCTAAAATATCCCAATTTGTCACTTTACAGAAAGGCACATATGTAGCCACTCAGATTCATCAGAACATCTGACTTCGTTTGAGCATAACCTGTGTATGTCATGCTGTTGAATGTCTATTCGACATGGCAGAGTTGGCTAGTTTTCTGAGAAAACCTCTATTATGAGATCACCTGTTTGATGCGAAGTAAATGCAGTTACTATTTTTCAGCTGGCTCTTGAGAAATATGAAGAAATGTTCCCAGCATTCACAGATTCAAGAGAATGTAAATTATTGAAAGTAAGTGAAACAGCATGCTTTTTTATTGTGTTGAAAACAGAATTGATGTATATTAAACAGTGATGGAGGGTTATGGTCACACTGTGAAAAGAGAGGAAGAATGACCATCTCAATTTACATGTTAGAAAGTAACAAGTTATTTCGTGGTCTGATTTAAACATTAGCTATGTGAAATATGTTTCAGGTGTCAGGGTTCCAAGTAACACCCAACGGAATCAAAACTCCCAAGGCAGGCATATTCCTCAAAGTATAGATTTATTAGGCACATCATATTGGCACATCTGGGGAAACCCGACTGTGGCAGCTCTGAAGGTGCCAGGGAGAGGTGGGTTTCAGCAGGTTCTGACCAGTTCTGGAGAACCGGTAGCGGAAATTTTGAGTAGTTCGGAGAACCGGTAGTAAAAATTCTGACTGGCCCCGCCCCCATCTAGTCTCTGCCTCCCAAGTCGCAGCTGATCAAGAGGTAATGGGGATTTTGCAGTAACCTTCCCCTGGATTGGGGAGGGAATGGAGTATCCTTCCCCTGCCATGCCCACCAAGCCATGCCATACCCACCAAGCCACACCCTCAGAACCGGTAGTAAAAAAATTTGAAACTCACCACTGGTGCCAGGGGAAAATGGCTCCAGGACTGACATCAGGATAATTTCAAATCCCTGCAAATCAGGAGGCAGAACATCTCTCGTTATTCCATTGGAACTCTTCAAATGGATGGAACCATTCACTAAAAGATCTTATAAAACATAAAGAAGCTGCTCTTCTTTTGGAACATGATGGAAGGATTCCCAAGATTCTTTAGCTCCTCTAACAAATTTCCCGTCCTAGTAATACACATGGGAATACATTACATAGGCTTGAAGAAACTACAAGGAACTAATTTATGAAAAGTTATGTTGGAGGAACAGTTGGTGTTTGCTTCATTCTTTCCTAGCAAAGAAAGAATACTTCAAATGAACAACCTGGATTCACTGGACTGCGTTTCTGAAATAGGGGACTTCTGACTAGAGATGGGCTGCAGTTTAGAAGTGCTGGGACTGGGAAGAGTGGTTAGGGTGGAGTGATAGAATCACTTAATAATGAGCATATAAAAATAAGACAGGATATAGAACATAGAATAGAAGGGTTTGGAAGGGACCTTGGAGGTCTTCTAGTCTAACCCTCTGCCTGTGGTAGGAGATCCTATACCATTCAGAACTTTATTTGGGCCTGATGGGTTGGATTCACATGATCATAGAAAGAATAACAGAATAACAGGTCACAGTATCAGAGTTGGGAGGAATGTCGGAGGTTCCTCAATCCAACCCCGCCACCCAAGCAGGGGACCCTATACCAGTGGTGAAATCCAAATTTTTTTACTACTGGTTCTGTGGTTGTGGCTTGGTGGGCATGGCAGGAGAAAGGTATGCAAAATCCCCATTCCCTCCCCACTCCTGGGGGAAGAATACTGCAAAATCCCCATTCCCACCCCACTCTGGGGCCAGCCAGAGGTGGTACTTGCCGGTTCTCTGAACTGCTCAAAAATTCCGCTACCGGTTCTCCAGAACCGGTCAGAACCTGCTGGATTTCACCCCTGCCCTATACCTTATACCAATTCAAACAAATGGCAGTCTTAAATGTTTCTTAAAAAAACTTCCAGAAAAGTCAAGTCATGTGCGCCAAGGATTCCTTGTGGTTCTATAAATGCATAGCATAGGGAAACAGGAAGAACTAAAATTTTGAATGCAGGAAGGCAAATATAACTTAGGAAGCATTGCTAAAGACTTGTAAATGAAATGCATGGATTGAAGGATAAAACTATTCAAAAGGAATAGGCCAGACAGAAGAGGGGAAGAAGTGGCATATGTGAAAACAGTGCCCATATATATATTGAGATTCATGTTGAGGGTCCAGTCAAGAGTATTTTTGTGAAAACTCATGGGTGGGAAGCACCAAAGATGTTAGGAAGGGTGGGAGTTATTACTAATAGACAATCCTTGCAGAAGATCTGCTAAATATCTTCCTGGATTAGTTTACAGATACTTAGGAGAAGAAAGGCATCATAATTATTAGAATCCTCAAATATATGGATATTTATGCAAAGCTAACAGCCAATACAAGAAAATGCCAATAATGCCTCATTGATCTTGCTCTCCAATTCATTTTCCAGAAGTTAGAAGAAGTGCAATTTAAGAGTTAAAAGTGAGATAAAGTAGATGATGATGAAGATAGACAGACAGACAGACAGACAGACAGATAGATACTGGTAGGTAGGTAGATAGAGACAGACAGACAGACATAAATAGATGATAGATAGATATAGATAGCTAGATGGATGGATAGGCAGAGAGACAGACCATACCATAGGGCTATGTTATGTGTTCGTTGACATGAATGTAGGTTAAGAGACTATACTAGATAGAGAAGTTGACAGATAGCAGTGAACAACATGTCAAAAATATCTAGGTATCTTTGTAACAAGCTGAACATGAACCAAAGGTGTGAGATCAGTGCTAAAAAAAAAAGCAAGCTTAGGCTGTATCAACAGTAGTGTCAAAATAAAAATAAATTGTCCTGCTCTATTCTGGGGTTGGTCAGATACATCCTGAATATTGTGTTCAATTATGAATGCTATGTTTTAGAAAGGTCTTTATAAATTAGAGGCTGTCTTAAAGCTGTTGAACCTTCCCTTTGAGGGATGAAACAGGCTGGATGACCATCTGTCAAGGATGCTGTAATTATGGATTCTCATAATGAGCCAAGGATTGTATTAAGTGTTCTCCAACTCTTCCATTCTATGATTTGAAGTTCCTCACCTCTTTTGGTCTATTGTAATTTCCAAGCTATACTCTGTTCTTGTTTAATTTCCTTTTCCTTATATGAAAGGAACTTTAATATACTGGGCTACTGTATAATCCCTGCTCTAGTAAGAGAGCACCTGAAGAAGTATTTATAGAAAAACAATAATAATAATGTGTTTCCCTTCTTGCCATTTCCATGCTGGGGCAGCTTCTCCTTCCAAGCGTCATCCTCTTCCTTTTTCATTGATATGGAATCAATGCATACTGTAGTGGAATTGTCCTCAAGTAGAATTCTTGAATACTTTTCTCAAAAGTCTGGGTTGGCGCTGCTCATATCTTACCTGTAAATGCTTATCTGTAAATCTACTGTGGGGACCTCATTGTGATGAAGGTACTTTGTGAGCCTTTCCTTCATGCCTGAATCTTGCTCTCTCTCTGCTCACAATGAAATCTACAGTCAGCTAGAATCTCAGAACAGGGTGGCCTTCCCCATTCCACTGCCTATAACTATAACATTATGAGGTCACAATCTCTGAATATATATGTGGGAATAACTGCAAGCACTTTAAGCAAGATATCAGATTCAATAGTCTGAATAGGACTGGGGGGGGGGGAAGAATTGGATATGAATGGTTTTTTCTAGTTGAAGGCTCCCAATAATTAGATATTTTATAAAATGTCTCTTCAGATAATGCATAGTCTTTTTTTACTTTTAAAGAATATAAATAGAGTTCTTTCATAAAAAATGTAGTAAAAAGATCATTTTTGCTGGTAACCTTGTTATATTGTCTTGCTAGAAATTACTGGAAGCTCATGAAGAACAAAATTGCGAAGCATACACTGAAGCAGTAAGTAGATCTATTATTTTAATTAAACATTTGAACTGAGTTTTAGATAAGAAAAATGTTAACTTTTTGTCTCATGAGCATTTTTGAACCACAACCAGGCAACTGCTGCAATCAAGCAACAGAGGCATCAAATTACAGTCCAACCTGATGCACATTTGGTTGGAATTCAGCAGGTCTTAGTTAAATGGGTATCAGATGCACCCTCAGTAAAATTTAGTTTCCACTGAAAGCAGTTGGCTTTGAAATTATAACTAACTCGTTTCACTGATTTCAAGGGAGCTAATTTGATTTGAATCTAACTCAATTTGACTTGTAGAACTTGGAGTGAGAGGATTATGTGCAATATTTTGATGATGATACCATCATACTTTGCCTTGGTATTTAAATTTTCTGAATAAATTAAATTTAAAATTTCTTAATCAATTAAATAAATGGTATCAGTGCTAAAGTAGGGCCGGGCATGTTGGGAGATCCATTTCCAATTGCTGCCTTATTTCATGGAAAATTCATTGTGTCAAAATACTCCGCTATCTTTTCTCAGTGGGACATGTATACTCTCTAGTTATTAATTTCTGGGCTATTTAGGGTCGAATGGGGAGAAGAACTTGGGATTGTGTGTGAATGATTGCCAGGAATCAAGCATCATTCACTTATAGCCTCAAAGGGAAACAGCCTTATATGGAAGCGTGCAGTTAGTCTGCAGTGGTATTTGTCAGCCTGCTGGTGGCTGAGAGGAGAAATAACTCTGTTCTTCCTCAAATAGCCCATTATTCTTCTTGGGTGCTTTGTATTCTAGATGGTCATAAGAACAGGTGTAACGCAGTCTCACTCCTCCTTCAATAGGAAATTATTCTTCCAAGGGGGAGGTAAAAAGGAAGCTGAAAAACTTGACTCACTTGACAGTTTTTCTCACCCCAGATTCTTAAAGCTGCTCAAATCAGTGGGTTGGTGGTGTTGAAAATGGTTTTGCAATATGCACAGTTATTCTTTTCTGCTTGCTTCTAATTTTGGGTAACTGAACGATGGTGGTATATTTATAGTTTTCCTCTTGGGCAAAGTTCTTAAAATCGCATAAAAAGAAAAGAAAACGTGAATTCTGTGCTGACACTACCTCACCTGATCATTTACCTCTAACTAGATTAAAGAATTTGATTCAATATCCCGCTTGGATCAATGGCTCACAACCATGTTACTCCGCATTAAAAAGTCAATTCAAGGAGAAACTGAAGGGGATCTAAAGTGAACATTCTGTGCAGCGTGTGGTATTGTGACTTGTCTGTTGAAATACCCTGTGTCATGGCCAAGGATCATTATGGAATATATGATCAATGCTTTCTGCTTAATTGACTGGTGTCTTGTTTAATATCCTGTTGTGGCTCATTCATTGTAACTGTGAACATGAATTTATATTGTTTTTCATTTCTGAAGGGAGAGCTTTTGGATTGATCCTATGCATGTTTACTCAGAAAGGCAAGTCCCACTAAATTCATGGACCTTCCTCATAAATGAGCATAGGATTGTGTAAGTTAACTCTGAAATAAGTTCTCATGAAGCCATATTCAAACCAGTCAGTCTGCTGATACTAAATTATATTCTCATGATATGGGACTCCATACCTCTTGTCCTAGAAATAGTGTTATTTCAACATTATTTATTACAGGATCATCACAAAAGGACACCGCTTATTGTATATTTTAAAATATTAACCAATATTACGTTGTTCACATGTGATTTGCACTACCACAGGTATAACACAATGAGTCACAACACTGAATAGCACTGAGATGGTAACCAAAATACAAGTTATCCTTGCAGTGCAATCCCAAGCATGATTCAGTGGAAACAAGATTGTGTGAAGCTTCAGTGATGTTTCATAATTAAGAATAAGACCCAAAGGGTGGCCTCAAGGGATCCATTTCTAGCCCCTTTCTCCCACTTCTGCAAATGCCTTCACTGGTGGTCACCTAACTCCTCTTCCCCTAGACATTTCCTGGTCATCAGAATTATGTGACAGAATGTGTCATTGAGGGAATCCTCAAAATGACATATTATAGGGCTGCCTCATCTGCCCACAGCAGCATCAATTGTAGCCCACTCAGTGCCCTTATCTGGAGGATCTTTCAGAGGCAATGTTTGAACAGTAATCAGCTGGAGCAGAAGACCTCTGTTTTAAGTGTGGTGAGATGACTGCACCAACAGGGAGTCACAAAGTGACTGGGCTCCAATTTGCCCAATTTGTTCCACTGTCTGAAGTAGACTTTCACAATGGGACTGGAGTTAGCCCTGTAAGTCCCATTTTGAGCAAAGATACTTTGGGTTGCACTATAAAGACAACTTGATTTCTAGAGAGTATCCTCAACAATGTTCAAATTATAACCTTGTGTTTATTTTGATGACAAGAATGCATCAGAAAAGATTATTGCGTGTTATAGTTATCATTACTTGAGGCGGGTGAGAATGGCAGAGTTCTTGAAACCAGATCAGAAGATCTGGGACAATATGATCCACCACCTGTAATAAACAAGAGAGTAGATTGAAATTTATGTGAATTAATCAGTTGTAGCCCATTCTCTTTTGGAGCTGCAAAAATTTTGATCAGGGTGCATGTGAATATATGTTCTGGAAACTGAAATTATATAATTCCAGTTGAACTGAAAAGAAAAATGAAAAGATTCCTCCCCTCCCCCAAATGCTCATTCCTCTCCCCTCTAACCTTTAATCTATGAGAGTGTATTTTTTATTTGTGATAAATGACACGGAATTGTTGGATCAGATAGTATTTATACTGTTCACTTTCTGTCAATATGAATCTATATGTGATTGTTTCAGTAGCTGCTGGTAAAAAACCCGCCATTTTTATCTACACAGTGTGCATGGGTAGATATGTATTCAGTAGGTATGTGAAACTACAGAATAATCTGGATCTGAAATAAGTAACAGTGAAGAAGTATAGGAAACAAATTGTTTGTCCAAATTGTTTTTCTCATGTCTGGTCCACACAGAATGAAGTGATGGATGTTTGGTATGATAACGCTGACAACTACAGCAGATGAGAAGGCCATACATGTTGACACTCCTTTATATACAGATTCCCTCAAAGGGAAAATCATCACAGCACAACAGTCTAGAGATATTTTTTCTCTCCGCTGGTCTTGAGTTTTGCTTTTTGCTTCACTCTAAAAATATAAAGACATAGAGGTCATTCTATCTACCTACCTTCTCCTTTTCTGCTTTATCAGACCTTTGACCTAGCTTGTCATGTATTTTATAAAGACATGTGTGTGTGTGTGTGTGTGTGTGTGTGTGTATGAGAGAGAGACAGAAAGAAAGAGAAAGAGAAAGAGAAAGAAAGAGAAAGAGAAAGGAAAGAAAGAAAGAAGAAAGTCATTCTCAGCTCTGCAGGTAACAGTCATCTGAAGAAATCTATACTGTGGTCCTATAGGACAGAATAAGCATATCCCTGTTCTTATCATTGGCTTTCTTATGTTGTTGCTGCCCCTCAGCATTGTTAAAAAAACAGTAACAAGCTGCTCTACCCTCAGCTTTAACAATATTTGTACCCTTAACTTCCATTCACCTTATACTTTTGGCTAGGAGAGTATTTCTTGGATGGCATTGGCAGTGAAGTATAGATGATAGAAGGAACAGAGGAGCCAGTGGATAATAGAAGTGGAAGATAAGACATATATTTATGATATGAGTGCCATACAGGTTTATCTTAGGGCTTAGTCCGCTGCAACCCACTCAAATGAAGTGAGTCTGGATCTAAAGAGGATTCTGGATCTAAAAATGTGCTCTCTAGCATTGTAGTAGGAGAAGGAAGATTGACCTATAGCTTCTTCTTTTTTTAGTTTTATACTTGACATACAAACATATGTATTATTTAAGCTATAACAGAGTTGGAAGGGACTTTGGAGATCTAGTTCAACCCCCTGCTCAAACAGGAGACCCTATACCATTTTAGACAATTGGCTGTCCAATCTCTTCTAAAAAACTTCCAGTGATGGAGCACCCACAACTTCTGGAGGCAAGTCGTTCCACTGATTAATTGTTCTGTCAGAAAATTTCTCCTTAGTTCTAGGTTTGTTCTCTCCTTGATTAGCTTCATCCACTGCTTCTTGTCCTGCCCTCAGGTGCTTTGGAGAATAGGTTGACCCCCACTTCTTTGTGGCATCCTCTTAGATATTAGAACACTATCATTTTCATTAAATTAGACATATCAAATTCCTGCAATCGTTCTTCATACGTTTCAGCCTCCAACCCCCTAATCATCTTTATTGCTCTTCTCTCTAGTCTTTCTAGACCTCAACAACTTTTTTATAGTATGGCGACCAAAACTGGATGCAATATTCCAAGTGTGATCTTGTCAAGGTATTATGAAGTGGTATTAACACTTCACATAATCTTTGATTCTATATCTCTGTTAATGCAGTTTAGGACTATGTTGGATTTTTTTTGGGTAGCTGCAGCATAATGGTTTACCTGTAAATAGAAGGTGGCTATGCCCAGCCAATTTTGCCCGATATGAAAGATCTAAACAGTGTCAGAGCTGCTTAGTGCTTAGAAGGGAGATCACAGTTATAAACTAGCTTGGAAAGAAACCCAGGAAAAAGGAATAGGAAATTATTTCCTATTTCTTTCCAAATGAATCATGGAGGTGTTCAGTGCTCAACTTTATTGGTATCCCTGAAAATTACTGGTAACGCTTTTTGTTACTACTGCTTTTCTGTTCACTATGTTCAAATTCATTCATGTGCTTTTGTTCAAATAGTTCATTAGGCAGTCTTCTCAGGCATGAAGGATCCCAGAGCTGTAGAAGGGGCTGAAGTTTGCTTCTCAAGGTCAGAAGAACAACGCTGGCCTTGGAAAGCAAATGCAGTTTTAGGCTCTTCTTCCTTCTCTCCTTATTACTATCTGTGGTTGGTGGTTTCCAGTGTTAGAAATCCCTTACAATGGAAAGGTCTAAAACGGGTATCAAACTCAAGGCCTGAGGGCCGGATTTGGCCTGTGGGGTACTTACATCTGGCCCATGGGGCTACCCTGGAAACAGCAAAGGACTGGCCTGCGCTGCTTCTGCCAGCGAAAACGGGCTCCCAAGCTCCATTTTTGGCTGCCACGGTCTCCTGCAACCCTCTGCCAATGAAAATGGAGCTTGAGAGAGAGAAACAAATGCATCTGCCATTTATTTCTACCTTGTTGGAACTTTATCATTGGGCATGTTGGACTGTCCCAGTCTTAACACAAAATTACATTTTATGTCATTTCATCAACTGAAAATGTTTACTCGAAAGCAAAAGAGCCTCTTTGAGTTCTGCAGGGCATTTTTTTTTGGAATAAATGGCTCTGGTTTCCTAAGCTCAATATGGGCACAAAATCAAGTTTGGATTATTCTCCAGTGTACCGAACAGAATTTCCCCACACTGTGCAGTGTGAACTTTTTTTCACCAGAATGTTAACACCAGCGCAACTCACTTTGTGGTGCCACTCACTTGTTCCGAGTGTTTGTGTATACGTGGCCGAGTTGCTCGTCCCAAACAACAAATGCCATTTCTTTAAGCTAAAGACAGTTGTTTGATGCATGCGTATGTTTGGTGTGCCAGGATTAAGACATGAGCCAACGTTAGCAGTATTTAGAACCATCGCTTTAGGTTTCAACAAAAAGCATCACCTGGTAAGCTTTGGAAATATTTCAAATAAAAATCCACCATGTTGTGAAATATTTAAGTGTTGAAGAGATACTGTAGACATGCTTATATTCAGTCACTGACAGACTACGGTCACAACATACGTAATATAGTTTAGAAATCTGTGAAATTTTCCTGGATGCACACACAGCAAATTCATTATCGGTCGTTTGTAACATGAGGTATAGAAGTGGCACTACTTGGTCAATTCTCTTGGATTTTTCTCTTAAAAGCTGGAAAATACTCTCTGAAGCAGCTGTAAGGTTGCAACCAACTGAGTTCTTGGCATCATCTTTAATTGAAGGAGCTGTAATTCAATATACCGAAGTTTTCATCTGTTTGTATTGCTTATTGTTGGCAGCGTCATTAAACTTGTTTATTACCCACCGTGAAGACAAAGTGTGTTTTTACTAGTCCTGTACTTTTTCCTCTACATAGATTTGTCAGGCTGGTACAATATTGTTAGTAGTACAACTAGAAATAATTTTCAGAGTTGTGCAGAGATTCAGATCTGAAGGCCAAAACGGAATTGGGAGCATGCACATAGTATATATCCCAAAAACTTAATACAACCAGGATTTTCTCCAGAATCATGTGACTGCCCTTTGCAGATGATACATGAACTTAAGAAAAAAAATGTGTGTGGTATTTCCTGCAGATGCCAAGTGACCCCCATATCACATTATGCCCTTTAATTCCAAGCCTAGCATATTATTTTGGTAAATAGAAAAAAATTACTCAATAGCTGGAATGATTTATGACCCCAAAAAGGATTTACTTGTGAATTATTTCAACATAAAACACTCAAGAGTTGTAATTGCATTTTATCTCTTCACAAGATTTGCAGATTTCGAGTTAATGAAAAAGCCTTTACTAATAGAGTTATGTAATGGGTTTTAATCGTAACACCTTTTGGCTTAGTGGACTGTATGAATCAGTTTAATCAGTAACCATGAGTAAGCAAACTAAGCATGAACAGCCTCGAAGTAGTCTAAATCCAACCAAATGTGGTTTATTCAATTATCTTTGCTGAAACTGATCTTAATTTAGCATGAAATAGCACACCAATGTGAACAGATGTCATTTCAACACTTCAGCACAGAAATTAGTAATTAGCAGGTAGGACCAGGTCCCTTATGTTCCTTTCTAATTTTAACAAACTAAAAATTCTCCAGTGTAGCTGTACATTGCAACACAATGGCTGGTTTTGCTTTAAGACCTAAGTGGCTTACAGATCCTTCTGTAATGGCTGAATTCACACCAGAGAAACCACATTATGGCTTAGCATGCTGTGAAAACATCCTTTAGTAGAGAGCAGTTCTATTACTTTTGAACACAAACATGAATGCTAACACTGCATGTAAATTACATTTACACATTACTCAGCCTTCTGGATCGCGATATTTTCCAAGAAATGTAAACTCTTTCTCTAAATAAGTAACTTGCAAAAAATATGGCATTCTTTAATTTTTTTTAATAAGGCCAATCAATTTATTTAAGTCCATCTACTTTCACATATTTATACAGTATAAAATAATGATCCCTATCTATTGGTACTTAAGGTTGAAATATACCCTACAAATGTATTGCAACTGGTCATTAAAATGCAAGTCAAAAGGAGCACATGGTATACAAAATAAATATGTAAATATAACCCCTGGATAGTATTTCTAAAAACATTCATTTTACCAGATTAAATAAAAACAGAAGAAATGACATAAAGCTCTTACTACAGAGTTTACCTTTAAAAAATTATATATAGGAACCTTTTATTGCTTTTCCTTCTGGACAAACAAAATATTAGGGCAAGAATTTGAAAAGCTAATATAGCAAAGTTGGCCTAAATTATTCCTCCCCTATACAAAGTGATTTTGAATTTGATGTAAGGAAAGAGGAAATTTTGAGGATACACAGCTGAATGAATCCAAAACTTTACTGAAGGATACAACCAATATCCCAAATTGGATCCAATGCGGGAATAAATCTTTGACTTTGAAAAGTAACCAAGTAAAAGCAGCTTGCATATTCTCTGAATCCACAAATGCCTTGAGGAAAATATCTTGCATGCCAAGATTACTTCTGTGAAAATCCTGTCCCTTAAGACAAAACAATTGTGCCTCTCTCAAATTTACCACATTTTTTTGTCATAAAGAGTGCAGGGCCCAACACACATCACTAGTTGCACTAATTTCTGAAAGGGGCAGAATATTTAAAAAATGCCTTAAAAGATTGATATTCAATGTCATGTGAGATTTCCACTTTTGAAATGGGATTCCCCCCTACTTTGTTGTTTTCTGCATTTTGTAGCTCTCTTAAAGATGCTGCATCTTTAAGGTTCCCACAACCTTCCAAAGAAAATTTGGGAGTGCACACGGAATGACAGAAACTACAACGCTTTAACTTACACCTTAGTTCCCCAATGTAGAAAAACACCACGAACACTACAATATACGTGATTTGGAAAGAAACATTTAACGTGTTGGTGATTTTTTAAAGTCTTAAATAATACTAAGGATGGTTTCTGAATATAAAAATTAAAACCCAGAATACTAGCAAATTCAGGACATATGGTAGGTGGAATTTCAGATTCACATAGGTTTTGGCACTTATTTCCTGATTTTAAAAGTAAAAAGGCACATTACTGATGCTTTCTGAGTTAAAAGTTTTCCTCTCCGCAACCTGTGTGATATAGGAAACTTACTTTCACATTTGAGCAACTATTTTATCTTGGTTACACTGCATGGTCTCCCGAGCTATGAGCACTGAAACATAATTGGGTGAATCTATTTGTAAAAATCTACAAGTTTGCAAATAGTTCTTCCTATCTAAATTTCTGTTTTGCATTGCTTAGAATCTCAGCCCAAATTATAACTTAATTTGCCATGAGAGATGGAAGTGTTTCGTGCAAACATAAATCCGAAGTAGGAAAACTACACCCAGAATATTTCAGGCACCACTGCCAGAAATCTGATGATTTTAACTTTCTTAATTCAGAATATTAATATAATGGGGCAAAGCAAGGTAATTTACAATAAATTATCTACAACAAGATGTACCATCTTTGGGGAAAACCCCCCCATCATTTTTAATATCTTGGAGCAATCTGTTCTATGAGAACCCTGCCCATGAAATTCTTCAAGATATAAAACACTCTTCTCCATATGCAAATACCAGTTAAGTAGAATACAGAAGCAACTGGGAAATAACTTCTGGGGGGGCGGGAAATGGGGGAACCAAGAACCATGTGCGGTACCTTCTAAAGAGAGATTCTGGGCAAAGAATGTGCAGGAGTGAGAAGATACCTAGGTGGATGCAATAAGATGATGAATTTATAAAACAGGTTGGGGACCTATAAATCTCTAGATGTTGTCAGATAACAATTCTCAGTTAGTCTCATTAATACGAATGCTGGTTGGCACTGATCGGTAATTTAGCATTATCTGGAAAACTCTCAGTTCCTTACCTCTGTAGTAGACATCACTATCATATGGACAGATCAATAGGGACTGAAGAAAGAGAGAGCTAACAGGCTTACCTAGGAGGGAAGTTAGTTCTAGAACAAAGCTTCTGCAATATTTTTTTTAAAAAATCTGTTTCCATGTTTTTCCCCCCCAAGACGTAGTCTGTCATATTGATTACATTATTTTAATGTAATCTCCATTCCTTTTACAAAACTAAGTCAACATCCAAATTGTAGGGGCAGTGGTTTTCCCTCTCTCTCCCTCTGTGGTGATTGTACACATCAATTCCGGAGACTATCCAAAGCACTGGCTGCAGATTTTTGACAGCTGCAAAAGGGTTACATGAGGGAAGAGAAACCCAGGACTTCAATTGCAACAGCCAAGGGACACAATTGGATTTAAATGTTGATTTTCCTGAATTTCGTCAGAAGAGCAGTTCTGCAGTTTACAAAAACAGTGTTAGATATTTCCTACCATCTGAGATTTCTTTGAAAAATTACACTGCATAAAGTATTGGGCCCAGAGAGAAATTGTGGTACAGTATTTCACATTCTTTTGCATACAATATGAAAACAATGTTAAACAAGATATTTTTTAAAAAAGGAAACTAACAGGATATAATGCCAAGAAGAAAAGAAAAATCTGGACTCAAACAGAACCTCCATTTCTTTTTATAGTGACTGTGATCTGGACCCTACTTTACATTATGCAGATAAAACATGAAAGAGCACTTTTCTCTTTGACAAATGGGTTAAGTGCTGACTTCATCCATTTGAATTCAACTAATTTGGGTAGAACACAAGACTCTTAACAGTACCTTTTTACTGTTTGAGTTTTACACAATATAAAGTAACTTTTCCCTTGTTGAACTTCTCCACTCAACTGATGGACCTATTCCATGTTCACCAAGTTGTGAAGAGGCTGTTGAAGTGAGTCTGTCTGGGTGTGCAACACTGTTAGATCATGCAAAGCTGTAGCTATAGGGGCTTCTTGGGACCCCGCTGCAGGCCTCAATTTATAGTCTGTTACAGAGGAAGATCCATTTTCATGCCCAGCAGCCATGCTTTCTTGAACAGCCGTCAAACTTTGATAGTGCCCATTTTCAGAGAATGACAGCAGCTTTTCTGATAACTTGGGACGAGGTCCATCATATTCCTCATCAGGAAGCTCAGTCTTATGATCCTCGTCATTCTTAGAAGCACCTTCAACAACTACAAGGAAAGACTTCCAGGGTGTGTTCTTATCATGAATCTATTAAAGAAAAAGATAACCCATACTAAATCACTCATTAGTACCCACTGGATTCTACAGCACTTTCTGTAGCCTGAAACTGTAACAAACAAATCCCACGCACAGAGCTTTAAACTCTTGATACAGTATGGAGGAGATTCTTAGTTAAATAATAGCTAACCTAGCACTTTTTTTTTCATCCCCGAAATACAGCAGAATATTTTGGAGAATGGATTTATATTCAAGTAATAAAGACTACATTAAAGAAAATTTAAAATTCCCTTCTTCAGAAGGGAAACTTAAATCGCTGGATTTATTGAGGGACCAGGGTTTTAACTTGGATTGGTGGAACTATCTTCAGATTAATTCAAGATTCCAATAAGACAGAGACAAATTTGGTATAGAAGCTAAACACGGAAATTTTGACAAAATTATTTGGGGAATAGATAAGAAAATGTTAACAAAAATTTATAACTTCCTATTAGATGAAGATAAGGCAGAGATCATAGCAAAAAAATCAACTAAATATCTGGGAAAAAAACCTGGGATATAGACTAAATTTTAACGATTGGGAGATAGCCTGGAATAGGAACTACAAAATAACCAAATCGGCAACATTTAGAGAAAATCACTATAAAATGTTACACAGGTGGTACCTAGCCCCAGCTAGGCTAGCGAAAATGTTTCCAAATCTCTCACCCACATGTTGGAAATGTGGAAAAATGGTCGGCACCTTCTATCATTTATGGTGGACTTGCCCAGAGACCAAAAAGTACTGGTCCAAAATCCGACACTGGCTCTGTGAAATAACGGGACAGGAGGTAGTCCTAGCTCCAGAATTTTTCCTCCTGGGCATAACTGAAGATGGCTTAAATAACAACAAAACCCAATTTATAATCCAGATCACAACCGCGGCTAGATTAGCCTTCGCAAAATGCTGGAAAAATAAATTTATACCCTCAGAAGAAACTCTAATAAATAAAATCCTAGAGTGCGCAGAAATGGCGAAACTGACGAGTGAGTTAAATAATGAGGACAATTCTAAATATTATGACGTATGGGGTAATTGGTATAATTGGTTGAAGAACAAGATAAAAACATGACTTCAGGATATGACCTGTTTTGCACTTGAATTAAAGTTATATTGTATAGAATAATGTATAGTTAAGGATGAAGCTTATTTAACATTTGTCTCACTAAATTGTACAAACACTGTACCTCCAAAAGGAGATAGAGATTGTATATTTTCTTTTTATTTTGGAAAATTCAATAAAGTATTTATATAAAAAAAAAAAATTAAAATTTGGCAGTGGCAGTTAAAATGTTGAGATAGCAAGAAGCGGGACACATTTTTCCCAAGTGAAGGGAAGGTGTAAAACATTACAAGCAAGCTAAAAATAATCTCAAGTATTAAAACTTGTTTGTGCATTCATTTACGTGTAAATTGTTTTCTCCTTCCAGGAAAAGCTTGTGGGCTTTTTGATGGCAAAGATCAGGCTCTGTATTTGAAATTCTGTATCACATTTCGTAATTGTGTTGGGATGACTTTTTATGGATTTTCAAAACAAAAATCAAAATTGTCACTGTAATTCTGAAAACCCCGCTTTGGCAGATGTCCCCAATCAGGAACCCAACAATTCAGCAATAAGGAAGGTATTTCATCCAAAGGAATGGAAATACCCTCTGTTAATATGTGAAAGGTTCCTATTTTTTTTTTAATCTGCATAAACTGCTCATCCATGAAAAGTTCCTATTTTTTTTTAATCTGCATAAACTGCTCATCCATGAAAAGTTCCTATTTTTTTTTAATCTGCATAAACTGCTCATCCATGAAAAGTTCTTACTCTAATCTCATTATCCAACCATATATATCATTTTGTGGGATCCATACAAGGTAACCTTTCCTATCCTTTAATGCAACAGTAACATGTAACTGGAAGTACACAAAAAGCGATTTTCACAGAAGTGCCCGTTTTCCCTTACTGAGGTGTGACGCCGAAGAGTAGACTTGTCCGTAAATGTCCGCCCACAGGCATTGCACATGAATGGCTTCTCTCCTGTGTGGATCCGATGATGACGTTGCAGTGCATTGAGTTGAGTAAACTGTTTGCCACACTGATCACAGCAGTATGGACGCTCACCTGTAAGATAAAACACCTACAGAAATCAGGGGAAGTTTTGCCAATGAAATGCAGGCATAACCTCACTGAAAGCCTTGGCTACACTGCCACCTTGCTGAGGTTGCTGTGCTACTCAGCATATTTACACCTCCAATTAAAAGCAAAAACAAAGTGTTACCAACTGGCAATTATAGAAAAAGAATAGGCCTAATCTCTTGAAGTTTAATCTGGAGATTCTTTTCAAAGATGCAAAGAATATTAGCTGGTAATGCAGTTAGAATGCAATGAAATAGATTGTTATATACTTTAAAGAGGAAAATGCCTAAAGGTCTGAAGAACAGAATTTTAGGGAATAATATATGAAAGCTAAACAGGAATTGGGAGAATTTGCAGGTAAGCAAACACAACACTAACAACCCCAAATTGTTAAAGCTATAAAAAGTACCAGGAATCCATGAAGATCATAAGCAAAGAAACAGGTTTATAGATGCACATATTAAAAAACTAAAGAAGTAAACAAAAGCAGACAAATTTTACTTTTAGGGACAGGAAGTTCAGTCAAAAGCAATCAAGTAGAGGAAAACAAGACAAGGGAAGACCTATTATTTTCTGAAGAGTTCAAAGTATAAAAATTTGATTCAAAGACATTGGGAAGAAATATTTACAGTGCTGCTTAAGAGTTTGCAAAACCATTTGAATTTTCAATATTTCTGCATAAATAACCTAAACATGTTCTTTACATAAGTTCTAAAACTAAATAACAATACCCCAAGAAAACAGTCAAAAATACGAGACCTGGAATCTCAAGCTACTGAAGATAGTGTATGTTTCTAGATAGTGTATGTCAGATTCAAACAATCTTAAATATTACATTTGAAATAATCGTTTCTAACAATCAATTTGAACTCAGATACAGTTTAAGTAAGAGATTACAGCAGTCTGATTCATAAAGCCACAAATTATGATTTACAAATCACTGTGAATTGGCTGGGCAAAAACCCAAGACAATATGGTATAATTCAGTATAGTAGTGTATTCAGGCTGAAACACAGGTCAATCTGTTGATCTGGCAGATAGCACTACGGAAACCTGGAAATTGTAAATTTCTACCATCAGTTGACAAAACTAAGGGCTACAAGAGGATTAGCATCAGCTAGCAAGAAAACTCAGAGAACACTCTTAAATTTTCAAAAAAAAAAGTTTTAAAGCCAAATGTTTTCTTAAATTGTTTTTGTAGCTTCCTACCTGTATGAACTTTGATGTGCTGATAGAGTGAATTCCTCTGCGCAAATGTCCTAAAGCAAACTTCACATTTAAAGGGCTTAGATCCAGTGTGGATTCGATTATGGTGTTTCAAATACTCCTTGGAGGCAAAGCTCTTCCCACATGTCTCACACATGAAAGGTCGCTCTCCTAGAGCAGAAAGGAATTGGAAGAAAAAAAGCAGACAGACTGTTTTTTGCTGATGCCAAGTTCAACCCACACACATGAACATGGGTTTGCACACAAGGCCATCCACTTCTGCTTTGTCTGTTATACTTATAGAATAGTTATAGCAAACCAAGTTCTCCTTGAGTATTTTATACTGACATCTCTACAAAGTTAACATGGCCAAAAAGATTTCTCTGAAATGTATCTCATAATTAATGATGGATGAATGAAAATTTTTTATAGTCAACGTTTTTAAAAGTATGGAATAAAAAATATTTTGCAAAACAGTTCTTACTTCAGAGTGACATGTAATTAGATTCATTAGATTTTTATAGCGGCTACAAAAAGCCTATTATTATCTCATACTCAAAATGACGGTAGGATTTAAGATTAACATGAGATTGAGATAAAACCACAGCAATATTGGATATTTGATCCAACTTGCCAGTTAGCTAATGGAGATACAGTTTGTACATATGCTTGATTACGGAGTTATGAAGAATAGCAAGGTTGCCAATACATATCCCTTCTTAACACAGTAATATATAGTGGCATTTCCAACAGCACCTATTTTTCTGTGCATTGTTTTAATGTAAAAAAAAGGAACTTATTCTGGTCTTGCTGGTTTAGCAGAATCTCATTAATGCTACTAACGTAGACAATAAGGCTGTTTTCACATCATACAATGAACTACGAACTAGCCAACTATGGTTTATGCTACATAATTTAGAAACCTGTCCATATGATTTTAATGGTTTCAGGTAAAAAAACATCTACCCAACTGGGTTACCTGAGTGAACTAGGATTCAGTTAACAATGGGACAACACTTTATGTGAACCAAAGATATCGGCTTATTGGCTAGTATAATTACTTCATGGTTTGGTGATACCGCTAACAGGAATATCTCTAAATAACAAATCATAACATTTAACAAGATATAATAACAACCTACTCTTATCATTTGAGCGGTTTTTTGAAAGTGGAAAACTGAATTTCTATTGATTCCAATAATAGCTGTGAGCCATATAATTCTGGAAAACTGACTGGACTATCCAGAGTAAAGATATACAACAATTTTTCTAAACTAATGAGGACCAGATAATAATTTTAAATTGACAAAGAATAAAATTTGATAGCCATTGATCTTCAAGAACATTAACCTTAATCCCCATCAGCTGCGTATAGTAATAACATGCATCAAAACAGATTATATATTGCACATATCGGTCACTAAATAAAAAAAACAAACTGGAGTGTAAAAATGCAGTATTATTCTACTACCTGTATGGCATCTTTTATGGTATATAAGCATGTGATTTTGTGTAAATCGTGCTCCACAATCATTACAAACAAATGGTTTTTCACCTGTGTGGATTCTGAAATAAGAAAAGAATAACACAAATCAAGACATGTATTATATTTGCTCCTCAGCATCACTGAGACATAAGTCAGTGGATAGCAATCAATGGCATTTACTAGGATGACTCTTTAAGATTTTCAGTCCAGAATGGGGATCTCTAATACAGACTGGGAAATGTAATACCTAGCGCATCAGTTGTGCATGATGTGCTCAATCCAACAGGTAGTATGTACATAGTTGTCTTCTAATCGGGCTTTTGAGCGCATGGCAGTAAGGCCAAGCACTTATTTCAGAGTTCAAAAAAATGTAAGACTTATTTTTGGGGAAACACAGTATACATATGGATTATAGGTCATTTCCTCTCTGAGTCCAGGTAGTATTTTATACTCTGTCCCTAAAATAACGATTATTCCTGAATCAAGAAGCATGAAGGACCAAAATGTCCCTATAACTTTGTAATCAGATTTCACCACAGATATCTGCTTTAGGAATAGAGGTGACATATCCAAACCCCATTAAATTCTCAATTTTCTCTCCTATATTATAAGGGTTGAATGAAAAGCAAGGCTTCCGATGTTCCATAAGTTAAAAGATGGCAATAATACTGATGTATGAGATGTTAGATATTTCCTTCAGCATATTTTTTTTCCATTTTGTTAAAATGGAAGCCTGCTGAGATTGCGCTTTAAGTTTTGATTGCCAAAGGAATCCCTCCAACTGAAATTCACAACAAATATAGATTGTTGCCTTGATATACCTGCTCTGCATCACTAAGCCAAAAAGGTACAGATGGGAAAGGCTGATTTGTATAATCAAGAACTAAGTACCGTAGATAACCTATGACAGCAACTAGCCAGCCTCACGTGAGAAATGTTGATAAACTGATAAAAGAGAATTGGTGAATCAGTCAAAGGGACACAACCATAGCATTGTAACAGGAATGTGTGGGTCAGTCACATACTGATATACTTCAATATATCAGTAATGTGACCCACTTTACATGCAAGTTGTGTTCCTTTCATACTGATAGCAAAGAAAAAAGCTTTCAAGGGTTGAAATTTGCCAGCAATCATTGTCATATTGTTAAGAATAAAGATAAGGTGAAAATTTCTTCACTGCGTTATGCACGTCCGTGAAACATGGGCTTGTCAATGAGATTCAGAAATGAAACATCGGTGCACAGAATATCATTAAAAAACTTCACCTTGGTTGGAAAAAAAAATTCAAAACACAGGCTTTGTCAGGAAAGCATATAGTTACCGCTTTTTAGTCTACTTGTGTGGTATTATTTATGTGGATTTCCTTGAACCTAGCACCAGTATCAGCTCAAAATGCCCGGGGGGAAAAATGATTAAACAGAGTTTGGAAGCACAGAGATATGGATGCAACTCTATAGTTGTCAACCCCTAGGCCTCACCTATGGGCCACCCAAGAGACAATGGGAAAGCTTGATCTCACTGTATTAGCCCATTTGCAATATAGTCCAGACTTGGAACCATGCAAAGTTTTCCCACAATCGAAAGAATACCTTCATAGGCATCTGTCTAACTCAGATGAAGAAGTGAGAAAGACTATTAGGACTAGGCCAAAGACACCGTTTTTGGGACCATTTTAAGAAGCTTGTCCATCATTGGCAACAAAGTATAGTAACTGCTAGTGATTATGTGCAGAAGTAAGTAGAGGTCATTCCAAGGATGATTTCCCTGTTTCATTTATTAAAATATTCCCATTTAAACTAAAATTTATGGAGCCGCTTATTTTTCATTCAACCTTTTGTATATCCAAACTTCTTCTCTATTTCCAAGAATAAGCAGAATCTTATCTCAGAGATGATTCACAGGCTAGGATCAGCAGCAGTTTGCCTGCTGCTGCACAACAGGAAGTATCAAAACAACAAATCCTGAAGTTGCTTTCTCCAATTCTATGCCTTCCAGATTCTTAATCAGCATGGATGACAGTTATATCGCCTGGGGGGATCATGGAAGTTGTAGCTCAACATTATAGGGGCTGAACTCACAGTTGCCCTTTAGGTTACAAAGTAGATCTGCCTTGTTCTCACCTTCTATGTACAGGTAGTCCTCGACTTACGACCACAATTGAGCCCAAAATTTCTGTTGCTAACCAAGAGAGTTGTTAAACGAGTTTTGCAACCTTTCTTGCCAGAGTTGTTAAGTGGATCACTGCAGTTGTTGAGTTAATAATACAGTTCTTAAATAAATCTGGCTTCCCTATTGATTTTGCTTGTCAGGTCGCAAAAAGTGATCGCATGATCCCAAAACACTACAAGCGTTATAAATAAATGCCAGTTGCTAAGTGCACAAATTTTGATCATATGACCATGGGGGTGCTACAATGGTCATATGTATGAAAAATGATTGTAAGTCATTTTTTTCAGTGCAGTTGTAGCTTCGAACAGTCACTAAATGAATGGTTAAGTCGAGAATTATCTGTATTCCTAGATTTGAAAGTCAGTGGCATACTTCTTTGCGGAGGTGCTTAGTCACAGTATCCCAGCCAGGAAGCCATGGAAAAAGCCATTCAGCTATGATTCTAAATCCTTGCTTGGCTAAGTACACACAGCTTTCTCCTAAGCATGCCAACACCCTTACCCGACTCTTTTCTACTTGCACAGTCTTTAACTGTTCCATTAGGTAAGCACAGCTGCCTATTTCATTCAAACGTGTTGCACTATGATTATTTTCGTCTAACTCGTAAGCAATGGTTTGAAGCGGAATTGTTTTGAAATCAGACTTCACCCATAATTCCCAGTTTAGGCCAAACAATAAATCAGGATCAGTCAAAACTAAACAGATTCTGAAATTCTCCTCAATCAAGAGATAGCAAGAGACTACGACTAGCCAAAAAGGCTACGTTCATTTATGTCATGCTATACAAAAGCTTAGTCTAGCCTCCAAACATGATGAAAGTTTTGCATATCCCTTACATGTATTATTTTATTTGCCCGGCTATGACTGAAAAGGACTATACAGCCAAGCACAGGAAGAAATATCTTTCTTAAAGACCAATCCAATTCCTTGTCTTTACCAAAGAAATATCATTTCTACTCTAAGTAATATTAGAAACATACTCTAGTTTCTTTTCAGAAGAAAAGAAATCTAGCCAAAAGTAATTAGAAATGTTCAATCAGGACCCACTGAGACAATGTATCTGCTTGGGATACAGCCAACTAAAGAAAGGCTGCTCTCTGAATGTTTAATATGGAAAACTGACTGCCAACAGCACTGATTATATCCAAACTCATTGTCAAAACGAGAGGGTGAAGGAATTGTAGTTCTGGCAGTTCCAGCCAGCCCATCTGGAGAGCACCAGAATGAGAAGGCTGTTTGAGAATAAATACCCCTGTAACCCTCCTGACAGTATTTCAAATATTACCTAGACAAGGTTTAATTGTATGAACTGGCTTTCCAACATGTGACAACCTGCTACAATTCTCCTTCTTAACTTTTACACAGCATTGTACTTTACCCAAGTCAGTCTGTGACTGGAATATTGTTGTCATTCCCACAACACGAGCATGTTAATAATCAGGACTCTAAATGTTCTCCATTCTTTAGTTAAGGTTTACATTTATTCCAACGTATGTTATGGTGGCTCAGGAGCATTTTAGATTATGGCCGCGATCTGCTGTTTCAAAGGGAAAAAAACCCTATTACTGAACCCGCCAGAGAGGAGCTCCAACCTATTCATTACTTTTTTGCCCAGGAAGAAGCTGCCTCAGGGAGGGCATTAGCTTTTTGCCCGGAGATTTAGCTTACAAGGCCCGTCCCATCTGTTCATACCTCTTGTGTGTTTTAAGTGCCGAAGGCTGAGAAAACTTAGCCTCACACTCTGTGCACCCATAAGGCTTGTCGCCTGTGTGTGTCCTTTCATGAAGCCTCAGGGCCGTTTTGGAGCTCAAACCCTTTCCACACTGGAGGCAGTGATGACGCTCCCCACCACCCTCATGAACCTGCAGAATGTGCCGCTTGACGTCCTTCTTGCGCTTGAACTTCTTACCACAGAGCTCACATGGGAAGTGGCGCTCGCTGCTGTGGACGTGGCGCTGGTGGCTTTTGAGGTTGCACCGGTTGGCAAAAGTCTGGCCGCAGGTTTCGCAACGGTAAATGATTTCGGCTGCGATGCCATGGCTCTGCTTGATGTGTTTCAGAAAGCTCTTCTCGTAAAGGAATTCCCGCTCACAAGTACCGCAAGTAAAGTTGCCATTGCGGTTCTTTTTATCCGCCTCCAGTTTAGTCAGGTTTTCTTCCCGCTGGTCCTCAGCACCATCAGACTCTTTCTCCTCTAGCTTCACGCTATTCATCGCTTGATCTTTCTCCTCTTCCTCCTCCTCCCCGCCCTTTTCACGGGAGCCCTGGTCTTTGGAAAGCCGGCTCTCCTCCACAACAGCTTCAGCAAACTTCTGTTGCTCTCGCAGGCGCCTTGTGTACTTCTTCTTGGGTATCTCCACAAAGACTTTTCTGCCAGCCAACCTGCCACTCGCCCGCCTGATTTTGGCACAGGGGGCCTTCAGGGCTTCTCTTTTTTTGTCCAATTTTTCCTTTAATTTCAGGGTGGTGGACTCGAGGTCCGGTCCAGTCCTGGGTCTTCTGAGGGCAGAACTTGTAAAATAATCCACATTGTCCCCTTGTGGTTCAGTGATAGTTTTGGGCTCAGTTAAAGTGCCAGGATGGGCCTTGCCATCGTCATTGGTATCCTGTGACTCAGAAAAATTTTGCAACTCCAGCAATACCGATTCAAGCATTTGTTTTTTTAACTGAAAGCAGGTCTCTGACAAATCTAAACATTTCAGTTTCTCAGCCACTTCCAGCATGCGCTGTACCCGGTCTTCTTCTACCTCTACCCGGGCAGTATAAACAAACTCCAGAAAAGACGCAAAGTCAGCTACCTGGACTTCATTCAGTAAGACATTGGTCCTTGGTCCATCCATGCCCTTTTCATTAAGAAAGACCTCTTTAAAGAACTTGCTTGTAGCTGCCAGCACAGCTTTGTGAGCAACAAACTCTGCTCTGACACCTTGATATTCTACGCTCACGGTGACATCACAAAGGTGACCTAGGAGACGCAGCTGGTGCATTTCATTCAGAAGGTTGATTGGTGAGGATTTGGATTCCAGAAGAACAGCATTATTTTCCATCTTCTTCCTCTCTAAAAATACATTATTACATGTTAATAGTCTGCCACACAAATGAGATTAACACTCCAAAGTAATGTTCTCCCAACCAATTTGAAAAAAGAAATACAGGTGAAACTTGAAAAATTAGAATGTCGTGCAAAAGTTCATTTATTTCAGTAATGCAACTTAAAAGGTGAAACTAATATATGAGATAGACTCATTACATGCAAAGCGAGATAGTTCAAGCCTTGATTTGTCATAATTTTGATGATTATGGCTTACAGCTCATGAAAACCCCAAATTCACAATCTCAGAAACTTAGAATATTACATGAAATCAATAAAACAAGGATTGTACATAGAACAATATCGGACCTCTGAAAAGTATAAGCATGCATATGTACTCACTACTTGGTTTGGGCCCCTTTTGCATCAATTACTGCCTCAATGCAGCATGGCATGGATGCTATCAGCCTGTGGCACTGCTGAGGTGTTATGGAAGACCAGGATGCTTCAATAGTAGCCTTCAGCTCTTCTGCATTGTTCGGTGTCATATCTCTCATCTTTCTCTTGGCAATGCCCCATAGATTCTCTATGGGGTTCAGGTCAGGCGAGTTTGCTGGCCAATCAAGCACAGTAATCCCATGGTCACTGAACCAGGTTTTGGTACTTTTGGCAGTGTGGGCAGGTGCCAAGTCCTGCTGGAAAATGAAGTCAGCATCCCCATAAAGCTCGTCTGCGGAAGGAAGCATGAAGTGCTCCAAAATCTCTTGGTAAACGGCTGTGTTGACCCTGGACTTAATGAAGCACAGTGGACCAACACCAGCAGATGACATGGCTCCCCAAATCAACACAGACTGTGGAAACTTCACACTGGACTTCAAGCATCTTGCAGTGTGTGCCTCTCCATTCTTCCTCCAGACTCTGGGTCCTTGGTTTCCAAATGAGATGCAAAAGTTGCTCTCATCAGAAAAGAGAACTTTGGACCACTGAGCAACAGACCAGTTCTTTTTTTCTTTAGCCCAGGTAAGATGCTTCTGACGTTGTTTGTTGTTCAGGAGCGGCTTGACAAGAGGAATATAATATTTGAAGCCCATGTCCAGGATCCATCTGTGTGTGGTGGCTCTTGATGCACTGACTCCAGCCTCAGTCCACTCCTTGTGAAAGTCCCCAACACTTTTGAATGGCCTTTTCCTGACAATCCTCTCCAGGTTGCGGTCATCCCTGCTGCTTGTGCACCTTTTTCTTCCACACTTTTCCCTTCCACATAACTTTCTATTAATGTGCTTTGATACAGCACTTTGGGAACATCCAACTTCTTTTGCAATTACCTTTTGAGGCTTTCCCTCCTTATGGAGGGTGTCAGTGATGGTTTTCTGCACAACTGTCAGGTCAGCAGTCTTTCCCATGATTGTGATTCCTACTGAACCAGGCTGAGAGACCATTTAAAGGCTCAGGAACCCTTTGCAGGTGTTATGGCTTAATTAGCTGATTAGAGTGGGACACTTTGAGCCTAGAATATTGAACCTTTTCACAATATTCTAATTTTCTGAGATTGTGAATTTGGGGTTTTCATGAGCTGTAAGCCATAATAATCAAAATTATGACAAATCAAGGCTTGAACTATCTCGCTTTGCATGTAATGAGTCTATCTTATATATTAGTTTCACCTTTTAAGTTGCATTACTGAAATAAATGAACTTTTGCACGATATTCTAATTTTTCGAGTTTCACCTGTAGATCTATAAAATCTGCAAAATCCAGGTATGACCATTGATTGGAAGGGTCTGTGAATCTTCAATATGTATATAACTATTTCCTTGATAGTAGGCCTTCACAGACTTTGATAGGCTGCCAGTGATTTACAAGTATCTCCCTAAATTGCTTGGCATATATAGGTAGTCCTTGTTTAGCAGTCATAATTAGGACCAGCAACTCAGTCATAAAGCAAATTGATTGCTAAGTGAAACCACAATTAATCTTTATGATCTTACTTCACTTTTCCTTTGCTTTACAGATCTGCAAAGGTTGTAATTGCAGGAATTAGACCTAAAGTTACTTTTATATCATGGTTGTAATTATGAATGGTCGCTAAACGAAGCAGCCTAAATGAGGACTACCTGTATAAAGAGCAAGAAAGGAGTTGTTATTTTTTGTTGTAAACTATTGGACTTGATTTCACAGTGCTGTCACAACTCTTCTGACAGTATAAGAATCGAACCAAATGAATAAAATAAATAAATAAATGAGACCAGAAAGAGAGATTAAGAAAACATTCCTGAGTAGGATGGCATACCAAGGAATCTGTGTTTTTCATTCATGCATACTTACAAAAGGAAGGATGAGAAAAATATGTAGAGAACAAATTGATTAAATTAAATACTTGCAATGAGAGGCAAACTGCTTAGTTCAGATCTCTAATGATACAAGAATCTGGGGTTGGGGAAAGGTAGGTACATGTCCTCTTTGAAGCTTAACAAACTGAAATTCTTTGTCATTCCTTCCCTTCTTCTCAGCCCCATTGAAAGTCCTGTTAAATGCTTATTTTATTTAGAATAATATAGCACTTTGAAGTTTTCCATATATAGCTTTCTTACAATTTTCAATTCACTGATGTACACCTCATCCATCCAGTTCTCTCCATCTTGACCCTGAACTGCTTAACATTCACATCTCAGATCTCTTCATTTGGAAGTTGGGAAGAAGAGTTAATCACACTTAACCAAAGCACCTGGATTGAGATGACATACAGGCCTATGGCTAAGGGAAGTAAACCTAAAACAAATTAGCGCTTTAACCAGGGTTTGATCCAGTGGTGGGATTCAAGTAAATTAACAACCGGTTCTCTGCCCTAATTTCTTCCAACAACCAGTTTGCCAAACTGCTCAGAAAGTTAACAACCGGTTCTCCCGAAGTGGTGCGAACTGGCTGAATCCCACCACTGATTTGATCCATGGTGACTTTGGATAACCTGTCCATCTGATAGCCAGGGGTTTATCATATAATGAAACTCAGTTCAAGAACTAGAGTCCACACTTGCTTATTTCCCTCAGCTTTTTTCCTTTCATACAATATCATTTAGATTATAAACTGGCGGATAAATTTATGAAGCTGTTCTGAAATTTATAATGGAGGAAGGTAAAAAGGACTTCGGAATGCTTAAATTAATCGGTGAAAATACTACTATTGGTGAGCACTCAATTCAATCTCCCTATTTCTATTATTTTCTAACATGTTTTTATTTTTAAAAAGTTTATTTACTTCTAAGTAAAATAATTCACATTCACATTTTTTATTCCAACACTCAGGCTTTGCATCTCTTTGTCACAATTTATATTGTGCAGGCTTTGTGGGTCTCAAACTTGGTTTTTCCTTATGACCCTGACATAAAGTTCCTGATAGGAAGATATGAAAGAGCAATTTTGAATGTTCTTTCCAGAGTTGTTCACCCTGCTTAGGCAAAAATGCAAGTGAAATGGAGTATGTGACAAGGTACATACAAGGGGCTCAGGAGATCTGACAGAAAAAGTCAGAGAGCCACATAGACATCTGGTTTCCCCCTCCTCCCAGTTTTGATCACTGAGAGACAGGAAGAAGTCAAATTTTATCAATAGAATCAAGCAATTTCACTCTCCTAACTCCAGGCACAGCTAACTGTTTGGCATTCTTTGGCTAACAAATCTGCCCCAGCCTATTATAAAAAAATATCAAATGAGCATTTTTTCCCCCTATGATCTCCAACTTCTAGTTCAAAGCCATTCTAAACACAAAACTGCTTAGAAATCCTATATTTTAAGTATGCGCATCTTTACTATTGTGGGTTGTTGTTTTTTTAAATAACCCACCTCTATATACATTTACTGCAAGTTCAAATCTCACCAGGCTCAAGGTTGACTCATCCTTTCATCCTTTCGAGGTAGATAAAATGAGGACCCGGATTGTAGGGGCAATAAACTGACTTTGTATAAAAAAGAACACCGCTTATGGGGGGGCCAAAAGCCCTACTAAGCAGGTATATACAAAAGTATGAAGGCTATTGCTTAACGCATTGTAAGTCGCCCTGAGTCTCCAGAAAAGGGCGGCATATAAATCGAACCAATAAATAAATAAATAAATAAATTTAATATATACTCTTCTCTCAGCTGAACTTCACTTAATTTCCTCCCATTCTGTCTGCTGCCCTCCAGAACCATTAGCCTGAGGTAACTTGATGCCCCCTTAGATATGGGACTACAAATCCCATTTCATCCTAGGTAGCACACCACCAACAGGCTAAGGGCAACTGGAAATTTTCCTCAATCTATTTGGAAGGCACCAGGTATTTTTTAAAAGCCCTGGGGAAGCGGGAGGATCGTTTGGCCATCCGTGTTTTTTTCTTTTGGTTGTTGTCCCAGCGCAATTGATGTTACGCATAAATTACTCCCCATCTTAGCTACGAATACCTTGCCAAGCTCACAGCCACGCAGTATTTTTGGGGGTGGGGAGGGAATGACTGCACCTTCCTTTTCGTCCTCAGTTCCGCACCGCGATCTTTTCTGCAGGAGACCCACCGCACACACACTCAAAGACAGACAGACAGACAGACAGACAGACAGACACACACACACACACACACACACACACACACACACACACAGACCAGGGAGGAGGAGAATGAGCACAATAGGGGTACCACTTTGTCTCGCTTCGTCTCCCACCCACCCCCCTTCCTAAAGGAAGGCTCACTTCTTCAGCTGCCACCCCCACCCTCGCCTCCCCTCCGGCCGACCCGCCATCGAAGCGCCGCAGACCGGCCGCGCCCCTCCCCGATTCGACTCTCTCCACCACCATCGCATCCCACTCACCGGGCAGCCCCCGCAGCTGGGCAGCCTCAGGGCAGGATGGCCCCTCCCCTCCCCCCGTCACGCTCCCACATCCGGTAAACGGCTGCCCCTCCGCCCATTCCTCCCGATGACGTCACGGCATACCTACGGCGTTCGTTGCCAGGAGAAGGCGGCGGAGGGGGAGCGTGAAGGGGTGGAGTCAGATTTTTCCCTGCCCCTGATTTCATTAGGACTTCCGCCGGGCTCCTACGAAGCGGGGTGGCCGCTCTATTGTCCTACCCTACCCAAACAGAGAAAGGCCTTGCTTCCACCATAGAGACGTTTAGGGCTAGAAAGGCGAGCGTCTCCGTTCCTAGCAAAGGTCCGGGTTTTACCGAATCTCTTTTTCGAGCGTTCCTTCTCGCGGTGTTTGAAGTTGCTCGATTGTTTCGTTCGCTTGGTTAGCCCGGCTTTTGGATATTCATTATACAGTGAACCGCACCAATGCCAGCTGGGTGATCTTGAGTCAGTCCTCCTCTATCAGCTTTAAAAACTGCAGGGATCAGTCCAGGTAGTGTCAGTGCTTGAAGGCACACGCACACACACACACACACGCAGTTTGGTTCTGCATATTTTACAACAGCTGACTATTCCCAGCTGACTGTTTTGCAGGAGTAGAATTAGAATTAGAATTAGAATTAGAATTAGAATTAGAATTAGAATTAGAATTAGAATTAGAATTAGAATTAGAATTAGAATTAGAATAGAATTCTTTTGCAGGTATTGCATAACAACGGTAGTCCTCGACTTGCAACCACAATTGAGCCCTTCATTTCTGTTGCTGTTTTGCCCCATTTTACGACTTTTCTTGCCACAGTTGTTAAGTGAATCACTGCAGTGCTTCATTTAGTAACACGGTTGTTAAGTGAATATGGCTTCCCCATTGACACTGCTGATCAGAAGGTGGCAAAAGGAGACTACATGACCCCAGGACACTGCAACTGGCATAAATGAGAGTCAGGTGCCAATGTCTCCATTTTGATCATGTGACCACGGGGATGCTGCAACAGTCACAAGTATGAAAAAGAGTCATAAGACACATTTTCATTACCATTGTAACTTTGAACATTCACCAATGAATTTTTTAAGTCAAAGACTGCCAATACTGGCTTGGATGCCTTCAAGCATAGCAGGATACCAATAAAAAAGATTATTTGATTTTGCTGTTTGTGTGTAGTCTATATTTTCAAAGTGGTCACACAAACAATCTTCTAAAAATAGGGCAGCAGCATCTGGCTTGTCCATGTCCAGTTGAGATTATCTTTACATAGCATGATGATGATGATGATGATGATGATGATGATGATAGCCTTTCATTGTGTACCAATTTTTAGTGATTCTATGGACTAGCTCCACATTTTCCCATCTTGTATGGTTTCTTTCAGTTGTTTTATGCGGTTGGTGTTGGCTTTGATAGCATCTAGCCACCTACTTTTTGGTGACTTTGTTTTCTTTTACCACTGACCCTTCCAAGCATAGTAATTGTAAACCCTGGCTAAAAATATAGTTGGATTCACTCAGTAACCTGGCTAGACTACAATGGGAATGGATGGTTTGGCCTTGCAACATCAGAGGATAAACCAGCCAACATAAGGCATTCATTGCATGTTGTGTTTTGTTAACCTGAGTTTAACATTTTTGTATCTCTGCAAAGTCACAAAGTAGTAAACTTTCGTTGGTGTGTTTTGTAAGCAGTCTAAAAGTAATAAACCTTGTAAAAGATTAGAATAACTTTTCAAACGAGAGACAGCAACTGTTTAACGGCTTCACCTGGCCTCATGGGAATGCAAATCACCCAACTCAAAAGTAGAATACCAGCAAGCTTAACAAGAGTCTAACATCATGAATATAAACCAACTCCCTCAATTTGTTTACAATACAAAGTATGTGGAATAGTTGCATGGAAAGCACAAAGTTTAGTGCCTCTTTTCACAATTGCCTGCCTTTGTAGGGAGCACAGCAGCCCTAAAAGCAGTATGTCAAAAAACAGAGATCAGAAAGAAACAAATGATTGGATCCCAGTTCTCACTTTATATAACTACTTATATAACTACTGCTAAATATGGTAGTATAAGTACTTACTTATATAAAACACTTTAAATGTAGGGTGTGAAGCATCCTTCAATTATGATAAATTATCCCATTTTTCTTCTGTATGTTACAACTGTTCTATCTAAAGGTGCTCCAATTACATAAGTATCTTTGTAAGGAAATCTTCCCGCCAAAAAACATCTGTATTCATTCTTTCAGATTGGGTGGTCTTTAAGAGTTGTTACAGTTCTACAGAATGCTTGCTCTGAAGTAATGGAATCTATTTTTCTCTTTGTTTTGCTTTTCGTATTTATACAACACTTCGTAAATACTAACTTACCTTGCTTTAATCAGAAGCTGCTGCTTCTTAAATGTTTGCATGGGCTTCTTGTCCCCCAAATCCAGCAAAACATGCCTTAGTCTTATCTTCATAGGCTTTCATGACCTTGTTCTCTTTTCATTCCAGCACTATATTTTCCAACATACCAAGGTCTCTTACTTATAACTGGAACTTCTAAAGTCCTTCAATTTCTTCCAGGCACCCTTTTTCCTAATCCTTTTCTCTCAGGCAACATTAATTAGACAATAGCTGACTATGTAATTCTACAATGTACCTAAAAGCAAGTATCATTTACACATATAATTTAAGAATTACCTTCTTATAAAACCTTATACTTCTGTAATAGAATAAATCAGATTACTTTTTTCTGCTTCTCTTCCTCTATTATGTTTATTACCTTGAATTTTAGATAATACTTCACCAAGGCTGGTAGAGCAAACTACCATATGTAAACAGTCAATGAACTTCACTTCCCCATGCACTGATGTTAGACTGTTAATAAAACATCTTCAGGAAGAGAAGCAGGATTAGAAAAAATGGATTCAACAATTTAACCTGGAGCTATGTATATTTTCTACTATTGGATACAGGTTTGCATTTTTATTATGTACAGGCAAAAGTTAGTAAATAAATGTAGCAAAGTTGATGGATTTGCCTTTATTATTGTACTCTGAAACAAAAAAGTCTTCAAATGAGTAGTAAAACTTTCAACATTTACCATTTTTATTTAATACGCATTTAAGTCTAAGCACAATACCAGATCATTCCTATTTTACAAGATGCTTCTTTTGAAGAGAATTTTGCTTGTTTATTGCATTTCTACAGTATCCCAAAAATCTTGACAGTATGTGTAACACAATATTAATTAGGTACTGATATCTGAATAAGAATTTCTAATAAAGATTATTTTATCCCTCCAAAACTGGTTGATTACTGCTCAGGTAGATGAATCACTTAGTAACCCGGGCAGCCTCCTATCTGATAAGCTGATGGTCTATAAAATATTTTCCAGATGCCAATCTAACATGCTGTGATCAGTTTTCCTGCAGCTCCTGAAATGGAGATTGAACACCAATATTCCTTGACATTCTGTGAATCTCAAGATCCTGCCCTTTCTCAAATGTCTATTCCACATCAAAACCCTCACTTCATCAATGACTTTTTCTCACTTTATATCCTATTCTTTGTATTCTCAAATCATTTGTAAGGGCGTAAAGGAGAGCCCCCCCACCTTGTGGGGGCACCAGGGACTGGTTCTGTGGAGAGAGGTTTTTCTGTGGACCAGAGGGGGGCGTGGCTTCGTGTGCTGCCTGCATCCTGCGGATGGGGCTTCGCTTGTTTCTGCGGACCAGTTTCTGGTATGCTGCGGACTGGTGCTGGTCCACGGACCGGGGGTTGGGGACTCCTGGCCTAAAGAGGTCTTAAGACCAAAGGGTTTGAGAATTGCTGCTCTAAAAGTTACATTCACCACAAGGAGACAGCATATGTCTTGTTTTATGCTTATTGAAATTCTTCAGATGCGGGTGACCGGATTCCACTAGGAATTGAACTCAGGGATCTTTGCACTCTAAAGTACACAAAGTTGATTAGCTTTAGAGGCTATCTGGTCCTTGTGCTCAACAGTTGCAGGAAGGGATATCTAGAAACATCCAGTCCACATTTCCTAAGCTTTCAAAGAAGACATATAATGACATGCCCCCATGTACAATATTTTACATGAATGCCATACATCCCTGTTGATGGAGGTGGGTGTTTTGTATGTTTATACTTTTATATTTAATCATGTCCATTAACTATTATCCTTTTCAACTTTGGCCATATCTTTCCTTTAAAACAAGGATGAACACTCTCTGACCTGCACATGACTATCAGTATGGCCCATAGTGGTTTGATCGCAGGCAACTTGACAGAACTTGTTTATTATGTCTGTCTGGTCCTCAAAAGCTGTTTAAAACATCAGCATTTAAGCTAAGAGAAAGAGCTCACTTAGAAAACATTCCATATCTAAGCTGACGCCATATCTATTTGTGGATCCTACAGGCATTTGGAGAATCTTCCTATACAGGGAAAAAATAGAAACAATATGAGAAGTTTATATCCATATTGAACTTTAATTGTTAATAGCTATAAAAGCATAAGGGTAGGTTCAGATTCTTTCATATTGCTACTGCCTGGTATCTGTTCTACTTTTTTAACATTTGTGTTTTCTGATGTGTAGCATTTCTCTTGGCAATCAGACCAAACTTTAGTAGAATTCTCTTCCGTACAAATAGTGGACATAGTCTCTATTTTGGACCAGTTATGATCCTTTTTGATAGTAAGATCTATTAAGAAACTTCTCCAATGAGCATTCCGATCATGGACCTATGACAGAAGAAAAAAGAAATATTTCATTATTCAAGGTCTCATTTGTCTTGTCAAACATAAAAACGTATTTTTAAAAAACCCTCCATAAATAGGGTCATTAACTTTTAAAAAATGAAATCTGGATAAGTTTCATATTTATTAGTTTATTGATTTTTCAAATAAAGCATTCACAAGTCAGTGATTGAAATCTTACATTCTTTATTCAACTACAGGAAGACAAGTGTATTACCCTTTCTACGGAGTTGTCTCCCTTACATTGAATAGTCTAACCCAGGGGTCAGCGACCTGCAGCTCTGGAGCTGCATGTGGCTCTTTCACCCCTCTGCTGCGGCTCCCTGTCACTCAAAATATGCATCACAACCGCTAATGTATGACACCCGCCGGCACACAATTTATTGAGCTTTTCAACCCCCGGTAGGCCAACCATGGATAAATCCAAGAAAAGAAAAGTTTCAGAAGAAAACAGAATGTTTAATTCAACTACATATGAATAGTCAGGCACGGGAAGGGTTTTGTGGCTCCCGGTGTTTTCTTTTCTGTGGGAAACGGGTACAAGTGGCTCTTTGAGTGTTTAAGGTTGCAGACCCCTGGTCTAACAATTATCTTTAAGATATGTGGAACTTTAGGATATGTGGACCAAATCCTAGAATTCTCCAGCCAGCATGTTGTCTGGGGAATTCTGGGAGTTGAAGTCCAAACATCTTAAAGTTGCTAAGTTTGAAAAACGTTGATCTAACCCAAGGTTAACTTCAAAACTGCTTTGAAGCCACAAACCGTGTGGGTGTTGTTGGCCCTTTGTCTTTCCAAAATTGTGTAGTCCTTGTGCATTACAGAGTTGTAGGTATTATAAGGAAACAGGGCAGAAATCACTGGGGGTTTCTCTGCCCATGCAGAGGTGCCTTTGCTTTTGCCTCCCTAGCCCAGCAGCTGTGTCACAATGCACAAAGTGACAGAAGAATGAAAGATGACTGCAATGCCATGCATGGCGTAAAAAAAAACCCTCAGCGAGAGAACTATTTAATGACCTCGGGATCAGTGGTGGGCTTCAAAAATTTTTATTACGGATTCTGTGGGTGTGGCTTGGTGGGCGTGGCATGGTGGGTGTGGCATGGGAAGGATACTGTAAAATCTCCATTCCCACCCCACTCCAGGGGAAGGATACTGTAAAATCTCCATTCCCTCCCCAATCCAGGGGAAGGTTACTACAAAATCCCGATTTCCTCCCAATCAGCTGGGACCTGGGAGGTAGAAGAGGGGCCAATCAGAATTTTTACTACCGGTTCCCCGAACTATTCAAAATTTCCGCTACCGGTTCTCCAGAACTGGTCAGAACCTGCTGAAACCCACCTCTGCTCGGGACATAAATTGATCTATTCCCACAGACAAAATTTATAGCACAAACCACTGAACATACCAATACATGCCTCCTCAGAGTAGACATATCTGTGAAGGTTCTCTCACAAGCCCTGCATTTATAGGGCTTTTCTCCCGTGTGAATACGCTGGTGACGTCTTAGAGCTCCTTGCTGAGTAAACGTCTTTCCACACTGCTCACAGAAATAAGGAGGAGTCTCTGGAAAGAAAATGAATGTGAAGAAACAAGCCAATGCTAGTTTATTTCCAATCCTAATGTCACTTTTTGAAACATATGTCTATCTTGCTTTTTGACCTTTGTGACCTGCAGAGGTGAAGACGGGCTAGATCCATGACGGCAAACCTATGGCACGCGTGCCAGAGGTGGCACACTTAGCCATATCAGTGGGCACGCAGCTCAGTTCTGGGGCGCATGCGGACGCTGGCCAACTGATTTTCAGGCCTTCTGGGCCCACCAGAAGTAGGGAAACAGGCTGTTTCCTGCCTCCGGAGGGCCTGGGGGTGGGTGGGGAAAGGCTGTTTTTCTTTCTTACCTGGCTCCAGATCCTTTCTATGCATCTGGGAAGGGCGAAAACAGCCTTTCCCACTCCCTCAGAGGCCCTCCGGAAACCTGAAAGGGCCCATTTCCCAACTCCCGGTGGAACAGGAAGTGACGTTTTTTGCTGTCCCCAGCCTCCAGAGACTCCTAGAGAGGCCTCTAGAGGCTGGGGACAGCAAAAACGTCACTTTCTGTCCCACCCGGATTCGGGAAATGGGTCATTTCAGGCCTCTGGAGGGCCTCTGAGGGAGTGGGAAAGGCTGTTTTTGCCTTCCCAGATGCATAGAAAGCTGGGGGGGAGGGGGGGTTGCACACGCAGGGCAGGGCACATAGAATTATGGGTGTGGGCACACACGCATGAACCTCCCCCACCCCCTCTCTCCTGGCACGCGATGGCAAAAAGGTTAGCCATCACTGGGCTAGATCATGCTTGTGTATGTATTGGATTGGCATAGCACTTAGCAATAGCACTTAGACTTATATACCGCGTCACAGCCCCCTCTAAGCGGTTTACAAAATCAGCATTTTGCCCTCAACAATCTGGGTCTTCATTTTACCCACCTCGGAAGGGTGGAAGGCTGAATCAACCTTGAACCGGTGAGAATCGAACTCCTGGCAGTTGGCAGACTTAGCCTGCAATACTGCATTCTAACCACTGCGCCACCTCTGCATAGATACATAGATGTTTGGCTTGTGAGCTAAAGTATTTTAAGTGCAATTAATGAACAGAAAGTCATTATTTTTTAAAGAAACAGAAGAACTATGGGCATCCTAATTTTCTTTACATGATACACATATAGGATTTATGGTAACTGTGAACACCAAACCCCAGAAACCTGTTTTGCATATCCATCTCTCCAATACACCATTTCTTCCGTACCTGCATGAACATTGCTATGTTGGGCTAATGAAGCTCTCAATCCAAAGGTTTTCCCACACACATCGCACTTGTACGGCTTAGCTCCCATGTGACAACGCTTGTGACATTTTAAATATTCATTGGTAGCAAAATGTTTCCCACACACATCACATTTGAAGAGGCGTTCTCCTGTAAAGGAAATACATGCATACATACACATGTATCTACTGTAGCAGGGGTAGGTTCTAAATTTTTTTACTACCGGTTCTGTGGGTGTGGCTTATTTTGTGGGCATGGTTTGATGGTCATGTGACAATTCTTTAGGATTTAGCAGAGGTACTGGTCTACCAGGCTTTTAACTCCTTGCAGAGCTGTACCGGTTTACTCATTTGTTTTTGGAGGCACTGGTCTACTCATTTATTTTTCGAGCACACTGGTCTACCACCACACTGCCTTTTAACACTGATCAGCGGTAGGGGGGTCCTTTGAAGCCCCCCGGCAAGAGTTTAAACAGTTTTTTTCCTTCTAGCCAATCAGCTGGGACTCGGGAGGCAGCAATAGATTGGGGGCAGGGCCAAATAAAAGGTAAGAATAACGCGGGGGGGGCGGGAGGGCCCAGCTCCCGAACAAAGAGAACCGGTTCGGTGATGTCATATCGTCACCGCTACCAGCTTGGCCGAACCGGGCCAAACCGGGAGGAACCCATCACTGTACTGTAGCTATCGCTATGTTCCCTTTTATGATAAGCAACATTATACATAGAACAGAAAAGAAAATTGAATTAATATTTCAATTCCAATGCAGGGCGATCCAAATTGAGGATCACCAATTGGAGATTTTCAAAACAATGTTTTCCCAAGCTTTTCTTAATATATTTCGCTTTTCCTTCCCCATGATTATTAAAAACCTTTCAGAAATAATGCATTTTACTGTTCATAATACGGAGAAACCTTGTGAAGCCATGAAGAATCTGAAACTTCTGTCATTTTGCTGTATCCTGCATGCCTAAGGGCTTATTTGTAACAATATATACTTGCATATTATACAAGTTGACATACAATTGGTCACTTAGCAACCATTCAAAGCTATGACAGATCCTGAAAAAGCCACTTATGATACAGATTTGAAGTTCTGGCAGGCTGTCCCTCCCCCCCCCCCCATGGTTACGTGATTCCATTTTGGGCTCTTGGCAACCAGCTTGCATACAGCTGTTAGCAGCCCCATCCCAGTCACATGACTGCAATTTATGACATTTTTGGCCAGTTTCCAGCAATGCCCATTACGGACTAAGGATGTAACAACCATGCAAAAAAAAAAAAAAAAAAGATGCAGTCACATGAGCTGCTTAATGACTGGCATGACTTACGACCATAATTCTGGGGTCAATTATGGTCGTAAGTCGTATCTAGATCCGTTCCAGTCGGGCTTCAGGCCTGGGTACAGCACGGAAACGGCATTGGTCGCGTTGGTTGATGATCTCTGGAGGGCTCGGGACAGGGGTTGTTCCTCTGTCCTGGTACTGTTAGACCTCTCAGCGGCTTTTGATACCATCGACCATGGTATCATGCTGCACCGGCTGGAAGGGTTGGGGGTGGGAGGCACCGTTTTACGGTGGTTCTCCTCCTTTCTCTCTGACCGGTCGCAGTCTGTGTTGACAGGGGGGCAGAGATCAACCCCGAGACCCCTTATATGTGGGGTGCCGCAGGGATCGGTTCTCTCGCCCCTTCTGTTCAACATTTATGTAAAGCCGCTGGGCAAGATCATCCGTGGTTTCGGGGTGAAGTACCATCTGTACGCTGACGACACCCAGCTGTACATCTCCACCCCGGACCACCCCAACGATGCCCTTGAAGTGATGTCCCAGTGCCTGGAGGCCGTACGGATCTGGATGGGGAGAAACGGGCTCAGGCTCAACCCATCCAAGACCGAGTGGCTGTGGTTTCCGACGTCCCGATATAGTCAGCTGGCGCCATCGCTGGCTATTGGGGGCGAATCATTGGCCCCCACGGAAAGGGCTCGTAACTTGGGCGTCCTCCTGGACTCACGGCTGTCTTTAGAAGAGCACTTGACGGCCGTGACCGGGAGGATTTTTCATCAGGTTCGCCTGATTCGCCAGTTGCGTCCCTTTCTAGATCGGGATTCGTTACACACAGTCACTCATGCCCTCGTCACCTCTCGTCTGGACTATTGTAATGCTCTCTACATGGGGCTCCCCTTGAGGTGCACCCGGAGGCTCCAACTCGCGCAGAGTGCGGCCGTGCGGGTGGTCATGGGAGCAACATGGAGCTCCCATGTAACACCTCTCCTGCGTGAGCTGCACTGGCTCCCGGTGGTCTTCCGGGTGCGCTTCAAGGTTCTGGTTACCACCTTTAAAGCGCTCCATGGCTTAGGACCTGGTTACTTACGGGACCGCCTACTACCATCAACAGCCTCCCACCGACCAGTACGCTCCCACAGAGAGGGGCTCCTCCAGGTGCCGTCGGCCAAACAATGTCGGCTGTCGGCCCCTAGGGGGAGAGCCTTCTCTGTGGGGGCACCGACGATCTGGAATGAGCTCCCCCCAGAGATACGGAGGATTCCGGATCTGCGCACCTTCCGCCGCGAGTTGAAGACGCTTTTATTTCATCAAGCTGGCCTCGCCTAAATCTTCTCCCTTTTAAGTGTAAATTTTAAATTTTTAATGTATTTTAAAATTATGGGTATTTTAAATTATGGGTATTAATTCAGCCAAATTTATTTAATTCATTTTATTCGATTTTAAATTTTGTATATCTATGTGTTTTATTTCATGGCTGTGCACCGCCCTGAGTCCTTCGGGAGTAGGGCGGTATAGAAATTCAATAAATAAATAAATAAATAAATAAAAACAACTACTTGTGGTTTTCACTCAGCAACTACAATTGGGACTGGCAACTCTGTTGCTAAGCTCTATGGTCACTAAATGAAGCATCACAGAACCATGATAGGTTTATCGTCTCACTTCCCCCTTCAGTGGTTAAGTAAAACATCACAAGACACATCTTAAAAATTTATAAAAGCCAGTTTTATAAAAGCCAGTTGCAAGGTGCAATCACATGATGGGACACTGCAATGGTCACAAATGTAAGGACTGGTTGCAAAGCTTCTTTTTTTTTTACACTGTGTAATTAAAAATGGGCTGTCAGTAAGCAAGGACTACCTGTACTCTTCCTGTTTCTTTTTCTTCTATTATCTGAAAACCTTTTCTTTTTTTGCAAATGATTCCTTTGGTAAAACAAAAGCATGTGATGGACAGAGAGAGCTTAAGCTTACTCCTCCATTTCTCCTAAAATTCTGCAAAAAGAAAAGGTGATGTTCCGGGGAAGGATTCAGCATTCCTTTTCTCCTGAAGGATCACTGCAATGCAGTAGGCTAACAGCATGAAAAATCGCAGTGTAACCGCTTGAAATTACAGAAGTGGGCAATCTCCAACCCTTGCCTACATTATATGCAGATTTTTGGAACCTTGTCATGACCAGCTAGTTGGCAAAAAACAAACAAACAAAAAAAAAACCACCTAAAACTTTCTATTGAGGAACTGATCCATGTTTTCCAACTCCTACAAGCAGCAGGAAACCAGCAACATGTACACACATGCAGTCAGCCCCAGATTATTCTCTATGTGGCTATCAGACAATAAGTTGAATTGCTTGAATCAACATACCACTGTACTGGTTTTCTTCTCATTAAAAGAGAATATGATATCCCTTCTTTATAACCATCAATTTGGCCTTTTTCACATTCAGGAAATTAATTTAAGCCTTACCTGTATGTGTCCTCTTATGGCCATTAAGTTTGCCTTTATCAGCAAAAGATGCCCCGCAGTCCTCACAGATATATGGTTTTTCACCTGTGTGTGACCTGCATTCAGAGGAATATGGAAATGCTGTCCAAGCTATTTAAAACCAAATTTCGTTGCAAATTTTGCAAGGGTTTCATCAAGACCTTATACTACAAACCAAAAGTATGCAAGAAAGCAACTCGGTACAAAGAAGCTGCCTCCACTTCACAATTTGGAGAAAATAATTTTCCTTTTTTTTTTCAGAGGCATATAACATTTAAGGACTTTTAAACTGATGGTTGGGAAACTTTAGTCGGAGCAAACCCCAAAAAACCCCCAAAAAGCTGATTTCATTCCATTTTAACTTATACTAAACTAAAACGAAACTGTATTTTATTGTAGTGAAATATAATTCTAATTAAATCCACAGAGTTTATTTCATTGTCCTCTATGCATTTAATAACTTAGCCTTATATCATATTAAAAATTAGAGTTAGACAGTAACTTTGCAGCAGCCATATCCAGGGCTATAGGAAGCATACTTCTTCATCATGTAACTCTCTTGACTAGGGCAAAATGAAGGTAGATGCAATGCTGGAAATGAAATCCTTAACTAATAAAGAGACCTTATTTTTCTACATGTTTTAAGTCACAGGGATGTCAAACACAAGGCATGCGGGCCAGATCAGATCTGGCCTGCAGGGCGATCCTGGAAAATGTAAGGGGCTGGGCCATGTCGGTTTGACCCAGTCTACCCAATGCGAAGAGGAAACATCGGGCCAGGGTGGCTTCGGCCCGGTCTACCCAGTGCAAAGAGGAAACATGCCAGCAGTTTGGGGAGTGGCATCAAACTGGCCATGCCCACCCAGTCGGCCACACCCAGTGAGTGGCATCAAGCTGGCCATACCCACCCAGTTGGCCACACCTACCCAGTCGTCCCCTCTCCCGAAGTCAATCACAACCCTGATGCGGCCCTCAATGAAATTAAGTTTGACACCCCTGTTTTAAGAGCTCATGAAAAGCAACAGAGAAAAAAATATCAGCAATTCAAGGAAATAGTATTCTATTAAACCAGGGAGAAAGAATTGCTGCTCTGGTTCGGATTCAGTTTAATAAGGGCTGGGCATAGGGCCATGTGCAAGTAACATACCTTAAGGCTTTGCCTTTTAAAAAAATAAATGGAAACGTTCCATTTATATAATAAACAGGTACAAATATTTTAAAACAAAACATGTCAGGAGAAGAAGGAAGAAGCTGACCTGGTATGAATCTTGAGCTGTGATGGCTGAGCAAACCTTGAGCCACAAATGCCACACTGATATGGCTTCTCTCCCGTGTGGGTCCTCATGTGAAAGACAAGCGCTGTTCTGGAGCTCAGGATTTTCCCACAGACAGAGCAGAGAGGCCGCTTCACTCGACCTTCGTGCTTCCTCACAGAGTGAGTCCTCACATCCCTCTTCCTTTTAAAAGTGGCGTTGCACAGGGTGCAGGCAAACTTCCTGTCTTCTGTGTGAACGCAGGCTCGGTGCTCTTTCCAGCTGTTGTGACTTGCAAAGGATTTGCTGCAAACATCACACTGATATACTTTCCCGGGCAAGGAATGATGAATTTCTTTGCAGTGGGTGACGTATTTCCTCCGTGACGGAAACTTCTCGGTGCATTTGGCACAAGTTATGATGTAAGCAGATGTTGGGATGGCCTTGTTTTTGTTAACTTTGCAATTTATATCCCATTCGGGGTCTTCTGTATCATGATCATTTGAGTCCTCATTGTGATTATCATCTGAAGAGAAGGCCTCATTGTCTTTATTGCTGCATACGCCTGCTTCATAAACTGTTTCTCCATTTCCTTTCCCATCCACAGTCTCTTGTCTACAAGTTTCCCCCTCTTTAGTATTGTTTTCAGTACCTAGTTCCAGCTTCTTGTTTGATTGGTTGTCAGATTGTGCTTCCTCTGGAAGAGATCTACTAGATTCTTCCTCAGGCTCCCGAGTAGCTTTGCCAAGTATTTCCTTTTGCAGATCATTATTTGGCACCTTGAGTTGCGTTTTGTTACTCCTGTTGATTCTATTATCTATCACATCTACTTTTTTTGCTGGTGGAACTATTGTCCAGTAAGCTGGCATGCATTTCCCATCTTTCTTGGATTCGTGTATCTTTCTATTGGAGAAAAAAGAATTTATAGATAAGAAAATGGTACTTTGAGCTTTACAGAAACTTTTAAAAGCCATTTGCACATAGTATCTTCCCAAATGAGAGCCATCAGCCTGATTTTGCCCAATAACTTTGTCCCAAGCTTTCAAAATAAGGAGTTTCAAAATCTTTAGCCCCATTCACTCAGGCTGCTCTGAAAATTACAAATGGAGTTTCCAGAAACCACAGCTGTCACATAGGTTGCCCCTCTCTGTCATATAGCAGAGTGCAGAAACCACATTGATTGGATTCAGTCAACAGAGGAAACCAAAACCAGGCTCCTGGTGGGAATTACCGTATTTTTCACTCCATAAGTGGGAGCACCTTTTTTTCCTCCCAAAAGTGGGTGGAAATGTCTGTGCGTCTTATGGAGTGAATATGGGCAACAGGCAGCAGCAGCAAACGGCAGCAGTGATCCCCGCCACGTGGAACAGCTGATCAGCGGTATTCCGGGAGGCCGATCCAACTGCCGATCAGCTGCTCGGCGGCAAAGGCTCCAGCGTTCGCCAGCGGAGGCAACAGATACAGAGGCGGCAGCAATGGTGGTGTTTCCAGTCAGCCAGCCCGCTGATCGGCGGGGCTACGGGAGGCCGGGATCCAGCCATCATTCAGCTGACGAGCCACCTGCTGGGACTGCGATAATGTGCTGAAGCTGACCAGGCTGTTTTCTGTAAGGATGCTAGGCAGATGAATATCGGATGGACGCTGGGAGTCAGAGGCAGATTTTTTTTTCTTGTTTTCATTCTCTAAACCAGTGGTTCTCAACCTGTGGGTCGCGACCCCTTTAGGGGTCAAACGACCCTTTCATAGGGGTCGCCTAAGACCATCAGAAAACACATATTTTCAATGGTTTTAGGAATAATTTTATGGTTGGGGGTCAGCACAACATGAGGAACTGTATTAAAGGGTCACGGCATTAGGAAGGTTGAGAACCACTGCTCTAAACCTAGCTGAGTCTTATGGTCAGGAGCGTCTTATGGAATGAAAAATACGGTAATGGCAGGTTGATACTCTCCAGGTGTGGAGAACCATCACAGATGAATAAATACAGGCTGTGACCGTTAGGAATAGATTCCGTTCACTGCAATCTTCCTGGATTAAAGGAAGATTTAGCGATCAACCACATGTGCTCTGTTTCTTCTGAAATATTGCAAAAACTGGAAGTTTTCTACATCTGGCTCAGGGGTTGAGCTGATGAGAGACCTGGACCTCCATCTATGCTCCTAACTATAGTGGAGCCAAATGGACATTACATGCTTTCTCCCCCCCGCCCCCACCCCCATCCACTTCTTAATCACTTTGGAAAGTAATTAATTATAGATGAAAAGAGATTTTGTTTCTGCCACAGAGATAATACTCCTTGTGGTAAGTTAAATCTTTCTGAAATCACAAAAAACAACACAGGACTTTGATTTAATAGCTCAGCTAAGAGAAGGTATAAGAACCTTTTAAAAAACAGACAAGGGGAGCAGTCTTTTTTTCCTCTATTTTTTTTTTTAATTTTTACTTTTGATGAAAGTGCTTTGCTACTATTTTTCATTAAGCCAGCTAATAAGATCAGCCTGGCATGGGAATATTACTAGTTATTTTTAAAGAGTTTAAGTGATGGGTGCTCAGATGCCGTGGAAATCTGAGCTTTGCTGTGGTGAAGGTTACTGAAAGGGACTAAAAGTGAGAGGAAAAAAGAAAACAGGCAGGCACTTGTCTTTTTTAATTCTGCTGACAAAGCAGAATTTTAATTTTGTTGTAGTAAAAATGAAAATAGAGATTAAATGAAGTATTGTTACAGGAGGACGAAGGATTGTAAAAAGGAATTGAAGGATTTTTTTTTTTTTTTGGAAAATAATTTAAATAAAGGAGCTGACAAGAGGATAGTTTGGGATGCCAGCAAAGCCTTTATTAGAAAGGCTTTATTGGAAGAAAAATCTGGTCCAGCTACAATCTAGGAGAAAGATGCTGGAAATAAAATGGAGGCTGGTTGCAAGAAAGAAAGACTCTTTTATTTGGATGCCCAGAAAGTTCAGTGACAGTATCATGATTCTGGGGTGGCTGACAAAAATGAGGTTGGGATAGGTGGGCTTTTATACATTCTTTGGGGCTTTCCTGTGTAAGAATGTGTCCTTTAATACTTTAATGGCTGTTGCCAGATTCATATGGGGTCATGTAGAGGGTCATGGCTGGCTCTATAGGCAAAATGGGAAATGCAAATCCTAGGTATTTGAGCTAATCTTGTCAGCTCTGGCTTGCCTAAATGTGTTGCTTATTTGGAGTCTCTTTGCTTATGAATAGATTGGTCCAGTCTTTCTGAATATACAAAAACCTCCATTCCAAAACAACAGCCTGCTTGAGGCTGTATTCCTATGGCAGGAAGACGGGGGCTGCTTTCTGCCTTTGTTAAGAACATGTTTCTCCTCTTCTCCTTTAGGGGAAATATAATATTCTGCCTCTTTTAATATTTCCCAAAATATTTTATTTTCAGTGTGGGGGGGGCTTCCCACAAGGTTATATGATATAATATAAACGCTGCAGAACGTGCAGAGGTTGCATTAAGAAAGCAAAGCAAAGCACATCATAGTTGGGTCGTGTGGTATAATCACCAAAGCGGCCACCAAAATTTTTAAGGGGCTGCATTGAATTGTGGCCACTCGTGGTAGCCACTTCCAGGATTGCACCGCACAGCCCAGCAACAAAGCGGCTTGCTTTGGTTCCCAAATCTGAGCTCCAGAGATCTTCAAAAGGCAACTGTGTGATGGGTGACAGTGGGTGAGGAGGAGGGTGCAGGGCCCAGTGGGAGGAATAAGGGGGAAGTTTACTACAGCAGCCAAAATTTTGAGGCTGGTTCGTAATTTTGGGGTGGGGTGTCTGCTGTAACTTTGAACAGTTGCAAAGTGACTGGTTGTAGGTTGGGGATTAGTTGCATTTTATGTTCTAACCTCAAAAGAGATTTTTTATAAAATGAGATATCATTATAGACAGAAACTTCTAGAATATATAAAAGTACTTTGAATCTCTGCTGGAAATGTAAACACATTGAAGGGATATTTTACCCTATTTGGTGGACACGCAAAAAGCTAAAACAAATGGCTATAATAAATACATGCATTAATCCAGAAAGTTAAAGGTTAAAGTACAACTGAAATCAGAGGTTTTTCTTTTGGGACCTGCAACAAGACTCTTTTGTGCTCAGAAATGGAAATATTTGACATTACCCACAATGAAGTAGTGGTTGGTGAATATGATGGAACTTGTAGAGATGGCTAAATTAATTTCTTTGATTACAGAAAAATCAGTATCTGAATTTATGTCTGATGGGAAACTGCTTATAGACTTTTTGCATGAAATGGAAAAAATGTAGTCATGATTTGTGGTTTTTATGATTAGAAAAAACTGGATAACAGAAAAAAAGTGAGTTTTGAAAGAGTAAGAGTTAATATTGTAATTCTACTTATATCTACTGCAGGAAAAAATGGAAGGTTTTTCTATTTCTTTTTACATTTTTTTTCTTTTCTATTTCTTCTTTCTTTGCTTCCTAATACTCTTCCTTACTTCCTTAATCTTCCTAGGAGTAACTTTATTACTTTGAGTTAGTTTGTATGTTGTCAATTTTTTAATAAAATTTATATCAAAAAAACCCACAGTAAACCAAAACCACACCAGCTCCACTATGACCAATCCTAATGCAGGAACTCTGCTACCACATCAAAGCTAAAAAGCTTGCAAGCCAATTTCTCTTTGGTACTGTTGTCTTGCTTTTTATGTATTTTTTTTTTTTAAAAAAAAAGGATTTACCTTACGTGAGTATTAAAGGCTGACCTCTGAGCAAAACTGGCTGGGCAGCACTGACACTTATAAGGCTTCTCTCCTGTGTGGGTTCGTATGTGAACTGTCAGGCCACACTTAGAGCTGATGACTTTGTCACAGTAGGGGCATTGTAGAGGATGCTGCTTCTTTTTGTGAACCGTGCGGATATGAGCATCGATATCCTTCTGGCACTGAAACTTTTTGTCACACTGCAAACATGGGAAGGTCCGCTGTCGGTTGTGGACAGTGAGCCTGTGTTGCCTTAGACTGTGATAATTGGGAAAGAGTTGGCTACATATATTGCAGCTATACTTAATTCCCAAGCTTGTGCTATGCTCCATATCAATATGCGATTGGTACTGCTCAGCAAAATGGAATAAATGATTACACTTGTCACAGGCATATGATCTTGGCAAGGCTTTTGGTATATTGCGGATTGACTTTCTGAGTTTGGCCTTAGAAAGGGTCAAACTACTTTCATCGTTTTGGTCAGGCAGCATCCTGCTCAAAGCAATATGGGCTTCCTTCAAGTCCTCTTTGTTTATTGAAGGACAGCCAGTCTCGCTGATATGCTCAGACGTCGTTGCTGACTCATCTTTGGAATTACAACTCGCAATCCTATCTTCATTAGGGTTTACACATTTATTTTTAATATCATTAAAACTGGTGGTTGATTTTGAATGGTTCGTTCTTTTCCCCAAATGATTCTTCTTCATCAGTGCAGAAGCCAAAACATGAGATAAATCACGCTGTGCTTTTTCTCCTCCAAGTTCTGCTTGATTCCCAGGCAATCTAACACCTTTGTTTTTTTCCAAAGGAACACTTGGTTCCAAGTTTCCACCTACAACCTTCATTTCTTCAACAATTTCAAGCAGATCTTGGCACTCAAATCTCTTAGCGACCTCCTTGATCTGGTGCAGTCTGTCCACTTCAATTTCCAACTCTGCAGTGTAGACAAACTTCAGGAATGAGACAAATTCTTCAGCTTCAATATCCTGGAGGATCACTGCGCAGCTTTTGACGTTATTCATTTCATTATTGAGAAAAAGGCTTTTAAAGTAATTGCTAGAAGCTGCTAAAACAGCTTTGTGGACGCAAAATTCTTGTTGGATACCCAGCTGGTTTGTATATATTGTAACATCACAAAAATGTCCAAACTGATAGAGAGAATGTAATGTTCTCAGGAGGTTGGAGGCAGCAACACGGGATTTCATTAAAATTTTCTTTTTTTCCATCCTATTAAACGGAAATACAGTTGACAACATTTCATCAGCTTGAATAGATTGGAGAACCGGCAAATACCACTTCTGACTGGCCCCGCTCCCATCTATTCTCTGCCTCCCTAGTCCCAGCTGATAGGGAGGAAATGGAGATTTTGCAGTATTCTTCTCCTGGAATGGGGTGGGAATGGAAATTTTAGTTTCCTTCCCCTGGAGTGGGGTGGGAATGGAGATTCTGCAGTATCCTTCCCCTGGAGTGGGGTGGGAATGGAAATTTTACAGTTTCCTTCCCCTTGAGTGGGGTAGGAATGGAGATATTGCAGTATCCTTCCCCTGGAGTGGGGAGGAAATGGGGCTTTTGCAGCATCCTTCCCCTGGAGTGGAGTGGGAATGGAGATTTTGCAGTATCCTTTCCCTGGAGTGGGGAAGAAATGAGGATTTTGCAGTATCCTTCCCTTGGAGTGGGGTGGGAATGGAGATTTTGCAGTATCATTCCCCTGGAGTGGGGTAGGAATGGAGATTTTACAATTTCCTTCCTGGAGTGGGGTGGGAATGGAGATTTTACAATTTCCTTCCTGGAGTGGGGAGGGAATGGAGATTTTACAGTATCCTTCCCCTGCCACGCCCATCAAGCCACGTCCACTAAGCCACGCCCACAGAACCGGTAGTAAAAAAAAATTGAATCCCACCACTACTGTAGCCCATCTTCCCACCCAGCCTGTTTTGCATAAACATCAATCGGAACGATGCTCCGGATCGCCTTTGCGGGGCTGGAATCCGGGAGTTTCGACTGACCTGCTCAAAAGGGGGGGGCGTCGAAACGGGGAGACAAGCCGAATTCTCGCGCAGGCGTCTACTTAATCCTCCGCTGTCAAAGCGACTTCGGCGGCCACCATAGAGGCGCAGACCCGGGACCGAGAGCCTACCCAAGGAATAAGAGAAGGCGGGCTTAAGAGTTTGGAGGACGTCCCCCTCCTCGCCCGTTATCGATGGTATGCCATTGAGCCGGAGCGGTCAGCCATTTTTCCGGTGGGCAAGGAAACCATCTTTTAGCGAAACACGCTAGACTTGGTGTGCGCACGCCACCTGCTGGCGAAAGGAAGAGTTTAGGATGAGCGATACATTCTTTTGGAAGCTCGTGTCCGCGCTGTGTCGTCGTCTTTCGCTTTGTAGCGTTGTTTTCCCCGTTTTCCCGAAGCTTATGGAAGTGCAACGTGGACCCTATAAAACTCGGTGAGAGAGAGACACAGACAGACAGACAGATAGACAGAGAAATAGCACTAAGCAAGCAGCGTTTGGATCACACTAGGATGCACTGAGATTTATCCCCACCTAAAGTAAATTTCTGCTTCTTTGCGAAAGCTTCTTTGTTCCATCCTTGTGCATAGAAAAATAGCTATAAGCCACATAATATACTTTTGCCCGTGTCTCCTCTGGTGTAAATCCTGCTGGATTTGATGGCCCATACTTTTGTATTTCTGTGCTGAAGATCTCTACCGTATTGCTGTCAAAATGTGGTTTTTGGTGTTTTTTTTGCCATTACGGGATGGCAAATTAAAAGTAAGATTTCCACAGGATTTCCTACCAAAAAAAAAAAAAAAAGGGAAAGGGAAAAAACAGCTAAGTAGTTTGAAAAGAAAATTGGATAGTTCCATCCTGGTGGTGTCCATAACAAATTAGGATGATGTCCTCATACAAAATGTCCAATAGTGTATTTCTGTTCCAAAATCTGATGCAAATATGAAATTGTGATGTTTCAGTGTTGTAATTCATATGTCATCTTCATATATCACTTTAAGTGCTTTACAGCCCTCTCTAAGTTTACAGAGTCAACATATTGCCCCCAACAATCTGGGTCCTCATTTTATGACCTTAGAAGGATGGCTGAGTCAACTCCATTGTAACCACTGCTGCACCATGGCTCTTTTAATTAATTATACAGAAACCCCGAAAAGACTTTGTAACAAAAAGGCCTGATTTCTTCAGTATATTATGTTTACCCTGTTACTGATTTATAATTCATCCAGAATCATCCAACCATGGTTGTTCCAAAATAATGAGAACAGGCTTTATATCATTGCAGTGATGACTGGATGATGCTGGGAAGATACATTTAATCATGGATTATGAAAAAGCCATATGGCTAGCAAGCTATGAGAACCTAGCTGTTATGGCTTATAAATTAGGATTTAGTATGTTTTGTGAACACAGCCTATGTTGTGTTTTATTATTTTAGCCAGCTGGTGAAGCTAAGAAGTTTTAATCATTGATTGGTGAAATTCATACCCATCATTACTTGATCACAGTTTACTGAATCAATCAAATTGTGAATTTTACTTTGAATTGTGAAGTTTGTTGAATAAACATTGTGTATAACCCACAGTTGGCCACACACACACACACACACACACACACACACTCACACACACACCTTTACCCATAATGTCAGGGCTTATACAATATAATAAGATTTAGATACCTATAGGCACTACTGCCCCAGTAACTTCTCTTGGTGTCCATGACCTTTTGAATTTGTTTTAAAATTATTCTAGTTTAAAAAAATAATAATTAAAAAATGTGAAACTAATGTGTTGCAAAATAAAGCACAGCTTCCAATTATCCTAATGCCCAAAATGTTTTTGATTGCTATGTATTCCCTGAAATATTTTTTATAAATAAATATTATGGTGAGTTTTAAGTTTAGCTTTGCATTTATCTGTACCCAAATAAAAGGAAGCCTGAATTGCTGAGAAACTCAGCAATTTGCCTTCTGGTAATTGGTGATTTTTTTTTTTTTTTGGCCATGCTCACTATGGCAACCATTTCATAAAAGTGCTAAGATGCTATCAAAATGTCAAATGTGCTCATTGCTGCAAAAAGATTGGGATTCCTACAGTAAACTTAGAATTTGGCTTTGAGTTGGCTCTGATGTAACATGTTGAGCAAGCACAATCAATTTAGAATTCATAAGAATATTTCCTTTGATTGTACAAAGGAAAAAAATTGTTGGAAATGTGCTAAAAACATTCATTTGAAGTCACTATTAGCCTACTGTTTTGACTGCCAAAAGCCGTGTTTCTCAATCTTGGCAAGTTTAAAATGTGAGGACTTCATCTCCCAGAATTCCACAGCCAACATGGTTGAGAAACATTGGCCTAAAGATTACAATTTAAAAGGATGAAGAGAACAAAGAAACAAAATGATAATCTGTTGCATGAGTTGTATAGTGAAAATTAAGACAATTAATTCCATGGAAAAGTAAAAAGAAGATGCTGGCTGTAACAGGTCCAGAAAACTGGGCAACCATGTGATAACTCTTTTCTTAGACAGCTTCTAGTTTAATAAATGAAATACAGCATTTACCGTGATGTTTCTAAATGTTGAACAAGCATCAATGCACCTCAAGCATTATCTCAAAGAAGCATTTATAAGACTTGCCAGAGAAAACCAATCCTGCTTCTTTTAATCTGTTATCTTTGCCTAATTAGTAGACTATCACCACTGAAGACCCTAATGAAATAGAATTCTGACTGATATTACACGAAACAAAGCCCCAACAAAAATAGGAAATCTAATCAGACTGGGTGCATTTTTTTTCCTTTTGAAATTTTAAAGCGAAGGTGTGTTGCCCTACTTAATTAATATAATTGTTATTAGCCCTTCAAAATGATGATGGGGATATCAGCTTTATCAGAGCTACTAATTATCCTCAAAGAGTAATTTATGTCAAGATAATAGTGCAGGGCAGGCCAAATGGATTGGATGTTGCACAAAATAGGATTATTTTCTAAAGTTTTTGTATTTTTATCATTCTTTTCTTTTACAAGACAAACAATCTTGCCTCGCAGTTGCCTCAGCCCTAGTAATATCTGTTGTTTGTGTGTATATTTTATCATCATGATGAAGCCAGTAAAATCCATGGATGCTGTCAGAATATATATACCCTGTCTGACAACATGAGGTTATGCTGAGATTTACACAAAGAACTTTTACTTTGCCACAGGAGGCTTACGGAAATGTAAAATCCATTTCAGTTCATTTACAAGGTGGAAACCAGTCCTGACATCTGCTCATTTTCAAGCACAGCAAGGACAAAAGAAGTGCTCAAAAATTAAAGAGCACCAAGATGCAGACAGAGGAGATGCAATCTGTGCTATAAATTACATCTGGGGGTGGGTGGGAGAAATCCAACTGCTGTTAAATAATTTGCCATGAATATGTTTAGTTAAAATATAAGGCTTCATCCGTTTTAATGAAAATTCAGGGACCGTTCCCAGGCGAGCAGCCCAAGCAACGGAATGCCGTAATTTCTCACTGGCGATAGCCCATAAAACATTCATGCTTATGTAACAGTATTAGAGTTCTTATTCTTTTCAAAGTGAAGTTGCTATTTATTTAGTTTGATTTATAAAATTGTGAAAGCCACACTTTAACGATGCAGATTTCAACTATGTACACATAGGCAGGCACAAAATGTTTAGCCAAAACTGTGAATGGAACCGTGGATAGCAATCCAACCCCCATTGTCATGGATCCTTAGGCACAACCAGGTTTAGGCAGTCTGATCATCATTCTTGCTGAAGGACACTAGGAAACCCATGGCCCAGCTTAGCCCTCGTCTGAAATTATATAGCCGTTACTGACTATGAACATGGCGTCTCTCAACCTCTTCATATCAGAAGCTCAGTAGAGGAATATTGTAAAATGGAAGTGTATATAGAAAGCTGCCTCCAAAGATCAGTTTATTCTAGTGTGATAGACATGATTGGTGTCATCAGATCTTGCCACTAAAATCTTAACTATGAATAGTTCGGCCTCAGAAATTCATTTTTATGCCATGTAGATGCATAAATCTATTGCAACAAAATAAAGGAGAATATTTGTAGCTCAGGGTTGAAATGAGCGGTCCTTGGTACTGTTGTGACCTAGGCTTACTGAATCATTACAAGACACAATTAGTCCCAAACAAACCTATTTTATTGTAACAGCTGAGAATTACGTTCATTCGCAGCTGAGTCCCAATTAGTTGCAAAACAAGTCCTTTGGAAGAAGTCTTTCGGGATAATCACCAATCTTTATCTTCTTTGACACCCTACCAAAGGCCTTACTTGGCAAAGCCCCACAAAGTTCAGAAACAAACAAGAGATGCCGACTGGAAACAGAGTTAGCAATGTTGCTTTCCTGCAAAAGACCCAAGTGCCTTTGTTTCTCTTTTAAGCCTTATGAGAGGGGCCAATCATCTCCTGGTCTTACTCCCAAGTCATCCCTTTTGCTTTAGCTGCTCTTGCCTTCTGGCAGCTCTGCACATGTGTGCACTAGGAACAGGCTCCTCCTGATCCTCTGCCTCTCTGCTGTCCAACTTGGGGGGCTCCAGAGTCCGTGCATCATTCCCAGATGGCCCTGGCCCCATCTCTGCTTCTGAAGCAGAGCCCTCGTCCAGGCCTTCCCCAGACTCCAGGACTGGCCCATGTTCCTCCCCAGACTCCTCACTGTCAGACTCCGCTGCTAGCTCCGCAGGCTGCTGGCAGATCACAACAGGTGCTCTCCGAACAGCTTGGTTGATTTCTTGCAGATGTTTCATTATCCAAACTAGTTATCATAATCAGTCCTCGTCAAGCACTGACTAGCAGTGATGATGTTACCTAGTTTGCATAATGAAATTTCTGCAAGAAAACAACCAAGCTCAAGGAGCACCAAGGATGCCTTATTGCAACAATGGAGATATTTCAGGAAACGTGAGAGCGCACAGAAGAACTAATTCAACTAATTCATGCGATCCCGTTGCGAACCGGTAGTAAAGGTAAGTAGAACCCACCCCTGGTGTGTTTATTATTTCAATGAAATCAGTATTAGACACTAGTACTTTATACTCGTGTAACATTTATTAAAAATTTTATATTATTTTTTTATACTAGTATTTTGCTCACCACAATATAAAAAGACGTTGAGATTCTGGAAAGAGAAGAGCAAACAAAGATGATTAGCAGGCTAGAGGCTAAAATACATGAAGCACAGTTGCAGGAGCATGTCTAATCTAGTGAAAGGACTAGGGGTGACATGATAGCAGTGTTCCAATATTTGAGGGGCTGCCACAAAGAAGAAGGACTCAACCTATTCTGTTAGTAGTAACAAAATCCAGCTGGCTTTTGGAAATTTGGAGAAATTGAGACCCACCTGGAAAACTTAAAGGGCAGCCAAAAGCTGGTTGACAGAAGAGATGGCAAACAGAGACCTTGCCCCTTTGCAAGCCCTGGCCTAAGGCACCTATTTTGTAGCCATACCCAAGACACATTGTTCAAACTGCAACTATGCCTGCTGGTCAAAAGGATGGCTTATCTTGGCCTGTCTGCCGCTGTCTTTAGACAAAGTAAATCAGACTCTTGAGGAACTGACCATCTGAGAGGCCTTTCTGAAGCAAGGCTTCATTGCACTGAATACAACAGCTCTGCAGAGCAGAGTATTGACTCATTGGCCCTCTGGAAGCCTTGCTCTGGAAGAAGTGCATGGGTCAATCTAATCATTTGATGCTTGGCTCCGAGTAGCTCTTCAGGGTGAGATCTGATGCCGCTCTATTAGTCAGAGAATGCAGGAAAATAATTCTAAAGCAGTGGTGAAATCCAATTTTTTTTACTACCAGTTCTGTGGGTGTGGCTTGGTGGGGATGGCTTGGTGGATGTGGCAGGGGAAGGCTACTGCAAAATGTCCATTCCCACCCTACTCCAGAGGAAGGATACTGCAAAATCCCCATCCTCTCCCCACTCCTGGGGGAAGGATACTGCAAAATCCCCATTCCCACCTCACTCTGGGGCCAGCCAGAGGTGATACTTCCCAGTTCTCTGAACTGCTCAAAATTTCCGCTACTGGTTCTCCAGAACCTGTCAGAACCTGCTGGATTTCACCCCTGTTCTAAAGTCAGAAGAAGATCTCCTGAAGGAGGGTGTAGTGTGGTGGGGAGCATCAACTCTGATTGACAGAAGTAGATCCAGCACCATGTCTCTCCCAAAAACCTATTCTCTTGTACAGAGTGAAATAAACATGGATTTGAACTTCAAGATCCTCTCAGACTTAAGATTCCTTAGCTAATTGTTGAGCAAAGTATAATAAAACTGCATTACAGGTAGTCCTCGATTTACACCACAATTGACACAGTTAAGAGAGGCATTTGTTGAGTGAGTTTTGCCCCATTTTATGAACTTTCTTGCAGTTGTTAAGTGAATCATTGCAGTTGATAATTTAGTAACATGGTTGTTAAGTGAATCTGGCTTCCCCATTAATTTTGCTTGGGAAAAGGTGATCACATGACCTTGGGACACAGCAACCGTCATAAGTAAAAACCAATTGCGAAGCATCTGAATTTTGATTACATGATCATAAGAATGCTACAAAGGCTGTAAGTGTAAAAAATGGTCATAGCCGCCCTGAGTCTCTGGAGAAAGGCGGCATATAAATTGAACTAATAATAAAAAGTCTCTTTTTTTCAGTGCTGTTGTAACTTTGAACGGTCACTAAATGAACTGTTCTAACTCGAGGACTACCTGTATTCCACTTGCTTAATGGATGTGCTTAATTTGTCATCTGCCCTCTTAAAATCATTCCATGTTCCACATTGTCTCCTGTTTGGGTGGGGGTTGGACTGGATGACTTACAAGCAGGGGTGGGATTCAGCCTGTTCGTACCAGTTCAGGAGAACCAGATGTTAATTTTAATCTGGTTCGCCGAACCGGTAGTTGCAAGGACTGTGTTGTGGCTCCGTTACCTGAGCCTGTGTCATTGGCAGAAGAGGACTCTGAGAGTGAAGGAGAGGAGTTGGCAAGGCCTCCCTCTCCAGGACCCTCCTCTCTGGCAATGCCTTCGGTGTCCGCCAAAGGGCAAGAGATAGGGCCGGGGCCAAGCACGTCCACACAGCCACAGATGGACATGATGAGGGTAATGAGTCTTGGCTGGATCCTCGGCAGCGTTGCAGAGATAAGCGCGCACAACAGAAGAAAAGGCGTGCCAGAGATTAGGCTGAGTCACTGGACCACACCCCACAGGGTATAAAAGGGGGTGAGGTGGCCATTCAGACTCTGTGACGGACAAAACTAACTACTATCGAGTCACATTGCATCTGTGGAAACAACATTATCGGCCTTGGATTTATTTTACGAAATGGACAATTCTTGACTGTGTGTATTTTGTTTATTGAGTAAAAGTTCTTGGCAAGCAGCTACTGGGTTGCTGCCAAACATCTTATCGGAAGAATTGGTTGTCTGCCAGTTTATTTAACCCCCGGCTGTCTGTTTGTGTGTGTGTGTGAGACAGGGACAGAACAGACTGGCTGATCTCTGGAGGGCCTCCGGAGCCCGTGGCAGGCTGTTTTTGCCCTCCCGGAGGCTGGAGAAAAGCTTCCAGAGCCTGGGTTCCTGCACCACGCGCCTCCCCTGCCGTGGTGCAGGAAGCTGACTAGGCCACAGCCCCATGGCCGCGCCCACCCAGCAACCGAGCAGAGAACTGATTGCTAAAATTTTTCAATCCCGGCCCTGCCTACAATGTCCCTTCCAACTCTGTTCTCCTGTTATTCCATCCACAGAAGAATAATTAGAACAGTTGCAAAAATAGGATTGCTGTATTTCCCAGTTAAAGCACCAGATGTCACCAAAACCATTCTTTGTGGGCATGGATGTGAAGTACACAATCCTGGTAAAGAGCAACATTAAAACTGTCACCTGTCAATTTCTTGAGCTTGGCAAAAGGTACTGCTCTCTAGGAAATATAGCGCCCTTGCAACAAATAGCAATTTGATTGGCTCCAGCATCACTAGCATCGTAAGTCTTCAGTAGCAAGCAATTCATCCTGTCCTGTTGCTCATTCATTGCAATTCCAAGCCTGAGGCACTTGAACTTGCTGAATTTGTGTCTGTAATCTGTTTAAAGATAAAGTCAGCCCTATGTGGAACTCATTGTAATAGTCTATCCAGATGGTAATGAGGGAATAAGGTGCCAAATCCCCTTGCACTAGCTAAGGCCGCAACTGGCACAGTAGAAGAAGCTGGACGAAGGTCCCTCTAGCCACAGCTTCTGCTTAAGACTCACTCTTTTACAGTTAGTGCTTGCTGTCCAGAGATAATTCTGATATCAATGCAGATTCGCCAATGAACAAATAACAACTCCTTATCTGGGTCAGAGTCAGCCTGTTCCGTCCCATCCAGACATGTCTATGGATATTCTCACCAGCTGTCTGCATCAAATAGAAGGTCTTTTTTCCACCAAAGTAACCCATTTGATGCTCCCTGCCGTATCTCCCTCAACCTAATTATCCCTGTGCATCTCCTGCCAAGGTGGACAAGTACTCCATCAGCAAGGAGCCTTCATATACCAGCTAGTCCAATAACCCAGGCCTGCTGTTTGAATACTGCTTAGCTGGACTTTACACCCAACAACATATAGACTTGCTCATATACACATACACTTGCTATAATATATTAATTGATTGATTGATTGATTTTTCACATTTTTGAATCACCTATCTCCCTTAGACAGCGGCCCTGGGTGGTGCATGATTAAATGTTAAAATATAAAAGTATAGCAGAAAAAATAGCAGAAATTTAAAAGGAGAATGCTTAAACACTGTTAAAATTGGTTAAAAGCGAAGGAAGGTCTCTCCAGGACCAGCCAGTCCCACGGCTGGGTACTGCTCTCAGCTCCCCACGTCAGGCTGCAGAGCCACATTTTCACTCCTTTCCAGAAGGTCATGAGAATGGGGGCCTCTTTCATCTTGGGGAGGGGCAAAACATTTCACAAGGCGGAGATGGCAGAGAAGTTTCTCTTGCTAGGACCTGCCAGTTGAGGTTTTAACTGACAGGGTCTGCAAGATACCTTCCCTGCCTGACAGGGTGGGACGAGCTGATGTAATAGCAATAACACTTAGACTTATATACCTCTTCATAATGCTTTACAGCCTTCTCTAAACGGTTTACCGTGTCAGCATATTGCCCCCAACAATCTGGGTCCTCATTTTACTGACCTTGGAAGGATGGAAGGCTGAGTCAACCTTGAGCCGGTGAGAATGGAACTGCCGAACTGCAGTCAGCCAGCAGTCAGCAGAAATAGCCTGCAGTACTGCATTCTAACCAGAGGTGGGTTTCAGCAGGTTCTGACCAGTTCTGGAGAACCAGTAGTGGAAATTTTGAGTAGTTCGGAGAACCAGTAATACAAATTCTGACTGGCACTGCCTCCATCTATTCTCTGCCTCCCAAGTCCCAGCTAATCGGGAGGAAATGGGGATTTTGCAGTAACCTTCCTCTGGAGTGGGGAGGGAATGGAGATTTTACAGTATCTTTCCACTGCCGTGCCCACCAAGCCACGCCCGCCATGCCACACCCACCAAGCCACACTCACAGAACCAGTAGTAAAATTTTTTGAAACCCACCACTGATTCTAACAATTGTGCCACGACGGCTCATAATGGAACAAAGATGGCCCCACAGGTAGCCTGGTCCCATTAATACTGGAATTAAATACTGAAATTAAAACTGGAAGCTCTCTACCTCCAAGACACCCTCCTATTGGCATCTGGACAGCTGGGTTTCAACAACAGGCTACTCTCACCATAGATGAGATGGGGCCTCTTGTCTCCTGTCTCGCCTTCTACCCCAGCAGATCCAAACAATTCCATGGCAGGAAAATTTATGAGAAAAGCAGTCCCAGGAAGGTATTATTAAGTATTGCTCCACCTCCCACTGTAAGTGGAAGGTAATAAACTGGCTTGCTACTACTTGTGTGCATTGTTAGATTAAAAACTAGTTCTAAGTTCTAGCTGATGACCGTGAATGAAGTCCTTCAAGTCCTTCTCAGATATGTTTTCCCCCCTAAAAATACTCCATACTTTCGTAGGCCTTTCTTGTCATTTGAAGCAGGCAGTAGGATGAGAAACCAATAGCCACAATTGTAGAGATGGAAAGCAGCATTACATGTGAGTAAGTTTCTGTGTATGGGTGAGTATGAGAAGGAAAGGTGGAGTATATTGGGGTATGAGTCAGGATGGCAGAGGCAGGAAAGGTGGGGTCTGTAAGGGTGTATCCCAAAATTTATGGAAAGGGTCATAATTAAGTTAGAAATCACAAAAAAATATGTTCATAGGACATGCTTGCCCATTGCTTACTGAACTATGGTTTACTAATTTAACCCAGTTGTCTCAGTTTACATATATTTAGTTTATACTATAAACTAAACAATTATATTTTAGCCTAGTGTAGGAGGTATCCATCTCAGAAAGAAAAGGATAGACACCACATCATGGATATGCTTTGGAAATGCATGGCTGGGGATGTTGGGTCATCAGGATGAGTAAGTCTGAAAGTTTTGGAGCCTTTTCTATAGGCTTAATATAACTATTTTGTCTTTTAATTCTCCTTCTTCCCCCAACTATGATTTGAAATATCGCCTTACTTCTCTTTCCACTTGCATCTAGGAAATGTTCCTTCTGTGAAATGATACACAGAATTGATCTTTCAGTGCTGGGGGGTTGGGAACTCACTTTCTTATAAACAATTACAGTAAATGTCACCATAGAAATCTAGTCTGTTTTGGAAGACAAAGCATCTACTTCCTTGGAATGGACATTTTGAAAGAAAGCAAAAGCTCTGTGATGAGTGAAAATAGTAGATGAAATTGTTTTCCGCTTTCCCACACTCAACATAATGTGAGAAATGCATTTTACTTTTCAAACTTAGTAACCAAAATGTCACATAACAAAACTCTCTATTGATGTTTGGGGGCTTATGAAGATTTATTTTGGACATCCGTCTTCAAGATTGTTGTCTCAGAGTTTTGTGGTTTCTATGGTGTTTACTACGTGATCTCCTTGAGGTCTTGCCTACGTTTCCCTCAGGCACTATGTCCTCTGCATGTGGTGGTTTGGCCCATTTCCAGATACAGCAAACATACCAATATTGTGAACATGTCATCCAGGGACAGAAGATGAGTCATACGCTTACCTTGGACAGAAAGGGAAAGATCAGTGAACATCTGTTTTCTAACATTGGCCTATCCATAACCTCCAGACTTAGAGACACTTTACCTTATGAAGTGCTGGAAGAATGATGGAAAATGAAGGAAAATATTGGGTTTCTATCAAAAAGAAGGTGCTGGAAAAACAAGATGGCAACTTTAGGGTCTCTCTCTCTCTCCCTCTCTCTCCCTCCCTCCCTCCCTCCCTCTCTCTCTCTCTCTCTCTCTCCCTCTCCCTCCCTCCCTCCCTCCCTCTGGATTCCACTTGTAAAATACCCATTGTCAGAACAAAAATCTTGATCGTCAAGTTCAAATAACAGTTGAAGCCTTTTATGTAGCTCTATGAGTATTGGATCACACAGCCATTCAGTTACTTGGGGGTCTTCCAGGAACTGATTTGGTATTGTCCCATTTATTGCTTTAAGCATATTACATTTAGAAGCTTTTATGGAATTATTGTGTAGAATAATTTTACTATTATTACACATTGCTTGCAATTGTTTACCGCCTTGGGATTTGTTTTCTAATTCTGAAACATTTATTAATAAATAAAATAAATTTTGTCTGGAGAAAAATCCCCCAAAACTCTCAGGAATACATCCAAAGCCGTCAGCCACTGAGGGCAGTGTCCCTACCTGGCTGAACATCTGATTTCTTTGTTAGATTTTTATCTGGCTTTCTCTTAGAAGCTCAAGATGTGTACGAGCCATGTGAATAAACCCCACTGATCACAAGATGTTCAAAATTTCCACCATGTCCTGCCCAATTTGCATAAGCAAAAGATCACAAAGCAGATTGAGATTTGTCATGTTCAGAGGCATATATAAGGAGGCCAGAAGAGGACAAATAATGAAAGCAGCACTGTGATAGTGGAACACTATTTTCATCATTTTGAAAATTAAGAAAATTAAGAACCTGTTGATTCCTCTGGACACGTGACATAAGTTAGTCCTAGAATGCCATCACAATACCCATGTTGGCCATGAAGCTTTGAGTCCCTACAAACACATAAACCTTGGTAAGGATATCAATATCTCCTGAGACCAGTGGTGGGATTCAAATAATTTAACAACCGGTTCTCTCCCCTAATGACTGGCTGTGTGGGCATGGCCATTGTGGGTGTGGCCAGGGTGTGTGACAGGCAGCACTCAGCCTCCAGTACCCCCCTGGGAGGAAAAACGGGCTATGGGAGGGGACACGCATCCTCAAGTGTCCCGTTTTTGGCCTAGGAGGCCTCCCTGAAGCCTCCTGGGAGCCAAAAGGGGACACGTGGAGATTCCTGGGAAGGGAGGGGCCAGCCAGCAATTTAACTACCAGGTCACCTGAACTGGCCCGAAACGGCTGAATCCCACCACTGCCTGAGCCTAAATCTGCACCATGTCTGAGAGGAACCTCTAAAAGTTCTGCTATTTGTGCAACAGTAGCAGTGACTGTAATTCATCTCAGAATTATAACAAAACAATGCATATGAAACACTTAGACTCTATGCATTTAGTGTTAGTTTGGGGCCTGCAAATTACATTTGAAGATGCTTTTGGACAGAATCACCAGCAACTAAAAATCACAATTGGAATTTGAGTCAGATCTGCCCAATTATTCCTCCCTTCTCAATATGTTCTCAATTGTTTGACCTTTAGATAGAGGTTCACTTTAAGTTATTTTGGAAGCAGATTTTGTTGGAAAAGACAGATTTAATAGGATGAAATAAACATTAAATTGGAAGCTTATACCACATGTTTAGAATACAGGAAACTCAAGTCAGAAAGTTTAGGACACCATGTGAGGGCTGGAGCTTGCTTGGTGGGAATTAAGAATCATTATGTTAACATGAAATAAAGGTTGGCCTTTAAGGCTGAGAAGCAAATGGCTAAGCATCTGTTGACTCAAAACAAGTTAATCTTCTGTGATTATATGACCTCTCTGCAGCCAACATAAAAGCTACTTATGCTAGCATGTCCCTTTAGCTTCTGAATGGGGGTGGGGTGGGGGGTTTGAGTTGCTGAAGACAGGAGATTTATTGCTGGGCCTGAGACATTCTAATTTCAGGGCAGTATGTAATAAATTTGAAGGTTTCATGTTTATGACGCAAGAGTTCAAATGTTTGGCACCATCACTCATCACGAATCTTCTTCCTGCAAACTTCCCAATACATTTATATGTTATGGATGTAGCTGATAGCAGTATGGGAAGGAAGCATTGGTTCAATATGACTGCACAGAGTCACACAGGTATAAAAATAGGATAACTAACTAACTAATTAATCAGCTAGCTAGCTAACTAACTTACTAAATAAAATATACTTTAATACAGTATTCTGCTTGCATTTTTAAACATAATACTGATGTTGTATGATGGAAAGAGCTTACTTCCCTGCTCACCAGTGCTACACCTGCTAAGTCAAGCTGATAGCAAAATCTTACCACTATACCTAGGAACTGTTGGATGTCTTTACAGTGAAAGCAATTGTCTATCTCAATTCTCGAAACTTAAAATAAAATTTGAAATAGCAGCTTTCATTTAAGTGATTCTGGAAAATATGCCCATGTCGTGTTAGGAAGCATCTGAAGCACTCTATAATTAAAGTGTTGCAATGTGATCCTTTCTGAAATCTTTTTAAACTTCTTTCTCACGCCCTTAAACATTTTTAAAATAAGAGACATGTTTTGTGAAAGAGGGCATATCATGTAACTGCTAAGACTGCTTCATTCTGTGAAGAATTTTGGATCTTATAGTTAATTTGTTAAATGGTTATGGCCATGTTTTATTTCCCATTATTTGTGTGCTTCTTTTTATAGGAGGTAACGAGGCAGTTGCTCCCCTCTTAGGGAAAATGGGCACTTGTCCTGAGAAAATGTTTCCGTGTTCTCTGTCCCTTTTTACTAATATGGGAAGCACTGCAAAGATTCTGTCAAAGGTCATATGTCGTCTCTAAATGTATGGCCCCCAGCAGTAAAAAGCAACAACCATGGATGTTAAGAAATAGGTGCGTTGGTGAATTGGGTAAACTATTCACTTCTCCAAACAATATAAATTGATCATACTTCTAAAATAGTTTTGATCTGAAAACCGACAAAAGGTGAAAACTATGGAAGTAAAACATGATACTCAACCTTAGAAACACAGTTGTTTCTACAGCTCTCTAGAGTTGTAAAGTCTGAAACTATTTTGAAGTAAAAAGTTCACTTAAAATGAGAAGGGGAACGTGCCAAAGTGCTTCAATTGTTCTTCTCCATTTCTCAACTGAGATGTACTTCCACCCTTGTTTGCCGAAAACGTTGCTGTCATGCAATTTATTTGCTTTCATTGATGATCCCTAATCTGTCTCTATAAAAGTTAGTTCTGAGTCACCACCGAATGATGCCGTCCTGATTAAGTATGTACAGTACCGATTTGGCAAAGCGGTTGGTCATGTTCTCCAGCTTTGTTTCTTGTCCTCTTTAATATGCCAACATTTGCCAATCATGGTGTTGCAGCAGGATCAGGGAGTGTCTGACACAAGGACTCCGGTGGCCTCTTTAGACTGCTTTGCTGGCCTAAACCTTTATCTCCATTCTGTTCTAACACAAGTTTAATAGAGTGTTTTGAAAAACCAGATGGGACTCATAAAGGGAACTGAGTCTCTTGTGACCTTTCCCAAGAGCAGTGTTTGGTCCCATCATTTCACTGTTCATTATTGCAGCAAAACTGGAAACAGCAATAGAAAAAAGTATTCCCTACAATACCAGCTGGGCTACAGCAAAAAAAAAAATCCACTCAACAGGCCCTGTGCCTACCCCCAAAATAGGTTCCCCAAAATAATATGAAGTCACCTTTCAGTCCAATCCTACCACTGGTGCTAGCAAGCAACATCCATGTACATGTAGTCCTCAAGTTAGAACAGTTCATTTAGTGACCGTTCAAAGTTACAACAGCACTGAAAAAAGTGACTTACGACCGTTTTTCACACTTACAACCATTGCAGCATCCCCACGGTCAGATGATCAAAATTCAGACAGTGGGCAACCAATTCATATTTATGACGGTTGCAATGTCCCAGGGTCATGGGATCCCCTTTTGCGATCTTATGAGAAGCAAAGACAATGGGGAAGCCAGATTCACTTAACAACCATGTTATTAATTTAACAACTGCTGGGATTCACTTAACAAATGTGGCAAGAAAAGTCATAAAATGGGGCAAAACTCACCTAACAAATTTCTCACGTAACAAGATAAATGTTGGGTTCAGTTGAAGTTGTAAGTCAAGGGCTACCTGCAGGTTTCTTTGTAATAGCAGATTTTATAGATTTTTGAGACTATTGCTCAATGGTGTTAAAATGCAGGGGCAGGCAGGGGGACTGTCAGGGTTCCAAGTAACACCCCCAACGAAAGAAGACTCCGAGGCTTGAAGTTCCTCAAAGTTCCATTTTTATAGAAATGTCATATTGGCACATCTAGGAAAACCTGAATCTGAAAGCTTCCAGGTTTTCCCCACCCAAAAGAAAGTCCAAGCCCCTGCCCAGCACCCATATGTCCATCATATGGTCCAATCAAAACACCGTCCCAATTGGAGATGCCTCCCAGTTCCAACCCTCCAGGTGCAGGGCAAGATGTCCTTGACTCTCTGAGAAAAGAATATTATGACTATATATCACCCATGCTCCATACAATCACCCCTCCCAGTTTCCCACAGTAGTAAATGTGACAGGCCTGAAGGTCCAATACAAAAGATGGCTTCCAGGCCTGACAGGGACTATTTTAACACCAATAATGCTAAGGGTTATTTTTGCCCATCTCCTGAAGTAGAGATGAAATGAAGGAAACATCATGAGGACAGAGGAGGAAATTACTAATATCGAAGAACGTTTGTACTTGAGTAAACTACAAGTGAGAACACAGCCTCAATAGTAGCAGAGAACAATATTCCTGTGAAATAGGAATGATAAACAGTGGGATTCTCTGAGAAGAGAGCACAATGATACGTGGGTGTCCTTCTTTCTAAAATATCAGCTCAGGAGCAATTGTCGGTTATTTTCCTCTCCTGAATATTTCCTCACATTTGATAAAAACTGAAGAAACTTTTTTTTTTTTTAATTTGATTTATATGCCGCCCTTCTCCAGAGACTCAGGGCGGCTTACAATGCGTTAAGCAATAGCCTTCATCCTTTTGTATATTTATACAAAGTCAGCTTATTGTCCCCACAAACTGGGTCCTCATTTAACCTACCTTAGAAAGGATGGAAGGCTGAGTCAACCTTGAGCCTGGTGAGATTTGAACTTACAGTAATTGCAGACAGCTGGTGTTAATCACAATGCTTTTAGTCTGCTGAGCTACCAGCACTTTGACTTGATGTTGCATATACATAGAGCAAATATTGCCCCTTCTCATTTTTACTTCAAAATATTGTTTAAGTGAACTTCAAATAAAGAACTTTGTCTAAAAACAGCCACTGTACTATTCTGCAAGTTGGGGAAAGCAGTTTATATTCTCTAAAACTTTTCCACTACAGTTCCAACAATTCCTTATTTTTCTCATGCTTCTCCTTGCATAAGAATCTCCACAGATTTAGTCTTAACTGTTCCTTTGTAATACTCCAGCAAAAGGAGAACCATCTGGTGCTCAACAGATATTCAGAATTATAGTTCCCACAATTAAAATTGGCTGAAAATGCTGGCTAGGGTTTGTGGAATGTGTACTACAAAATATTTTCAGAGCACTAATGTGGCTACCATTATTTTACCATAGTGCAGGATGGAAAACAGCTTTTCCATTCCTTCTGGATCCAATAATCTGTGCAGTTGGCCAAAATCAGCCTATCAACCTATTTCCTCTATCACATATTTTTAAAGATGTAGCAATTTAAAGAAATCACTAAGGTAAGATTAGGCTTCATACAATTCTGGATGTGACAGTTTCCATGGTAAATGCAGGTGTTTCTCACCATTTCAATTCATGGGTTACTTCATTGCGGGGAAGAATCTTCCAAAACAGTCTTGCATATTTCACTGAGAGCAATAGTTTACGGCTATTGAATGACACCTGAAGAAATTCTTTAGTATTGGTAAATCAGTCAATTTTTCTGTCTAATTGCAACTGAGAACAGTATGTATCAGCTGATTTTTTTTTAAAAAAAATCTTAAAATCATTTGGAAAATCCATTTTTGTAGCAATGTGAGTATTTTTGGTGGAGATATCAAAAACTGGATTTTAGGTGGTTGTTGTTCAAATCACCAGGAAATACATAAACTATATTACAGATGTGAATTAATTCACACCTGTTAATACACAAATATATTTCCCTCCTGAAGAATGAAGCAGCCCCTCTCTCCTCCCTGGGCTCCTTTCCACTTTCTATCCTTCACTGAAGAAAGTTATACACATCTTTGGACCCATTAATTCCTGTGTATGAAAAATAAATAAATAAAAAGACATGGGAATCTTTTGAACCTATAGGAATAATTCCCTCACTCATGTTGAAGTTGAACTGCAAATGCTCAAGAGTAAATAATGGGGATTAAACAATAGAGATTGTTTGGCCAACGGCTCAGTTTCGCTGAGTTGATAGTCAAAAAGCATGGGAGAAGTTTGAGTTTCAGGAAAACTCATATTTCATCCAGTGTAGCTACAGAAAATCAAGCATATATTGTTAGATTGCTATTCTGGGCAGCCAGTTATGTCCCCAACTTTAAAATGGGAGAAACCAGTCTGATTAAATTAAAGTAAAATGGTTAATGCTTATCTATGGAATCTCTTCTCTCTTCATGGTAGAGAAATCCTCTTGAATGTATTCAATTGGCGTATTTAACATTGATTTTGTATTAATACTCTATTTATAAGCATCACATTGCTGCTCTTGTTCTATTCTTCATTTTTTTTTAACCTGAGAGCCACTGTTAAATACCAGGATAGACACATAGGACAAATACAAACTCATTGCAATCATAAGTTGTGCATTGTAATGTGCAAAATTGTTTCATGCGGCATGTGAACAGTTATCACAAATCAGAAGCTTGCAGTCATGTATATTACTGTGGAAGCCAGGCTGGGAGATGATATGTAGGTCACATGGCTACCATTAAAACTGAATATATGCATTTGTTCCCAACACTCTTATCATAACTAACAGCTCTGCACTTCAAGAAGATCTTCCTTATTCAAGTATGCTAAAGCCTAGACGAATAGATTCACCCATGGCTGTAATTCTAAGCAGGAAATAAATATTGCTCTCAGCAGCTTCTGGAGACTGGTTTGAGAATTGTAGAAGTGCAAGGGCCTTTGAAGTTAACATTGCGTTTTCAGTGCAAATAATCCAGAGCTCACCTCCCCACTCCTCATTTAAGGCTGTCCAGTGTCTCTGCTTAAAGACCTACACTATTTCTATAGAGAATATAGCTCCATGATATCCCTGATATACAGTGAGATTTTTTTTATATCAGCGTCCCTTTGTTCCCTTTAATCTTTTCAGAAATACCCAGTCGCTTCAATTTAGAAGGCCATGACAAGAACAATTGGACTGATGGTCTTCATCCGTGTCGGATCCAAGTATCCATTGTATTATGACAGCAACAGCAGTAGTATTAGTGTCAATAGTAAAAACACCCTTGAGTCAAACTTCACTCATGGCAACTACACTCCATGTCATCTTCTTGCCAATAGCAGTTTGCCATTGTGTTCTTTGTCATCATCAACAACAACATAGTTTTCCTCATTCTGACAGCAGCCTGTACGATGAACAAAAACGGGTAAGATAGCAAAACCTCAAAGAGTTAAGCATCATTGGGATAAAGCACAAGGCACTCTGTGTGTCAAGTCCCAATCCTGCTCTATTATGAGCCCATTTCAACAGGGTTATTTGTATAGTGTGTATGTGTGTGTGTGAGAGAAATACAAATAGGGGAGGATCAGCATTTCCTCCCTTCAGAATATAGCTCACCAGGAGTATGGCAACTGAAATACCAGTAACTCACTCACTGTAAGTAACTCACTCACTGTTTTCAATGGTAAGTGGCAATGGTCGGCCATTTTTCAATTAAAGCCAGTATTCTATGTATGAAGCTAATATTTATTTACTAGTTCTAGAGTACCATTCAATGCCTGTTTGGGTAGAGGGCAGACCCACCGCTTTCATGGGTAAATGTGCATAGCCGTTCATATTGTAAATCTGTCAACAGCACCAGGACGAGATAACAATAGCTGACCAGAGTGTTAAAGTTAGTTACAAACAAGAGTTCCATAGGCTGTTTACTAGCCCATCCCCAGTTGGTGGCTTTGAGATATGCCGATTATGACTCCTAGCAGCTGTCTGAGGATGATGAGAGTTAGTCCTTTGTGCCTCCAAGACCACCATAGGTGGAGGAAAGCTTCAGAGTGACAAAGGACTTAATACACACCGTAGTGTGCATATGATACTATAAAAGGTACAGCAGACTAATGCCTAAGAACAGAACTTAAATCTACCTGCGAGGAGTTTCTGATGATCTAAGAGAGAAAAATTGTTCAGGTAAAAATGTTGGGACATAAATGATGAATGGGTCAGGACAACAGCAGAGGGAAGAGGTGGGGCCGTGCAAATAGCGTGACAGGTTAAGTTCTAAGCAAGCCTGCAGATTGCTACTCAAACTGCAGTTTGTGCCCCTCTGCGGAAAGGGGCTTCACCCAACTGGTTGGCAACTCAAGCAACAAAATCTATTTTTAAGAAAGGTTAGAAGTGGATTGATCTCAGACTGAAGTCTGACTGGAAGCAGATTAGTTGAAATCAAAGAAAAGGACCATTTGTTTTGTGAGAATTTAACTGAAATGATCCAGTTTGTGTAAGAGCTTAAAAAGCAGAGATACAAGTACATAGCCTTTTAGTTTGGCTGAAACTATAAATACATGGACGGACAGCTCAGGAAGATAAGTAGATGATTTGCAGGAGAAGGATGAACTGAAAGTAAGTATTTTTTTTCTTCCTTTCATCTGTCTTCTTGGGTGGTTTAATTTAGCTGTTTTTGTTTCTAGCACATCACCCTGCAAGAGCTAATGTATTGTTCTGAGAGTTCTGTCTGCTTTTTAAAGAGCTTCTCATAGACCCAATAGCAGCCCTCTCCAGCCTGGTGTCTTCCAGATGTTTTGCATGCATCAGCTTTGATCATTGGTCATGTTGGCTGTCAATGTTAGGAGCTGTAGTCCAAGCCACACATATGGAATGGGAAAGAATGGCTCCCAACTTGCTGCTATGCGTCATTGCTGCTGGCTGAAAGAGAAGGGGAGGAATGAAAATTATAGTTGGAAAGGGGAGGAAGATCTAGTGAGACTTATTTCTCCTGTCTCAGTTTGTTTGAAGATTAGCAGGGTCTTGCTGTCACTGATAAATTGTAGTAACTGGTGAAAAAAGGGAATACCTTGAATAAAGATGTGTCTGTATTCTGATTATTGTAGATCAAAGTTGAAAAGATGGTCTTGGCCAGTCCTTGGGTCCTAAGCAGTGGTGGAATTCAATTTTTTTTACTACTGGTTCTGTGGGAGTGGCTTGGTGGGTGTGGCAGGGGAAGGATACTGCAAAACATCCATTCCCACCCCACTCCTGGGGAAGGATATTGAAAAATCTCCATCCCCTCCCCACTCCTGGGGAAAGGATATTGCAAAATCTCCATTCTCACCCCACTCCAGGGGAAGGATACTGCAAAATCCCCATTCCCTCCCCACTCCTGGGGGAAGGATACTTCAAAATCCCCATTCCCTCCCCACTCCTGGGGGAAGGATATTGCAAAATCTCCATTCGCACCCCACTCTGGGGCCAGCCAGAGGTGATATTTGCCGGTTCTCCAAACTACTCAAAATTTCCACTACCACAACCTGTCAGAACCTGCTGAATTTCACCCCTGGTCCTAACAACTGGCCATTCTTTGCCGTTGATTCAGATTGTCTAATTAATGGTGGATATGAAATAGATGAAGCAAGATGAAATAGGGCAAGATAGGGATAAATAGGACAGACCCAAAAGATATGATAAATACAAGTGGTTCTCGACTTATGATCACAATTGGGACCAGAATTTCTGTTGCTAAGTGAGTTACATGATTTTACAATCTTTATGAACATGGTTCTTAAGCAAATCACTGCAATTGTTAAGTGAATCACATGGTCGTTAAGTGAATCCCCATCCTCTCCTTCCTCCCCCTCCTCCCATTGACTTTGCTTATTGGAAGCTGACTCAGAAAGTCACAAATGGCCATCACCCAGCCCTGGGATACTACAACCTTTGTAGAAACATGCTGGTTGCTAAGCACCTGAATTCTGACCATGTGACTGTGGGGATGCTGCAAGGTTGTAAGTGTGAGGACTGATCATTAAGTCACATTGATCTCTAAATCCCTTGCAAGACTTCTTCCCATGACTTCTTGCATTTGGGAAAAAGCAGGGGATACAGCTGGCTAATTTCCATGAGCAAAGAATTCTTTAGCTGAGTTTTGGGCTCTTTTGCTTTTCAAATAGTTTCACACAACTCTAGTAGTAGTGGGTTCCACTTGCCTTCACTACCGGTTCGGAACTGTGAGTGTGTGTGTGCGCACGCACGCTCGCTTTGCTTGCGTGCGGCGTTTCTACTCATGGACAGAGCATTCATGATGATGTCCGGGCGGGTGGGCGGAGCCTCCCTCCGCTACCACTACCGGTTCACCCGAACTGGGGCGAACCAGTAGAAATGCACCACTGAACTCTAGCCTTACTATACACAGCTTTAGACTCAGGGCCCGTTTCCTGATTTGACCCACCATGAAGGCTGACAATTTCAAAGCAAAACAACTTAAAACAAGGGGCATAAGGCTGTCCAGATTCATTCATCAGAGTTTGTTTTGCAGGACAATCTTTGGTTCATATGAAACAACAAACTAATATCATATCAGCATTAAATTAAACACTGATTAAATTACCTGCTGTCTGGGAGGTGGAGAAGACAAGAGGCCACATGATTTGAAAGTCTGCCTGGGCATCAGGGGTGGGTTCTACTTACCTTTACTAATGGTTTGCAGCAGGGCTGTGTGTGTGCTCTTCTGCGCAAGCGCAGAAGTGTTTTGATGACATCGGGGTCAGTGGGCGGAGCCTCCCGCCGGTTTTACTACCGGTTCTATAGAACCGGTGCAAACCAGGGGCAACCCACCACTGCTGGGCATGCACTAGCTTTTCCATGCCGTGATGTGCAGTCTGGTTGGAAAAAAAAATAGCTGAAATTATTCTTATGGTGATGGGTTGTTGTTGTTTTTTTTTAAGAGAGAATTATGATAGTTTCAACTTCTGAAAAAGGCCTAGAAAAGAAAACTTGCAGATTTGTTAATCGCATTGATTTCTGGAATGTTGATGTTTTTTTGTTTTAAAAAATGTTCTGTGGATATAGTAGCTCAAGTCTCTGATCAGATTATTTGTCTGTCTGTCTGTCTGTCTGTCTGTCTGTCTGTCTGTCTGTCTGCCTGCCTATCTATCTATCTATCTATCTATCTATCTATCTATCTATCTATCTATCTATCATTCTATCATCTATCTACTACCTACCTCCAACCTACCTCTCTCTCTATATATATATCTGCCTCTTTCTATATCTGTCTGTCTGTCTGTCTGTCTGTCTGTCTGTCTGTCTATCTATCTATCCATCTATCATCTATCTACCTACCTACCTACCTACCACCTACCTACCTCTCTATATATTTATATCTGCCTCTTTCTATCTCTGTCTATCTATCTATCTATCTATCTATCTATCTATCTATCTATCTATCTATCCATCCATCCATCCATCCATCCATCCATCCATCTATCTATCTATCTATCTATCTATCTATCTATCCATCTATCTATCATCTATTTATTTTCTATGCCACCCATCTCCCCTCCAAGAAGACTCTGGGCTCCTGAATCAGCATCTCAATATATTTCCCCAACTTTTTTCTTGTAATGTCTTTGCATATTTCATGGCATATAGTGAAAATACATTTTGTTATGCTGAATACGTTCAAATTGTAGTATGGTTTTAATGAAAGTTTGTGATAGCAAGCTGCTTTCTTCATTGTGTTGTAAGGTGTTAATCTCGTGTAATCAGAAATAACACATGGTGCAAACATAAGCAAGTTTACTCAAAAAGAAAAATGTATTGTTTCAAAAGCATGCTAAACTAATACTGCGTTCCCATGTAGTTTTCCATAGCTTCTCATTCTCCAGATGGGTCTGAATACAAATTAAGACTATGATGTCTGGGCTAAAAAAAAATCTGGCCAACCACTAGACAGCTGCAAACAGAAAGTTTTCTGTGTTTCTGCACTGCTGCACTGCAGATTTTATAATAGTTTTTTCTCAACAGTTCCCAGAAACCCTAGTTGAAATTTCCATCCAGCTAAGAATACGCCACAGAAACTAAAGAAAGGCACAAACAGATCCATGCTGTTCAAACTCTGGCCCTCAGTGATTTGCGAGTAGCATTTGATTTGTTCCTATGGTGAGCCATCATGGCTTTCAGGGAAGTTGGTCCACCATTATTAATCTTCTCATGAAAGAAATACGTTCCCAGAAAACTTTCCAAGGACACACCTTTTGAAAGGCCTGAGAAATACACATTCCCTGAGGTAATCTTGTTCCATTGTTTTCTCTTGGTGAGCAAGAAGGCTCTGCACAACATAAAACAAAGGCAACAACTATATGCTAAGTGATTGTATACCATTCATGGTTGGATGAGTTTAATTAGTTATATTTTCTAGGCCCAAAGCCAAGGGGCCATTCCCACTCCCAGAAAAGTCAACAGAATCACTTAAAAAACATGGCATTTTCATACTTTTGTTCCAAATAACAATACCTTTAGAAATGAACCAACAGACTGTGGCAACATCAAAAATCAGCCCACATATAGTTACTATAACTTGAGTTGACTTTCCACCCTTGTAGCTGAGTTTGTTTTTACTCCAGACCTTTTGAGTCACGGTTTCCAGCATCCAATATTAAGTTTTAGATTTGTCTGGAGATAGACTGTAAATTTTTCAATCAAAAATTAAAATACTTTTCATGAAATTAAAATGGACAATTATTTGGAATACTTTCTAACATTTTATCATTTTCCATAGCCATAGCTGTATGAATACTTCAAGAATCATTCTCTGCAAATATTAATCTAAACTAAAATAAATATTGATATATAAAAAAACTTGTAAAACAAATATTTGAATACAAATTTAAATGTATATTTAGGTTAGATTTAAATATGGAACATTGTTAGCTAGCTAAAGATACTGCAGGTTAATGGAAAAATGCAAATTATTAAGCTGGCACATAATAAAATGATATAGTCCTAAAAGACATTGACTGTTCCATATTTACTTACAGAGAAAAAAAATCCAAAATCTACAGAGGCAATATTTTAGTAGGCCAAATTGTATGAAATTAAAGGCAACTTTGGAGTTTTAAGAATGTGGTATTAGGCTCAGGCTGATAGTGGGGAATATATCCAATTGTGCAGTGTCGTTACTAACTGGAGTTATGGGGATCTTTCAGACATGCAAATGAATATCATCCCATCTAAATGTGGTCCCAGAATTTTCTGGGGTATTGAGGTATGCAGAGCTCTTGGCTGAAAGACAAAAGAGAAATCAGGTGAGATAATCTTTATATGAGCAAAACTGGATATGATCTGAATTGTTATTCTCTATCAGTGTTTCTGAACCTTAGAAACTTGAAAATGTATGGACTTCAACTCCCAGAATTCCCTAGCCAACATAGCCCACACATTTTAAAGCTGCCAAGATTGAGAAACACTGCTTTCGTGTGTGTGTTTTTAAGACTTATCTAGTATGAGAGTAGGTAGAAATTCTTAGTTTTAGTAAGTTGATGTAATGGCCTCTTTTGCTATTTTGCTAGAAAATTAAATTTGGCATTTCTCTGCTTTTCTTCATAGACTATAAGTGAAGAATTACACCCAGCACCAAATAATCTTCACAAATGTACTGCAGTTATTATTTCTCCAGCCTTGTGTGGCTCTTTCTTCTATGTCAAGGGTAAGTTGAAAAATACATTCAACACAAGAGTATATTTATTCAGTTTATTCAGATTTATTCAGTTTATACTTTAATGCAAATCTTCCTAATCTTCAGTTCCTGAACATGAGACCTTTTGAAATTCACTTTATTCTGAATGTTGTGATTCACTTCTCCAATCAAAACATGCATCTAAAATAAATGAATAGAGAAAAGTACATATAAAAATTCATGGGGCAGTGAAATACCCATAGAGAAATATATTATATTAGGGAAATTGCTGCTAAAATGTGCACATTATGTCTGTACTATGAAAAATGAGCAGATTGCTGCAAAAGCAGGACAGAGGGTTTAGCCTGAAAAAATAAGACAGTGTGAGAAACTACAGTTGGCCCTTTTTGTTTTCATTTTTTACTATAGGTTCTACATTTAGGCAAGAAAAACCAAACACACAGGTATAGTATAGGGCAGGGGCAGGGGTGAAATCCAGCAGGTTCTGGAAAATCGGTAGTGGAAATTCTGAGCAGTTCAGAGAACCAGTAGCGGAAATTTTGAGTAGTTCGGAAAACCGGCAAATGCCACCTCTGGCTGGCCCCAGAATGGGGTGGGAATGGAGATTTTGCAATATCCTTCCCCTGGAATGGGGTGGGAATGGAGATTTTGCAGTATCCTTCCCCTGCCATGCCCACCAAGCCACACCCACCAAGCTATACCACACCACACCCACCAAGCCACACCCACAGAACCGGTAGTAAAAAAAAATAAAAATAAACTGGTAGTAAAAGAAAAATCACCTCTGGTCAGGGGTCTCCAACCTTGCAACTTTAAGCCTGGCAGACTTCAACTCCCAGAATTCTTCAGCCAGCAAAGCATTCCAGAGTAAGAACAATGTGGAAAACTCTTTTTCCCCCATGGTATAATTGTTTTATTAATAGGAAGATAATAAACTAGTATACCCCAGCTCAGGGTGATCCAAACCAACTCTTTGTATCGGGGTGGAGGTATCAGCTCATCAAATGTTCCAGCAGCAGTAGCCAGCAGGACTAAACATGAAGTATTCCGGCAATTATAATTCTACACATACACACACATTTTGGAATATTATATTTCCAAAGGATGGGGATGACAACTTAGAAGACAATGACTGTACATCTCAGCATGAGTGGACTATCAGGATCCTGGACAAGCTAATGGCACGTACACATCCACCTCCCTGTTCAGGTTCTGTCTGCCAGTTAACAGGCACATATATAAGATGAGCTTAATTTTCTCCGGTCACTCACCTTTGCATATAGAAACTGACAGCCATCACTCACGCAAACTCCAGATATGCAGACAGAGAGAGGCTGCAATTCTATAGTTAAGTCTTTGTAGTACATTTAGAGACACACACTTCTGAGTAGGCAGCATAGGATTGCCCAATTCAAATGCCCATTTTCAGGCTGGAGTTCTGTACTTATTTACCTAGCAATACATTTCATGGAAGAATAAACCTTCTCAATGTATATTGAATTTCATTTTTAGCTTATGATGTCATGGAATATTAGTAAGGAGTTAGTCCATAATGTTTGCCCACAGAGACATGCTAGTCATTCTTTCTTTTAGCTGGACACAAACATACATGATGTTACAATTTGCAAAAGGCCCATTTTTTCTCTAGATCCAAGGTTCAAGTTTCACACTACCATATCCAGATGATCACTAGACGCCAGAAAAGAGATAAGGTAAGGAATCTAGGATTTCACTTAGTGGTCATGCCTATCTTTGCAACCCAAGCAAGGATGCATAAACTTCATCTCACTCCAATGCATCGCCACTACAATGGGAAGTACAGGCCTATAATTGTGAGATGGAAACTGGTCTGACTACAATTTCATCTCTCTTCTGAGCAGGAAGTATAATCGGAATAAACGGTGTATGTAATGTTCTGTGCTTGTGATTTCCCTATTTTCTCTTAAGATGCAAACATCTTTCAAAGGTGACTCCTTTCTATATGCACTCCTGTTAATATTTTCTGTTGTTGTTGACATGGTCTTCTGCACCCAGTCAAAAGAATTTTGCTTCAAGTGATTTTTTTTTTTTTTTGGAAACCTCTGTTTTTCTAACTCCTCTTCAGGGATAAGAGTTCTTATTGAGAAAACAATCTGGAGGAAGGCACAGTTTGTTGGCAGCCCAGCTTCTAAGTTACAAATATCTCAGTCATTCAAATTAAAAAGTTTTGAAAGAAGACTGAATGTTTCCCAGAAAGAAAGAGTTCTGGTGACTCTGTAGCTTTCAATAGTCATGGCATCAGAGGTGGGTTTCAGCAGGTTCTGACCAGTTCTGGAGAACTGGTAGTGGAAATTTTGAGTAGTTCAGAGAACCGGTAGTAAAAATTCTGACTGGCCCCGCCCCCATCTATTCTCTGCCTCCCAAGTTATTTTTAAAAAATCCCTGTTCCTTATTATCATGGACATGTCCTTATTATCCAAAATCATACTGTCAGAGAGGGCAGGACAGGTGAACAAGTTTATCATCTAAGTACTAGATGCGTATTTCAAACTCTGGTCAGAAAGCTTCCTCCTCCTCCTCCTCCTGCAAACGACACCCTCTGATTTCCACCTGGGAGGTATTTTTTGATGGCAGATGAGCACTTTTGTGCATTCCAGGCCACACTCAAACAAAAGGGAGGTTTTCAACAATAACTATTACTTGCTTGAGATAAGTAACTTATATCCTTATTAAGAGCATTTGAAGTGCTTTGTTATGTTGCATTATCTACTGACTTAGCCATTATTTTTACCCTGGTTACAACTAGAAAAGAAGCTGTATCTCCCAGTGCAGACACAATGGCTTGATGTTCCACACAATGGCTTGAAGTTCAAAAGAACCCTTCATTATTACTATTTTGTCTGCATTCTTCTCACAAAAGAACTCTGAGCCATGCATTCCCTAGATTTCCATTTTCATGATTCCAAGGAAGTGACATCTTGAAACTCTCCCCTAATTAACTGTACATTTGTTGTCGCTTTTGCTCTGCTTATATAGCCTTCGTTCCTTTTCATTGCTCCTTCTGTTGCAATCATCACCTTCCGTCCCCTGCCCTGTTTATCCCTGTTTTCAAGTGGTCCTATCTAATTAGCCCTCATCTATTCTGATGAGTCAGTATCAATTATTGTTACTTAATCCAGTTTGGTGGGCAATCCAAATCTGTCAGGACCACAGTTTAAATGCTTTTTCATCCTTCCCTAAACAGTACTGAAAAGGGGAGCCCTTTTTATTTCAATACACATTTTCACAAAGCAGGCCTTTTTTAGTCTCTGCAAAATACTTAAGGGATATTATTTAAATTTTCCATGGTCCATGGATGGCTTCCTTTGGTCATATACTGATTTGTTGTTGATATTGTTAAATAACTTATTTTATCAAGGTCATTCTATTTTCTCTTCTACCACCACTACTAATTTGGGGATCAATTATTTTAATATTATCAAGGGCTAATTTAACATACCCTCTTATACCCTTGTAGGAAGTTAGCACCCACCCCTTTCCTAGAGGAATGAAATATTTTGGGAAATATTAAAAAGGCAAAATATTATGTTTCCCTGGATGAGAAATAGAGAAGCATGTTTTAAAGACGAAGCAGCTCCCATCTTCCTGCCCCCACCCTTTGTCAATGGGCCAGAGGCAGAAACTCAATCTTTGCCAATGTCATCATCTGCAACACAATAGGACCCATCTAGCAACAGAAACTAACACAATAGGACCCATCTAGCAACAGAAACTCACCACATGGCACCTGGGAAGACTACATCAGCCAGCAAGGCTAGCTAAGACCCCCACCCCCTGGGAATCTGACAACCAATCAGGATACTCTTTCTGGGCCCAGGAAGTTCAAAGCCAGAGAGGGCATAAAACACAGGGACTTGCTGTGTCTCGCCCCTTTTTCTGTTCAGGAACTCAAACCATGTGATTCTGTCCACCATTAAACCATCTTTCCAAGCAGTCTCCATGTTTCCAGTGTCTTTTTCCCCACTTGGAGCTGAACCCAGAAGGATATTTCTTCCTACACCCTCTTTTGGAGAAAAGTTGATGAATGCTGCAGTTTATATTTAGTACTTGATAGGAGATGAAAAACAGGATTGCAACTTCATAGCCAAGTCAAGAAAAATAATCTTTATTTGGTTTTATTTATTTATTTATTTATTTATTTATTTATTTATTTATTTATTTATTTATTTATTTATTTATTTATTTACCATATGGTATCTATAGAGGTCCTGCAATCACAGATTTATTTGGTTAATGGCCAGCACAATTTCATAGCAGATAAGCTATGCTACTACTATACTAATTTTTTTTCCTTTTCAGAAAGTTTATTTTGTGTCAAAAAGTTCACAGCGCTGACTATCCAGTTGCATCCTACCTCCCTGGATTTGGAAACCTTACTAAGGGATACAACAAATATCTACGACCAAATTTTGGTGGTACGTCATTCCGGTGGTTTCAGCCAAATAAAACATTCATTTGTCCTTGTAGGGAAAAATTATTTTCTTACTTTTCTATAGTAGAATAACTTTAATGTTAGACTTTCGGGTGTGATTTGTTCCTAGCTAGACTATTAATCCTTGCCCATTCCTGTGCCATATGATTCATTTCAACAACTCTGTCTCAATTCTAATTTTAAAGTCAAGGAAGAACCTGGGAAAGTTGTTGAAATGAATGTTTCTATTGGCAAGAAGATTTTGATTCTGAATACATTCTGAATATAGAATACATTCTGAAAAATGTATTGAAGTCTAAATGCTCAGATCACCCCTCCGCTTAAAAAGTATTTTGAACTGATTGGCAACTGCAACTTTTGCAACCCTGGGGCTCCCAAATTGTTCGGACATCAAGTGCCATAATTTCCAGCCCATACAGCTGGATAGCACCAGACTGGAGACAACTGGGCTAGATAGGGGAGCATCAGCACTTTAGTATGGGCAGGCTGGGTAAAGTTTTTAGAACCATCTTCCATAATCCTGACAATTTTTCTTAATGTGCACATATAACCAGATTATCTATTGTTTGGGTTCAGTGGTTAAAAAAAAGAAAAGAACAAATGATGCCCATTTAGTGCAAGTTCCTTTTGTCCTTAAATGGATACAGGATGAAGAATCAATACATTTGACCAGAAGTTTTATTAATGATTGCTCTTTAGGGATGGGAAGAACTTTATCTTTGCCTGACATTTAGGGCTCAATCCAGTCACCAATTCTCATTTCATTTCCCAACTCTCAGCTATAGAGCCAGAAACATCTTTCTATAAGATTAGCAATAGCACTATAGCACTTATATACTGCTTCACAGTGTTTGCAGCAGTGGTGGGTTGCTCTCGGTTCGGCCCGGTTCGGCCGAGACGGTAGCGGTGACGCTATTACGTCACCGAATCGATTCTCTTTCTTCGGGAGCTGGGCCCTCCCACCCACCCCCATGTTATCCCAACCTTATATTTCTTCTTTTTTTGCCCAGCTGAGAGGTGTGGCAGAGCGGATTGCCGCACCTCAACTGGACAGATTCGCAACGCACTTGCACAAAGCGCGCGACTGAAGAGGCAATTGCACGCAAAGTGCGCGCATAAAGAAAACCGGTAGTAAAGCCGGTTAGAATCCACCCCTGGTTTGCAGCCCTCTCTAAGCGGTTTACAGAGTCAGCATATTGCCCCCAACAATCTGGGTCCTCATTTTACCAACCTTGAAAGGATGGAATGCTGAGTCAATCTTGAGCCTGGTGAGATTTGATCTGCCAAACTGCTGGCAGCCGGTGATCACCAGAAGTAGCCTGGAGTACTGCACTCTAACCACTGCACCATCACGGCTCATTCTGATTCTGATATTTATTCATGAAAATATGGCTTTGTGGAAGTTACCTTCCAGGTGTTCTGTGCACAGATAAACAAATCCATGCATTAGGGACATATATCTTTGGTCAATGTAAGGAGCCACATATTGATCTGTTGAGCTGCAGGGGATTATCAGGGAAAGTGAAATCATGGATATGGTTTAGGTTACCTAAAGGAATTTCTATATGCTAGGATGCTGCTTTTGGGCTCCCTTATTTTTTTTCTTGTTCCCTGATTTCCCACTGAAATCAATGTCTGTTATTGGAGACGTGTGAGAAACATCTGCTGGGTTTCTATGCACCCAACAAGAAATATCATTTTGCTACTATAATTGAACCTTCTTTTCATTTCTTAGGAAAACCTGTGACAATAGCAATGACCCTTGATGTTGCAAGTATTTCCAGCATTTCAGAAAGTGATATGGTAAGCAAATAATCTCAGCCGCGCACGTAAGGAAATAGAATGCATAGTATACTACTGCAGCTTTGAGAATACAAAGTCCCTTAGACAGCTACCATTTTGCAATCCAGATTGACCCAGAATTAAATTCCAGTGTGTTGCTCACTCTCTAGCAGTGGTGGGTTGCTCCCGGTTTGGCCGAGCCAGTAGCGGTGATGTTATTACGTCACCGAACTGGTTCTCTTTCTTCGGGAGCTGGGCCCTCCCGCCCGCCCCGCGTTATTCCGACCTTATATTTCTTCTTTTTTCGCTCAGCTGAGAAGTGCGGCAGAGCGGATTGCCGTACCTCAACTGGGCAGATTTGCGACGCGCTTGCGCAAAGCGCATGACCGAAGAGGCAATCGCGCGCAAAGCGCGCGCACAAAGAGAACCAGTAGTAAAGCCGGTTAGAACCCACCCCTGCTCTCTAGTAAGCGTACTTAGCACTGCAGAAGTACAGCTTGAAAGTAATTTCATGGCGATTCTTTCTTATTATTTACATATATTCTAACTTTATCTCAATCTATTTATATAATCCAACAGTTCACCTTAAATGAGCTGTTAACAACGGAAAAATGATATGTATATATGTGTTGTTTGTTTTGTGTTTGTTTTAATGTGTTTAAAATAAAAAACTTAAAAAAGAAAAGAAAGTAATTTCATGGCTTTAATAAAAAATTTTTAATTCCCTCCTTTAAAAAAAAATATAATATTGGGCATTTGTCTCAGTGGTAGAGAGAGCATTTAAGTGAATTGGGTTAGAATAGAATAGAATAACAGAGTTGGAAGGGACTTTGGAGGTCTTCTAGTCCAAGGTTTTGCTTCACGTTCTGGATCTGAGAATCACACTTCATTCTATCGTGAGGAACCTTTCCCCCCACCTCACATCTCAGTGGAATTGATGTATATTCAGAGTGGAGGTTGTGATGTAACAGGTCAGGTAAAACAATTGCCTAAAGCCTCTCAATTGTCTGAAGAACTGCTACTGATTAATTATGCATGAGATTTTATTTTTTACAGTTTCATAATACAGGAACAGTGGGATATCAGTGTTGCTTTAGGGCTCAGTCCTAAAGCTGTTGCTACAGCCCCTCTAGCTGTATCATGATGACGATTCACTAGCCATTCTTGAGGGACATATCTGCATCTCCTTTGTCTCATCCCCAACCCACGGCTGAAGCCACAGAACTTTCCCTTTAGCTGATTCAGTGTTAAAGTGTTGTCTTCTCTCTCCTTCTAGCACAAGCCCTGCCCCTGCCACATTCATTATTGTGTGTTTAGTAATAACCAGGGGGTGATTATTCAGAAGTCAGCATCTTCTTGGCTCTACTGGGCTGTTACAAGCACTCTCCCGCCCCTCTCAGGCTGGTGATTTCCCTCTATAACTGTTTTAATTTCAGCAGCAGATGCAACAGGCACTAAGTACAGCTTGGGCATTAAATGGGCACTTTTGTTAAGACAAAGAGATCAGTCATGGGGTGGATGGGGGTTGCACCACCTGATCTGCAAATGGGAGCTTCCTGAAAAAAAGCAAGTGAGGCAGAGATTCTCATCTATTCATGGATTAATTTTTTTATCTCTCTCAACTCCCCGCTCCCTCCCTCCATGCCAGGAAGGTGATTGGAAAATGTACTGATCGCTTTCCGTAACTTTTTAACTGTTCTCTATTCAACTATATGTTCAACTATTCTCACAAGGAGAGTAGAAATAGGCTGCGAGGAAAGATATTTTATTGCTTTATTGCTGCCTCATGGACCAGAGGAAAACAAATGAAGATGTCCTCTTAAGAAGAGGTGTGCTCTACCTGCTTCCTTAGCCCGGGGGATATGACTTCTATTCTTTTTCTGCATAACACTGGTTTAGTCATATACCAATTTATTATATACAATCAATCATGAAAACCTCATCCATGAAGCATTACGTTGTTTAGTGAAAACCTTAATTGAGATATGTCATGCGTATCTGGTGCCAACATTAAGACTCAGGAAGGAAAGGTTTTTTCCGCCTCAAGTCTGTTTCATGGGAGTATCTTACAGTTACCTTTCATCCTACTTCTTCTACGTTTGTTTGTGAAGCTGCTGTTATTGTCACTAATTTGCAGTTTTACTATGATTTCATTGCTAATTTGTTTACGATTTAGTTTGAAGTGTGTGACATCCAGAGCAGAACAGTTCCATGAAGCAAAAATGGTCAACCCTTTCAGGTTTGAAATGTTGAAACGCATCTTCTTAAAGATGAGGCTGACACATATATTGGAAGAATCCAGAGCCAATAGCCTTGCCCTTAAAACACCACATTTTCCAGCCTAAAGACAGTGCCAAGTAGAAAGGTGTGATCTAATGAGGTTTTTGAATGTACAGGTAACATTAGATAGCTTGGCATAATCTTTCATGAAGCTAACTTTTCTGATATACCAAAGCTATTAATCAACAAATGTTTTCTGCATCCACTAGTGATTCTTATTGTATCTCATGTGCATTGTCTAGGTCTCATGTGGAACATTATATAAATGTGCTCTAGGTCTAGATAAATAATTGAGGTATAAATGGCTTGGGGGGGTTTCACCTTCATTGCAGGGCTTAATAATTCATTGCTTTGAAATGCATAACGTTGAATCCTCTCAGTCATTTAGGTGAACATGTTTTCTTTCTCACAGCACCAAGATAAAATCTGGAAAGTAGCAAAAGTCCACATGCTGAATGCTTTTTTAATGCAGACATATATATAATGTGTGTGTGTGTATGTGTGCATGAGTGGGTATGTACATGAGTATAGATACCATACCATACCATAACATTGACATTTTAAAAATTATAATTGATTTTTTCTCAAAATCCTTATAATTAGTAGTGGTTATTTACAGGTTTATGTATAAATATTTGTGACTATTACCTAATAAAGTACCATTTTAATATTTTATTCATGTTTTGTGGTACTTGGTGTTGCATGAAATTTTGGTTTATGACCATAGACAAATATTATTTTTGTATAAAATCTGTACAAAAACAATTGTACAGTGAAGCAAAGTATTTGTTGCAATATTTTCAGGATCAGACTCAATAAATCTAGTAAGAGTTAAGAGTTCAAATATATCTCTCTTTATTTACACAAGGCATTCTATATTCACTGAATATTCACAGATAGAAGCCAGGAATGGGTGCGTGCAGCTCCTTATATATACAATGGGTGGAGCTAGATATGGGAGTGGTAAAGTATGAATACATTAAGAAGTGAAGAATAAATTAACCCCTGATATCCCGTTCATATACTATTTACATATTAGAGAATAAGGCATTTACATGTGACAAATCCCCCTCTAAATGCCGATTCGATATGCTACACCAATTACATTCAGATTCAGAACAATACAAAACACATAACTTGGAAGTCAAGTATTTATGTTGCTTAGATGGCAAAGGCTTTGTCAATATGTCAGCTAATTGTTCTGATGTCTCACAATGTACCACTTTAATAAATCTATCCTGAGATAATTGTCTCACATGTTTAAATTTTATGTCTATATGTCTGGACCTCTGTCCAATGGCGTCAGACCTAGATATTTCGATAGCCGCTTTATTATCTTCATGCATGACAAAAGGTAAGGCAGGTTTTTTCCAAACATCAGAAATTAAATCATTAAACCATACAAGGTTATTTGCTGCTTTAGATAAACAAACATATTCTGCTTCTGTCGTTGAAGTGGCCACTAAATCTTGTTTGCCAGTGTACCAGTAAACTGGACAATCGTTTAGAAGGAATAAATAACCAGATGTACTTTTTCTGCATGAAGTGTCTCCAGCCCAATCCGCATCTGCGTAACATGTGAGGTTTGGCTCCTTGACATTATTAGGCTCTAATATCAAACAAAAATCTAAGGTATTCTTTAAATATCTTAATATCCTTTTAACAGCTTCCCAATGGTACATTGTTGGTTTGCTGACATGTCTGGACAATAAATTGAGGGGTAAAGCGATATCAGGTCTAGTCCAATTGGAAATGTAAAGAAGGGAACCTATGATTGATCTATAGAATGTGTTATCTTTGAATTCAGGGGATGATTCATCTGCATTTTTTAGGAAGTCAGTCTGCATAGGAGTGTCACAGGGTTTGGCATCGCTTAGATTACATTTGTTCAAGAGTTCTATGATCTTATCTCTCTGAGAAAGCTTGAATCCTCTTCTAGTTTTACTAATTTGAACACCAAGATACTTATTTACTTTGCCTAAAGATTTCAATGAGAAATGTTCATTTAGCTTTGTTACAAATGTTTCTCTTCTCTCTTTATGTTTACCTATGTACAAAATGTCATCCACATAGATCAATACAAATTCTATGTAATCATCACCCTTTTTAACAAAGAAACAGTTATCAGCAGTAGTAGCATTGAAATCCATAGTTTTAAGTACTTTTACTAAACAATCATACCATCGTTTACCAGATTGTTTTAACCCGTATAAACTTTTGTTTAATAACCAAGTTTCATTCTTGTTTGTGTATTGACTGTGAGGTGCTCTTACATATATTTCCTTATCTAATTTTGCGTGTAAATACGCAGTCTGTATGTCATATTGGAATACATCGAGATTGAGTGCTGAAGCTACAACTAGAGCTGTTTTGACACTCTCAGTTCTTACTGTGGGGGAGTATGTGTCAGTATAGTCCTCCGGATATTTCTGTGCATAACCTTGTGCAACTAATCTAGCCTTGTATAGAGTATTGCCTCCTTCTAAATTTTTAATTTTATATATCCACCTAGTGCCAATAATGGTTTTGTCCTTTGGTGCAATTGCAGGTGTAAATACATCTAATCCTTGTAAGCTTTCCATCTCTTTTGTCATTGCTAATTCCCATTTTTCTTTTTCTTTACGAGGAAGTTTTAACACTTCCTCATACGTATTAGGTGTCGTTGATTCTCCATCCATATGCATTATATAATCCTTATATTTATTTGGCATTTGGTTTCTGGTGTTTCTAATTGTTTTTTCAGGTTTACTATTATTATCGTGCAAATATCTTGCTTCCTTTTTTGTTAATGTATCTGTCTTTATTTTGTGTTGACTATTTGTCCATGTTTTGGTTTTGTTTCTATGTTTGTTGTCATTTTGCTTTTCTATAGTCCTTTTCTCTTGGGATTTTGTATCTGTGTTGTTGCTTGGGAATATTTCATTAAGATGTATTTTAGACCAATTGGCCTGTTCATGGAACACAGCTGTTCTGGAAACTATAAATTTGTTATTATTATCAATGAACCTGTATCCTTTTGTACCTGTCTCATATCCCATAAATCTAAGTCTTCTAGACACATTTTCTCCCTTTCTTCTTAATTGTTTAGGTATGTGTACGTCTGCAGTGACTCCAAATATGTGCATGTGTGCTAATTTTGGTTTCCTATTATACATCACTTCATATGGTGTCTTATTTACAATGCTGGACCAAGTTCTATTTTGTGTGTAATTGGAATAATGTAGGGCTTCTGACCAGAATTGTTTGCTTAAACCAGCATCTTCTAATGTGCATCTAATCATGGTTTGTAATGTTGAGTTCTTCCTCTCTGCAATTCCGTTCTGGAATGCAGAAAATGGACTAGATGTGTAATGTAACATCCCTTTGTCCTTCAGCCATTGGGAGAATTCCTTAGACATGAATTCACATCCCCTATCTGTCATGATTTGTTTTATTTTGATATTGTGTTGTGTTTCTACGCGTTTGTAAAATTCTTTAAATTTCTGAAAGGTTTCATCTTTGTGCTTTAATGTGTAAACAAACCCATAGCGACTATAATCGTCCACAATGGTTAAGAAGTAACGTTTTTTATAAGTGATTGATGGAGTTAGTGGGCCAACCAGGTCCATGTGTACTAAATCAAAAATTTTGTTGGTTGACCTTGTTGATTTTCTAGGCCTGGGACTAGTTTTTAGTTTTGTAGATTTACATACTGAGCATTCCAAATAGTTTTCACAATTTTTTATTTTAACACCTTCTGCGTGTTCAGTCATTTTTTGTACCACAGGAAAACTGGCATGTCCTAACTTCCTATGTAAAACATGAGCACACTCATCATGAATTGGTTTACCTATTTTTGGTTTTTTTTCATTATGTGCATCCTTGTGATTATGAGCTACTTTGCATTCATCATTGTCACTGTTGCTAATGTTTCCATTATCTAGTTCAATACAATCTTCCATATTTGAATCAATATTGTGTAACCATTTCTCCTTTGTTATTAAATAAGGTAGGCCTCCTTTAATTATTACTGTACCTACATCTATTTTATTTTTCTCCAAGGTCGCTCTTCCTTTTGAAAACACAATATTAATATCAGAATCTCTGCTTAGTTTTATGGCACTTAGTATGTTATGAGGTATCTCAGGTATTAGTAATACCCCCTCTATTTTTCCTAGGCCAGGTAAGGTTACATTCCCTCTACCTAATACTTGGACCTTTCTTGGTTAGCTACCTTTATTACAAATTTATCTTCTACAAATGAAGATAATATACTTTTATTATTAGTGGTGTGATTAGTTGCTCCAGAATCAATAAGCCAATTATTGTTCTCAGTTTGCTGTATGTTAGTGTTGTCTTGTTTGTTTAGTCCATTCAGTGAACCAGATTTTCTATCCTTTGAATTATCTCCGCCCCCTCTACGCTCTTTGTAATTTGGAGGGCTTCTATATCTATGTCTATCAATGGAAGACTGTCTATAGTTGTATTTATTTCTATGTTCTGACCTATGTCTTTCTTTTAAAATTTTGGGGCAATCTCTCCTATTGTGTTCCCTGGATCCACAGTTGTGGCATCTAAATGTTTCATTATATCTTTCTTGAAAAGCTACTTTTCTATATGGTTTGTGTTCTACGTGGTTGTTAGAGCGACTCCTCCTTGAATTGTCTTCAGCTATTAACTTATTGGATAGACTTTCTATGGATAAGTATCCTAGATTGATTGTGTCTAAATGTGACATATAATTATCCCATGATGGGTCAAGTGAGTTGATGATAACACTTTTCATCGTTTGGTCTGAAATCACCTCCCCCCTTAAATGCAGTTCAGCTCTTATTTTGTTTAAAGATATTAAATGTTCACTTATGGAAACCCCTGGTTTTATCCTAGAAGAAAATAAATCTTTAGACATTCTTGTGGTAGTAGCTACACTATCACTGTGAAATAAATTGAACATGCATTGAATAATTTCTGAGACAGTCAGATTTTGCTTAATGCTGTGATACATAGTAGGAGATACACTAGAAATTAATAAGAAAAATGCTCTATGGTGTAAGCAGTCTAACTTTAGAGTCCAAGGTCTTTTTGGGGGATTAGTGATAAAAAACAGTAAGTTTTCTTTCATAAAGACAACCTGGAGCTGCTGATACCATTCTTGTAAATTAATGCCATCTATTCTCAGCTTTGGGAAGTCACTGGGCAAGTTTCCGACATTATTGGGTCCATTAGTTACAACCGGAGGTAGTCCGTGGTCTTGTAAATGCTGGAAATTACAAAACGGCGTGGGAATGCTCGCAACGAGCCTGCACGATCCTTTCAGCAACTCATGTCTTCCTGGGCTCTCTGCATAGTCTTGCGCATGCGCGTTGCTTATTTCGTCCCTGGAGTCGTCGTGAGAGGTTCTCGTCGTTGCGGCTCGCTCGTTCTGCTCCTCCTCAGATGAATCGGTCTCCGGCTCGATCTTGGGAGTCCTGACGATGGCGGTTGTTCTTTTTCTTCTCTTGAGAGCGTTGGTGCTTGCATCAGTCTGCGGTGTGGGGCGGTATCTGCAGGGCTCTCTGGGTTCAGGCGTCGGTGCTCTCGTCGTCAGGATGGGAGCGGGTAGATTTTGAGACGTTGGCTTGCTCGCTTGCTTTCTAGTTGACTTTTTGGTAATCTTTAGTTTCGGTCCAAATGCAGCAAAAAGCGTTTTCATTGCTGACTTTATTTGAGTATCTGTTGAATCACCTTCGCTTTCCGATTCTGATGCTTCTGAGGTGTTTGACTTTTCTTTTTCGTTTTCATTATCTAGTAATGTCTTTCGCGCCAGAAATTTTGAATCGAGTTTTCTGATTGGCTCTGTTTCGTTCACCCTGGAGGTCTGTTGAAACCAAGATGGCTGCCATTCAAAATTTTGCGCGGGATCACCGTTTTTCTTCTTCATAGCGTTTTTTTCTGTAATCGTATCACTCACTATTTTTGAATCTTTTGGCTTTTCAGTAGCGATGTGCTTCTCTCTCGCTGCTCCGCTGTTTTTCAGCATATCTTGGAGGTTCGTGATGAGGCTTTCATCGTTCTTCTGGCTTTTTAACAATTTTAATATCTCTGACCTGAGTTCGTTGTTTTCTATTTTGATTTCCTCTCGGTCATCATTTTCATTTATTATTTCTTCGTCTTCAGTAGTGTATTCTTCAGATTCTCTCGAAATCGCATTTGTGGACTCATCGATTATTTCTTGATCCGTTTCCATTTCTTTGCTGTATGCCCTGGTGTTGGGCCTATCTCTCTTAGACATATTTAATTTTTATTGAGTCAATTCAACCATCCTCTGCTACCAGCTTGTTGCAATATTTTCAGGATCAGACTCAATAAATCTAGTAAGAGTTAAGAGTTCAAATATATCTCTCTTTATTTACACAAGGCATTCTATATTCACTGAATATTCACAGATAGAAGCCAGGAATGGTTGCGTGCAGCTCCTTATATATACAATGGGTGGAGCTAGATATGGGAGTGGTAAAGTATGAATACATTAAGAAGTGAAGAATAAATTAACCCCTGATATCCCGTTCATATACTATTTACATATTAGAGAATAAGGCATTTACATGTGACAGTATTAAAGGAAAAACCTAACCAAAACTATATGTAAACAAACAGAAACAAAACAGAAAAGAAAAATAATAATATATTCAAAAGAAACAAAAGGAGCTTAACCAAAAAAATTCAATAAATAAAAATATAAAACAAATTATCATAGGTATTCTACAATTTTAAACCCTTAATTCATACAAAGTAATCCATACACATCATTAAAATTCCATTTTCAAACAATAATTTGATCCTAGATCATAAACCTGTAAAACAATCTAGTGAATTTTTTCAGCCAGTACTGACGTAAAATAAAACTTGATATTTGAATGTTTCATATTTGACTTGACATATCACGACCTAAAAATGTAGACAGAGAAAAAGATTCACCCACACCCAGATTGTATCTGCCTGAAAGGTATGAATTTAAACAATTTTGGGTAGTTACGCAATGGCCTGGAAGAGTACATGTGAAACTCTTAGCCCACTAAAACCTGTTTTTTAAACAGAATCTGCATAATTATCAGGGCTGTTGCAATGATTCCTATAGAATGCAAGCAGTTATGCCCTTTCCAACTCTATGATCCTATGGACAGAAAAAAGAAAGAAAGAAAGAAAGACTATAGAGCAATTTGAGAACTACATGGTTCAGCATGGGTACCTATCAGGGGTGAAATCCAATTTTTTTCCCTACCGGTTCTGTGGGCGTGGCTTGGTGGGCGTGGCAGGGGAAAGATATTGCAAAATCTCCATTCCCACCCCGTTCTGGGGCCAGCCAGGGGTGGTATTTGCCGGTTCTCTGAACTACTCTAAATTTCCACTACCGGTTCTCCAAAACCTGTCAGAACCTGCTGGATTTCACCCCTGGTACCTATAAATAGTGCTTATTAAGACAAGAGCCAGAATTTGTTAAATATTAAGTGTTAATTTTGGAGAAAATGGTGAAACCATTACTTGTTGAAAGACTTTGTTTGGTAAATTGTATTTAAATTATAAAAATTATAGTCTTGATTCTCATGATTCATCATCCTTCTAGGACTATACTGCAACAATATATTTGCGACAACGCTGGACCGATCCCCGTCTGGTTTTTCAGGGAAACCGAAGTTTTACTCTGGACGCCCGGCTGGTGAAATATCTGTGGGTACCTGACACATATATTGTGGAGTCAAAAAGGTCTTTCTTACATGAAGTTACAGTAGAGAATCGGCTTATACGGTTGTTCTCCAATGGGACAGTCTTGTATGCTTTGCGGTAAGTCTTGCTTGCCTTCTGATACACCACTTTTGCACAAGGGCCATAAACTGATGTTTAGTCCAGTAAGATGAAGATACAGTTGGAGAACGGGTGGGCTGGTTGGAAAAGTGTGGTTCAACTAAGTCTGAAAGGGGCTAATCTTCCCCTAAAGCAGTGATGGCTAACCTTTTCCAGACTGAGTGCCCAAAGCGTGTGCGCGCATCCGAACCCCCCAAATGCAATTCGCACACAACCGCCATGCATAAGCCCCAGCCCCCACGCATGTGTGCATGCCCCTGTGCATGCGCCCCACTCCCCCGCACAGAGACCCGAAGACCAGCTGGCCAGTGGGAGGCGAGCGCGCATGCGCAGCAGAGCTGAACTGGGGCGACGGCTTGCATGGCATCAGAGAGGGCGCTGCGTGCTACCTCTGGCACGCATGCCATAGGTTCGCCATCACGGCCCTAAAGGATCAAGTTTGAAGCTCCATCTTTGATATTAGAACTACAATGTTCTTTTACATGGAGTGCTTTGTAACAGCTCAGGCTGGCATGTTGGCATACAGGTCCTACCTGGGTAAAGATAGCTTGATTTCCATGATCTTATTACATCTTCTCATCTAGATTACTGCAGTCAGTACTAGTGATGGCAAACCTTTTGGGGCTCAGCATGTCAAAAACTCCTAACTTGATTCTTCCACCCACCCACTACACCCCCAAATAAAAAAGAAGTAATTCATATTCATTTTTATATAAAAATATGGTCCAACCATGTGCATGATCTCCAGGATTTGCTTTGTAGCACTTATGTGAAGGCTGCACCCTATTCTCGCAGAACCTCAGCAGTTTGTGTCTAATGGAGTAATATCTGGTTCCTCTTATTTTTGTAAGTGAAGCTATTGTAGACACACACTAACCACCAAAGGAAAGTCCCAAAGGTGCTTTTTCCAAAAGGCAACTGGACTCTTGTTTTTTTTTTTCTTTGAAAATGTTTTGCTTCTCATCCTAGAAGTTTCTTCAGTTCTAACTTAGAACTGAAGACGCTTCTTGGGTGAAAAGTGAAATGTTTTCAAAGAAAAAACAAAGAAAGTCCAGTTGCCTTTTGGAAAAAGCATTTTTGGGACAACCATGACCTGGATGATTGAGAAACTCCATAGACATCAATGCTTAATTTGCAGCCACTGTAAGTATTAACAGTTGCTTAATCTTTAAAGCAGAAACATTGCCATCTAGGGGCTGCTATGAAGAATACAGATGCCCCATAATAAATACTTATGTGGTTTCTCTCCTTTTGCAGAATCACCACCACTGTTGCATGTAACATGGATCTGTCCAAATATCCACTGGATACACAGACTTGTAAACTGCAGATGGAAAGCTGTAAGTATGTCACTCAAGAGGAAAGTGAACATTTTTTCCTCCTATTTGATCTGAGTTGCTTAATGCATAATTAGATTACCAATTTGAACATCTCATTTGTATTTTTGACTGTAAAGGTTTCTACTTATCCTTTTAATTATGGAATCATTTAATTCATGCTAATGTTACAGAAAAACATGGGAAGAGCAGTGCCATATTCAGCTAGACAGTCCAACATCTCAACTTTACACCAATCTTTATGCATTCAACATTCACCCCAGCGACAACACATCACACAAGCCATTTAATGGGCTCCATCCCGCTCTGGGTTCCCCAGGCCCGCTGGCAGAACCTTCCAGTGCCTTCTGGAAGAGTGTTAGAGTGGGACATTTGCTGATATCTACCTAAAAATAAGCTAAATTGGGTGGTGGGGTGTTGCCTCTTTTGTTTTGCATCATTCCATATTTTTCAGCTTCTTGAAGTCTTAGAAGCCTCTTTCAGAAAATGTGACAGATGTGGCACTAGACTTCCATCCTCAGAGTGACATTTCTTGACTTTGGATGAGGGCATTCAATAGAATTTTACTATCATTGTTACAGTTTTACCAAACACGGCCTTGTAATAGTTCTTGTTCAGAGCTACTATTATGGGAGCGGGTTCTCTAGAATTGCCACCACAGCATTTTGGGATATAATGAAGAGCATTGATTGATGCTGAAAATTAAAAAGCCTTCTGCTTCTATAATATACTGGTTTGAAAGATGTCTTCCATTTCAGTCAAATAATCCACATGTGGTCAGCATCAATGTAACACTCATGACCCATTGCAGGATCTGCAATTGAAACAAAACAGCAAGTACGAAAGTAAGGAAATATCCTAAGGAATTCAAGTGTAATGAAGGAAATTTTGTCAAATTTATCAAACTAACTCAACAATTGTTAAAGGTAAAAGGAAGGTTAGGCAAATGAGCGGTCACCATTCTTGGAGGGGCTTCAAACCATCATATATTTCTATTTATTAATTGACCTCCTACTTTGACATAGTTAATTAGTAGTTCAGTTAGGGTTCAGCTCAGACAGTAATTTGGACGTGACTTCAGTGATGGATTGGGACATTTCTGTGACCTCTGTCTCAGGCGAGGTACAGGATAAATTTATTCCTTGTAAATCCTTCTAAAAACAGATTTAACATCATTTGGGATCAAATATCTTTAAAGATCTTTTCTATTTTCTATTTCATCTATTTCCAGATTCACAGCATTTGTTGTACTTGAGCTATACTGAATGACCCTTATTGACAGAAGTGATACATACTCAGTATCGGAGCTAGATTAGAACTTCTAGTCATCAGAACACTGGTTAGCATCGATCTAAAGCAACTTCTCATGATTTGGGGAGTTTTGAAGACCTTTAACCCACTTTAGTATGGCATTTTTAAAAAAATCTGAACAAGAAAGATGGAACAATCTTGTCAACTTGTACTTTAACCTGAGAAATTTCAAACTTGATGCATGTGCAAAAACATTTCCTTAGTAGGTAGCTACCTATCTGAGAGGGAAAGCATCTTAGGAAATAGCAATAGCTCTTAAATTTATATACTGCTTCATAGTGCTTTACAGCCCTGTCTAAGCAGTTTACAGAGTCAGCCTATTTCCCCCAACAATCTGGGTCCTCATTTTTTTTCATCTCAGAAGGATGGACAGCTGAGTCAATGTTGAGCCTCGTCAGGACTGATGCCTGCAATACTGCATTCTAACCACTGTGCCACCAGGGCCCTTAATCAGTTCGATCAACATCCAGAAAAAAAATGTACAAGTGACTATTAAATTGACTTATTATCTGACAGATTTTCTGCCACTGGACTGAGTCTGAAATTAAATCACTTGAAATATATTACAGCATAATGCCACAAATTTTGCTCCGGAGAAGGCTATAGATCCTGACCAGGGGTGGGCTTCAAAAAGTTTAGCAAGGAGTTCTCTTCACCCAGTTGCTGGGCGGTTAGTGGCCATGGTGGGTGTGGCCTAGTTTGCCTCTGCACCATGGTGGGAGGTGTTTTTGCCCTCCCCGGGCTCCGGAGGCTTTCTTTGAGCCTCCGGGAGGGCGAAAACGGCCTCTCCAGGCTCCGGAGGCTCTCTGGAGGCCGGAAACAGGCCCGTTTCTGGCCTTCCTGGACTTCCGGTAGGTCTGTTTTTTGCCCTCCCCAAGCCTCCGTACGCCTGCACATACCTGCATCCAAAACAGGCCACGTCGGGATTCCTGGGAGGGGCAGGTTGGGGTGGGTGGAGCCAGCCAGGAGTGGGATTTGGGAGTTCTTTGAACTGCATAGAATCTTAGCTACAGGTAACCCTAAACCTAACCCTAACCCCTATGAACCCCCAGCAGCCTACCCCTGATCCTGGCCCCTAAACAACTCTATTCTTCTGCTAGTCTAGACTCTAGATCAGGGGTGTCAAACTCGATTTCATTGAGGGCTGCATCAGGGTTGTATTTTACCTTGGAGGGCCGGGGGTTGGCCGTGGCTGGGGTGGGCGTTTGACACAGGGTCAAGATGCATTTTTCCCCTTCTTTTCTTTTTTTCCACAGTTTGTTACTATAACGATTTTCCTATCTCTTCTACCAGCTATTACTGGCAAACATTTATTACTTATTCTTCATACTCCATTAAACTTTTTATTTCTAAATTTATACCACATTGTTTAATAGAAAATTGCTTTTCCAGGCAGAAAAGCTATTTATACTATTGAATTTTCATTATCCAACTAATAATAAAAATAAAATAGCATAAATAACATGATAATACAAAATCTAACAGCAGAGATAAATTTCCAGGATAGTAAATAGAAATGGCTGTCAATTATAGATTGTTGATTGTAAATTAAATGGGTCTACAGTATGTAAAATCTGGCATTAAATTGTAGCATTAACATAGGATGTTGCTTGTTTTCTATCCAGATCAGGCACTTACTTGAGGCCACATAATTATAATCCAGTCCAATTCAGTCTTCCTGCAGCACTCTGCCGGCCGAAAACGGACCTCATGGAGGCCCCACGCGGTCCATTTTTGGTTGGCAGAGTGCTGTTGGAGGACAGGAAGGCCGAAAATGGGCTGCAAGTCTGTCCCTTGATATTTCCAGGCTGGAAATATCACTTGGATCTGGCCCCCAGTCATTGAGTTTGACACTCCTGCTCTAGATATATTATTTATACCATTTCGGATAACAATGTTACAGCTAAATTTAAATCAGGTTTGCTTGAACATCGTCTGTCTGTCTGTCTGTCTGTCTGTCTGTCTGTCTGTCTGTCTGTCTGTCTGCCTGCCTGCCTGCCTGCCTGCCTGCCTATCTATCTATCTATCTATCATCTATGTATCCCTATCTATCCTGATCCTTAATAGCTTTATTTGTTACATGCCATCTTTTCACCTAAGGGATTTTTTTTAGCACATTTCATCTGAGTAGTATGGTTTTCCAACTTTGCTACCACCTTTGTGACTTTGCCACTAATTTTTCCTCTTTAAATATGTCCAAAAGAGGTGGCATTTTCCTCTCTTATTTTGCATCTATTGCAGCCTTTCACATATGGAATGGAAATATTTTCTCATCCTCTTCTCAGATAGTTTCTTAAAGGAGTTGACAATGTATTCTACTTCCTTTCTGACATTTTCTCAGTGCTTGCTGTTTGGACACACACATGAAGGCTGAAGACTTTTCTCTTTGTTCTTCTCTGTAACAAGTTCAATAATGACTTAAATCTCATTATATGAAGGCCAATTTTTAGTTCTCAGCTACTAGACTGAAGTTCCAATGGAAGTCACTATTATTTTCACATTAAAATCCTATTAGTTTGTGTTAAATAGCGGGCGGTTGAAGAAAGGACTCGATACAAAGTATAATATCAATGCTTTATTTAAGCTCTGTAACAGCAATGGCAACTCCAGCCGCGGCAGCCCTTTATAAGCAGGAGCTGTCCGTGGCTTCAGCCACTGACGTTTCTCTAAATTTCCCGCTCTCAGGATTTATTCCTGATTGCCTCATTTAAACTGTCACTTAATACTCAACAGTTTGCATGATTAACTTTATTTACAATGCAGAAAACTAAAATAGTAATGACTAGTTTTCTTTTTTTAATATATAGGTGGTTTTAGCATTAAAAAAAAGATTGGCACAGAAAGAGGAAATAATTGGTTTCCCTATCAAACTTTCATGTAATATTATTCTTATTAAACTATATGCTCATTGCCAACAAGTGAAGCCAGTACAATAAATGTCTAGAATTAATGCAATTTAAATATGAACAACCTCTAGATGAAAAACAAATCATTTCTTCAATTGTTTCCCTAAGTAACTGCTGCTATCACTATTATAAGGTAGGCAGAAATTTTGAAAAAAAAGAGATTTGGATAAATTGTACTGGGAGAATAAAAACCTCCTGTAGTATTAGATACTTGATTTAATCATGTTTGCCTAGGGTAAAACACAGTTTCTCACTGTGGGATATTCATCAGGGCTTTTTTCATGACAATATTGTCTTTTTTATTGAATGACAGATCTATACATAAATTACCAAGAAGCTAAAATATTTGCTTGTTTATTGCACTTTGATTTTAGGAGAGCTGTTTGCCTCTTGGATTTTGCAGTGATTTATCTCTGAGGAATGAGGGAACGGACAGACCTGTCCCAATGTCTGAATTGGTTAGACAGTTGCATCCTAAGCTTTATTTAGTTTGCTATAGAAATAGCTATTTTAGATTGATTGGGATCATCTGATTCAAAGTATTTATCCTCATTATTAAGAGGGGGGGAGGAAGAAAGGAAGGAAGGAAGGAAGGAAAATTCATATGACTAGGGTAACTGACAGTCCTCTTTCTTCCCTTGTTGTTCTAGTCTAATTTTCATGGGCAGCAGCTCAGCCAAGTGATTCCTTAGAGGTGCATTCCTGTACCAGCTGAAAATGAGAACTGTGCAACTTTCTGTTCATTTGCTCTGAAGCAGCAAGGAGGAGCTATTAAAGGTGTCATGCTAAATGAGGCAAGGGAAATATAGGAATCATCCTGCAAGAGATTGGCAATCAGGGAAAACTCTAGGTGGATACCCTACAGTCCATCATAAATTAAAACCTTTGAATCAAGGAAAGATATAGAAGAGATAAAAGAACATGACAGCTCCGAGAGCCAATCAGCTAGGAGGTTGAGCTATTCCAAGACTCAAAAGAAATGCATGAAACCTGTCTGCATTTTGTGTTTTCTGTCTATACCAGGGTATCAAACTCACAGCCCGCAGGCCAGATCCATCATATGCTGGCCACGCCCACCTCCGGTTTAGTGAAGGGGAAAAAAGTTGTGATAGATGTGACCACAACATGTCATCGCGAGTTTGACATCCCTGGTCTATACCCTTGAAAGTAAATTTCTCTCTAAATGCAAATATTGTTGTTGCTACATCTTAAACCTATAATTGGTTTGATTATTTCCCCCTTCCAATGGATAATCAGTCTGAATTAACTACCATGAGCTGGCTTGACATCAATTAGCTGCCCTACTGCAGGGGTCAGCAACCTGTGGCTCTGGAGCCGCATGTGGCTCTTTCATCTCTCTTCTGTGGCTCCCTGTTGCTGGTCAATGCCACAATTTTGAGAGGAGCTTCCGGTTATTGGGGGGGGGGAAGCATGGCATGCCAGGAGGGGACTCTATGGCAAGGGGCGGGTTTTCTAGTTGGCTCCACAATTGATAGGGCTTTTGGTTAGGACAGATAGAGGAAAAAGAACATCGCACTAGGAGGAAACTCTAGGTAGGGGAACCAGACTTCCAGTTGGCTCCAGAATTGAATGGGGGGCTTCTGGTTAGGATCTTTGTGCTCTTTGAGGGTTTAAGGTTGCCGACCCCTGCCCTAGTGGAATGCTGACGACCATTCCTCTCAAGATAAAGGCAGCATCCAAAAGTAGGAGTTGCTGAGGTGGGCTGGTGGAAGTGGGCTTCCCATCTCCCAACTCTTCTGAATACAATTTAAAATGCACGTTCTTGATGTTCTGTGAGAATGCTTCTCTTGCAGATGTTTCATTAATTGGCTAGGTACCACCATCAGTGCAGTGCACTGGTAATGAAACATCTGCAGGAAGACAAACAAGCTCACAGAACATGAAAAACCCAACAACTCAATCTTGAGCCACATATATTCTCCAATTTGATACTTGAGAAAAGAGCATGGGCATGCTTGCATGTTTTCAAGAGCATGGTTCTCATAGAATTGCTAATTAGCTTTTGTTCTTTTTTGCCAATAGCTGCCTAGGATGATCATCACCAGGTGTTCAGCTCCTTACTCAATGACCTTTTCTTCTTTTTAATGTTATGACTAGGGGGATATGATGAAAATGATGTCCGTTTCGTGTGGTTGAGGGGAAATGATTCTGTCCATGGCCTTGAGAACTTGCGGCTCTCGCAGTACACAGTGGAACATTTTTACACGCTTGTAACCATGTCACGTCAAGAAACAGGTAACAAATCAGCAGTGGAAATAAAGACGGTGTGGAGAGCAAGGTTTATGTCAGATCTAACTATTTTCAGTGCCCTAACCACCCCTGAAGCTTTCTCTGACAAGGAGAGCTCTGCAAGTAAAGTTTCTGCAAGATACCCTGTCCAAATCATATGCTCAGCCTTTACACTTGACACTACTTTATATTATTATCATGTCACATGGAGATTTGGAGTAATCTGGTTCTTAGTGAGAAGTAGCACATCATTTCCTTCTCTGAAAGAACAGTATAAGAATATATTATATTTTTTTCTTTCTTGGACCAGGCATTTATCCAAGACTGGTCCTGCAATTTGAGCTCAAGAGAAATATCCTTTATTTTATTCTGGAGACTTATGTGCCAAGCAGTCTGCTTGTCATTTTGTCTTGGGTTTCTTTCTGGATCACTCTGGATTCAGTCCCTGCAAGAACATGTATTGGTGAGTGACATGAAAAAGACGCACTTGTTTTATGGATGCATAGATGAGGGGTGGACTGAGGAAAACTTTGCTTAGATAAAAACACGGGTTATCTTAAATGCAAGATTTAAAACATTATGCAACCAAACTGTTTAGAACTAAATGAATAGCCACCACAATTTCATATTGGTGGAGTTTCCAATTTTCTCAAATTTTGGATGGGAAGTTGTAGATCAGTGGTGAAATTCAATTTTTTTTACTACCGGTTCTGTGGGTGTGGTTTGGTGGGCATAGCTTGGTGGGCGTGGCAGGGGAAGGATACTGCAAAATCTCCATTCCTACCCCACTCTGGGACCAGCCAGAGATGGTTTTTGCTGGTTCTCTGAACTACTCAAAATTTCCGCTACCGGTTCTCCAGAACCTGTCAGAACCTGCTGGATTTCACCCCTGTTGTAGATGCATTCATTATTTGACCTTGTATCTGGAATGTAAAATGATAGATATTGCATGATTTGTATTGGTTGGCATTACCTGATGATTTTGATTTTGGCATGGTTTATATGTAGAATCTCATAAACTATAACTTACTGAACATCATTACAGGTATTTTAAAAAGCTGTATTGAATGAAAAATTTAAAATGTAAAATTTAAAATATCCTTGCATGTCAACCTCAAAGCAACATCAGAATATGGGATAATATATATTTATATTTTACACTGTCTTCCATGGATGCTCAAGTATTTTGGAAATTTATTATCAGATATTTCTCAAGTAGAGGATTAGTAATAGTGGGTCAACTCTCTGAAAATTTCAAATTTCACAAAAGATGTATTGCTCATCTCTACATTATTCCTCACATTAATGTTTTCTGTAATATAAAGAAAATAATGTTCTAGGATATCCTTTTCCTTCATATAAGTGTAAGATTCAGTAATATCCCTTGCACATGCTATACTTATTCTAAGACCCTTTGCATTACACTTGAAAACAAATTGAATGTTCCTTGAAGGCTGAATGATAGAAAGGACTGACTGAGGATGGATAAAAAGGATGGAAAGATAGATAGAAAGATGATACAAAGACTGTAAAAGGAAGAAAGAAAGAGAGAGAGAAAAAGAGAAAGAAAAAAAGAAAGAAAGGAAGAAGAAATATTTTATTTCTTGACAATGTCACACTTTGAATGGAGATTTTAATCCATCCCCACTTCCACAGTGTAAGTGCTATGGGGAAAATCTATTTGGTTATATGGCTGTTTTTTGCTTTCTGCATGCTGTCTGCTATCATCTCATCAAAAGCTTTCAGGATTTAACAATATGGCCCTAAAAAACAAAAACAGATAGCATTCTCACATATCAGAAACTACCAGGTGTTTATAATAATCCATGGCTTTTCACAAAAAGCTACCCATGAAAGAACCATCTGTTGTGTCAAATTTCAGACAAAAGTATTCTGTGTTCATTTTTTTGTTTTTTGTTTTAAATCTGACTGTATTTTCCAGGTGTAACCACAGTTCTCTCAATGACAACTTTGATGATGGGGTCCCGAAAGTCAATGACAAATGCCAATGGTTTCATAAAAGCCATTGACATTTACCTGGGCATCTGCTTCAGCTTTATATTTGGGGCGTTGGTGGAATATGCAGTAGCACATTACATCACATCACAGAAACAAGCGGCTAACGAGACCCAGAAGGTAAACCTTGTTCAGTCAGATTATGTAGTGAACAAGCATTTTCAGTGGATGGATGAATGTGTGGATAGCTAGAGAGATAGATAGATAAATAATTATACATGGATTTGTTCCCTCTAGGAATTATGTCAATAAAACAGCTGGAAAGGCTGCATTGAGACTTTAACATGACACAGTGGATTTGTGTAGTTTGCTGGGGTGTGGGGGGGAAGAGCCTGGGTTCTTCTTTCTTCCAAACTCAGAAACAGTTCTTGAAGAAATAAGTCACAGTAGAAGAAAGAAGGTGAATCCTCTCTTTAGTTCAGCCTGTGACCTCCCTTTGGGATCTGGAAGTCAGAGGATCTTCATTGCTCTTCCATTCCTTCCCTATACAAGTTGAGTAGACTAGCAGCTGGATCTTACTTGAAAGCTTTGGATGGATCATTCTCCTGCTTTGCTCATGAGGAGAGCAAGCTGTCTTAGAAGATGAATATGGTGGAGTCCCATGGACTGTGAAGCTCAGTAGAGTAGCCAAGGCTACTCTCCCCACTTTACTGTCTGGTTCCAGAGTCCAAACAGAATTAGCTACAGCAGGGGTGTCAAACTCAAGGCCCTGGGGCCAGATCTTGCCCATGGGGTGCTTAGATCTGGCCCTTGAGGCCGCCCTGGAAATAGCGAAGGACTGGCCTGCAGTGCCTCTGCCAGTGAAAACAGAGCTCGCGAGGGCGGCCCTCCCAAGCTTCATTTTTGCTGTCAGAGGATTGCAGGAGGCCATCCCGGCAAAAAATGTAGCTCACGAGGACAACGTGTGGTCCCCCCCCCCCGAGCTCCATTTTTGCTGGCAGAAGGTTGCAGGAGGCCAACCAGCTGAAAATGGAGCTTGGGAGTCTGTTTTCGCTAGCAAAGTGCTCGAGCCACCACAGGCGCTGGGGGGGGGGACACAAGTGATGTCATGCAGGCCATGCCTCCCCTGGCCATGCTCCCTAGCTCCACTGAGGTAAAACATAACCCTGATGCGGCCCTCAATGAAATCGAGTTTGACACCCCTGTGCTAGAGGATCATGGCATGTTTTTGTGAGCAACCCTAACCCTAAAAAATATGCTGCTTATGGTATTATGAGAGAATTAATTTTATTCAGGTATGGAGATTACCAAAGTTATGTTTATATTTACAATATGTTGATTGAATACCTAGACCAGGTATTATTTTTATTATTATTATTATTTAATTTAATTTAATTTAATTAATTAATTCAATTTAAATGCCGCCCCTCTCCGAAGACTCAGGGCGGCTCACAATACATTTTAAAAAATCATTATAAAAAACATTTAAAAATTAAAAACATTAAAAATTCATTCACGCCATTCATGGCCGGATCTCGCCAGAGCACAAGAGCAAGATCAACGGCCCCATCTCTTTTATTCATTAAACATGAAACTCAAGTCAACTGAACATTTAAAAATGTGTCTCAAATACCATTGACTGGTGCTAATGGTTGATACGGGTTGCTGCCAGCATCCTAGGTATCAGCCAAGTACCTTCTTAAGATGTACGATGTTCCGAGTAGTGCAGTTTTTTGCAGTTCCGCTGGTGTTATTTCAGGAAGGTGCAATTTCTTGATGTGTTTTGTAAAATTCTTGGACATGGTACTAAGTGCCCTGATGACAATGGGTGTCACTGTTACATGTTTCATCCATAGCTGTGTAGTTTCCGTGGCCAGGTGTGATATTTCATGATTTTTTCCAGTTCTTTTTCTTCAACTCTGGCATCTCCTGGTACAGCGATATCAATAAAATTGTTGTTGTTGTTGTTGTTGTTATTGTTCCCTTCTGGCCTTAGTACTGGTAAATCAGAATTTAGCTTTTGCTAAGATTTCTATTGTTTGTTAAAATCCCAAGATGAAGTTACATTAGCAGCAGTCATACTAAATGTCTGTTCTTTTCAACTGCTGTAAAAAAAAATTAATTTGCTAAGTTACAACATACCTCTGTCATCTAACTGTAACTTTGGTCTATTCTAGACTTCTACAAAAGATGCCACCAGAGAAACTGAAAATAAAACCACCATCGATATATTCAATACGTCACTCACTGCCAGTTTCAATCAAAAAATAAATTTTGTCTCTATTGATAATGCCTCTTGCAACAGCTTACCTTTGAGCCCAAAGGATAAAATTCAATACATCTTGAAGAACAAACTTCAGAGACTCACCAGCTATTTTACAATTCAAAATCCAAGCAAAATTGATTGCTATTCGAAATGGTTATTTCCCTTTTTTTTCATACTAGTCAATCTGTTCTACTGGGGCTATTACTTGATTTTCTAGAAAAGTGCCTTTTCTGTGTAGAAGAGGAACTGAAAATGGGTCGGCACTATGGATTCAGGATTGTACTTTCAATTTATGTAGATGTTTCTATGGATGTAGCAAATGGTGGCAATTTGTTATGAAAGAGAAATGAAAGAACCTGTCAACAAGAGCCTTGGGTAGATGGCTTGTCTGTTTTGATTCTCCCCACCCCCACCCCCATGCTAAAATGTGTCTGCACTACCATATTTTGAATATGGTCCAAAGTATGATGTCCCTGCCCTTAAGCAGAGAAGAGCAAGAGCCACAGACTGTGGGCCAGGAATAATACAGCTTTTTAAATATTCCTTTTCACATGTAGGTTAAGTACCAATGAAGATTTGTTTCTGATTAAAAGTTATAGGATTGTTCTTGGAACAATGTCCAAATTAGCTAGTACATCTTTCTTGTATCTTACAGTTTACAGATATAGGAAGTCTAGTTTAAACCAGATAGGGTGTGGGATAGGGCGAATTAACTGATGATCTACAATTGCAATCCCAATTGGTTCCTCATGTTTGCTGTTTATATCATGAGGAGAAAAATCAGGGTTGGCACAAATGAGAATTCTTTTCCAGCGAAAATAACAGATATTGGGGACCCAATGAAGCCTGGATTGCAACAGGAACAAGAGTTAAGCCCCATTATTTAATACAAGATTCTTCACTTATATCTGCCCATTGCAGATCCTATTTGCTTTCTGAAAAGCCAATAAGACACAATGCCAATTGTGACTTGTCCAAGGAGAAGAAATTCCAATATGTGTGTCAGAATATTTCTTCTAAAATCAACTGATATTTTTTCAGTAAAGATATAATAACAACAAATTTTCTGGTGTTATGCCATAAATTGCTTAACGCATTGTAAGCCTCCCTGAGTCTCCGGAGAAGGGCGGCATATAAATCAAATTAAATTAAATCAAATTAAAAAAAAAAATAGGATCCAAAACTTTGAAATCTCTTGTATATTTAATACAGGCTCACATTGGATAAATTTCTACACCATTTACTGTGTTGATTAACCATTAAATTGACCAGTGATGTCTAATTCAAGAAATGTACTATATATTGTGCAATGAATAAAATAACTGATGCTTCTCATATATAATAATGGATGGGGTTACTTGATTTCAAAAATTCTCTGGCCCACCAAAGATTCTCCAGTTACTTAACTATATTCATTCTACAACGTGTTTAATATTTATATATAGAATTTTAAGTAATGAAGCAGGTAGCTTAGTATGTTTTTTGCATTTCTGTCAACCCAACATTGGTTTCTACCAAAATAGAACAACTGGGCCCTGTAGGGGATTTTTTTTTTAAAAAAAGAATTTTATTGAAGCTTTTAGCAAACATAGTAAAATCTAATACAAACTAAACTAGAAGGGGAAAAAAAGTAAACGAGAGATACAGGAAAGAAAAAAAGAGAAAAAAAAGAAAAAACCAACACACAATAATAAAAAAATGGCTTCCAAACTTCATTACACTGAGGATAAGCTAATATAACTTTATACCCTCTTTTAAAATTACAAATAAAAAATCCACTTCTTCCAATAACCTAACTTTTGCCTTTTTTTCTTTTTGCCAATTGTATATTATTTTAAGCTCTGTTTAAAATTCATTAAATCCAAAGAAAATAAACTCACCAGTAGTCAAATTAAGCTCACTGTTTTGAAGGTCTTTAATATCCATAAAGTAGTAAGATTTAACATTTCCAAATGTGATTAGAAATAAGCTGGCTGATTATTAACTTCTTGAAATGACTGAATATATTTTCCAGTTTGGGCTGGTGGAGAATTTCTAGGTTGCATATCAGTTTATCTAACAGGTATGTATTCTGTGATTAGTTCAAACTTTTTTTGACTATTCTTCCTACCAAGAAATTTAAACATAGGGAACATTATGGATTTTTTCTGTAATAACATTTAATTGAACCCTTTCCCTACAATTTACTGTGAAGGTCAAAAGTGCCTATTTGAAAATCATCCACTACATAAAGTGCAATATTCAGGAAAACCACCCCAAAATAGACTTGTTAAGTAAGATGAATAAACACATGTTCTAGTAATGACAGGTGACTTTGTACATACCCTGTCATTTAAAATGCATGTTATATAAAATGTAGAGTGGATTAAAAAAAAATAATGATACTTTACATTGTCTCTTTTCAATCTCAAATGCCATTCTTTTCGTTGTTCACCAAAGTAAACTTCTTTAAATGTTATCAACATAGTACATTTCATATTTATATACTAATAGTTGGTATACCTTTCATTGTCAGGAAGGCTCTCTACACAACAGACCAAAATAAAAAATGCTGAACAGTTCTATGCCTAATAATAGAATCATGGAAATAGAAAGGACTACTAAGGCCATCAAATTCAACTCACTCTATAGCTGAAGATGCAACAGATAAATGGTAAGGTTTCACCTACTAATGTGAAACTCATGCATTTTTCATGGGAACTACAGCCTGTGCCAATAGCAGATCCATCCATGTCATGTGTTTGGGGGGAACATATAAGAGTAAATAAAGAATCCAAAGGCCTAATCTGCATAAATCAAAGCTGTGTCAGTTACAATACCATTAAAGTTCTGTCACTGGCTTAACATCTTATACATTATAAAGGTCTTTGGACTGGTTAGAAAAAGACTTGGGGACAAAACATGTTCTCAGTCCCCAGCTCACTATTATCACTGCCATACAAACCTACCAACTAGCTACCATGGAGTAATTGAGATAACAATGTCCACATGGACAGAATATAAAGCATAGCTTTCCATTTTCTATTACTCCAAAGTTATAGGTATGGTTGAGTGATTAAGAACTAGGATCGGGGAGAATATCAGCCATAGAAGTTCACTGGTTGACTTTGTGCATGCCCCCTTTCTTTCTCTATGAGCCCATCTCACTTCAGGCTGGTTGTTGTGGGGAACAACTGCAGGAGGGAGTGCTATGTAAGGTGAACTCAAGCTCCTAGATCAGCGGTCCCCAAACTCTTCAGCTGATCAACCCCTTCATGAAGTTTCAGATTGTCCATCAACCCCAAAATATTTATTACATGAAAGTAATGTAATATTACCTTAACGAATAGTACTACAAACAATAATGATAAATATTGGCATTGACAAAATCACAATCCGTTGGTTGCAAAAGGCACCTTTACTTGGAACAGCTTACATTCTGTGAAGATACATTTAACACCATCAAACCATCTGCTTATCCTTGGGAAGGACTCAGTAGGTGGATAAAAAATCCAGTCTAATCATCTGGCTGACTATTGGACTCACTGTAATAAATATTATTATTTCTCTCCTATTGCTATGGATATTGAGAATGTACTGGCTCTCCAACAGAGTTTGAGAGCCAGAGGTGGAGGAATATGGTCAGTATGGGAAGTGAACAGGAATACTACATATATGCATATCCTTTCTGAGGCAGGGGAGTTGAGAGAAAGGGCGAGTGTGGAAGGTTACAGACACACAATACAAAAGACTCTAGTAAACAAGCATAAAGTAATAACATAAAGCCAACTCGAGCCATTCTCATTGGTGGCTGACCATCCAACCCTGAGTAACACTATCTCACCTTCTTGAAGACAAGGGACTGGCATGGAGCTCTATCTGATTTTTGTTTCATTGTCCAACTTTTATTTAGACAAAATTCATTCAAATTTAGCAAGACTTCAGTGTGTGGTTGTGTGTGTGTGTGTGTGGTTGGTCAGTAATCAACAAAGCTTGACATTAATTTATATATCAAAGTAATTTTTAATGTTAAAATATAGTTTTATTAGTCACATGCCAAATGCCACCATGTCATGTAGCATGACACAAAATAATCTCAAGCTTAATATAATACCATGAGTGGAAGGAAGGAAATGAATACAAATGCAATTTCCCAAACAATTAATATAAAGGCACTGCGGTTCCAGAGGAATGTGTTTCACAAATGTGTTGATGGAGAAGCATCTCTTTTACTGATAACAATGTGAATCGACTTTTATTGGAGATATTTGTTGTTCCATCTTCTAAAGAGAGTTGTCATAAGAAATTTAATTTACTCTAGGTCTAGGACATAATTCCTCTCCATGAAGCTAAAACAAAATCATGGTGTTCTGGAACAATGTAAGCACCCAGGGCATTTGAAACAATGGTGTTGCTTATTTAAGTGCTAAAAATGAAAATAGCAAAATGGAATTAAAATGTACCTGCCAATTAGTCAAAATCAAATCCCCAAAGGCTGGCACACAGACACACGCCTGTTTTCATCCAAATCTGATTTATTCCTCTGTCAAGATCTTGTTCCTTTTGCTTAGAATTCAGGATGACCTTTACATGGAATTAAATGTGATCCATTAATGTTGCCGTACACCATCTAAAATTTTTTATGCCACTTCACAATCTTATACAATGGTAGAGTGATAACAAAATAATGATAATTTTAAAAAGGAGAGAATCTTCAAGTGATCTTCTGAGATCACTTAAATTTGATTCTCTCTCAAGATTTTAATTTTTTTCAACATATTTTTAAAAAAATATTCAAAATTTATTTTGAGGTATTGTGAATATGGGGGTTTGTGAGTACTGGCTTGCTCCTCCAATAAGAGATTTAGAGCTGTGGTGACACAGTGGTTAGAATGCAGTACTGCAGGCTACTTCTGCTGATTGCCGGCTGCCAGCAGTCTGGCAATTCGAGTATCACCAGTTCAAGGTTGACTCAGCCTTCCAGCCTTCCGAGGTGGGTAAAATGAGAATCCAGATTGTTGGGGGCAATATACTGACTCTGTAAACTGCTTAGAGAGGGCTGTAAAGCACTGTGAAGTGGTATACAAGTCTAAGTGCTATTGTTATTGCTATTGCTATTCACAAGGACCAGATCAGGGGTGAAATCCAGCAGGTTCTGAATAGGTTCTGGAGAACCGGTAGCGGGAATTTTGAGCAGTTTGGAGAACAGGCAAATACCACCTCTGGCTGGCCCCAGAGTGGGGTGGGAATGGAGATTTTGCAATACCCTTCCCCCCCCCCGGAGTGGGGAGGGAATGGAGAATTTGTAGTATCCTTCCCCTGCCACACCCACCAAGCCACACCCACAGAACCAGTAGTAAAAAAAATTGGATTTCACCACTAGACCAGATCCATTAGATCCATTAAATTTGGGAGTACTGCAATGCACTTTACATGGGGTTACCCTTGAAGAGTATTTGGAAGCTACAATTGATGCAAAATGCAGCAGAGCAAAGAGTTCTGGAGGGTGGCGCACATAATACTGCTGTTGCATGAGCTGCATTGGTTGCCAATATGCTTCTGGGTCCAATTCAAGATGTTGATTGCTACCTTTAAAACCCTTCATGGCATGGGACCAGGTTATCTGAGAAACTGTCTCATCCCAATGGGATTGGCCTACTTCACTTGCCATGGCAGAAGGGACATATTGTAGACAACATCGGTGAAGGAATTTTGGCTGGCAGAATCTAATCAGCCTTTTTTGCCATGGCCCCTTTGAGTCATAATTCTGCTGGAAGTAAGGTTCACCCCCATCCTATTGACCTTTTGGAAGTACCTTAAAATCTGACTCTGCTGGTTGGCCTAATCAATTCAAGGCCTAATCAAATTTTCAATTGGGGATATGAGGAACAAAGAACAATCAAAATTGATAATTGATATGACTTCCCCATCCTTTCCACAAACATAGTGTAATGCATAACAGGAAGTGACCTATTTTGCTATTATTTCCATTCTGTTATTTAACAATATATTGCTACTCATTTTCCTAATGCTTTTTTTTATATGTCCAAAAGCATATTATATCTTATAACATGTCAGTAACTACATTTGAGTAGAAATGATTGTACCAGGTAAGTGGGTATGACATGAGATTCAATGTCACAGATGTCCACGCATGTATTCGTTCCCATCTGCATTTTTTTTTTTACAGAAATAACTAATCAAACCAATTCCAAGTCCGGTAATCCAAATATTGAAGAATAAGAAATTTCAGTAAAATTAATAAAATCAATAGTGATGGGAATTATCCCTACAGATTCCATGCATTAAGTCTTTTTGCACCAGTTGTGTTCCCTCCCAAAATGATATTTCCAATTATCAATTTGTCGTGTCATTGCTTTTATGGTCACAGTGAAATCATATTGTGCATGACAGAAAGGTATCAGTATTGGGGAACACTATTGTTTGTAAGGAGTGTGGTTTTTTTTTTTAAAGGATACTTCTAAAAATGTGGGGAAAGATTATCCTTTCAAACATTCCAAGGAAGACTCAGTAGCAACATAATGCTTGCCTATTATTTTTGAAAAAATAGTGCCCAGAGTGGTGTACTGAGGAAGGATAATTATGAAGACAGGGAAAACTAACAAAATTATTAGAAACCTGAATTGTCAATGAATATTCCTGGAAAAACAATGGAAACAGTACCCCTTAGCATTTTACAATGTCTTCACCTGATTCAAATTCTCCTTTCCTATGAAGACATGGGAATCAGTATCATGCCTATTTTTACCCCTGCATGACCTTTCCTAAATCCAAGCATTTTGGTTACAGGTTAAATGTGTTGTACATCTTCTCAGGAAAACAGTTCATACTTTAGCTTGCAAACTAGTAATTGCCATGAGATTTTAGAAGCAGAAGAAATTAGTAAACGAGTGGTGAGGATAAATGAGAGAAGAATCAGAAGTGATTGGATACCCATTAAATGTTCTCCAAGGAGCTGCTGTATTTAGAGGCAGCTTTCCATGCCAATTTTACTTTGAAGATGCATAAATTTTATAATTCTCATCATTAGTGCTATAAGCATAGTAAGGAATAAGTTAATTTTACAGTAATGTGATTATTAAAACCATTAGTCAAAGCCAAGGGATCCATAATTAACTTAATCTCCAGCATCAAGTAAATGATTCTACTGTGTGCTTTAAGGAAGCAATTGTTCACTGTTATGCAAAATACACCAGAGTTATTAGACTATAAAGCTTTGTAATCTTATAATTAAATTATAAATTTTACATATTTTAATATAACCCACTTTATATATTTTAATTGTTTTCCACAGAATATTGAAAAGAACTATAATTTTACTTTTCTGTTTTTTAGCTAAACTAGAATGTTCCAATGTATAGAAACTTTGTTATTTACTTCCTGAGATTACTAGTTGTCTAGGATGGATGTAGGTAATAGGCTGTTGAGATGATTGACAGAAAGATTTTACTGGACTAGAACAAAAATCAAAACATTGCTTGGAATCAATAAGGCCACCTTTTGAACTAGAAAACATAAATGAGAGGAAATCCAGTACTATAAAATGTACATTGTGGTAGTTAGGATTATTTCACAAAATATAAGCAAGAACCAACGAAGAAAAAAGTTGAGATTTATGTATCATGTACCACTATGACCTATTAATGTCACATGTTGTAAAGACATTTCTTCTGGCCTTCTCTTTCATATGCTATGTAGGTAGTATTCCCTTATTCCTCTGTGACTCCAAATTACAAGAATTGTTGGTGGGGAAAATAAAACAATATTTACTTAGAATCCTTCATGTTTTGGGGTTCTATAATCTCCCAGGATTTGAAATAGTTACCTAACATTAGAACCATCATTAAAAAGGCACATTAAGACTGTTCTTCCTGTGTCAACTCAAAATGTTCAAACTTGGTATAGTTTTACAGAGGAATTATTGAGTCTATCATTTGTACTTCTGTAACTGTCTGGTTTGGTACAGCAGCCAAAGAGGACAAATACAGGTTTCAATGAAAATTAAGGCTGCAGAAAGAACAATTGCAACCAGCCTGCCTTTCCTAGAAGACCTGTATATTGTGTGGGTCAAAAGAAGGGCTGAGAAGATACCTACAAACCATTCACAACAGTGTTGGGATTCAAATTTTTTTACTACCAGTTCTGTGGGTGGGCATGGCATGGCTTGGTGAGCGTGGCAGGGGAAGGATACTGTAAAATCTCCATTCCCTCCCCACTCCAGGGGAAGGTTACTGCAAAATCCCCATTTCCTCCCAATCAGCTGGGACTTGGGAGGCAGAGAATAGATGGGGGCGGGGCCAGTCAGAGGTGGTATTTACTGGTTTTCCGAACTACTCAAAATTTCCGCTACCAGTTCTCCAGAACTGGTCAGAGCTGAAACCCACCTCTGATTCACATCCTGAACATAAACTGTTTCTACTCCTCCCCTCAGATCACCACTATATGGCACTGCATGACAAAACAACTAGACACAGGGAAAGTTTTTTCCTTTGTGCCATCACTCTGCTGAACACCTAATACTCACAATGCTGTCTAATGGCTTATGTATATTTGCCCATGTAATATGGCTGCAGTATTATTATTATCCTTCATATTGTCTTCTTGATTACCTTTTTGGTATTATGATGATGATTCTGTTGCTTTGCATGTACACTTGAGACCTTCTACACCAGAGACAAATTCCTTGTGTATCTAATCATAGTTGGCCAAATAAAGTATTAAATTCAATTCAATTTTCTTCTTTCAAGCCATGAGATAATGGGCGTACAGCTGATTGCATATACTGAAAGCACTGTTATGAAGGACAACAAGCCAATCATGAATGAATGGGAATCCTTCCCTTCCCAGACTAGAGCTAAGAAAAGCTGGCATTTAAGATGCAATAAAGCAGAAACTGTGCTTTACTTGTAATATTGATGCCATGGGGCTGCAAAGCTGGTAAGCATGGGCAATCCCCATAAGAGGCAGTGAGGTGCAAACTCAATCCCCACACTGTGGAACCAGGAGAAATCTGGTGCTAATATCATTTTAAAAGCCTACAGGTCTTTTGTGAACCTCTGTTTCAAACAACAACAACAAATGGAATGTAACATTGTTTTGCACCTTCTGATTTCAATCCAAAGGGATGAATCCCTACTGGATATAGCTGTCCTGATAATTTACTGCAACTTGTTCAGGCCTTCCCCACCTGGTGTCATTGCAGCTAAGAAGATAACTATGGACCATGCTGTTTTAAATTATGCTTTGGGCCTACAAATTATCAAGCTGAGACAATATTAAATCAGTCTGGCTGCTGTCCAGAATGTTGCAGCACAGAAAAGCAGCCTACAAGTTGGACAAAGAGAATCGTTTCTGTATCCACTGTTCAAAATGGATCTGGGAAGCATCATATTTAAAGAGATCCATGACCCCTAAAGGCAAGGGTAAATTGCTGCCAAGTGTCTATGAATCTGAGGGAAAACTTTGCAACATCTTCCTATTCTAAAGTTCACATACAGAAAGAATAGAAACATTGATCTATCCTTGGGATAGATCCTGTACAGGTTGTCCTTGACTTATGACCACAACTCAGCCCAAAATTTCTGTTGCTAAGGCAGTTGTTAAGTGAGTTTTGCCCTATTTTATGACCTTTTTTGCCATAGTTGTTAAGCAAATTGCTCCAGTTGTTAAAGCACGGGTGTCAAACTTGTGGCATCAAGTTGCCGTCATGTGACGTATCACAACATTTTTTTCCCCTTTGCCAGTTTGACACCCCTGTGTTAAGGGACTCATGCGGTCGTTAAGCAAATCTGGCTTCCTCCATTGACTTTGCTTGTTGGAAGCCAGCTGGGAAGGTTATAAATGGTGATTACATAACCCCAGGACAATGCAATTGTCATAAATACATGCCAGTTGCCAAATGCCCAATATTGGTCACAATATGATGCTGCAGCACTCATAAGTGAAAAATGATCATAAATCAGTTTGTCAGTGCCATTGTAACTTCAAATGGTCCCTAAATAAATGGTTGTAAGTTGAAGACTTCCTATAATGCAGGAAAGGAAAGGCATTATGGTATTTAACATATACGATCATTTATTTTTTTAAATTGGATACCCTTGAGTTTCAGTCTATGTACAACAGAGCAACCTGCAATCGTTGTATCCTATCATTGGGATTGAGGTAGACAATCTGTAAATGACCCTGCAGGTTTTGATCTGACTAGAGAAGAAATTGTCAGTTTGAGTTATCTAAGGGTAGTATTGCTAATCTGATGCCTTCCAGATGCTTTGGACATTAACTCCTATTAGCCTCACCTGCTGCAGCCCTTTATCAGTCAAAAAGTTAGAGAATATTACAGTACACTGTCTAAAGGTATTGCCACAAACGTGATCTCTTCCAGGTTTATAGTTCTAAAAGGTTCATCATTTGCTTTTTCGCTGCCATTTTCTCAAATAAAAATTCCCGTATACTGGAAGGTGTAATGTGTCACCTTGAACTGCTTTTCCTGCAATGCCCAGAATTCTCTGATCATACCACTAACGTTTGAGAGTGCAGTCTCTAAAACACTGGCAACATGGTTTCCTATGATTTCATTCAAATATGAACATTGAAATATAATTCTTGAAATATAATTCTTGAATTATATTTCAGACTTAATTCAACTTATAGAAGAACTATCCACAAATAATGGGAAAAGGCAGACAATTTGGGTCCAATATATATAGGTGACACTACTTTGTTCATTTTGCATTATCACTCTTGATTGGTTCTTATTTTTCCAATACATGAAGTTCTATCCAGGACAATAAAAAATTATGACAATAATATTAAGTAAAAAACAGTCACAGTGAGAAATCCTATTCAAAATGTTTACAGGGGCACTAAAGCAAAGTAAAAACACTAAAACAAAAGAAGGCAAACTTTTGGTAAGTTTTCTCATCTTCAGGATAACCTTAAGAGATTTTCTTCAAGATATTCTTCAAGTTATTGAAATACCTGGGATTCAGAAGTAGAACAACACCACACCATGACATATTGCTACCATGTAACATATGGATATAGTCACTTTAACAGGATACTTCTTTGCAATTAAGCAATCATGATTCATAGGTCCAAAGATATACGGGATATTTTAAAAAGATTATGATGTTCTTTAGAAATAGGCAGTCCTAGAATTTAGCTCTTCCAGTGAAAAAGAGTTCAACATTTTTGGGGATAATTGATTCCAGTCAAGCTGCTCTTACAGCTTGGCCCCCTTTATTTGCCCTCCTGTAACTTAAATCCATTATCCTATGTCCATCTGAGTGTGAAATAGAATATCTGGGCTGCTTTTTATATCATATATTTTCAGATCTTTGAAGAAAAAGTGCTATCATATTTTTCCTTTGTCCTTTTGCAAGGCTAATCACAGACAGTTTATTCCCTCTCTCTTCACTGGGTTTAGTTTCTAGTTCCCTGATCTCATTATTTTCTTCCTGCAGTCCATAAACGAAGGGCCCAGAATTGGGCATAAAGTGCAATATGTCCAAAGCAGAATAGAGTGGAAACAACTATTTCCTCTAATTTGGAAATTATTTTTCTTCTGATACAGCTTAAAATAGCATTTCCTTTCTTTGCAACCGCATCACATGACTGGTCATACCTATTTTGCTAACTTTATCTAATTCCTAGGATAAATATCAGTGTTTCTATATATTCCCCCATTTGTAGAAAACAGAAGATAGTTAGAAGCAAATATGAAAGCAAGTACAGATAGTCCTTGATTTACAACTGTTCGTTTAGTGACCATTCAAACTTATAGCAGCATAGAAAAAAGTGACTTATGGTTTTCACACAACGGTCACAGCATTCCCATGATTACATGATCAAAATTCAGGTGCTTGGCAACTGCCATGTATTTTTGACAGTTCCATTGTCCCGGGTCATGTGACTACCATCTGTAACCTTCCCAGTGGGCTTCCGACAAGCAAAGTCAATGGGGGAAGCCGGATTCACTAAACTTAAGAACCATATGATTCACTTAACTGAAGTGATTCATTTAAGAACCATAGCAAAAAAACATCCTAAAGGGGACAAATCTCACTTATCAACTGCCTCACTTAGCAATAGAAATTTGGAGCTCAATTGTGGTCATAAGTTGAGGACTACCTGTCTGTAATGATTCATTTTTGGTAGAAATTATTTTAAGCTGGGGTAGGCAAACTTTGAGAAGGCCAGTTATGGGACCAAGGGCCGTTGTTGGTGGAACAATCATACAAAATCTTACGTGTTTGCAATAGTTTAAGATGATTGTTACATCAGTCTATATATTAAAAAAGCTGGCCACAGGGAAGCTTTGGATGGCTCAGGATAGTTTTGTTTTAAATGTTATAACATCTCTATTGGGGCATATCCTAGTTTCCATCTATTGATGACTTTAAAAATGGAAAAAACAACATCACTAATTTTCAGCAATTATGGTCAGACTACCTTTCAAGGGCCACATAGGGAGAATTCTGAAGTAGAAAGGTTGAGGCCCCAGACAGATGGATGGTATATAGTTTGATTAATTCTGCAAAATAAGATCTCTGAAGTTCCTTACGTGTTAGGCAGAATTAATTACACCACACAATAGGATGAAGTTTATTTTGTTATATCAGAAGAAAATCTCTGCGTGCATCTTAATGGGCATGTGGGAAAAAACAAAATGATAACTGAATGGACAGATGAATTATTAATCCGCTGCCAACTTTATAGCTTGATGTGCAAATGATTTATTTTTTTTTAGCAACTAGCATAATTTCTTCACAGAATTCCAAATAATTTGACAAGCTCTTTGGGAGGAATCTCAAAGAGAATATAGTACAGTTCTGCACTGAGGCATAAAAATAAATGACTATGGAATAATGTAGACTTTGTTGCAAGGTGCAATTGTTTCATATCACGGCCAGGCATGTTGGTCTTCAACTCTGCTATTTCCTAGACAGTAGGGACAAAGGTCCAATAAACTTGGAAGCTTCCAGAAAAGTTGATATATAACAATTACTCAATACCATATGCTGCACAGTCATCGTGCTACGATAATAAAAATATGCCCTGATATGATAACATGCAATGTTAGATTTCAAACCGCAATGTTCCTGCAGCCACAATTTTCTGTCAGGTAGGCCTAGTGACTAGGGCCATTTACAAAGACATGATTTGGGGGTGCAATTAGCTATAAAATACTGCATATTATGTAAATTGTGACAGCACCTGGAAAACCTCATATATAGTCTTGCTAGATTTTAGTGGGTCCCATATCTTGAACTGCTCAAAATTGTGTTGTGCTTTTGTATAAAATAAGGAAGTTCAGTAATAAATATCTAGTACAAGTCCTTGAGTATATATACATTCATACAGATATATAACAATGCCATCAATCAGTTGCATATTCAAAATTGGACTTTGAGCAAACATCCAGAGCGTGACTTAAGAAAAGGAGGAATGTAAAAAATGATTGGCTACCTTCACACATTTTGAAGTAAGTAAAGGCAGGACTATCTAAAGGGTCTTATCTTCATGAAGATAAAAACTGTTAAGTCTAGCGTAAATCTTACTTAATTGCACTACTTCTATCAGGATGTAACAAGAATATGAGCTTTTGAAAGAAACAACCCACTTAGACTTTGACTGTCATTTGAGATTACATTGGAAGAAATTGTGTTGTCGGGGGAAAAAATAAATACCAATTAAATATGGCTACTCCCAAACTATTTCCCCTCTCCTGTAAACTGAAAAATGTAACTTAGAAGCAAGTTTTAGAAAGGTTGTGGGGCATAGAGAATAATGACAAATTGCAATTTAGCCTCCAATGAAGAAATCTTCTGCTATGGCAAATGTCAATGCTTCACTGCTTGGCGTTCCAATGGGCACCTCTATCCAGCTCTTGGAGTCCCAATTGCTTGTTCATGAAACAGCTGCTGTGCCAGAATAAGGAGTTTTGAACACAACTGACCACATCAGTAATTCTCGTATTTCATTACCTTTTTTAAAAAAAAAGCTAGGAAAAGGACCAGTGGTGAAATCCGGTTCACTGCCCGCGCATGCGTGGTGTAAACCAAACGCGTGCTGTGTGGGCGCATGCACAGCGTACACCAAAAGAAGACTTTGCTAGGTAAGTAGAACAGTGGGGGGGGGGAACAGCTGTGCCACGCAATGTATCAGGATTTTCTGCTTTCTAGCGATTTTAAATCGTGAGGCACAGCTGATCGTCGGAAATACTGGTTTGGATGAACCGGTAGCTTTTTTTAACTACCAGTTTGCCCGAACTGGTAGTTTTTATCACTAGCATTTGAGCCCTGAAAAGGGCACTTGGGTGAAATACTGAGAAAGCAGAAGGCATTAGTTACAATGGCTCAACCATGACTTGAAGATTGAAGCATTTGAAATGTGGATTTACAGGCGACTGTTACGTATAAGTTGGGTTAACAAAATCAGAAATGAGGAGGTGATAAGCCACCTGGGAAAGCCAAGGGAAATCATCAAAACCATAAAAAAGTGAAAGTTAGAATATTTTGGACATGTGATGAGACACCCAGGAAAATAAGGCATACTTCACTTAACCCTCCAAGGAATGACTGAAGGCAAATGAGGTCCAGGCAGAAGAACATCCTGGCTTCAAAATCTAAGGGACTGGTTTGGACAAAACTCAACAGCACTTTTTCATGTGGCTGTTGATAAAAATAGGATCGCCAACGTCTGATGATGGATATGGCACAAAAAGAAGAACCATGACTGATTGACAGCCTCCTGTGCTATCCTTGGTTAAGAAGGCTGAATGGTTATAGTTTTCTGCAAACAACTGAAACAGCTCAGCTCCATCTTGATCAAGTCCGAGTAGAACTGGAAGATTGGGCAATGGAACAACCAGTGTGTGTGTTTATGTATGTATGTATTTTTTTTGTTTATTTCCTGCCTTTATTGTTTTTATAAATAACTCAAGGCAGTGAACATACCTATTCCTTTTATTTTCCCTACAATAACAACCTTGTGAGGTAGGTTGAGTTGTAAGAGAGTGACTAGCTCAAAGTCACCCAGCCAACAAATTATCTAGAAGTGAGAATATTACTTCTAGATAAAGTAGAATAGAGAATATTACCTTTTATTTTTAATTTTCCAATGTTTTGCACAATTTCTGCCATCAATGTTCTTATCAAAAAAATCATTAGGGCAGAAGGTGATATAACTATACAAGGTCTCAGAGGCATTTGGAGTCTTATGCCTGAGAACCCTGGGCAATACATGGGACAATGAACAGTATATTTATGGGATTATTTTAAAAAATCAGAAACAGCAGCAATCACATAATTAGTCACATACAATGGCATATGATCACCAGGGTTTGCAAGGGAGATGTGCATTATTCCATTAAAAAAACTGTTGGCAAAACCACATAGGTTTTTTTTTTCACCAAATAAAGTCATTCTTGTTTTATCTAGTATGGTTCTTGGCCTAGCAAGGGAGAGGAACGCCTCAACTCATTACATGGCTCTTGTCCTGTTCCTTTAGCTTGGCTATCTCAGCATGTTAACCTTTGACTTCCTTAACTATAGTTTAGGAATTGGTCTCTTCACAAATGGGGGGGGGGGAATCCACTAGCTTCTCCTCCATCATAGCCTAAATCTAGTTATAGGGCAGGAAGAGACCCAATATTCTTTCTTTTAACCCTAAAATGTTCCAGGGACAGCATTTACCTGTTTGACTTTGGTTGAAAGTAGAAAGAAGACAAAGGAGAGAATAGGACTAGACCCAGGAGTGGGCTGCTGGGGGTTCGCAGGGGTTCGGGAGAACCTCTAGCTAAGATTCTGTGCAGTTCGGAGAACCCCCAAATCCCACTCCTAGATGGCCCCGCCCATCCCACCCCACCCCTCCCAGGAGTCCCCATGCGGTCTGTTTTGGATGCCGATAAGTGCAGGGCACATACAAAGGCTCAGGGAGGGCGAAAAACGGGCCTACCGGAAGTTTGGAAAGGCCAGAAAAGGGCCAGTTTCTGGACTCCAGAGAGCCTTCAGAGCCTGGGGAGGCTGTTTTCACCCTCCTGGAGGCTCAAGGAAAGCCTCCAGAGCCCAGGGAGGGCAAAAATGCCCCCCCCCCATGGTGCAGGAGGCCGACTAGGCCACCATGGCCACGCCCGCCCAGCAACCAGGGAGAGAACCCCTTGCTAAAAGTTTTGAAGCTCACCCCTGACTAGACCCCATATTAGATTTCCAGAGAAGACACTCCTGCACTCTCCCCCTAATATTTCTGAATAGTGCCCTCTTCTATTGCTTGCTTAGACATAGAGATACAAGATTAAATTCCTCATTCTGAGTCCATGAAAGAGAAAAAGGAAAGATGCCTTTCCTTCCCCCAAGGCTCTCAAATTCCAGCAATTCCACAGCAGGCTGCCTGCTTAAAGGCAGCAGTTCAAAGAAAATACACATTTCTGCAATAGTGAGCCTCACAGAGCTAAGTTTTTCAAGCAGTAGACTCTTATATATGACATGAAAGTGAATCTCATTACTTGTTAATTGGAGGAGTGGTTGTCAGGATACATGGGGGTGGGTTATTAAGTCTAATATGGACCCTTCCTCCACAATAAATAAATACCTGTCAGAGAACCCATTTCTTGAAACAATATTTTGGTAGATTGACTGACTTGACTTACTGAGTGATTGATTGATTGATTGACTGATTATATGCTATCAAATTGGTGTCAGATTTTAACAGAAAATACACAGATTTTCTCCATGGCGTATAGTCTCTGTACTCCTGAAGGTCCCACTAAATACTTGGAGAACCCATGAGTTGCTTTCTGCATGATAGGCAATCCTCTGGAGATATCATTTAAATATTGAGGCCATGTCATGAATGTTCTTTATACACTTGTCTGAAGACCTCCATTAATCAATATTAACTTAATTTACAACAATAAAAAAAAATATCTGGAGCTCTTACTTTGTCCTGAATAGAAGGGCTCACTTCCAAATGAACTCCTGCCTCTATTCTTTCATGGTTCATAATTGCTCTAATATGTTTCTTCCTTTCCCTATTGTGGATTTTGTCATTTTGCTGCCACAAAAGGATTGATTCTTCAAGTCATGAGTGGAGATTCTGCCATGAATGTGTAAGGCATTCATGGAAATCAAGATAAATTATGTTGAAGCCTGTCATGCCCTTTGCTTTGCAGCAAGACAGCTTCTTTGGGGGAGACGGGGGAACAATGTCTAAAAATAATAGCTTCCCACAAACTATGTTCATTGTGCATATCCTACCTAATTGACTACAGCAATAGTTTTCATTTTGCAATTTTCACTTTCCAAGCTGGAACCAGATTAATGGACTAGTTTGATTCCCTCTAGAGCCGGGGTACCAAACTCCTGTCATCACAGTGGTGTCACGTGATGTATCGGGACTTTCCCTCCCTTTGCTAAACCGGGCATGGCCATGGCCAGTGCGTGCACATCTGGCCTATGCGCCGGGAGTTTGACAGCCCTGCCCTAGAGGATATATTTTGTAAATATTCAAAGGAAAAATATTCCCACAAAATAATTTTTTATTTTTCCATAGCCCCATGATTGCAGCGGCCTAGTCTTTTACACATTTAATCTGAAAGTGTGATTGAAATCTGCATAGTGATTAAATTAAAATGTGTCCTCCCCAAACATAATGATTTTAATAGCTTGATCAAAATGAAAGTTATAAAATAGAATTTAGTGCCCAAGCGGAATTGCAGCAAATCACACAGTTTACAGTTATAACTGTCCTTCATGCTGGGTTCAAAATTAACAGCCATCATTTGGGGGGGGGAGGGGAAATAACAGATCTAAGCATGCTTGGAAACAGATGGGATGTTTTGCTTCATTGTGCAGAACAGAGGTAACAAGAACCAAAGCAATATTTTGGGGGGGGGGAATTTTTAAAAAGGAAGCTGGTCATGCTGTGGCAAAAGGATGTTAAATGGATGGCTCACTCATTTTCATTTCAGATTCCAAACTCAATTAATGAGTATCAAAATCCTCATCATCTCCCTCATTCTCCCTCAGTTTGACTCATAAGAGACATATTATGAGGTTACTTATAATCTGGGTTCCTTAAAGAAAAGGCACGATGAGTTTAGGATATATAGCCAGAACTTGTCCTATTAAAACCACAATAGCCATAATATAATTGTTTAGGATACTTTCACAAAAGTAGGTTTTGGAGTACAGGCTGTAAATAAAAGGTGACAAGAGCCTTGTAGCTTGTTGTTTGCCTGTGCATTTTTACCGATGGAATCACCGCAAGGTACTTTGTTGGAATCAGCTTAAGACATTTTTGTTTCCGGTTGAGTTAATAACAATTAACAGATTCGCACATACATTCTTAACAGAAGAATAGGCTATACAAAGCTCTTACAAGAAGAATGTTTAAGAAGGAACTCTTTTTGAAACATTAAAGAAGCCTCATTACTTACATGAGATTGGGGAAAGATAAAATATATTAATGTTAAAAGTGAACTCTCTTCTGGGTTCCCAAATTCTTTTTTTTTGGTCTGCTCTGTGAATAAACAGTTGCCAAATAGTCAAGTCCCTTCTTTTTCTGGTCTTGGAGAATGGCCTACTTCAAAGAAAGAGGCTGAAGTGAGGTTATGGATCAAATAGCTCAATGGACTCTTCACCTTCCTTTCTTTTTGCTTTTTTTATTATATTAAAGATGAACATTTTCTCTTAATAGGTTCATCACATCCAATAGGAGAAACTATACCTTTGTTGGGACACTGGAGCTCCATTTAGAAGATGCCTTTGAGTGTCACATTTATCTCATGAGGAACAGGTTCCAAGCTTTGCATGAGATTAGTGAACTACTGTACCTAGTAAATCACAGGTAGAGTACCACATGCTCGCATGAGGAGCCTTTCCTTGGTATACACATGACCAACTTCACAAGCTAGAATTGAGTAGCATTGGGATTTCAATTCATATGGAAGCCCTCACATGTACAGGAAGATTCCTACAGTTGACAAGGATTCTGTATTCATGGTTCACAGGATACAGTGGTAACATTTGGGAGGGGGAATGAAACATTTCTACCTTCTACTTCAAGTGACTGGAAAAAAAAACATTTTCAGGAATCTCTAAGAACATTGCAAGATTGAATATGGGTCGGTCACCAGGACATATTTCAGACTCATGCTGGAGCCCATCTTCAGAGAACTTCTCTCTACTGGAATATGTTTTGGGATATTCTGTGAGTTGTATTTACTGTATGTGGTGCTTTCCTATTGGTTGATTGATATGTTGATGGTTGGCGATTGGCTGTTGTTTCCTTGTGCTGCCAAGCCCTCAGCTCCTAAGTATTTGATAAGCTGGTGGTAAATCAGCACTCCTGTGGGCGCATTTCCCAGGTTTCATCTTTTTCCTGGCTATCTTTGTACCTGTACAGCCAACAATCTTGGTAGCTGTGAAATTGAATGTATGTCCTTGTTCATTGCAATGTGAGGCTACCAATGAGTTCGGGTCTCCTTGTCTGTCTCAGAAGATGGGTTGCAGCACGAGCCCAAAAGAGTAAAGAAGAGTAAGGAAGGGTAAACCTCTGGTTCTGATGACCAATAACAGATTCAATCTTACAATATTATCTTAGGACATGTATATTTGTCTTTATTCGTCTAAGAATATTGTATACCATACTAACAAATTTCCCTTTTTAAAAATCAAATTTAAAAACTTCAATTGGTTCAAAATGCAGGTTAGTTTGTAGTACTAATGTTAATTACCATTTAAGGGGATGTTCCTCCCTCTGCAAAGTAAGTGCAAGGTAGGGCTGTACTAAAATAAAGCACACTAGCCAAAATACACAAGAATGCTGAAGATGATATAAGGTAGAAAAAAATATTCTAAAACTGTAGCAGAAAATTACACTCAGAGGGCAGTGATGGCAGGGTAGTGGCTACTAATTCATCAGAAAATATTATTTTGAGTTTATTGGACTCCTCAAAGAATATTTAAAACAGATGGACATTATATTTCTTATCTTAGCAATAGAAGAAATGCAAAGGTTCTTTAACTCTCTTGATTTGGTCTTGTTCTGTATTGCATTGTTTCAGATTAAAAATTGTTAGCATAATTTTAGGGTGAGATATTATATATCAAGATTACAAGTTGATTTATATATTTAAACTATTTGCCCAATTGTGGAAAGATTTGATTTGACTGAGCTTGGGACAAAGCAAAGAGGATAATCATATATGTGATGGCGAACCTATGGCACGGGTGCCACAGGTGGCACATAGAGCCATATCAGTTGGCACGCGAGTATTGCCATAGCTCAGCTCCAGCGCGCATGTGTGCGCCGGCCAGCTGGTTTTTGGGCCTTTCAGTCCCACCAGAAGTTGGGAAATGGGCTGTTTCCAGCCTCCAGGGGGGTGGGAAAGGCCATTTTCACCCTCCCCAGGCTCTTAAAAAGCCTCTGGAGCCTGGGGAGGGTGAAAAATGGGCCTACCATGCCATCATGTGCTAAAAGCAGGGGGGCACACAGGGGCGGGGCACATTGAATTATGGGTGTGGGCACACATGTGGGTGACTTCCCACACTCTCCCCACTTTTGGCACACGATGGCAAAAAGGTTAGCCATCAGTAATATATAACTAGAAAGAAAGTTACTCTCCTGATCTTAAGGAATAATTTATTAAATTTATATACAACCTGACTCCCAGGAATGGATCCAGGAAATGGTTTTATCTATTTTTAAGTCTTTATGCTCTGAAGAAGAGAAGATGATGTTATCTTGGTATATGATCCAAATTTAACATTAGGCTCAATAACTGAATTCTGTAAAGGTTTTTACATTGGATCTTTTATTACATTTGTGGGGGTTATGTTTACTTCATTTCACCACTATAAATATATATATTATCTTTATCCAATTGTAGATTTTTGTATGTCACTAGCAATGTAATTATTTAAATAAATATTTTATCCCTCCTATTCACCCCCACTCCCTTTCTTGTCTTCCAAAAATGTTTGCTGGCTTTTTCTGATAACAGAGCAATTAAATTAGGCCATGCCCATCAAAGCTTCAGGTGAGATAGAGATGTGTGGACATACTGAATTTAATAGAACATATCTATGTTCTCAAGGAAATTATTACATATACACTTCTGAATGATGGCTTTCAATTATATTTCACAACATTTTCATAACATTTATTACTTGTATGTTTGTTGTTCTAATGCCGCAACTTACAATATTGCATTTTCAGTTTATTACAAAATATGTTGTATTTCAGGACACAGCTTCATTTTGTTACTTTTCCCATTTTGCCCCAAAGACATTTATTCTTCATTTTTCTGGTTTTCATTTCTACCACTTTCCTTTTTACCATATCTTCCCATCAAATAATTTAATGACTTTGTCCATGCCAAAATAGAAGGCTGGTTTTAGAAAATCAATGTAATTTAGTCTTCCTATGTTGATGTTAAATGGCATAATAACCTATCAGCTTGTATTGGAATTTTTTTTTTTTAATTTGATTTATATGCCGCCCTTCTCCGGAGACTCAGGGCGGCTTACAATGTGCTCAGCAATATTAATAAGGAAACGGAAATCACCATTAGTTAACCATGCCAATGTACCTCAGTCTGTGACTAAAACAATATAATGCTTTCTTATATCTAGCAAGATTTGGATGCCCTTGGTTGGCTTCACACAGGGTGCTAAATGATTGGTTTGGGCTTCAATGCAATAATATGCAATTTTCTTGGGTTGAGCACTCTTAAACTGGCATCCTGGGACTGCATTACAAAAGGTAATTGCTTATGGGAACAATTTTAATGTGGGCAAGAATTAAAAGGAAATATTATTGACAATTGGTTGAGGAATTTCAGCTGGCAGGGTCCAGGAGAAAAGGCATTTCTGCCATGGCTCCTGCCCTTTGAAACTTTGTGCCCCCTGAGGTCAGATCTTCACCCATCCTATTGACTTTCTGCAAGAGCTGAAGATCTGACTCTCTCTGATGGCCTGAGACTCCAAGGGAGGTGCATCACTTTGGAGGTGGCTATTGGATTAAGAAAATATCCCACCTTTATCTGTATGTATCTTGCTCCCTTCATCCCTATTTTTTAATTTTAAATTTGTTGTTGTTGTTATTATTATTTTTACTATTTATTGGCTTTGAATGTTTATAAACTGGCCAGTTGCCTCTAGAGGAGGCAGGTAGCATGCAAGTTAAATAAATAAATAAATAAATACATACATACATACATACATACATACATACATACATACATTCATCAAATTGTTAAGTATAGTATGTACATCTTTCTATGAGCACATTCATACAGTAATTCCCATCTTCAGGTGACTCCCAGGTTTAAATTAAGAAATACACGTCAAAAATCAACCATATTTTCTCTCTCCCTCAAGCACAGGCATTAAGCTCTAAGTAGGGAATGGTTGAGAACCTGCAATGCAATCGTTGGTGCTCCAGAAAAAACAATAACGTGTAGTTCATGAATGTCTTTTTAGGAAATTTCAGGGCACCTGGGATGATCTCATTGCAGCTACACCAGAAGCAATTAGATAGTTAACTTTCTTAGACATTGAATTGTAACATATAACCCATTGCTATTCTATGGCTCCATATTTACTTATTTATTTATTTTATTCAATTTATATCCCGCCCTTCTCCAAGTGGACTCAGGGCGGTGCACAGCCAGAACTAAAACACATATCAATACAAAATTTAAAATTATTAAAAGAATTAAATAACTGTGGCCCAAAAATTTAAAACATTGAAAACTAAAACCCATTTGACAATTTAAAAAGCTAAAAAACTAAAAAAAAAAAAAGGGGGGGGGTTTCACGCCAGCCCTGCTTGATGGAAAAGGAAAGTTTTTAGGGCACGGCGAAAAACCCGGAGATCCGATATCCTTCGTATCTCCGGGGGCAAATCGTTCCAGAGGGCAGGAGCTGCCCCAGAGAAGGCCCTCCCCCTGGGGGTCGCCAGCCGACATTGCCTGGCTGACGGCACCCTGAGGAGTCCCTCTCTGTGGGAGCATACTGGTCGGTGGGAGGTTATCGGCGGCAGAAGGCGGTCCTGCAAATACCCATATTATGGTTTTATTATGGTTTTATTTTAATCTCTCTGTGTGTGCTGATGTATCAGTGACTGTATGACCACTATAGATGCCATACACTAAATAAAATAAGTAAAAATGTACAGGCATTCAAGTTTTTCATATGCAGCATCAGCATCAGGGATTCTTATAGGCAGGCAACAGAATCTGCAAGGATATAAGGCCCTCACTTCAGGTAACAGAAATTAAGTGAAAGAGCATGTAATTAATTGCTGTATTTTTCCTGACAGGAAGAAGTGCTTGTATGATTTTATCCTGATGTGCCAAAGTAATCTAGGCAGCTTTGATCTACAGTAATGGGCAGTTTTTTAATGAGGATGGGTTACATGCAGATTTAACCTTCATTCATTTCACAGTGAGACTTTGCGACAGCCTCCAATTTTAGCCTAACCTGTACCTGCAGAGTTGTGGGGGTAAAATTGTCGTTTTGTGAGCCACATTTTACTCTAGTATGATGCACATTTATGGCTATTTGAGTTTACTCTGTTATGTAAAATAGGTTAATTCAGAAAATTATTTATTTTCTCCCTCACCTTTGGTCAGTACAAGGCAGCATCCGCACTCCCAGCTTCTGAATTATTCCCAACAAACCTGTCAAGTGGGTTGAGCAGAGAGCAAGTGACAGCTTCTAAGTCACCCAGGGTGCTTCTTAGGGGAGGGAGGCTTAAACTTACTCCCCCCACTTCCCATGCTCTTTAACACTTAACTGCTATGCCCCATCACCTCCTGGTTGGGGTACACAGAGCCCATACAGCTGTGTGTCAGTTTGACGTAATGGCTAAGATGCTGGGCAAGAAATGGGAGAGATAAATTTGAGTCCTCTCCTATGCCCAAAAACCACTTAAGGCTAGTCTCTCACAAAATCTACCTCTCAGGGTTGTTGTGGGGATAATAGGAGGCGGGAACACTAAGTACTGTATATATGTGGCCTTGACCTGACTCAAAATCAAGGCAGGAGAAAAATAAATAAATAAATAGGTCTCCAGAGGTCCTGGGATAAAGCAATTCAGGAGACACTAAAGAAAGAAGAATCCAACTCTGTGCACGCTTATTTTTAGAGACTGCTTACTTCCAAGTAGTTACTGCAAACTGCTAAAAAGCCCACGGGTATTTCGTCCACCCCTCTCTTTCTATTCCTGCTTCTTCCTATGGATATGGGGACATGCCAATGGCTGAGACTGGTCTGATGCCCCACGCTTAGCCACAATGGGTTTTGGTGCAGCGTTTACTTGAACCAAGCCGCCGCGACTGCAAGCAAGCAATGCCTTATTGGTCGGCATTGCGGGATACAATCAATTGTGGCCGATTCCGACGGCGTTGCACTCAACCCCGGGCCAGCACCGTCTGCACTGGCTTCTTAAGTCGGGCAGCGTTTGCACCAGGTTTCGCGCTACGTTCCCTCCGCATAAAGTTAAAACAAAGCGGAAGGCAAGCGGCGGGGCAGGTTCGGCTCGGCCTCCTCCTTCCACCGGGCTCCCCCGCAATCGCTTCCCTTTTCCCGCCTAAACTCGCTCGCGCCCTGCCTCCCTCCTCCATTTGTCCCAAGCCGCTGCCGGCGCGAACATTTCCTGCCGGCGGGGCTCCCGCTGCCCTTCGCTTCGCTCCTCCCAGCTGGCCCGCCTGCCTGCCCGCCCGGGCACCGCAGCAGCCTGCGCCTCCCCCGCCCCGGCTCCTCTCGGCGTCACCCTCCTGCCTGGAAGATGGCGCTGGGCGGCCAGGTTGGTGTGCCTGGGAACGGGGGGTGGGTGGGCGTTGGGCGCCTTAGGCGGGCCGTTGGGCGGATAGGCCGGGAGGAGAGGCAGGGCGGGAAGGGGTGGAAAGGCGGCCGGGGAACGGAGCGTTGGGAAGGGTAGGTAGCGCATTCCTCCTGGGCAGGCAGTGCCTGCAGGGGGGCTGTGTTTGGAGGGGAGGCGAGAAGTGGCTCTCCCTCCTCCCCGCCATCTCCACCTCCTCGCCGCTCTTCTCCCAATTGAGGCTTTGCAAAGAGGAGGGTGGAAGCAGAGGGAAGCCAGTCCTTGGGGACTGGGCGGGGGACACCCCACTTTCTCGTTTTTGAGAGGTCGCAAAATAGTGTGTGTGTGTGTGGGGGGGGGGGGAGCTGGTGGTCACCCGAGGAGGTGCTTAGAAAAGTGATGGCTCTTTAGAAAGTGCTTGGCTTTTGGGCAGCGGTCCCAGAGGTAGAGGAGGACGTCTGCAATAGTGGCAGAGGAGAGTGGAGTTATAGAGGTTCAAAGCTACAACACCAACCCCAAAAACCTGCGTGCAAACCCCCAGAACGGTTGCTTCAAGCCCAGGCAAGGCTTTTCGCTCTGCATCAATTGTAGAGCAGGTGGAGAATTTTGTTGTAGAAACTAGGAATGACTGAGGCAGAATGTGAGTCTATATATATAGATGGCATGCAGGGTGAAAAAGATTTTTTTTAAAAAAAATTTAGTCTATTTGTGGAGATTCCGCTGCCTGAGAGATTTCTTCATCTTAGATTATCTAGATAAAACTCCCATTTCTTAAATAATCCCTTTCCTTAATAAATGCAATCTCAAGGACCTATTACTGTATTCATAGCATCCATGGATGGTTATGTGTTTTTTTCTTACCCAAAATGCTGAAATAAATTGTTAAGAATTCCTAAAAAAAAAATTTTTTTTTGCCATTCTTTAGTCCCATGAACAAGACAGCATGTGTTCATCATCTGCTATAGCAGACAGAACATAACCCAGAGAAGAAATATCTAAGGAATTTGTAGTCAAATTTAGACATTTTTTCCCAAGGATTTGGATGCTAAGATAGGTGGGGAAGAAGATAAATTAATATCTGCTAGTTGATTTATGGGATGGCTAACATAAATATGGCTACATTTCAACAACCCAAGTAGGATTTGCACCACATGTATAAGTGAGAGATGTTTTGTTAGTGCTTAGCCTAGTTTTCAGATTCTTCATGACAGTTGACCACATGGCCAGGGCATGCACCAAAAAAGTAGGCTAAAATGTAGTTGATTGGTTTGTCCAGGGTGTCCATATGATCTGAGTTTGTGGAAAGAAGCATAGCAGTTAATAATTATTCTTCCATTGCCCATAGATCATCTGGTTATTTTACCTTAGCGGAAATAAAAAAAAATCCCCTTTAAAACTCGGGTCTGATGGCTTCCTATGAGTTCTGTAAGGAAGTTTTAGTAATATAACCAGGTGTTTCTTTCAATTTTAGATAATTTTTTGAAAGAGGAATTAGATTCAATGGTTGATATTATAGGACCAAGGTGCAAAAGCTCTTTATGCTAAATAAATAAGGAAATAAGAATTTTATATGAATAATAGGGAAATTTTGCAACATATAACACATAAGCTATACAATTCAATTTCAAAAGAAACTGAAATCTTTTAGGGGGATATAACAACAAAGAATGTACAATAATATGGTTTAATAAATGTGCACACCCACTTATAAATAGGGATGTGGCGTTGTTCAAAATTAATCACATTAAAACTGATGTTAAATAGTAGCCAGTACACACTTACCTTCAATTAAAGTGACTGATTAATCCCATATAAAGTTCAACTGTTCTTGTAGGATTTTTCTGGCATTTACTCAGTTGCCTCTTACAGCAAAAACCATGGTCTGCAAAGAATTTACAAAGCAATCTCATTGTTGGAAGGTATCAACCAGGAGAAGGGTAAAAATAAATTTCCAAGGCATTGGGTATACCATGGAACACAGTGAAGACAGTCATCAATAAGTGGAGAAAATATGGCATAACAGTGACATTATCTGGACTGGACCCTCTAAAATTGATGAAAAAAACAAGGAAACTGGACTAAGAGGCTGCAAAGAGGCCTACAGCAACATTAAAAGAGCTGCAGGAATTTCTGGCAAGTACTGTCTGTACTTACCAGAATATACTCTCCTGTATTCTTCATATATCTGGGCTATGGGATAGGTGGCAAGCCTTTCTTACAAAGAAAAACATCTAAGCTCGGTTATATTTTGCAAAAACCTATATCAAATCTGATGAAAGCATGTGGAAAAATGTGTTATGGTCTGATGAGACCAAGATTGAATTTTTTGGCCATAATTCCAAGAAGTATGGTGCAAAAACAACATTGTGCTTCATCAATAGTGCACCATACTCACAGTGGAGCATGATAGTGGCAGCATTATGCTTTTGGGCTGCTTTTCTTCAGCTAGAACTGGGACTTTAGTCAAAGTGGAAGGAATTATGAACAGTTCCAAATACCAATCAATTTTGTGCAAACTCTGCTAAAATGCTGAAGATGAAGAGGAATTTCACCTTTCAACACAAGAAAGACCTAAAGCATACAACAAAAGAATGGCTTCACCAAAAAATTAAAGTTTTTGAATGGAGTTCAAAAACTGAAACCGGAGTTCACACCTGAATTCAATTGAAAATCTATGGGGTGACTTGAAGATGGCTGATCACGGGAGATGTCCTGGCAATCTGACAGATTTGAAACGCTTTTGAAAGGAAGAGTGGGCAAAGTTTCCCAAGGCAAGTTGTGCCATGCAGATAGGCTCCTACCCCAAAAAACAGAATTCTATCATAAAATCAAAATGTGTTTCAACAAAGTTTTAAGAGTGTGCACACTTATGCAACCACATTATTGTTCATTTTTAATGTTATTTTATCCTAAAAAATTCAGTTTGATTTGGATGCTTGGCAACTGGTATGTATTAATCCATGCATTGTTCCACTGTCATATAAACATCTTTTGCGACTTTCTGAGAACCATGGTCAATAGGGAAGCCAGATCCTCTTAACAATCACTAAACTAACTTCATAACCACAGCGGAGGTCTTTGGTCAGGAGCAGCTTAGTAAATGTAACTTACTTTTAACTATGTTGAAACAATTACAATTAATTAGTTTTGCCTTAATGCCTTGATGTGCTTAATTATCAATATTTACATTAATTACCAATATTTACATAAATCCTGCATTAATAATCTTTTTGAGATGAGTAAACTAAATGCATTTTAACTGAATGGACATAACTGTTCTAACTATTCATTGTGTTATCCTGTGCATCAGAAACAGGAATTAATCAAGCCTGGGATAATGTTTGGGGAAACGCATCTTATACTTTTAATACTGTCATAGAACAGGAAATTAAGGGAAAATAAATTAAAATTAGAAGCTGGCATCCATGAAGTGAATGGCGCAGATCAAGCATATCCCTGAAAGTGTTGATTCTCTTTACTAATTTAGCCTAAGTGCTTGATCTATGCCAGGGGTCTGCAACCTTAAACACTCAAAGAGCCATTTCGACCCGTTTCCCACAGAAAAGAAAACACCGGGAGCCACAAAACCCTTCCCGTGCCTGACTATTTCTTGAGTGGCCACAAAACTAGCATATGTAGTTGAATTAAACATTCTGTTTTCTTATGAAACTTTTCTTTTCTTGGATTTATCCATGGTTGGCCTACCGGGGGTTGAAAAGCTCAATAAATCATGTGCTGGCGGGTGTCGCACATTGGCGGTTGTGACACATATTTTGAGTGATAGGGAGCCAAAGCAGAGGGATGAAAGAGCCACATGCGGCTCCAGAGCCACAAATTGCTGACCTCTGATCTATGCCATCCACTTCATGGATGGCTAAGTGGGGGAAAAACACATGTATTTCAGATTATTAAGGAAATTTAAATGCTAAATATGGTATTTTTTGCCACTGAAAAATATTGATTGTTTCATTCTTTGTCAAGGTGTATCATCTGAATGATAAATGAATAAATTAATTACATGGATTTGCATGAATATTCAGGAAAAATATATATTAAGTTTTAATGTCTGACATTTTATTCCTCCCAGCAGAGTTTAGCAGATTTAGAAGTTCTTTGTAAACAGCTATACGAGGGCACAGATTTAGCCCAGAGAATACAAGCAGAAAAAGTTCTTTTGGAGCTTATTAACAGCCCTGAATGTCTCAGTCAGTGCCAACTTTTACTGGAACAAGGAACAGTAAGCACTTTAAACTTTATTATTGATATACATATTTGTTACACTTTTTTGGCTCATATCTCCTTCTGGGTACCAAGACTGTCTATGTATTATCAAGATACATTTGATTATCAGATTTTTCTTTTTGTTATATATTTTGTTATATTTTATAATAGCAGTAGTAAGATTGATTAGTGATGATAGACAAAGAACTCATAAGCTTTTGCAGCATTGGACCAAAGGAGGAAACAAAACAAAAATACATACCCTCAAGTGAGATTTTATTATTATCCACATTAGATTGCAGCATCTGTCATACCTTGACAAAAGTTAAGCAAGGTCAGGCTTGGCTGGTATTTGGATGGTAGATTCTAGGAAAGCCCAAAGCTGTAGACTTGGCTGGAAAATTGAGAAAATATATTGGAAGAAGGCAGTTGTATACTATTTCAACCTTGTTTTCAAAAAGAAGGTTCCATGAATATGTCCAAGTTCATGGATGTGACCTATATATCAATTAACAACTAGTTGAGCCCAGAATTATGGTCGTAAGTCATAGGTTGTAAATTGTTTAGTTGACAACTATGTGACCATGCCTATTTTTACAGTCCTCTGTGCCGTGGTTGTTAAGTGAGTGCCATGATCATTAAACAAAACCATTTTATCCAATGAGCATTTTTTTTGCCAAAAACTGGAAATAAATGGTAAATACTGGCAAAAAAACCTGGAAGTACATGAATGTTGCAGATGGCCATAAATGCCAGTTGGTTATCAAATGCTCACAATGTGATCATGTGACTGCAGGGGAGATGTGGTTGTCCTAATTCAGGATCTGAGTCATAAGAACCTTTGGGGAGGGGGGGCTATGGTTATTGACTGGTCGCTAAGCAACCATTCATTAAGTGAGAACTACTGCATATAATTTTGAGAAGAGATAATCTGTTGAGATTCTGGTGGATACTGTATTGACCATGTGGTAGACAAGGAACTTTACAGTTAGTCCTCAGTTACAACTGTAATTGATCCATTTAATTACAGTAATTAAGTCTTGATAGGTCACGTGACCTGACTCAATTTTATGATCTTTTTTGCAGCAGTTGTTAAACAAAGCCAGTTATTGCTATTGGGCACCAGTCCCCAATCTTTCCAGCTCCACAGACCGGGGGGGGGGGGAAGGGAATGGTTTTGCAGGCACAATCTAATCCCGCACATGCACAAATGGAGCTATGCGCGCTTGCCTGCCGCTTGTGTGGCCTGGTTTCCAACAGCCCATGAACCAAGGGTTGGGGATCCCTGTTATAGAGTGGTTTTGCCAGAAACCGGAAGTAGATACCAGTTTCTGGCAAAACCATCATAAATTGTGGTCACATGACTGAGGAGTACTGCAAATGGTCGTAAATGCGGGCTGGTTGCTGAACACCCAAAATGCAGTCATGGGGGCGGGGGGGAAGCTGATGTCAGAACATTAAAACTGGGTGAGAAGTAGCTTTGTGGGAAGTCCATACATCGAGGACTACCTGTATTTGTTTGGAAAAATGACCCTCTAAAAGCTAGATGGATCATTAACATTTTATGTAGCAATTATTCCTTATGATTGTAGTGCTTGTCTTGGGCAATAATTTTCAAATAAAGCCCTGTAAGCCAAAGCCTTCAAAAACACTCGCACATGGCTTAATATTTTAAAAGAATGTTTCAGTTTTGTGTGTACCCAAGATGTTAATTCTGCATACCATTTTACATGGAGATGATGTGGTTTATGTGAATGAAGTAGAAATTCCTTTGGGTTAAGTGACAGAACGATTTTTGGTTAAAAGTGTGAATTCTAGTATTTTGTTGCTTAGTACAGGAAAAGAGCTCAGTGCGTCTATTGAAAATATCTGTGTCAAAAACCTGCGTGCGCATGCGCACACACACACACACACACACACACACACACACACACACATATACATATATTCATATTCATATTCAATTAGATTCTCTCACTAGGGTAAAATAGAGCCATTTGAGGTGTTCCTTCTGTTCAACTTGCAGTTTAATCTAGTAATTGAGACACTAAACTCTGGAAAAGAATTAACCAGAGGGTATTTTGTCCTGATGCTTAGCGTTCTGTTAGTTTGATATTCCCCAGTTCCCTAAACTTGGTCACATTTCTGGCTTATGTTGCTTTCCTATTCAGACTCTGATCATTTTGACTGTCTTTGTCAGGTTGCATGAAGTGAAAGAGCTACACTGATGTAATGTTACAACCAAGTACTAAGCCAAAAACGTACCAAATCTGAAATGCGTGCAATTGGCCCCAATGTTAGTGCCAGGCTCTAAAAGCTCTTATAAGACTTTACGTACAAATTTTCAAGTTACACACTTTCTGCAATATTTACAAAACTATCTGCAACTCCAACCTAGAAGGTACCAGAAGTACTGTCATTGTTAAGCAAGGCAGTTGTTAAGTGAGTTTTATGACTCTTTTTGCCACAGTTGTTCAGTGAATCATTTAATCATTGAACAAATCTGGCTTCCCCCATTGACTCTGCTTGTCAGAAGCCAACTGGGAAGGTTACAAATCACATGACCATGGAACAGTGCAACTCTCCTAATTACATGCCAGTTGCCACTTGTCCAAATTTTGATCACGTAACCATGAGGATGCTACAATGATCTTCAAGTGTAAAAACTGATTATAAGTCACTTATTTCAGTGCTGTTGTAACTTCGAACAGTTATTAAACAAATACATTGTAAGTCAAGGACTTTAAGTAAATTATAAAAATGAATTGTTATTTTAATATTATTCATACGGTGTTGGGTTCTTTGTTTATCATGAAACTAAGAATTATGTGTTAGAATAGATTTGGTTCACTAAATAGCAAAACATTAGGAAAAGAATTCCTTGTTGAAAAGTTGTTTACTTTAAAATAGAATAGAATTTGTTCTTTTATTGGCCAAGTGTGATTGGACACACAAGGAATTTGTCTTGGTGCATATGCTCTCAGTGTACATAAAAGAAAAGATACGTTCATCAAGAATCATAAGGTACAACACTTAATGATAGTTGTAGGGTACAAATGATACAAGCAATAAAATTACAGTTGTACAGTCATAAGTGGAAGGAGATGGGTGGGGGGACCGATGAGAAGATTAATAGTAGTGCAGAAATCTTTAGTATTATCCAGTGTTACTATCATCATTTGAATTGTGTATATTTTTCTCCAGACATCCTACGCGCAACTGTTGGCGGCAACATGCCTTTCAAAACTTGTATGCAAAACCACCCCTTTACCTATTCAACAAAGAATGGACATCAGTAAGCATTGTTTATTCTTTTCAATAGTAAAATTGTCTTTATAATCTCAATGTAGATTAAAGTAATTACTAGCAATTTAAACATATAACTTTTAAAGAATTTATTATCATAGCTTCATAATCGAAAGGTGAGTCTATTTCCTATAATCTGTGATTTCTCATTTTTAGCGATGGTATATGTGTTCAATTGTTTGTTTTATGTTTTATATAAATAAGAAAATGTAAATATCCGAGCAGGAGCAGAACCACATTTAAACAAGCATCTAGTATATCTTTGCAATCAAATAGAACAGTTTGTTGACAGTAATGTATAGTCCTTAAAATGAAAATAGTGATAGGTATCATACTTAAACTGCTTTGTAGAGTGTTACACTGATCTTGAATACAATGTTATTTATTCATGTCAAAAGATTTATAAATGATCCTAAGCTTAAAACCAGAAAACAATAATGAAAATAAGAGTTGGATCTTATAACATATGTATCTGTTTTGTAATTTACCAATTAATAACAAAAAAGAATTTGGATTAGTTTGAGTTATTTTGGTGAAATCAGGTACATAATATGCTATGTAACATTTTGACTCAAGTGATTCTTTTTTGTGCATTTCTTTGTAGCTTTGTCTTCCAGTTCTATGTCCCTGATATACATTATAGCATAGGATCTCCTCAGTGGTGGGCTCCAAATTTTTTAACAACTGGTTCTCTGCCCTAATGACTGGGTGGGCGGGCGTGGCTGGTGGGTCATGTGACTGGGTGGGCGTGGTCAACTCTATGTCACTTGTGTGGGTGGTACTTGTATGGGACAGTCAGAGTTGGGGAGGGAATCCAGCGGTCTCTTGGGTGGGGGCGGGAGGAAAGAAAGATCCAACCTGTTTGTTTGTTTGTTTGTGTGTGTGTGTGTGAGAGAGAGAGGGGGGGGGACTGAGACTGCGTCAAGACTGGGAAAGCTGGCTGTGAGAGGAAGAGAAGCTGGGTAAGCTGGACTCAGACGCTTCCTGGATCCCCTTATCCTAGAAGCAGCAAGCTCGCACTCTCCCCTCTCTGCTAGCCCCCTTCTTCGAATGGGATTGCCCAGCAATGGAGACGGAGAGGGAGAAAGGGCAGCGTTTCTGTGTACTCCCGTTTCTGTGTGGCACTCTCCCCTTAATGCCATCTCTGCTGCTGGGCGATCCCGTGTGAAGAAGAGGGCTAGCAGAGAGGGGAAGAGTGCAAGGTTGCTGCTTCTGGGAGGAGGGGACCTTGGATACGTCTGGATCTGGCTCACCTGGCTTCTCTTCCTCTCGCAGTGAGCTTTTTTGGGCTGTTTTTTGGGCCGATTTTTGCCAGAAAAATGGCCTGAAAACGGCCGAAAAAACAGGCGGGGGCAGGACCAACCAGTGGTCCAATTTGCCAGATCTCCGAACCACACAGTATCTGAACAACCGGTTTGGGCGAACCGGTCTGAACCGGCAGCAGCCCACCTCTGAGTCTCCTGCTTGTGCAGGGGGTTGGACTAGATAACCTACAAGGTCCCTTCTAACTCTGTAACACTGTATTCTGTATTATAATTTATATTCTCTTCTTCTCTACATATTAATACTATTGTTGTTCACAGACTGAATATGAATGCTTCTCACTATAAAATTTAGCTCTGGAACATGGAAGGGAAACATTTCACTTCAGTGCTGAGGCATGCTTGTACAATTCTGCATCCTACCTGAATGAATTCTATAATTGCTTTTGCTTAATCACATACTTATATTAACTTAGTACAATTAGTACAGTTGCATCAAATATAACTAGTGTCTTATGTTAATAACAGTATAAAAGAGCTTTGCAACCATTTTAGCTATATCAGCTCATATCTAACAGGCAGGTAAGCTACATAAAATAAATGCTGCATATATTTGTGGATAAGCTGAGAATTTTAAATGCCAATATGTATCTAAAAATTTGTATTCAGCTTAATCTTCAAAAGAGCTCATCTGTGATGCATATAATTAAGTATCTTTTTTATTTCCCATATATATGCATATGTATCAGCCCATCCACAAATAAGGAAGCAAGCCCTGAAATTTGTAGCCAAAATACCATAAAAAATGAGGGCTGGCTTATCCATGGGTAGAGCATTTTTCCTGATTCAGGTAGTCCTTGACTTAAGACAGTTCATTTAGTGACCAAAGTTACGACAGCACTGAAAAAAGTGACTTATGATCGTTTTTTACACTTACGACCATTGCTGTATCCCCATGTTCATGTGATCAAAATTCAGATGTTTGGCCACTGACTCATATTTATGATGGTTGCAGTTGTCCCAGGCTTATGATCACCTTTTGTAGCTTTTGGACAAGCAAAGTCAAGGGGGAAACCAGATTTACTTAAACAACTGTATTACTATCTTAAAACTTCAGTGATTCACTTAACAACTGTGTCAAGAAAGGTTGTAAAATGGGCCAAAAACCTAGCAAATATCTCCCTTAGCAACAGGAAGTTTGATTGTGGTCAGAAGTTGAGGACTACTTTGGTTAAAAGTTTGAGAGTCAGGCTATCTGCAGTTAGACTAATATGTGTATATATACAATAATTTCTTAAGAACTCAAAAGGTAGTTGATTTTACAAGTCCTTTCATCATTTTTTATCTTTATCATAATTTAAATTAGAAGATTGTGTTGTCTTTAACCCAAAATAATTGTTATTTAATTTTTTTTATATCTTGGCACAGGAAACTATATACTAAATTATATTGCATCTCGACCAAAATTGGCCCTTTTTGTGATTCAGGCTCTTGTTCAAGTAATTGCAAAGATCACAAAATTAGGATGGTTTGATGTTCAGAAAGACCAGCTGGTTTTTAGAGACATTATTGCTGATGTTAAAAAGTTTTTACAGGTAAGAAAGAGAAAATGTTTGTTAAAAAATAATGATAAAATATGTAGAATATTTCTTAGAAGAATTGCAGATAGTCTGTTGCCCAAGATAGGCAATATCTTTGGTTTGAGGCTTGTCCAAATACAGATTTTTCCTTTGCATATATTTTCACAATCCATTATGCAAACAGAGACCTTTCTATCACACCTATAAGCAGGCACAAAACTTTCACATTTTTTTTCTTTTTACAACCCTTTAATCCTTTAATTTGGGGTGATGTCAGGGTGATTAAATGGAGCTGAGCATTTACTGGCTGGATGTCCTTCCTGATGCCTATGTGGAGTTTGCAGCAGATATTTTCTCTTTGGGCCCTGATTGAGAAACATCTGTCGCTGCGTAGGCTTGAACTCTCAACCTTCCATATAGGAGGCGACTGCCTTCACCTCAAGGCAGTGCTGCTCAGGCACAAAATGTTTACGAATTCTTCTGAAAATAATCCCTTTATTCTTCTTACTGAAAATTGCAAATAATTCCTTTTTTTAAAGAATGGCAAACTATGGGAATACGTATCAATGCAAAAAATAACTTTGTAATTAAAGAACAAGTCTGATACTGAATTTAATTTAATCTGGAATCTATTTATGGACCATAATCCTGCACATGGATTTTTGTCACATCCATAGTTTAGGTTCTCTTAACATAAGACTTTAAAATGCTAGATGAATCTTGATATTAAGGGCAGAGTTTCTCAGGTTAGAAAGAAACACTAATTACTTATTCTGACTCATGATTCTTATTATATTGGTGACCTTTGCAAATTGTTAATTTGATTTTGACAACACTACAATAGAAATTTGTATTTCTTTTTTATTTATTTTTCCTCAATTGGTTTTTGAATATCTGTTGAAATAATAGCAATAGCACTTGGACTTATATACTGCTTTATAGGCTTTTACAGCCCTCTCTAAGCGGTTTATAGAGTCAGCCTATTGCCCCCAACAATCTGGGTCCTCATTTTACCCACCTTGGAAGAATGGAAAGCTGAGTTAACCTTGAGCCTGGTGAGATTTGAACTGCTGAACTGCAGCTAGCAGTCATCTGAAGTAGCCTGCAGTACTGCACTCTAACTTATGCACCACCTCGGCTCTTAATAAAAATAAATTAAAAAACAGAAAGTAATCAATAGTTACCATGTCAGAAGATTTAAATTTTCAGTTTAAATTAGTAAAAGATTTTACCTTGTAGGCTTCATCAGCAAACCCAGTAGCTATTTATGGGTTATTACAATATTAGATTGTCATGATTTTCCCTTGGGTATAGAGATCCACAGCTAGTCAGAGTAATTGGCTGTGAGCTAGATAAACTAGATAAGGCAATTTCATGTGTTTGGAAGAACAAGCAGAGAGTTTCCTAGAAGTTGGGCACATGTTAGTCCAGTTTCCTTTTCTAATATACACTCATTCTGCTAATTCCTTACTTTCATTTACAAGTAGATGTTTCATTGCTTCTCCTTGAAATGATAGGGTGTTTTTGCACCTGACGTTTAGAATAACATTCTCTCCAGAGATTTATAAGGCCCCTAATCTCACTTGTTTAATTGAGTCTTGAAGACATGGCTCTTCCACCGAGCCCTGGGATAGGGGTTCTGGCAGGGCCCCTTTTGGGAATAGGGCAGTTGAAGGTTGCTTTTATTTTTTTTCTGGATGTCGATTTTTTTATGGTTATGAAATTTTTACTGTTTTTACTATTATTCACTGCGCAGAAGTATTACAGTGGTTTTAGGAAGTTGATGAATAAAATGACCAAGGAATATTTGCCCATATGATATAGGCCTGCCCTGCTGTTTTCTAATGTTGGCTTCTGATTTTGGAGAAAAAAAGATAAAATTGAACGCTGTAAATGGGATTTTTAGCTATAGTATAGACTGGAAATTTGGGTTTTATTGATATGTGTAGAACTATGGTTTTATAATGCATGGGGTATAATAATTATTTCATTATAATGGAGAGATTGTGCTGCTCTTAATTTACAGTATAATAAAAGAATATCATTTCATTTGGTCAAATTGTAATCCCATATTTAAAAATTGATTTATTGTATATTTGCTAAACTTTTTTGCTTTCCTCCCTATTTTTTTTGTTTTATTCTTTCTTCCTTTTTTGTATTTCTTTTCTTTTTCTATATTAAACCAATAAATAATTACGGATTTAGTCATATAAAGAGTTTTTTTTTTCAGTACCTGGAAAATATTTTCCAGCTATTGTACTGCATACGTTGACTCATTACTGCCTCTTTATTTAAGTAATTACAAAAAGCTAATTGCAAAGTAAAAACAATGGTTGTGTTTGCAATTTTTGGTGCTGGAATTGACACATCATTCAGAAAGATAAACATACAGTGGTACTTTGATACATGTTGGTAATTCATTCTGGAAAACGTGACAAATACTAATACTGATGAGTACCAAGAAAACTGGCTTACCACATGATCTGCTATGTCGGCCAAAAGAAATAGTGAGTCACCTGACATCTTCCTTGCATGTTGACTACCGGTAGAAAGACAGGGACAAGATTTCTGCTTCAAAATGCATAAAATACCAAATTCGATGAGTTTTGAAGCAGTCAAGTGCTGAGGTATTATCTGCGTTTAAAGAAATGCACATATTTTTGTTCTGTGTGTTTGTACTGAAAAGTGAAAATGAATAATGTAGTTGATAACATGAATGCTTATTCTCAAAGCCACCTAAAGCCTTTATTCATAGTCTGTTTCTGTTATAGGGGACCGTGGATCACTGCATAATAGGAGTAATGATTCTTTCAGAACTAACTCAGGAAATGAATTTTGTAAGTATACTTCTTTCCTTCATATTAGTTTATATTGCTACCAGATTATTGTCATAGTGTTTTGGAGGCAGGATTAATGAAAGGGAAAACTATACTATAAATAGGATAAAAATCCCAAAGAGAAACTTTCTATCAAATGAAGCTTGGAAATGGATTGTTTTAAAACTCACTGAGTGAATAAAATAGGATCAATTCTACTGATATTATAATTAGTTATAGTAATCTGAAAAAAGGAACAGAGCTTGTGTTATCAGCAGGATCTTTGCACATTTATAAAACATCCCATTCGTAGTTGTCACTGTATGTGCCCTGATATTTCTTTTCTTTTTAACCTAGCCTCCAGAAACATCAAAAGAGTCTGTCTTATTGAGAGGCCTATTACTGTGCTCTTCATTTTTAATGTTCCATAATAATATGATTATTTAAATTTGTTATATGTGACCACTCCAATGGGCTGTGTATGGTTGTTTTTGGGTTTGGTCTGATGATAGTTAAACCAAAGTTGCCATTCCTGTTGCTGGTTCTGCTGCTTTTAGATAACTTGCTTATATCTTTTTTCATTCAACATGAGTACATAGTAAGACTACTAAGGTGTTGCTATAAATTTTAGATAATGTATTGGCTGGATTACAAATATTAGCACTTCATTTACTCATAATAGTGCATTTTATGGGTATATAGTAAGTACCTGTAAAATCTGTTTTAAATAATATAATATTCAAATGATGAGTTTTCATTCTTTGTTTTAGATTGATTATTCAAGACCTTCATCAAAGCATCGTAGAATTGCCATCTCTTTCCGTGATACCACTCTAAAAGAAATTTTGATGCTGGCATGCTCGCTGCTGAAAGAGGTGGGCCCAAAGCTAATCATATTATAGTGAGATTATTTCTTTACCATCAGAACATTTTCTGTTGATATTTTATTCATAGAGTCACTCATGGACATACTTTTTAGCCAGAAACATATGCAGCTAGATTAGTATGAAATGCATGGTGAGAAAGTGATGAATGAATGTTTGAAATTTATTTATTTTTATTTATTTATTTATCAAATCTAAATACCACCCATCTCACTTTCGGAGTTGGGTTATCTGCAATTAGACTAATATGTGTGTATATACAATAATTTCTTCTTAAGAACTCAAAAGTAGTTGATTTTCATCATTTTCTATCTTTATCATAATTTAAATTAGAAGATTGTGTTGTCTTTAACCCAAAATAATTGTTATTTAATGTTTATTGTCCACTCAGAGTTACAATGGCAGTGAATGAATGGTGATAGTTATACTTAACAGTTATAGTTCCTTGAAGTCCTGGTCGCCCCAACACCTCTACAGTTGTAATCATAATCTGCATGCTTGGCAGCCAGATGGTTGCAGCATCCCACAGTCACATAATTGCAATTTGTGACCTTCTCTGCTGGCTTCCCCAAGTAAAGTCAATGGGGAAGCTGGTAGGGAATGTTGCAAGTTGTCCTGGTAAGTCTCCCTCACCTGTGCATCCTCCCTGAGCCTTGCTGCATTTGCACCATGCCTCCTTGGCCACATGCACACCCTCTCCCGCCCAAACTTCTGTATGACTTGCAAGTTCCTGTCAGTTTCCTCACTGATTTTTTTAGGAGGCTGACAGGAAGTTGCAAGGAGGTGCTCACTTAATGACCTATAATCTTTGCTTAATAATGGCAACAGAGATTGCTGGGATTGCCATCACTAAATGATGTGGTCATAACTCAAGGACTACCTAACACTTATATCCAAATCCTTGCATTGGCCCACAAAGTTGAGTTTTATGAGTGATACATATTAGAAGTCTTGACATATTGTATTGGAATTCTTAAGATAATGTCATTACATTATTCAGAAATACATTACTGAACCACATTTTTAAAATTTGGATTTAGATATTGGCAAAACCATTAAATCTTCAAGATCAACAACAGCAAAATTTAGCAATACATCTTCTGAAGCTTGTCCTCAATTGTCTTAACTATGACTTCATTGGAAGTTCAGCAGATGAATCTGCAGATGATTTGTGTACTGTACAAATTCCAACAAACTGGAGATCAAGTAAGAGAATAATCACTGCTAATAATCTATTTACTTTTTTCTAATGTGCCTACCAGATGTGTTTGGATTCTGAAGTAGCCAGCCAGTAGAATTCTTTAGAATAAGTGAGGGGCTATCATTATCTTTTGGAGCCTGAAAACCCTATTATGACAGATTTGCAAGATACTTTGAGGATGAAATTGTTTTTGTGCTGACTTGAATATAGATTTTGATGCAGTTTATATATTGGTATACAGTGCACAGCTTAGTGTAATTATGTGAGATCTTACTCAGTTTTTTAGGTTCGAGGAGAGAAACAGCAGTTTATAACCATCTGACTTATCACATGTTGTCTTGACACTGGTCCATGTTGATACAGTCTTTATTTGATTAGATGGATTTCAGGAACACCTTTCATGATGGGTGGTGTGAAGGGAAAGAATCAACGTCATGCTGGGTTCAGAGGATTTTGCCCTCTCATACCCAATCATAAATTCTTTTACTTTTGGGGAACAAGTTGTTTGAAAGTATGGTGTCCTTGCTCAGTCCATTTGACATTGAAACATTCCAGGCCCACACTAAACCACCGATTCATATTCTGACAAAATAATACATCCCATAGAAGTTTAGTTGATTATTTTGTATATTATTTTATATGTATTGTATATCTACCTCTTTCAATATGGCTCATATTCATACAAGTATATCGAAGGAGTCTCCTTTCTGACACAGAATTCTTTGAAAAATGACCGAAAATTCAGCTGTGTTGGTGGAATTTTTCTGCCTAATTTGCTCTGTGCCTGATTAAATACCATACTAGATACATTGTAGGTATTTAATTTATCTAACAGTTTCTTATCAATTATATTTTAGAAAAATATTTTATTCTGAGAATGCTTGAATTCCAGACAAATGCCATCTGGTAAATTATTTCATGACAAAATATCTTTTTTTTAATAAAATCCAAATAAATATGCATCCAAACTGTAATGTTGGAAAAAGGACAGTTGTGTTGCAGTGTCATATAATGGAATTGTGTTAGAAATTGTGAAACAGGAATGAAATTACTGTTGAACATGAAAAGGGGCGTATCTCTTAGAAGTTTTTGAATATTCATTCCTACTGAGATATAAGAGCAACAGCTAACAGAGTAGAATGTAAGAATGGACTATGAATTGTCTTGGCATTTTAAAAATGAAGGCACTAGGGTGGCACTTCTGCAGAATTTAAGGCTAAATGGGAGAGATGGAAGGGCTTTACAATAGGGTGGATTTGATTTAAATCGAGTTGATTTAAATCACAATTTAAATCATGATTTAAATCACTAGTAAAAAGGCTTGATTTAAATCAACTCTATTTAAATCATAATTTTTAAAGAGCAACTGTCATCTCTTCTACTCCTTTGATCCACTGTTGACTTACCGATAGTCCCAGTGTTGCAGAATATACAGCCTCATGCTACATAACTAAGTTCCATTTCATGCTGAATAAACTAAATTATTTATGTATCTTAAATAGAAAACTATCTTATGATAGATTTTTACCCCAAAAGTTTTTTATTAAAATAAATTCAATAAAAATAAAAAAAAATCCGATTTAAATCAAAAAAATCTGATTTTTTTGATTTTTTAAAAAAAAATCATTGATTTTTATCCACCCTGCTTTACAAACACTCTCTTTTTCTTCGTAGCAACCATATATGAGTGGCAGAACTTCAAATGGGCTATGTTTTGCAACAAGGCCTTTTATTTACAGTCCACTTGGAGTAAATCTAGTACTTGCTCTTTAATTGTGCAATGATTGTCAGAAAACAAATGCCACAATTGCATGAATAAGAGGCAATTAAGGGCGGAGAGAGGATGAAAATATCAATGTATAAATACATGAAGCTTACCTTCTCCCCTAACCCACCTATTTCGCATTATAAAAAAAAAAGAGCCATTTGAAACTATTTGACACATGCATTTATTATTTTAAATGTATAATTGTGTTTTTGAGAGAGGCATAAACTAGAAAAGATAAACCACCTATTTATTTTCATTTTTGTTCTTCTCAGTTTTCCTGGAACCAGAGACTTTGGATCTCTTTTTTGACCTGTATCATTCCCTCCCTTCAATGCTGTCACAGTTAGTAAGTATAAAGCATCTTTAGTCTTTTTTATTTAGTAGGAAACTTTCTTTAAAGATGTATGTGTTTGATAAATTTGTCCAACTAAAAAGTCTTGTTACTGTATGTGTCCTGCAATTTTATTATCTTTATGCTTTGCAATGGAATCCTTAGTTCAACCTGGGAAGTATATTATTGCAGATAAGGTCAGTAGGACATTTAATATTGGGCAGTCCTATTTTCTGGCTTGAGGAGATGGCTGCTGCGGTGGCATCTGTGCTCCATAAGCAGTAACTCATCAGCACATTTAGAAAAGTATGTACTGTATGGTCACTGTTACTATTGCAATTATATACAGGTAGTTCTCAACTTACAACCACAATTGAGCCCAAATTTTCTGTTGTTAAGTGAGACATATGTTAAGTGAATTTTGCCCCATTTTACGATCTTTCTTGACACTGCTGTTAAGTGAAACACTGCAGTTGTTTAGTTAGTAACAGGGTCGTTAAGTGAATCTGGCTTCCCCATTGGCTTTGCTTGTCAGAAGGTCACAAAAGGAAATCATGTGACCTCAGGACACTGCAAGCATCATAACTGCCAAGTGTCTGAATTTTGATCACATGACCATGGGATACTGCAACAATCATAAGTGTGGTCTCTTCTCCTATCACAAACATGTTAATTTTAACATGAACAGAAAATATCCCAGACTCATCCCCATCCCTAGTAATAAAAATACAACTACCACAAATTAAGTAGTAAATGTTGTAGATTGCATTCTTACTGATCATGATGCCCAACAAGAACACACACGTGCAGAATGTATAGCATCAAATCAAAGGAGTAAAAAGACTTTTCAGCCCCAATTCTCATTTTACAATAGGATTTTAAAATAAGGTTGCATTTTGGTCCATTTTCTACTTAATCTTTATGTCAACTCTCTAATTCAATCCCTAACAAAAAGTGAATTTTATCTCCCATTCTAGCAAATAAACAATGTCTGTTTTGCTTTCTCCTCTCCCTGACACAGAACGATGAGTTTATAAGCCTTAGAAGCTTATTGTAGAGAAGAAAAAAATAAAAAATTAAAAAACAAAGAGATTGTGTTAATAAAACAATGTGTTATTGTCCTCCATAAGCGGAAAATCAACAGAAATCTGAGCGAAGTTTAAGAAACCCAAATACTTAGGAATCATATTTTAATCTTCTAATAGCTGGAAAGAGTAAGAAAAAAACCATTTCTCTCATGCGCAAAAAAACTTCCAATGTAATTATTTTTGTTAATCATCTTGAAAATAATTACATTCCCACTGTAATTATGTTTCTTAGGTCTGAGGTGCTGAGCCTAATATTTAATGGTGTACAAATTAAAGCAAAAGTAATTCAGAGTGAGTCCTTAAGAGGAATGCTGCATTTTAAATGTACTACATTTAAGAGAATACATTTCTTTCTATTAGCTTATTCAGTCCTTAGAAATCTCAAAAATGGTAGCAAAATTCTATTCAGTCATGATCCCTGTAAAGAAACTCAGAGTATAATTAAGTTCTAATAGATTGTTCAGAAAGCAATTAATTATATTTTTCTCTTTTAATATTTCAGTTTGTTACATGGTTATTGGTTGAGGTTTTGGTAGAATTTTGGCCTATGACTAAATAAAGTCTGGTACTTGATTTGTTATAAATTTCCTTCCTTCCTTTTCATAGTTTGAAAAGTTGGGGCAGAGTGATGTAGTTCAGATTTTATTATGTAAATTGTCTTTATGATAGTGCATAATTTGTTTACACTTGTCTATTTTTGGCCAATAGATTGGTTGGGTATCTATTGTGAAATAAATCTGAAATATTTATAACAGGAGTGGATTGTTTCTCAAGACCATCCACTCATTTTAATTATTGAATTTTCAGAGACTGCATTCTGTATGTACTTTCAGGCAACATTAGCACAAATAGTTATAGACATTCTAGAATGGTTGATGGGCTAGCTATTCTTCCTTCCTTCTATTATGTACTGTGCCTACTTCTGTGCTCTGTTTTGGCCATGTATTATCATAGTTGCAGATGTTGCATTGCAGGTCAGATGTTGCATTGTAACTGGTTGGCATTCACATAGCTATTACAATCAAAACACCATTATTTCTTGTGTACCACCTGATTTATACAAAAATGTAGATATCTATTTTTCAGTTGTAGGCACCTTGGAGATACTACACACATTACTGAATTTTAATTCGCCTTACTAGAATTTTTTTCACAATGGTAAATACAAATTGAGGGCAATTTCTATATTTTAAATATGTATATAGTATGACTGTAGCTGTAGGTCAACTTTTAAAGTGTTTTAAAGTAAATACAAATGAAGCAAAATAGCAGCGAAGTCCTTGCTTGCTTCAAAAAACAATATTTATGTCCCACTTAATACATTTCTTAAATCATTATTTCCCTTTTAGGCACTTTCCTGTTTAGTTCAGTTTGCTTCTACAAGGCGATCCCTATTTAGCAATCCAGAACGTGCCAAGTATCTTGGTAATCTAATCAAAGGAGTAAAAAGAATACTTGAAAATCCTCAGGTAATCCCCCCCCCCCCAATTTCCTCATAGATTCCAATTATATTTGTTCCATTTTTTCTTAGGATATCTTTATTGTAAATATTAAGATTGATATTTAGTAAAATAGTTAAATTAGCCAATGGAAGAATTTACTTGAGGCATTTGAAATGATAGTGTGGGAAATATGCCAGTTTTCAACTGTGTCTTACATTATCTGATCTGCCTCATATTTTTGAGTTAGTGCTATCTGTGTCTGAATGAGAATTCTATCTAGATTTTGTTCAACCCTGGTTTAATAGTTCAGAAAATTGTCTTATTTTAGTCAGATTAGTTCGGAATGAATCCACTCAAGCAAGAATTTTTATATTTCAAATGTCCAATTTCATGTTGCCGTGACAATGTGAGTTTGACACCTCTGCTTTAGTTCATAAAAGAGTAAAACAACTTTCTTTTTCCCAAGTAAGTTTACGCTGTAATCCTAGCTCCTGTAGCCTGGTTCCTAAGAGCAAATAATAATAAGGAGCCAAGTTTAAATCTTGTGCTTATTCCATCCTATGGGATATTTTATTTTATTGTTATTTATTAAATATATACAACCAACCTTTCATAAAAAGTGATTGAGCAATTGTATTAAAATAGCAATGCTTATTGAAGATCTTATTGAATAGTTTGTGGGAAATGGGGGTGTATAATAAAGCATTTGTAACATAAAAGGCGTTTATCACTCTTATTTGATGTACAAGATTTCTGCATACACAGATATTAGCTATTTCATATATTTAGAAAGATGCCTGGCTGCTGCATTTATTGCCTTATTCTTGATCACCCCATATGTATTTTACTCCTCCTCTGTGCCTCTGCAGTGACAGTAAATTATGTTGCATTCTTAACATACTGCTGATTTTCCTCCAGTGCACTGCAGAAGCCTATTATGATATTCTATGAGGAATCACAGCTCCTAGTCCCACCAACAAATTTCGGTCATGCAGATAATTCCTAGTTGTCTGACTTCACAAAATAGTTTGTTTCACAATTATTTCTTTGAATATTTGTGGCATATACAATGACATTAATAATTAATTTTTGATTTGGGGATGGACTGTATCTTCTTTTTGTGTAGACTTATTAATTATTTCTCTCTATAACTCTCATAATGAATGCCTATTTTATTTTTAATAATTTAGGGCTTATCGGATCCTGGTAACTATCATGAATTCTGTCGATTTTTGGCTCGATTGAAAACCAATTATCAACTTGGAGAATTAGTAGTTGTGAAAGATTATCCAGAAGTTATTAGACTGATAGCAAGTTTCACTATTACTAGTTTACAGGTAAGATAATAATAGAATGTTTTGGAATGTGATTGATTTGATTATTTTAAAGGGGAATGTATAGAGCTTGGTGACTGATTATTTTACCTTTTATCTGCCAAGAATATTCTAAGATTGTCAATTTAGGGCTCCATCTGTTTTTTTACAATACATAATCATGGGTTTTCTTACCAAGATGTGAAGAAAAAATTGCAAATAACATTTGTGATTGCTTGCATTGGATTGAAACTTACTCTAATGAAAAACTCATTTCTTTTCTTTATAGCACTGGGAATTTGCACCAAACAGTGTTCATTACTTGCTAACCCTTTGGCAAAGAATGGTTGCCTCAGTTCCTTTTGTGAAATCATCAGAACCCCATCTCTTAGATACCTATGCACCTGAAATCACAAAGGCATACATTACTTCTAGACTGGAATCTGTTTCCATGGTTATAAGGTAATCAAGAGTACAGTTCTCCATAACTTTAGCTAGCTCTGTTGCACAAAGTCTTTCTTTCTTGATATCTATTTTTAATTCGGGTAACTGCATTAATTTTATTCCTGAAATAAAAAAGCGTGCTTCTGAAATCAGTTTGCTTCAATGTAAATCTTCTTAGGTTTCATTATAAAAAACCTCCATCAAATTCATCATTGTTGAATTAATCATCCAGCTTTCATCCTTTAAAAAGCACCTCCTTCTGACAAGGTTTACATTGATTTCACCTATAAGTTTGTGGATAACGACTGTAATGTCATTTCAAACTGTCCAGTGATTTTTACATTGTCCGTTATAATTTTTATATGGATTTTAGGGAAGGTTTGGATGATCCCTTGGATGATACAGCCACAGTATTTCAGCAATTAGAACAGCTATGTACAGTTAGTAGATGTGAATACGAAAAGACTTGTGCTCTTCTTGTACAGTTGTTTGACCAAAATGCACAAAACTATCAGAAGTTGTTGCAGTCATCTAGTAGAAATACTCTGGCAATCTCAATTCAAGAAGGTTAGTATATATTATTATTTTTTATTTTTATTTTATTTTTTATTTAAAAAGTTTTAACAATCATTACAACAATTTTTCCCCCTCCCACCCCACCATCCCTCCTCTCCCTCCCACCCCCCTCCCCCCAAAAACCCACCCCCGGGACTTCCCAGAGCAAAAACAGGGTATAGCATAACAAACATAAGCTAAAATAAGCTAACTTTCTGTGGTCTCCAAACTCCCCCTTGCTCTTTAACTCCCCTTTCAACTAACTAAACATATTCAAAAAGGAAATATAGATTTCATTCATAAGCTATTTGAAACTTTTTAGTCCAATATTTGTTTTGAATATAGTCAATCCATCTTCTCCATTCCAATATATATCTTTCATTTGGATGGTCCTTCAAATACGCTGAAATTTTAGCCATCTCTGCTAAATTCACTACTTTTAGTGTCCATTCTTCAATAGTAGGCAAGTCTTCCTTCTTCCAATATTGTGCTGCCAAGAGTCTGGCTGATGTTATTAAATTTAAAATCAACTTAGTCTCTATAACAGTACAATCTGTAATTATGCCTAACAGAAAAAACTCTGGAGTAAATTTTATCTTCTTTTTGAGAATATTTTGAATAATCCACCATATTTTTATCCAAAATGCCTTAATTTTTTTACATGTCCACCATATATGATAATACGTGGCATCATCACATTCACATCTCCAACACTTAGGTTGCACACTTGGATACATACAGGCTAGCTTTTTAGGATCCAGATGCCATCTATAAAACATTTTATAAAAATTCTCTCTTAAGTTTTGGGCTTGCGACAACTTCACATTTCTAACTCATATTTTTTCCCATGTTTCCATCATTATTGGTTCTTCAATATTTTGTGCCCACTTTATTATACAATCCTTAACTAACTCCGTTTCTGAATCTATTTCTACAGCCTTTTTATATGCATTTGACTTTGATCTCTAATCTGTTTTACCAAGTTCTCCTCATTTTGCAGAAAACCAATTTTCTGATCTTCCCTCCATCTAGCTTGCAACTGTACATATTGAAACCATGTTCGAATTGTCCTTTCTTCTCTTAGTTGATTCAAAAATTTTAATTGTAGTATACCTCTTTCCTTGTTAAGAAGCTCTTTATATGTAATCACATCCTGCCTTTGCTCTACACTTATATTCTCTATTGCGTGTCTGGGTATTGCCCACAATGGTAACTTCTCGTTTAGTTTATACTTGAACTTTTTCCAGACACGCAATAGAGCATTCCTTAATATATGACTTTTAAAAGTCTTGTCCACTTTCTTATCATATAATAAATAATCATGCCACCCGTAAACCAAATCATATCCCTCGATATTCAATATTCTTTCTTCTGTTAAATTCATCCAATCACTCATTGCTGATAGAACAGCTGCCTCATAATAAAGTCTTAAGTTAGGCATTTTGAGACCTCTTTCGCGTGTATCCTGCATTATTTTTTGTTTTATTCTCGGTCTCTTCCCTGCCCAAACAAAATTATTAATACCCTTCTGCCATATCTTCAGATTCTCATCTTTTTTAAGTATTGGTATCATTTGAAAAAGAAACAAAAACTTAGGCAAAACATTCATTTTTACTGCTGCTATTCTTCCTAGCAAGGATAATTGTAATTTTTTCCAGTTTTCCATCTCTCTCTGTATTTTTTGCCACAGTGGATCATAATTATACTTAAATAATTTCGCATTTGATGTCATAATATAGACCCCTAAATACTTAACTGTTTTTACAATTTCAAATCCTGTTAGTCTTTCTAATTCTTCTTTTTGATTTATAGTCATATTTTTAGTTATTATCTTCGTTTTCCCTGCATTTATTTTAAATTCAGATACTTGTCCATATTGATTAATTATATCCATTAGATCTACAACCGACTGTAATGGTTGGGTTAAAGTAACAACCAAGTCGTCTGCGAATGCTCATAATCTATAGTCATACTGCCTAATCTTAATTCCACTTATTTTGTCTGACTCACGTATCTTACTTAACAAAAATTCCAAAGTCAAAATAAACAATAATGGAGACAAAGGGCATCCTTGTCTTGTTCCTTTTTCTATATTAAAAGTGTCTGTTAAACTACCATTAATTATTATTTGCGCTGTTTGTTTCTGATGGGGAACATTTCACAAAATCTATTAAGGTATTTTTTATTTTTATTGTGCACATGTCTGCCATATACGTTTGGCTCACTTATTTATTTATTTTTTAATCAGTTTTTAGTGCAAGAAGAAATAATATTCCCCAAAAAACATCCAATATTGTATAGAGGTATACAAACAGTTGAAGTTTTTCTATCTTCTTTCTCACCCCTGCCTGAGGGGATCTTCCAAACTTCTAGGACAAAATTATGGGTCAGGAGGCTATAGGAGAAAGAAAGAATTGATTCCTCCCCATTTCACTGAAGCATTACAACTACAAAGTAGCTTTTTAAAAACTAGTTATGATTTTTCATGTAAGAATTACCACAGCACAACTACGATGCCCCTCGGCCCTTCCATTGCTTAGACATTAAGACTCAAGTGCCGAAGGTGAAATAAGAAATTTAAACTTCAGTTTTCTTTCAGGTCATTTCCCTGGGTCAGACATCACCACTGTGTTAAATGGAATCTGTGTGTTTTTTTAAAAAAAATGTATTTACACAAAATAGCAATAAGTAAAATAAGCAAATTATAATTATTCATTATAACTAGAGCAATAGAAAAAAGGGAAAAATTTTAACACTTTCAATGCACTTTTAAATGAAACTGTTACATGAGGAAAATACGAAATTACGAAAATTTATTGAAAGCTAAAGTTGAATGTGGTAGTGAAAGAGTTAAGGGCATTATAGCTAGACGGAAAAAACTCTGTGGAGTTCCCCTTCCTGTGGTGCCCTGAGCACATAATTATTTTGCTTAATGGTTAAACCAGAGCTGGTATACATATTTTTTCATTTTTATTGGCTTCCACCATGCCAGACAGTGCTTAGTATGTTGCCTTTTGTTTTTAAAATTGTTGTTCAGTATATCTTTAACTGAACTCAACTTTCTTAGCCTTTCTTTTCCTCTTGACCCTTCATTCTTCTTCATATATTCATAGAATCATTGAAAGATGGGTTGGAGGTCATCTGGTCCAAATCTTTGCTCACTGCAAGACCCATTACAGTATCTCTGACAGATTACCGTTCACCCTTTGTCTGCCAATCTCTACTGAAGGCACATGATATGGCAGCCTGTTCCATGAACTGACAACTGCTGCAATCAGCACCTTTTGTGATTCATACTCATTATCCTCTGAATGTAACCAGATTATCTTAATATACATTTTTCGTGGTGGTGAACACTGGTGTTCAGTCTGTTTATAGATCATTTCACATTCATTGATGACCCTATCTCTTGATTTATCATATATGAGTATCCTGTCCCCTTTTTATTGTACAAAACTACCCCAATTCAGCCTACTTTTATATTTCTGCTGACATAATCTAATTATTTCATATAACAGTATAAACAGAATAACACTAAAACACAGCCATTTTTCTTCGTTTTATTTCTTGCAATAGGTCACATGCTATACATTACCATTCCATTAGGATTTACATGGCCTAACATTTGTTGATTAGTTTTCCCATCTTTAGTAAATATTTTAACTTGGATATTGTAAACTACCTTGAGTAGCCCCACAGTGAGATAAGCAGCATATTTAACAAACAAATAAATAAATAACTTGCAGTCACACCATTTTCCTTGTCATACACAACTACCTTATTTTTTATACATTTATTTTCTGATCCTTGTCCTCATTGTATCATACAGTTTTTCTAAAATTCACTGCAAATAATTTGGGCTTTACAACATTAAAAATAATAAAATCCCCAAACCCTCTCCACCACTACCTCCACCAGCAGCAACACAATCAAATTAACTTGATTGGTTCCATTTCCATTGGTCAGTTTGGTCAGTTGAGGCTTTCATATAACACTTTTTAGTAAGGGAAGATTTAGATCAGGGGTGTCAAACTCGCACATGGCATCGTCATGTGACGTATTGCGACTTTCCCTCCCTTTGCTAAACCGAGCGTAGGCGTGGCCAATGCATGACACATCCAGCCCGCGGGCCACGAGTTTGACAGCCCTCATTTAGATTATCAACTGTCACTGCATTCATGCTCATACATAATTCCCTAGAGTGAATATAGTGAACATAGGCTTAACATAGTATAAAATTAATTTTAGTATAAAATTAATTTTAGTGTGAAAAATGTTTCAGATTTAACAGTTTTCCATTTTACAATAATATAAGGGGAAAAGTGATATTTTAACAATGACAACAAAAGTGGCATCAACATATAACGGGTAAAGACTTTTTCATCCCAGGCTGGCCAGGGCAGACCTGATGATAAGAGAGAGCCTTAAACTAACAGAAACACCCTTATATTATTCAAGCTACAATGGAAGAAAGGAAGATATATTTTCTCTTAGTGAGTGCTCTTTTTTGTTACTCAGAAATAGTGCTGTTATATAAACATGCATTAGTACCTTTATTAGGGACTCATTTGAAAACTATTGCCTTGGCCTCCCCATCCCTCCGTGGTGTACATTATGATGGTAATAAAAATAACCTAATTTACAGAGTTGTAAGGAATTTTGAGATAATGCACGCAGAGTCATTTTAACATTCATAAAGCAATATAGAAAGGATTATGATGATAATTAAAATGAAGACACATCTATCCAGGATGATATTCATTTAGTTCTTTAAATAAATTAAAGATTCTGAATATCTTAAGCCCAGAAATTGTGTGGCCAAAGCCTAGCTTTTTCTTTTTTTCAGAAAAAAGTCAGTGATTTTGAATTACTATTAGAAATAATTTTGACATTGGTTTATATTTCTGCTAGTGTTTATGTAATATTCAGTTTCTTTTCTGTGGACTAAACATTTCTGCTAGCCCAGAACAATAAATGTTACCTCCCCTAGTTATGCACACTTTAATTTAGATGTTTAATGGCTTTTAATGTTCCAAAATAAGTTAATATAATATTAAGACCTCATTTTATTATATTGTCTTGCTCTTTGTATCGATTGTGATGCAGTCATGGTTTGCTAAAACAATAATCCCCAAGAAATGGGTCATTAACAGTAGTTAACGATTACTTGTGATCTATGGTAATGACTGATTTCTTTGGGATTATTGCTGTTATAAAACATAATTACAGATTATTACTGCAATAATTATTTTGGTAAAGAAAAAATATTCTCCTTTAGCAGCTGGAAAAGAGCAATACTGAATGTTTTGAGCAAGGAAGTAAGCACAAATGCGAAGGAAAATGAATTTTATTTTCTGTGTACAGGGACCAACTCAAGGTTATTAGTGAAATACTCTTTGTGCTGACAGAAGTACTTTTGAGTTTAATGTTACATTTTGAGGTGGTTATCAATCCATGTTATGGCTTTCTCAATTTCAGTCTTACAGTATTCATACATTCATATATGGTGAAATTCTGGAATTGTTACTGGTGAAATACGGAGTTTCTAAGCATCTAATATCATTTGACTGTTGTCAATAAAGAAAATGCCAAATTTTATATTATTGTTTGTCATATTAGATACATAGATCTTAAAAATGCTGAATTCTGAATATTTTATTTTACTTTGTTTAAAATATTTCTAGGCTTTTGTCAGTAGCTCAGTGTGGTTAATAATAAAGCAGCAATAATTGCAGAAAATTTAAAACTAAAACTAGTCAGTTGTTGAAATCATCCAATGTCTTTCAAAATCATTATGGGAATACGGACTTCTTTAATTTAGGCAAGTGATTCAAGAGTTTAGGAGCCAGCAGATTATAATAACCTGTCTTTTAATTCAATGATGGTGAACCTTTTGTACTCAATGTGTCAAAAATTCAGAAAATGCTATCTTGACTACTGGCATGTCTCTCACACACAGAGACATACTCACACAGACACCAGACAAAAGAGGCACTCTCAACCTCTTCTACAGACTCTCCTCTTGGCTTCTTTCCTCTGGATTCTCCAGAAGCTTTGCAAGTTGCATAACAGGATTCACACAATTTTTGGATGTCTCAGAGGCCGCACAAGAGCATTGCCCTCTTGATTCGCAGAAGGTCCTGGGGCTTCTACAGACCCTCCGGAAGTTGTCCAAGAGGGCCCTAGTGAGGTCTCTTCAGAAGCCTCAGAAAATTGCATGAGAATGCTTGTGTTATTTTCAGATGCCTCAGAAGCTGCGCAAGAGCAAAGCCCTGTTGGGCAACTTCTGGAGGTCTAGCATGTCACCAAAAATGATATAGTGTATCACCTGTGACATGCGTATCATAGGTTCACCATCACTGTCTTAACTGGTGTGTTCTGAATCCCAGTCAAGAGGTAGTACTAAATTCAATATTCCACTCATCAAGCATAGTTGTGCCAATTGGTGGTGTGACTCTGGTCCCGGAGGCTGATTTATTTTCGCATGGTGAGTCAGAGGATGATATGGAGGAAGCTGGCACGAGCTATGTGCCGGAGGGGCTGTCTTCACTGGTGAGTCAGCAAGAACTGACCCCAGCCAAATTGAGGAGGAAACAGAGGCCGGTAACGAGGAGAGGGAGCCCCTATTGGATGCAAGAGAGAGACGTAGGAGACGTCGTAGAGAACAGCTATTGCCACGTCCCAAGAGGTGTGGTCAGGAGACGTAGGGCCACACCCTACAAAGTATAAAAGGGGTGTGGCTGGGCCAGAAAGGCGTGGTGAACAATTTGTTGGCATTTTGGATGCAGTGGAGTTTAGAACTGCTAGTTTTGAGTTTTGAAAAGGAGTCTGCATTCCTGCATTAGCCTGCTGGCCAAGACCTCTGGAACATTGACTGGTAATTTACTGAACTGATAAACCTTTGGAACATTGCTGGTAACTACTGAACTGATTTACTTTTGAAAGAGAACTGTTTATTAAAGGGCCAGCTTCAATCTCTCTAGCCTGCGTTTGTTACTGCCGGGCTATTTGAGCTTCTGCAAGGTCGCTTGTGGGAGGGGACAGAACAATTGGGTTTGGGATTTCAATTCTCATCGTCCCCACAGTGTATTAGCATGAGAATATGGGAGACATAGTCCAAATTATATGGAAGGGCCCCCAAATTGTAGTACTGTACAAAAAATAAGACTTCTGTTTACCTCAAAGAATAAATATCTTATTGCAGATAGTAAGTTGTGCTGTAATCTATCTTTACCAGGTTACAATAGGCTGAGAAATGGAAAACAGGGTTATGTCCTCAGCAATGTTGAACAGTTAACTGTCACTGATTCTCCTCCACTTTCTATTTTATATCTGTACAAACTATTATAAATAATTTTGTAATCTTTTCAAGTCACCATTTGAAATACCCCATTCTGGTGATGGTGCTCTCAACTTTTTAATACTGTGACCTCTTAAAACGGGTGTCAAACTCAAGGCCCAGGGGCTAGATCCGGCCTGCAGGGTGCTTAGATCTGGCCTGTGGGGCTGTCCTGGAAATAGTGAAGGACTGGCTCGCAGTGCCTCTGCCAGCAAAAACGGAGCTTGCGAGGGTCTTGTGTGCCCCTCCAAGCTCTGTTTGCATTGGCAGAGGGTTGCAGGAGGCCGTCACAGCTGAAAACAGAGCTCAGGAGCCCGTTTTCACTGGCAGACCACTCAGGCCAACATAGGTGCCCCTACCGACACGTGATGTCATGCTGGCCATGCCCCCCCCCAGCTCCCCCATATCAAACACAACCCTGATGTGGTCCTCAATGAAATTGTGTTTGGCATCCCTGCCTTAAAATGATAAATGAATTTCTGGGACACTTAAAGCAGGGGTCCCCAACCTGTGGGCCGCAACCCACTAGTGGGCTATGAGGGGATTGCAATCAGGCCGTGAAACAGCCAGCTCATAACGCGCATCCCCACTTGCACGAGCATGCTCCATTTCTATTTTGTATGCCACACATGCAAATGGAGCTGTGCATGCTTTCCGGCCACTCGCGTAGAACCTTCTCCTTTTCCTTCCCCCCCTCACTGGTCCCCAAAGCCAGAAACGTTGGGGAACTCTGATTTAAAGTAAAATAAATGATTTCACTAGTATTAGGAACGGACAAGGAATAAATACATCACTTTCTTTTAATAACTAAATTTTAATTTGTAAATCAAATGATAGAACCCTGCAAGTGTTTTGCATGAGTTGTTTCTAGATGTCAATTTATTTTGCTTGCCTTTATATTCTCAACCGACAGTTGTGTTTTCAGACAATTGAAGCCATTTTTCTTCACTTGAAAAAGTAAAAGATACCTGTAAAACCAATAGATATAAAAGTTCCATAGTTACAGACACCTAGAGTCGCTTTTGATGAGATGGGCAGCTGTATAAATGAGAAAGAGAAAATGTTTCCTTATTTTAGATCTTACCACTATTGGTAGATTAGTCAATTTTAGCTTTTCTTACATCACCCATTGTGAAAGGCTAGAAATTTAAAATAAATTAATAAAAATACTGAAGTTCTTGACTTGTATACTTTTAGATACACTCCAAAATAAGTTACACTTTGCAGAAATGAAAGTTGTGGAGAGTTGTGTTCATTTAATTCCATTAAAAACCCTGTCCACAGAATTTTATATCTTAATGCAAATTATAAAATTTTATTCATTTAAAAAAAATAATGGTTTTAATGAAAAAAATTAATTATTTTAAAAATAGATAAATATAATTAAAGGCCATGTCAAAATAACATTCTGTACCATAAGTAATAATTCAAATAATGCAGTATTGTTGGTAATATATAGAACTCTTGTGCCTTTGATGAGAAAAGAAAGCAAGCAAAGAACAAATTTGTAAGCTTACTAATATGCAGAACATCATGACTAGGCATTTATTTAAAAATTAGTGAATCCCCTCTAATCCACAGTTTAAGAAGCTTTGAATCAGGTCAGTAGATATAGTTGCTGAACTCATCCTTACACAAGCTTTCAACTGAAGAGTGGTCTTTTCTGCAGAGGTGATTTTTTAAATATTAGGTTGCAACTAGTGGTGGGCTGCTGCCGGTTGTAACAACCGGTTCGACCAGCACTGAAAATGTGAGCATGCACCTTCTGCGCTTGCGCACGGTTTCAAAAACATGGCGATATAGGACGGGATAGCGCCGGGGCGGGTGGCCAGGCCCACCCGCAGGTCATAACTACCGATTCGCCTGAATTGGTCCAAACCAGCAGCAGCCCACCTCTGGTTGCAAGCAGAGATGTCCATGTGGGGAAAGAGTCAAGGGAGTGAATGATGAAAACTGGAACAAAATCTACCCCGTTTGTATGTGTGTGATACCACATGCTTGTAGTTTGTGTAATGACTGGGTTGCAACATTTGTTATTTTAATTGAAGCATTGGTTCCTGTTGCTGCCTGTGATTGGATATTTGTAACATGTTAAAGGCTAATGGGTAAATCATTAGTGTAAAATGAATATGAATGTTCTTTTCAGCATTTGTCAAGAGATCTATAATGCAGTAAAAGCAAATGAATTGCAGTAAGTAAAGCTAGACATATGTATTGGAATTTTGATCACAAATTAAGTATGAGGAAAATAGAGTCCTGAAAAGAAAAATCCAGTATGCTTTTTATATCCTGTCTAGTAAATGTTCTTTTTGAAGGCGAAATCTGGAAAAGAAATTGCCAGAAACAGCAGCAGGTTTTAAAATTTGTTGAATAAGATCAGTAGTGAAACTAAAGTATGTAATACTTAGCAGCAGTTTTTAACAAATAAAATCACAACCATGGAATTAAAATCTCATCTAAAGAATATGAGAAAGATCAGAAACTTGGTGGATAGAAATGGCTAGCAATGTTGATTTTAATAGTTCAGTGTAACATAAACTGAGAATATTAATATTTTGATCAATAAATGTCAAAACTAGCCCATCCTTGTTTGCCATGAGTATCATCAGAAAATTACCTGCTTTTCTTCTTATTTCCATAATTTCCTAGTAAGCATTAGAATTCACAGCAAATATTTTATGGGAATCCGCAGCAAATATTTTACGGAAAATTTATTTTCTTTTTCATTCTCCCTGGATTCCAGGACGTTTGGCATGGCTTGTCTACCTTGTTGGGACTGTTGTAGGAGGAAGATTAACTTATACCAGTACAGATGAACATGATGCAATGGATGGTGAATTATCCTGTCGGTATGTATTAACAGAATAGAACTATATGTCACAAGAATAAAACATATTTGAATAAAATCGTATTTATAGGATGGCTAAACAGCTTTTAAACATTATTTTTGTGAAATAAGAAATTTTGCTAATGAGACCCAATACAGACCCTGCAGAGAATGGATTTTCAAACATTACATTGCTTAAGATCATCTGGAAGAGAAGCTGAGTTCATTATTGAGCACACTGAATTGAGATTCAGTTTAAGATTTTCCTTGATGCATCTATATTGGTAACAATGGCCACATTGAGAAACCAGCAGAGCACATAATATAAAAGGCTTTGTTTGCTCCCATCATTCTACAAGGGAGGTACTGAACATTGTATGTGTTCTTCATGAATTAATTCTTTTAAAAACTATCCATCATTGTATGGTATTGGCGAGGTGATTCAAAGTTGCTTTAAGTAAATGATTATACGGGTAGTCCTCATTTAGCGAACACAGCAACTTGGTTGCTAAGTGAAACCGTGATTGTGCTCATGATCTTTCTTCACCTTTCCTTTGCTTTATAGACATGTAAGATTGTACATGCAAGGATTGGTCATAAAAGTAATTTTTCATTACCTTTGTAAGTGCGAACAGTCACTGTAAGAGTAGTTGTTAAAGGAGGATTACCTGTAATCCATAAAGGAATGTTTACAGCTTTCACTTGTTGAAGTGCAAGGGCTGGCATAGATTCATGAGTAGCTACTCTAGTATTTAGCTCTCTACTGTTTCCTAACCTATAAGTTTCTGGAACCCAATTCAGGATTGTACCTGGAGTTGGCTCTTCTGTGGATTAGGCAAAAGCTAAATAATATTGTATAAATGCTGTGGTAAATTCAGAGAATTTATGCTCCTTGATAATCAGAATTTAATTGTGCAATCACCAAGTCTTTTTTCTTAAGAGGAACTAGGCTGTATAAATTGGATGGATGGATGGATTACTTTTGGTAGAGTGCACAAAGATGTCATTTAATGTTCAGTGAAATGTCAGCAGTTTTGTTTGGTTTTTTGTTTGCGTATCAAGGGTAAACATAATTTTTCATTTCAGAGTCTTTCAACTGATTTCCTTGATGGATGCCCAGTTACCACGTTCTAGCAATGAGAAAGTAGAACTTGCAATACTCTGGTTTTTGGATCAGTTCCGTAAAACATATGTAGGAGATCAACTTCAACGCACATCAAAAGTAGGTGCTTTTCCTAGCTACTCCACCCCTTTATTTTAATCAGTCTGTTTAAAAATACGTGCATTGTAAAGCAGATTAGAAACATTAATCCTAGCCTGCATGTGCTTTTACACTCATGAAGAGTCCTGTTACTTTCAGAAGGAGATAATCTGTGTTTACAGAATGTGATCTGTTTAGTTCATTGAAAATAATGTACAAGCTCTTTGGATGAAGGAGCATTTTGTAAGCACAGAAGCTGCCAATTCGTGGAACAGAATGCTGAGCTATTACGACTAGTCTGCGGATGTTTGAATGATGTTTTTTATCTTTGCAGTCAAGTTCATTTTGGTGTGCCGTATGTAAGGTTTTCATCAGTTGTATTCATTAAACAGTTTGAGATTTCATTACATTTTGTCTTTTATTTCAAGCATTTAAAAGGTTTGGTATATAGTATAATGTGTCACAGTTGGATATGCAAGATTTATTATTTTAATAGCTCTGTCTGTTTGACAGTTACTCATTTATGTGCTTTTTACTGTATCTCACACATTATTTGGCTTTTTCTGCATTTTAAACAGGAGGGGATAAGCAAGATACATTCTTTAAGAAAAGTGCCATTAATTCACTCTAACTTTAGGGGACACACATAATATGAAAAAGCTCATCAGATGTTTCTGAGAAACGCTGAAAGAATTTTGTTTGTGCTTCAAGCAAGCCTTTTTCAAACAAATCTTTAACAATTTATAAAATGCCTTTCTTTCTTTTTTTTTACTTATCCGCTATAGTAATCAGGCTTTCTGGCAGGCAGACCAGTTTGAAGACTTCTCTCCCTCTTGCCCCAGTTGCATGGACAATCATTTTCTTTGTGGGAAAAGAAAATAAAAACAATAGTAGTAGTTAAACTGTTGAAATGAAGAAAAATGTAGGTTTCTTCAGTCTAATGGATGGTATTTTTATGGTGGGTTTTTTTTTGTGTATGATGGAATTATTTTCACATTAATCTGCAAACGATCCCCTATATGCCTGCTACGACTCTTTCGTGTCACTGGTGATAGTGGGATCCATTCTAGTTGGGTAGATTTTTGATCATTTGCAGAGCTGTCACTGTCCTATGTGATTGAAAAACTGTACAATATAAGAAAAGATGAATGACTGTTGCAAAGAGCTTCAGGAAAATTTTTTCTATGTGGCTTCTTAACATCTTATAACCAAGATGTTAGAAGAGCTATGCTGGGTGAGAACAGAAGCTCCGTTCCAGAATCCTGTTCAAAGTAGGCAGCCAGACAAGCTTAACACAAGACATAAGGCCAGTTTGTATTGAGGTACCTAAACAGTTGACTTTCAGAAGCTCAGCTTGGTATTTTATGCTATAGTGTTCCTTATATGGATTAATATTGGATCATTATGTAAATAAGTTTAATATGAATTTTCAGTGAAAAATTCATTGACAAAAAGCTCATTTATTATAAATCTAGCAAGGTGATTTAAATCTGGCATTCCAGAAATGGAATGAAATTATGAGGGGTGGCAATGAACAAACGTAGGACACAGCTTCTCTTCTATCGAAGTTCTAAATATTTTGAGTTTATTTTTTTTAATATACCAATATAATATTTTCGTCCTATAGCTTAGTTGTCTGCTTGTCAACCAAGGATTTTTTTTTTTTTAAAGGAAGTTACATCTCCATTTTTCCTTGTGCTGTAGCAGTATTTGTAGCAGCAGAGGGCATTATATCCCTACAGTAAACCCTCTTGCATAAATCACCTGCATACATTTACTCATATTGATTAGGATTTATCCTTGGAAGTAGGAATTTAAACTGATGTAAAAATGGATCTAGTAGTTAGGATAACAACCATTTATATGGCCCTTAGATATTTTAAATTTGCGGAAGGATCCTTTCTTTTTTTGCAGCTGTGTTGGAATACTGTAGGGGATTAAATGAATTTAGGCATTTACAATAAAACTTCTCAGCGTGAGGGGTCCTCAGCTGTTTTCTGCTATTAGGTACATTTGGAATTTTGGGAACATGAATGCTCTTAAAATGGCTACTGTGTGCTTTGTTTATTCAGAAAATAGCAGGAGAATACAGTACATTTAACAAAATGCTAACTCACTAGAGTTCTACCTGATATCCCCCTAGTTTATAACTCACACAGAATAATATCTCCCACTTAACTTTAAGCTGGCAGATGAGCATAGTGCTAAACAATGCAATGGGATCAACTGCCCATCATTTTTATTGGCTAAGAAAGCTGATGGATCCCATTTGGGGCATAGAAGCATTATTGAAGATAAATATGATGCTAGATGTTGAAACTTTGCTTTGCAACATGCCAGGTTCCATTTAAAAAACAAAAATTCTAAAAAATGGGATCTGGAGCCTGGTAGGTACCGAAGCAAGTAACTTGGACTTAATAGTGCCCATCTGTGCCATATTAGGGATCCTAAAGCCACCATATATGTTGTGTTGCAGTATAATTACCTATACTCCAAATTTCTGTTATTTAATGGCTGTAGGAAATGCTTAAATGCTTAAATTTATTGTTATACCATTCCAATTTTCAATTTTCAATGGAACCAACATATTTGGTTTTGTTTTCACTAAATCCCATTGTTCCCATTAGAGGTTCTGCCCAAATATGTAATGGGTATTGTGATCCTGCAATGCATATGCTTGATTCTTGAAATAGATCTTTAGTTTGTTAAAGTTCTGCATTTTATGCTGTCAAAACTATATATGCTTTTTATATATTTTATTTAATATAATTATATTCTCTAGAGGAAATAAAAGCAACAGGGAACTATTAGAAGCTGCTGTGGGAAATGTCTCCTTCTCTTCTATGTGCTACATATTGTATTGCCATGGTTTTTAACAATGTTTATGGTACTGCATTTCAACATCATTGGCTCCCCAAGTAGTTTTTCCTGAAGAAGAGAAGGCAGGAATCAAATATATCCCATTGAATGGATTTCTGTGTTCAGTGCACTGAGTTTTTCCTTCCATTTAATTGCCTAATCTTTTATGCAGTGCATAAATGGGCAAGGTTACTAAAGAAATATTCTAGAATATTAACACTGGAGAGAAGATATTTACATTTGTCATTTTATAGTTGTAAGTTTATAAAATACCAATGATATGCAGCAATGAGCACTTTTAGTCCTTTGCATGTTAGTTTTATCTGTTACATCACTACCATATTGTTGAACTGAATGTAAAATAATTTTCTTGTACTAATGAGAAGTATTATTGTATATGTGTTAACCTTGCTGTAAATCTGGAAAAGGAGCACATTTTAATTAAATTTATGAAATAATTAACTATTAGCTAAGACCTGTTACTATCCAGCTACAATAGTCTTTAACTATAACTTCTTCGATCCTTCCCAGATTGGTAAAATGAGGACCCAGATTGTTGGGGGGCAATATGCTGACTCTGTAAATCACTTAGAGAGGGCTGTAAAGCACTATGAAGCAGTATATAAGTCTAAGTGCTATTGCTATTCTTGTATGGTATGTTGGAATAACCTTGGGAGAAGGGGTAAAGAGATGCCCCTAGGGATAAGAGGGGGTATAGCTTGCAGCTGTATAATGGATGAAGCAAGACATTCAGAAGGAATCCACCCTAATTTTTCAAGTTGTGAAGGTGATAGCAGGGGAATCATACTTTCATACTTTTAATATTTTGTTAATATAGTTGTACAATAAAGTAGATTTGACTTATTAGGTTGATTTTCCTGTCTGGTCTACCTAGTAAAGCTGATACTTCTGCACTAGGCAAGTATTGTGATCCAGCCATTATTCTAAAATTGTCAGGCTTCACAACAGGATTCAACAATAAATCACAGTTTTCCAGTCACTTAATCTCTTTATGAAAGCACATGGCTTGACTTGGCAGAAGACTTTCAACATAACTAGATTAGGATCTTTGTTAGAGATAAAATTTAACGAGATGAGGCAGTCATGCAGTTTAGGTCAGCAATTTAAAAGTTATTATTACACCCTCTCATTTAGTGACTGTATCCTGATCCAGAAATTTTGCCATTAAGCGAAATGGTTGCTAAGCGAACACATGCCTAAGAAACATTGAAAGATTATTGGTTGCTGCTGTCTTGTTGAGATAAATTTATATCCTACTGTGTCTTGTGACTCGTCCTTTTTAACAACACTTTTTTTTTTTTTTTTTGCCCCCTCAAAAGGCAGAGTGTTTGCTCAAACAAGCTATCTCTTCCTGAGCTGGTTTTCTCAACAGCACAAAGCTTCTATAAAAGGTGTTAATCACAGGTTAATAAACTTAGCTCTGTGACTTTAATTAGTTCATTAGAACTCTTCTTTTACTGCCTGAAACTGACCAGACCTTAATCTGTTTCAAGTGAAAGCTTTTGTTGTCAGGTGCACAAAATTATATTGTAAATGCACACATTAGTCAAAAAAATATGAATTTTTATTACCATCATATTTGCAAAAGGTCGCTAACCGAGGTAGTCACTAAACAAGGAGTGGTTGTATTGTGTTACTAAATATCATTCTTGCCTTTGTTCTCCAGCAAGAAAAACAAATCTTTGGGTTTGGACTGATTACTAGGATGTCTTTAAATGGTGGCTTTTTGTTTTGTCACTTCTGATCTCCAAATCAGGACAGTGGTTCCCCAAATTAATGGAGGGTTTTCATTTAAGGTACTGAAAAGAGAGTGTTTTGGGAGAAAGTATCTTAGACTAGAGGGGAAATAGTGGGCTGGGTTCTCTAATCATCAGTAATTTAAAGGCAACTATAAAACTATCAGGCTTTGTTGGTGTGATTCACCTTGAGATGAGAATGTAAATGTAATTTACTCACTCTTGTTTTTCAAGGGTTTGTTGTATAGCAGAACTATACAACAAACAAATTAACCACACAGGTTGGATACATCTAACATCTATATATTATTAAAACTTCTGTTTCTGCAACCTTTAACTGGATGAAACAGCGCAACAGTGAAATTTGAGAAAGCTGTGCTTGCTTCAGGCTGCTGCAGCACTTACATCCTGCTGTATTTCCATGTTCCATGACAGCTTCTGAGCCACTCTCCCAATTCCTGGCTCCCTCCCCCACCCCACAGTAGCCACTTACCTGCCTGCTGGGAAGGGAAGGGGGAAAGAGGGAAGGTGAGAAGGAAGAAACAGGGAAGGAGGAACCCCATGCATGGCAAACAATCCCAGGCCATGTCATCCCTTGCACATCAAACTCACACCGCCCCTCCCATACACAGTCTCTAGCCCATATGGCACCTCTTGCACATCTCCAAGCACTCCTAGGCACCAAGAGTCGATCTTGTTCCCTTGCACCTCCCCAACCTATGCAACACCTCTCATATAACTCTATGACCCATGCAGCACCTGTTGTGCCTCCCAATTCTCTCCCCCCCCCTATTTCTCATGCACCTCTGCATAGCCCTCCCCATTCCAAGGCCAGCAGGCAGCCACTTACTGGCTGCTGGCCTTGGACTTGTTACTTTCTGCTGGGTTCCCCACTTACTTTTTCCCTGCAAGCACCCCACAATTCAAATAATTAGGGAACCTGGCAGGAAGGGAGGGAGGGAGGGAGGAAGGAAGGAATTTCCAATATTTCCTTCCAGTTTCCTCCAAGCAAATTTAATGGGGATGCCTGCAGGAAATCAGAAGTCACTCTGCTCGTTCTCTCTCTCTCTCTCTCTCTCTCTCTCTCTCTCTCTCTCTCTCTCTCTCTCTCTCTCCCTCCCTCCCTCCCTCCCTCCCTCCCTCCCTCCCTCCCTCCCTTCCTTCTGTTCTTCTGTTTACGTGAGGAAATACATCTAAAATAACTCAATAGGGCACAGGTTGTCTAGTACTAACCTAAAAAGTATTTGGTGACTTGTGATCAGTATAAAACAATCTCAACAAACTGATTCATTCATACCCCTCTCCTGCATTCAGTGACTGAGCTTTATAGTTAAAATAAATAAATACAAATAAATACCTAAAGTAAGTAACTTTAGAAACTCTTTAAAAATTGTGACGAGCAGCAAACATTCATAGGAAACAGCATCTAATCACAGAATATCCATTGCTATTTTCTGTTCTTTGTCTACTACCACCACAATGTCTGGTTGATTGGCTAGTCCATCTGGATCTGGGAATCCCACAGGATATTAGCTGTATTATTCTCCACAACATCCTGAGGGATCTCCCATATGGACTGGGGGTGGATGGGTTCTAGCTCACACATTGTGCAGGTGTTCCTGTACTCTGTGCCAGCTACTTGATTGTATCATTCAATATACAATCTATTGCTGCCTGAGTCTTATAGCCTGCGACTATATATTGGACTGTTGCTGAGGCCACTCTGCAGTCTGCACTTTGGATACTATCTAGTGTGGTAGACCCCTGCTTTATGGATCTGGTGCTTAGTTCCTGTTCTTGGGCTGCTATGGTCAGTGCTTTAGTGCTGTCTTTTAATCCACCCCTTTTCCAAAGTCTGTTATTTCAACTATCTGTTGATGGTAATTTCCAGGTAGAGTCTTGTCTTGCAATGGCACTCCTGCTTCTCCTTCCTCCCATGTCTGCAGCTGCTTCAGACATTATCTCAGTAACTCATATTTCGGTGCCATCTTACTGATTTCTGAATGCTGTGTGTTTTATCCAGGACAGTGGCTCTGACACCAGACCTTGTCCTCTTTCTGGATGGTATACAGTCTCTGGGTGTTGGACTTGGGGTAGAAACCTCCATACATTGTAATAGTCTTCCAGATATTCTAATCAGCAGCCTCCATGTCCTTCTTTGGCCACTCGCTATACCAGGAGGGTATCTGATGGCTGGCAAGATGTACATGTTGATAGCATGAGTCTTGTTCTTCCCATTGAGCTACTTCAAGAACTGTCTTATCCTTTGGTAGTACTTGGACATTGATGCCTTCCTTGCCTCTTTCTCATACTTCTCATGTGACTGTGTAACCAAAGTACTTGTAATTAGTTTGTATGTCTGACATCAGTCTTAACTACCTTTCCTGTCTTGATTACTGTCTGTCCATACTTCTCCAGTCCAAATAACATCACTGTATAGATCTATGTCAGGTGGATACAATAGTCGATGTCACGTTCACTCATAGCACATAGTTTGGTGTCATCCATGTAGAGGAGATAGCTGATGGTAGTTCCAGTCCTGAACTTTTATTCATATCCATACCAGTGGTGAGTTGCCCCCGGTTCGCACTGGTTCTATAGAACTGGTAGTAAAACCGGCGGGAGGCCCCGCCCACTGACCCTGATGTCATGAAAACGCTTCGGCCCCGTTGCAAACCGGTAGTAAAGGTAAGTAGAATCCACCCCTGAGCCATACCTATATTTTTTATAGTATACTGTATATTGTGTATATAGCAGTGGTGGGTGGCCCCTGGTTCACACCGGTTCTATAGAACCAGTAGTAAAACCGGCTGGAGGCTCCGCCCACTGACGTCATCAGAACGATTCTGCACATGTGCATAGGAGCATGTGAGCGAAGCGAGCACGCGTGCACGGCCCCATTGCAAACCGGTAGTAAAGGTAAGTAGAACCCACCCCTGGGATTTAGCATTTCATAGAACAGGTGTGCAGTGTGGAAGTCATCTTGGACTAACTGTACTTGAAAAACAGGTGGCAGCTGCGGCAAGAAAGGCCTTAATACTTCTGCTACTGTTGCTGATAACTTGTATGCTGCCCAATTATTAACATCTTTGGGCAGCTCTGTGTTGTGCACTGAAGCTGCCTTTTCCTGGACTAAGAGACCCTACAGACAGTCACTTACACCTTGGTTACTTTGGAATGCACTATGTATGGGTTTGACCTTGAGACCATTTGTAAGCTGCAGTTGGTCCAGAATGCAGCAGTGTGGGTAATTATGGTTGCATCACAGTATACCCATGTAACTCCACTACCCCTTGGGCTGCATTGACACCCACCTCCCCCGGAGTAGTCTTACAAGCATAGTTCAAGGTGCTGGTTGTCATCTTAAAGCTCTTCATGGCATAGAATTGGGTTACTTGCAAGACTGCTTATCCCCAATTTAATTTATCTGTTCATGAGATCTGACCGGGTGGGCACATTCTAGGTCTCTTCTGTTAAAACAGCTTCTTTTGATGGAATTCAGAAAGTATGCCTTTTCTGTTGTAGTGCCTGCCTTCTGGAACAACTCTCCCCCCCCTCCCGCAAGGTTTAGATGGCCTCAGTCTTTTGGTCAAACCGGTCAATCCTAGAGGAGATCAACTCTGACTGCTCTTTAGAAAGCCAGATCCTGAAGATGAAACTCAAATACTTTGGCCACCTAATGAGAAGGAAGGACTCACTGGAGAAGAGCCTAATGCTGGGAAAGATTGAGGGCAAAAGAAGGGGACGACAGAGAAAGAGGTGGCTGGATGGAGTCACTGAGCTTAAATGGACTCCAGAGGATAGTAGAGGACAGGAAGGCCTGGAGGAACATTGTCTATGGGGTTGCGATAGGTCGGACACAACTTCGCAACTAACAACAACAATCTGTTGGCCTTCTATTTATCTAAATAAATAGAATGTCCTATGGGAAAAAATATATCCCATCAAATCACTTCATTTTAAATGGGAATTAACAGGGGTGTAATTTTGTTCATTCCTTATAGCATCTCTGATTTAAATTAACCTGTTTTTTACTGGATAATCCTTATGTAAAACAACATCCCTCCCCCATTGCAAACCTATACACTTTTACAGTGCATTTAAAATATCTGAATGTAGTTCAAACATTTCAGAGGTATAGGAAATCGACTGTATTCATTCCCCTTCAGGATTAAAGCTTCGTGACTTTAATAGTTAATTATGGAATATATGAAACATGGAAGGTTTTTTCCCCTTCTTCTTCTTCTGGGTTTCAGGAAAACTATGCATCATTTTTATTACCAGAAAGTAAAGGATTATTCTGACAGGTGGTGGAAATTAGCAGACAGTTTTGAAATTGCATTGTGTGACCAGGAATTGGATCTTATTTTAATTCATCTTTTCTCAACTAGTAAATGAGGTTAATGCCATACATATTCAACTGATATGGGTGAAGAAATTGATCAACATAGCTGGAGGGCAGCTTTAATTTATAGGTAAAGAGGCAGTGATAAATGGAAGCAATGTAGTGATGGTCACTAAATTCCTCAGCCATCAGGGCTTAAATAGTGTTAGTTGCTCATTAAAGGTATTGTCAGGACACAAAAATGGAATTGTGAAAGGAAATAGTCAACCAACCCCTTAATTATCAAAATACAGAAAATACTAATTATATGTTAATTAGTTTTTCTCTTAATGTACTGAAATTGTTACTTTTTGTATAGCACAAATGGATAGTTATATCAACAATAAATAGGTTGTTTTAATAACTTTCTTGTACCTCCTGGGAAAACTGAATTCCAATTTTTAATATGCAATAATGTTTCTCTAGCCTTTAGGAGATGAAAATTATTAAGTAGCTTTATTTTTTTTTAAAGATTTTATAGCAGCTTTGGGAAGAATTATTTCATCGTGCATCAATTATTTTTAATTGAACTGAATATTTTTCAGATTGCATTAAATGCCTCTCATTTAACTTTAACATTTAGAGTTTAAAGAATTTTATCCAAAAAAAATGGTGTAACTGCACCCCAGAATAGTTAAGAATGCTTTAAAGATGGTTGAACTTGTTTTAAATAGAAATTTTCTATTTCTTTCTTAATTTATATAAACAGTTAAGCTATGACATAATAAAAGAATGAACAAATAAATAATACATTGCAGATCAAAATGTATATTTGGTCATTCCTGAACAAGGAATGAAGGGAATGAATACAATAAAAATATATATTGTGCATACAGCTTCATTTTCATACTTTTATAGAGTTTATTCATATGAGATAAGTCTCTGTGTGCTTAAATGAACCTTCTGTGCTGTGACCATCCAGTATTTGCTATGAAGTCAGAAATTATACTTTGCACTTCAAATTATAATTTGAAGTTCCATTCACCAATGGGTTGCATAGACATGCATGTTAGTAAATATAATGTATGTATAAAGATAAACTTCTGACTGGCATAGATACATCTCATTTCTTAAGTGAAATACTGGTTTAAAGATGTGAAGAGATAATCTACTTAACCTTTCTGTTGGAATAGTTTGACATGTGTAGAATTCTGTTTGTTAAATAAAAAAGGTGTCCTATTCCAAATTTTGTTGGTTTGTAAAATCCAATCAGATTGTACACTTTCATATAATTCAGGCAAAATAGTAAGTCAGTGCAATGGGAAATTTCCTTTAATAGTAGTAGTCAGAAAATGTATATCAATGAGTTTGTTTAGAAATAAAAGGAATTACAGATTCCAAGGTTAATATTTCCTTGATGTACATTTATTACTTGACGCTAATCAAAGCTGTATGATAACTTCAAAGGGGATTAAATATATAAAAGATATATTAATTCCAGAAATTGAGAAATATTTTGTAGAAAGTAGCTATTGGGCATATTCAGTAAAAAGCAGTCCAAAAAGGTGATATGTTTCAATTGTGCTTCACAGAATTGAAATGAATGTACTATATAAGGATCAGAATAAAATACCTAAGAGGAGTCTGTTTTTCTCTAATTGTTGAGGTTGGATAGTGTAAAATAATGAAAATAAAGAAATATTTGCAAACATTGTCCCATCAGTTTTCAAGATACTGAGAATCTTGACCCATGAGCAATTTTATCTGAGTTAAAGTATATGATATTTGCTAATTAATCTGTATCTTCTTCACTGGAAGGCAATGGAAAGTTGTACAAGATATGTCCTGTTTGAGTAATGTATTAAGAATTTATTTGCTCTCTTTAATATCTATCTGTTAATGGCCATATTAAACAGGCAATAATCATACCTTCCATAGATCGATAGATAATATGTTTTTAACCTTACTTTCAGGAGAATGTGCACAGTTGCTGACATTTACTGTATATGTTTTCAGCAAGTAACCAAAACTTTATTAGATTCAAAGGGATTATACCTTAAAGTGTGTAATCAATGAATTGTATGTTTGTTAAGTAAGAATAAGAAATTATACAAAAATTCTAAAAGTGCTATTAGCAAAACATTTTCAGATTATCAAGTAACACTAACAAAGGGAACTCCAAAAAGCAATTAAGTAGGGACTGCACCCTAAGAAACGAGTTTTTGTTTTGAGAAGGTAGGTTGCATTAAATGGCTAAAAAGGTCCCTTTTGCTTCTAATTTCACCTAATTTCTGCCACTGCTTTGCTGCAGTACCATCCTCTCATACCTGAAGAATCAGGCCACCATGTCGGTCTACCTGGAAGCAGCTATGAAAGTGGTAGTATAATTAGTTATCGACTTGTGCCTGGGATTACAATTGTAAATTGTTGCAGTTGTTTAAGTGGGTCACCATGTGACTGGACCAAATTTTATGACAAATGTGGTCCAGTCACATGGTGACCCACTTAAACAAGGGGTAGTGATGGTTAAATGAACATCACGGTTGTTAAGTGGATCCATTTTACCAAATGGTAATTTTTTTTTTTTGGTGGAAACCAGAAGTAAATACCAGAAACACCAAAAACTGACAAAAGTGTTGAAAATTGCTATCACATGACTGGGATGCTGCAAATGCTGTTTGACAAGCACTCAAAATGGGATCACATGACCACAGAGGGTACAACCATTGTAACTTAGAAATCATACTTAGAAAAGTATGAAGGCTATTGCTTAATGCATTGTAAGCCGCCCTGAGTCTCCAGAAAAGGGCGGCATATAAATCGAACTAATAAATAAATAAAATCCAATCATAAGTAGCTTTTGGGAGAGCCCTTGTAACTAACCCATCATTCGTAAATTGACAACTACCTGTAGCTCTGACTATTTCTTAAAAACTATCCCCCCCCTCCAATTTTGATTTATGTATTGCCTGAATAGCATTTTAAAAAGTGTATTCTACATCTAGTTTAATTGAAATAAATTATTTAAATGCTTGAACGTGTGAATTACTTAGTAGTTGATACATGGATGAAAGTACAAAGCATAGATTATTAAATCTGTAATTTGAGCATACTACGAAACATTTGTGGACCAGGATCTTACTGTTGAAATATGGGTGCATTTGGCAGTTATGGCTTGAATCAGCTGAAAGAGGTGTGTGTGTGTGTGTGTGTGTGTGTGTGTGTGTGTGTGAAAAATGCTTGTATAATTGAACCTTGGCTTATTTTTTTTTCAAGAAATAGATCTCATAAACGAACTAGAAATAAGTCAAGATTCTTAACCACATGCACCAGCTAAAACATGTAAACCACCAATGTACCTCTGTTGAAATAGTGGTCTCATGTTTATACATAAATTATTTTTTTCTTAAAACAAATGAATAAATCACAATAGGCCAAACACAAATCAGATATCTTTAGTTTTTGTGCAGACAAGGCCTATGGATGTGAAAATAATCAACAGGGATCGTTTGTTTGACCTGTAGTAATTGGGTTATAATAACTTTTAATGCACTTTATATGAAAACTTCAATCCCATACTAATTGAAAACAATATTGGATGCTACCCACATGAACACTTAATTTTGTTTATTATACAATTGTAAGGAAAACCCTGATTTTAGTGTCTTCTTTTGGCTAGACTTTTTAATAAAATGTACTATATCTATCTTTAAAATGCTTAGCTAAGTTCACTACTAGCTCAGCTTTATTTTGTAGCAGCTAATGAAGCCATATTATGTTGTTCAGGCATTGTAATTATTGAAATGTGTGTGTCCATTAACTGCAATGTTAGGCTGTGGGTGTAATTACTGTCTAGAGCCAATATCTTTGCAAAGCTGCATCTTCACTGCTACAAAGCCATAAGCAACATTTGTAAAATAATATTGAAATACATCTAACAGATTGAAATGTTGCACTGTTTATATTTAGAAGATTGCCTTTAACTTGATCCTGAGCAACAATATTATGTTTTTGTTTATTTATGTACTTATTTGAGAGAGTTAGTATTTGCCCAGATAAAATAATCACACGGATACATGGAGCTATTACATGTGTGACAGTGTTAATAAATCCTGATAACTTTAAAGGTAATTAATGATGGAGGGAGGGAGAGGGAGAGGGAACCACTATCAGTAGAAGATGTTTTATTTTAGTGGACTGAGATTTTCCTTTGCTTTTATAGGCACAATCAGTTAGAAGCTATTTTGTATGAAACAGAGTTAGAGTAGAGTAGAGTAGAGTAGAGTAGAGTAGAGTAGAGTAGAGTTTAGAACAAGGAGACCAAGATTCAGTTCCTCAGTTGAATATGAATCTTCTTAGGTGACTTGGATCAGCTGCACACCATCAAGCTAAACTGCCCCATAAAATTGTTACAGTGATAAAAAAAAAGTATGCCTAGAGTGGAGGACAATGCTATTACCTTCAGTTCCTGGAGGAAAAGTAGAATATACATTTCTATTCCCCCCCCCCCCCAATCTTTTTTGTAATTGTAGATAGCCTAGTAGAGATTCCTTTAAGGCACAGGTGTCAAACTCGCGGCATCACATCATGTGATGTTTTGCCATTTGCAGAGCTGGGGTGGGCGTCGCCTGCCCGTGATGCATCCGGCCTGTGGGCTGCCAATTTGACACCCCTGCTTTAAGGTGTCTTACCTTGCTATTTCCTCAGGTTCTAGGTTCAGTTTTCTGAACAGTGTAAAGTATTTATTTATTTATTTATTTATTTATTTATTTATTTATTCATTCATTCATTCATTCATTCATTCATTCATTCATTCATTCAATTTGTATGCCGCCCCTCTCCGAAGACTCAGGGCGGCTCACAATGCATTTAAAATCATTATAAAAAACATTTTAAAATTAAAAACATTAAAACTCATTCACACCATTCATGGCCGGATCTCACTGGATCGCAAGAGCGAGATCAACGGCCCCAGGCCTGTTGGAAAAGCCAGGTCTTCACCTCTTTTGGGAAGGCCAATAGGGTGGGGATGGTCCGGACCTCAGGAGGTAACTGGTTCCAGAGAGCTGGGGCAGCCACAGAGAAGGCCCTCCCCCATGGGCCCTCCAGCCGGCATTGTTTAGTTGACGGGACCCGGAGGAGACCAACTCTGTGGGATCTTACCGGTCATTGGGAGTTATGCGGTAGAAGGCGGTCTTGAAGATAGCCTGGCCCTGAGCCATGTAGGGCTTTAAACGTAATAACCAACACCTTGAATTGTGACCGGAGACAATAGGGAGCCAAAGTATCTAGGATTTTACCACTCACTTGTGTTGGTTGTACGGTGGGATATTTTGGAGAATGTATGGTGCCTCTGTTAGTATAGAGTCCCAATTCCAAGAAGTTTTCCCCTCTCTAATAAATACATTAAAGTGTTTTAGCACACCATTTGAAAATTGCTGCTGGAAATTCATTGCTTAAATAGTATTACAAATTATAATCATAGCAGTAATAACAACTATTCAGTTGGCATGGAAACACCTTGCAGTAATATTTAGCTAATTTTGATGACCTTTTTATGGCCTTTTTTTAAAAATAGGGAAATTTTAAAAAAATAGTATTCTTCCTCCTATTCTTGTCTAGAATGACAAACCATTCTCTTACCCAGAATATATAGAATTAACAAATCTGCTATCATGAAACTATCTATAATTCTTAATGTACAATTACTTCATGCTAATTAATATTCCTTTTTCTGAGTATTTATAGGTATGCCTTGACTTATGACCAGTGTTCAGTGACTAGTGCCCCCCTCAGAACAGGCTCGCAATTTGGGTGTCCTCCTAGACTCACAGCTGAGATTGGAACAACATCTGACGGCTGTAGCTAGGGGAACCTTTGCACAGGTTCGTCTGGTGCACAATTGCAACCCTACTTGGATCAGGAGGCTCTCCTCACAGTCACTCATGCCCTTGTCACCTCACGGTTGGATTATTGCAACACACTCTACATGGGGCTACCCTTGAAAAGTGTTCGGAGACTACAGTTGGTCCAGAATGCAGCCGCGCAAGCTATTGTGGGTGCACCTAGATACACCCACATTACACCAATTCTCCGCGAGCTGCACTGGCTCCCTATCGGTCTCCGGGAGCAATTCAAGGTGTTGGTTATTACCTTTAAAGCCCTACATGGCTCAGGGCTAGGCTATCTTCGAGACCGCCTTCTACCGCATAGCTCCCAACGACCAGTAAGATCCCACAGAGTTGGTCTCCTCCGGGTCCCGTCAGCTAAGCAATGTCGGCTGGCAGGCCCACAGGGGAGGGCCTTCTCTGTGGCTGCCCTGGCTCTCTGGAACCAATTACCCCTGAGGTCAGGATGGCCCCCACCCTACTGGCCTTCCAGAAAGCAGTGAAGACCTGGCTCTTCCAGCAGGCCTGGGGCCGTTGATCTTGCTACGGTGATCTTGCGAGACCCGGCCATGAATTGGAGTGTATAGGTTTTAATGTTTTTTTAAACTTTTGTATGGGATATTGTTTCCATTGTTTTATTCTTTGTTGTTAGCCGCCCAGAGTCCCTTGGGAGTTGGGCGGCATAAAAATGCGACTAATAAATAAATAAAATAAATATTTGAAGTTATGACAATAAATGACTTACAACCAGTTCTTGAAGTTATGGCCATTGTAGTCTGTGGTCACATAGTTAAAATTTAGGCTTGGCAGCCAGCCTGCACTTATAACCACAGGTGTTTCAACTCTCCAGACCTACTTAGAATAGAATAACAGAGTTGGAAGGGACCTTGGAGGTCTTCTAGTCCAACCCTGCTTAGGCAGGAAACCCTACACCACTTCAGACAAATGGTTATCCAATCTCTTCTTAAAAACTTCCAGTGTTGGAGCATTTACAACTTCTGGAAGCAAGTTGTTCCATTGATCAATTGTTCTAACTGTCAGGAAATGTCTCCTTAGTTCTAAGTTGCTTCTCTCCTTGATTAGTTTCCACCCATTGCTTCTTGTCCTGCCCTCAGGAGCTTTGGAGAATAGCTGGACTCCCTCTTCTTTGTGGCAGCCCCTGAGATATTGGAACACTGACTGTGGCTTCATGCTACACTATTGATGTTTCCTGGGCAAAGTAGCTTTTGGCCATGCTGTTGGAGCTCCCTGGATAGATAGTTCTGGAGCTGCTTGCTGCCCCATAAGGTAGACTGGATATTTAAAAGGCCAGATATGGGAGAAAAGCCAGTTTTGGGGAATTGAAAGGGAGATAGTCTTTTATCTTGGAAAAACTGAAGCTCAGGTTTGGGAAGGATCAAGGCTGGAATGGCTTGGATTAGGTGGATCCTTAGCTAATTTTCATTGCTGGTGAAATTTGCTTAATAATGGCAACAGGGAGTATTGGGGTTGCTGTTGGTAAGGAATGTAGTCATGTGATGTCATACACCCGATTTAGCAATGAAAATCCCAGCCCCAATTTTGGCAAGTCAAGGACTACCTGTACTTTTATTCAATGCATTATTTCTATTTGGGATTTTAGCCTCCAGCTATAGTGTCAGGAAGGGAGCTGCTCAGTTAAAGTGAGGGCATATCGAGGTCTTAGACCTAGCTGCCTTCTCTGAAATAGCACCTGCCTTGTGGAACAGCTCTTGCCTGATTTTAATGTATTTTTATCACTTGTTAGCTGCCCAGAATTATTTGACTGATTTGGGTAGCTGTATAAATGTAGGAGAAGGAATGGCAGAACTTGGGAGCAGAGTGAAAAGGGGGATCAGCCTGGAATCATTATGTAGCCATATGAACTATATCCAACCCTTCTTGAGTGCCATTGGCCTTATATCTAACTCTAACCAAATGTTGACTGTTAGTTGAGAAGATTCTTGTGCCTAGATCCATTTAATTAAATCTTCATATTAAATCTTCTGGACCTAGCCTTTACATCTGACCATAAATTTGCTAACAAACAAGTAAATAAATAAATAATACAAGTCTCCAAGCCTATTGTCTGCAACCTATGCAATCTTTTCTGATCATAACTGTTGAAAACCGATGACAAGAATTCCATTGTTGTGAAGTGATAAATAGATGAAAATTACTATAGAAAGCTATTTTTGATGGGATTTCGAACTTTAACAGGGATCTAAAACTCCTCCCTAATCCAGGAAAAATACAGAAAAATTCAGGACCCATTAATTAGTATGCCATAAACCTACACCATTTTTCCTCATCATTGTGCTCACTACAATTTTTGGCCAATTAAGTGAAGGCAGCAGCATCCATGGCTGAAAGGATAGTTTTTTAGTCTAAACACATGGCTTTAATTTGTGAAATAATTATATATAACATGGATTTGCTTACCATAAGCTGTGAACAAAGCTGTATATTTGCTTTACAAACATGTGTATTTAATGTTCAGGTGTACTAAATGGAGCAGAGTAGACTCTAATAAACTGCTCATTTTAATGTAAATGTAAAAAGGTTATGGTATCAAGTTGTATTCTGCTCAAATTACAGAATATTACTTTCAATCATCAAAGACATCCATTAAACATTCATGAGCAATAACTACAGATTTTAGCAAAATCATATTTTCAGCAAAAATTTGTTATTACTTTATTACTTGGTAATTTGCTCCGCTGACGGCGCTGTACATGCATGTATAGATGAGAAAAATGAATAATTTCTTAGTTATGGAAAATCAACTAATAAAACTCATAATGGGTAATGATAATCAGTATAGGTGGGCCCATCAGATATTGACCATAGGATTGCAACATAGGAGAAGCAAATGATATTTATTAATTAATAGTGAAGAAAAAAGAATCATGAATTAATTAATAAAGTGAGAGAAAAATAGGTATATTTAGAATTTCATCAGAGATATGGCAAACTAAAGATGTCTCTGCGAAAGTGGAACTGATGATCATGGCAAAAACAACAAAAATGTTTGAATACATCAGATCCTTGGAAGCTCTCCGGATAAGGATGGGACAGGTGATTGCCCACATGTCCTCCAGAAGACTGTTCCTCACAAGGAAGCTTATCCTTCTCTTCTCATCTTCTCTACTACCTTCTGTTAACATTGTTATGATTATATTACTTTGGTATTCATATGTATACTGAGAGCTTATACATGGGAGATAAATTCATTGTGTGTCCAATCACACTTGGCCAATAAATCTGTTCTGTTCTGTCCCGTCCCATTCTCCTGTTCTGTTCTGTTCTGTTCTGTTCTGTTCTATTCTATATTCCTCTACTCTACTCTACTCTACTCTACTCTACTCTACTCTACTCTACTCTACTCTACTCTACTCTTCCCATTCCCATTCCCATTCCCATTCCCATTCCCATTCCCATTCCCATTCATGTACTTCCAGGTATCCTAATACAAAATACAAGAAAAGCTTCCTACTTTTCATCACAACTCATAATTTTTTGGGGGGAACTCAATTGATTCAATGGCAAGGTAATTAGAACATTAATACCATCTGCTGCATGACTGTCAGTGCTTAAAAGCTGACAGAAAATGTACTTAAAAGTACTTTTGCATGAATGATAATTCTTAGTTAACAATGATCTCAGTAATATTGTAATTCATAAGAAAAAATGTCTTTTATTCAACAATCTTGAATTCTAAATATGACTAAATAGTATTGCTAAATATCTTCAGTATTTGTAAATGTAATATCTTATATTATGCCATTTTTATTGGATTAGAAATAAGGTTAGCATTTATGAACTATCATCAAAGAAGATGATACTTAAATCAATTATTGCTTTTTTATTATTTCTGTGGCATAGAATTATTAGTGAAATACTATCTATTGATTTTCATTCAATGGATGGATTGCATACATTTTTCTTTATTGATCTGTGTGAGAATAGCATTTTGAAGCTACTTTTGCTGTGTGATACTTTTGAACAAAGTGAGCAAGCCAAGATAATTTTAGAAAGTAGATCTTGATATATGAATTCAAACGTTGAACACTTTTATTTATGAGTTTGTAGCTTTAACATAAACTATTGAAGAATCAGTGCAACATTAATTCATGTTTTTAATGCTTGATACAGAGCTGCTGTTTTCTTTAAAGGATGAATGGTTATACACTCTAATTTGCATGAATTCTTTGGACATACTGATGTGATAAATCTTAATGGGATTGATGCTGATGCCCTTCAGAAGCATGCCCAAGGAAGCACATTCAGTTCCTCATTCTTAGGTGGCATTAATAGCCAAGAATGTTGATTATTCTGTAGCACAAACTGAGTCTGTGAAAAAAATAGGCAGTATCATTAACTTGCTTCCTACGATTATATTTAGAAATGCTTTTGACAGAAGAAACGTTTGTTATTTGCATAGAAATACCATTATGAAGCTGTTTTATATCCAGTCAAAGCACTGAGCCATCTGATTGTCAGTGGCTCCCCAACACCTGAAGCACAGGCCTTGTCTTTCTTATGTATTGCGACAACAGATTGGTTGAAGGATATTAAAGGTAAAGGTTTCCCTGTCAATTGTGTTCGAATCTAGGGCGCAGTGCTCATCTCCATTTCTTGGCTGAGGGAGCCAATGTAATTTAATTTAATTTAATTTAATTTAATAATTTAATTTAATTTAATTTAATTTAATTTAATTTAATTTAATTTAATTTAATTTAATTTAATTTAATTTAATTTAATTTAATTTAATTTAATTTAATTTAATTTAATTTAATTTCCAATTTATATACCGCCCTTCTCCCTGAGGACTCAGGGCGGTGTACAGCCAAGATAAAAAACATAGAATACAAATATTAAAACATTTAAAAATATATATAAATTTTGGCCCGAAAGTTAAAAAAAAAATCATAAACTAATTAAAAGAATTTAAAAATTTCTTCTTAAGCCAACCCGGCTTGCTGGAAAAGATGGGTTTTCAGGGAACGACGGAAGGCATTGAGTTCATGGATTCTCCTTATCTCCGGGGGCAACTGATTCCAGAGGGTGGGAGCCCCCACAGAGAAGGCCCTCCCCCTGGGGGCCACCAGCCTACATTGTTTGGCTGATGGCACCCTGAGGAGGCCCTCTCTGTGGGAGCGCACGGGTCGATGGGAGGTCGTTGGTAGCAGCAGGCGGTCTCGCAGATAGCTAGGCCCTATGCCATGGAGTGCTTTAAAGATGATAACCAACACCTTGAAGTGCACCCGGAAGACTACCGGGAGCCAGTGCAGCTCGCGCAGGAGCGGTGTTACATGGGAGCGCCATGTTGCTCCCATCACTACCCGCGCTGCTGCATTCTGGACCAGCTGGAGCCTCTGGGTGCTCTTCAAGGGGAGCCCCATGTAGAGAGCATTGCAGTAGTCAAGGCGTTATCTGGTGCACGGAATGCTGTTACCTTCCCACTGAAGTGGTACCTATTAATCTACTTGCATTTGCATGCTTTCCAACTGCTAGGTGGGCAGGAGCTGGAGCAAGTAACGGGAGCTCACCCCATTGGGTAGAGCTCGGGCCTTGAACCCGGACAGCTCTGTCAGCTCTCCAGCTGGCAAGCTCAGCATATTTAACGCTGAGCCATCGTGCCATGGAAGAATATTACATTTAGCTATATCTCTGTAGCTAAAGTTATATCAACTACTTAAATAATTCTAACGTGATCATATGCTTTTTAACCACTGTTGATATTTAAATTTGCATATGATAAAAGAACTAATTTACGCATGCCTTCTTAAACTTCTTGCTCTTCTCTGGTGATTGAAACACTGCAGAAGAGAAGTATGCCCTGAATTAGTTTCAGTTCCATCAGTAAAATTTATCATCCTTAAGTGATCAGCTAATAACAAACCTTGATTCAGAAGTAAGTGTAGTTCAAAAGATCTTCAGATATATAGGCACAGAATCGTAATCTAATACTAATAACCCTAATTTTTTTGGTCCAGATATAAATAGATACAACTTTTTCATCCATTAAAAGGCAAATGCATCTACTACCACTGTGCTTTCTTTCTATCTTTGTTTCTGTTTTATTGCACAGAAGATTGCCCATCTTTCAGTGAAGATTTATTGCAAACCAGTCCATCTTGGGTTTGCGCTCCATGCTTGGAAGATTTTGGTTCATCTTTTGGTCCATGTGGCAGATGGGGCAAGTCTATCTTTCAGGGTGTTTTTCAACATGGAAAGGTAAGATAGCAAGGAGAAGGTCATTAGAGGTGGATGGACATATTGATATGCTTTCACAGCTGCTAAGATCTATGGTTAAATTATTGGCCAGTTTATAATTTTTCAATTGGCAATGGCTTAAAAATTAAATTTAATAGATGCTTTGCACTTAGAGTGAGAACATGTTCACATTACAAGGACATTTTCATATCTTTTGAAACCTTTAAAGTGTAAATTTACCAGGAAATTTCATCTGAAGTAAAATTAACCATCAATGCCAACTTCTATCATGTGGTACATTTTCTCAGGATCTAGATGTCTTTCTTGACCCCAGAGATTTCCTGAGTATAGGTAGTCTTCAATTACAATGATAATTGAGATCAGAATTTCTATCACTAAGAGGTAGTCATAAAGTATGACATCATGTGAATGTGCGGCTTAGCAATGGCATTTCTGGTTGCCGTCGTTAAAGTGTGCATTTCATGCTGTTGTTAAGTGAGACATTAGGGGTCACCATTTGCAACTTCCTGTTAGCTTCCACATTGATTGGGCTTGTTGGAATCCAGCAATGAACATTGCAAGTCACAGACACGGGAGCCTGCAATGTAATTGGGAGCTGGTTGCTAAATGCTCCAAGTTTTTCCAAAAAATAAAAAATATACAGATTTTTATTTAAAATATAAGAGAAGTAGAGAAAAATAATATAAAAGTGAAAGAAAAAGAAAAAATAATAAAAAAAAGTAGCTTCTAATCTTTTTAACAGCAGTCGCAAATGCATTTATATTTTATCCTGTCTAAGGTTACATCAAATTTTCCTTCTTTCCACAATTTACATTTTCTAGTCATTAAATCCATAAATAATCAATAACCCCCCTTTTCAGTAAAAAAGGGGTTTCCAGTTACAAATAAATACAGTAATTGTTCTTTCTCTAAGCAAAGAAATTAATTTTGTTTTAAACAAGTTACAATCTGCTAGTTCTGTCAACTTCACCAGTCATTTCTCCACTATGGGTATTTCAGAATCTTTCCATTTTTCTGCATAGTTATCTAGCAGCAGTGATTATATATGAAAATAGTCTTCCATAGCTTTTTTCCTAGTTGATGTTCATTAAGCATAACAAAAAAAAAAAAGTTCTGGTTTCAATTGAATCTTAGTCTTCAAAATTCTTTGTATTATTATATGTCTGTGATGGCAAACATATGGCATACATGCTGGAAGTGGCATACAAAGCCATTTCTCCAGGCATGCAAGCCATTGCCCGTTGCTCTTCTGGGTTCGGCGTGCCAGCCAACTGGTCTTCACGTGTGTGGGAGCACCGGAAACCGGAAGAGCAGCCGCCCAGTGCGCATGCCAGGAAGATGATCTTCTGGTTTCCAGCATGTACATGCGCACCAGCCAACTGGTCTTTGCACGTGCACTGGAAACTGGAAGATAATCTTCCCAGCGCGCGCATGTGCACCAGGCAGCTGCTCTTCTGGTTTCTGGCATGTGCGTGCTCCCGTTTCGGCACTTGTTGCCGAAAAGGTTCGCCAACACTGATATATGTATTTGGCTTCTTTACAAGTCTACCAAACATGATAAAATAATCCTTCATGTTATCCACATTTCCAACATAAACCTGAGTATTTTTATATATGCTAGATAAAATTTTGGAGTCATGCACCAATGGCACAATCATTTTTATAAAAATTATTTTAGGTTAGAACATAATGTGAATTTCAGTTCTTTCAACCACATGTCTTTTTTTTTTTACTTTTCCAACAATAGGTTATGTCCAAAATTCTTAGCTCAATTTTTGGATGTAATTCTTAATCTGATATTAAATATTAAATTTATTATTTTTCCTAACCCCACTAGCAATGTCTATTAATTTTAAGCAATGCTATAATGCATTATCCACAGCTAAAACAGTCTTAGAGGAAGCATTCCTGCTTGTGTGATCAAATAGAAGAATACTTACAAGAGGACATCTTTTGTTCCATTTATACTCACACTTTAAAAATTCATTAATCACTTAGAGCAGTGATGGCAAACCTTTTAGAGACCAAGTGCCCAAACTGCAACCCAAAACCCACTTATTTATCGCAAAGTGCCAACACGGCAACTTAACCTGAATAATGAGGTTTTACTACCTAAAATAATGATAAACAACACAGAGTTCAGCTAATTGTTCTAAGAAAAATGTGATAAATACACTTTTATGCCCCTTCTTTTTTTCTTGCTTTTGAAATACCAGGTTTAGCAACAATTTGAAAAAAAACAACTTTTGTGATATTTCCCTCTCCCTCTCTCTTTCCCCCTCTCTTTCTCTCTCTGTTTCCCTCCCTCTCTCTCTGTTTCCCTCCCTCTCTCTTTCCCCGTCTTTCTCTTTCCCTCCCTCCCTCTCTTTCCCTCCCCCTCTCTTTTTCTCTCTCTTTCCTTCTCTCTGTCTCTCTTTCTCTCTTTCCCTCCCTCCTCCCTCTCTTTATCTCTCTTTCTCCGACTCATCTATCTGTCTGTCTGTCTGTCTGTCTGTGTCTGTCTGTCTATCTATCTATCTATCTATCCTGCCCAGCTTCATGTGTCGTGTGAATCCAACCACTTAGGCTGTGGAGGGGGAGTGGAGGTTGGCAGGGAAAGCCAAGCGTTAGAGATCCACACAAAATAAGGCAACTCCAACCTGGATCCTGTTGGGGAGACCACCACCCCTTCCCTCTCTCTTTTTCCCCCTGTGGTAGGGGCCTGGGGAGCCTGAGGGCAGCTCCCTCCTCGAAGGCAATCAGCAAGTAAACAAATGTGGCGCTCTGGCTGGGAGGTGGTGGCATGGAGCCCCACCTCTGGCCAGTGAGAGCAGAGCAGGCAGGGCTTGCACCTTCTCCGCTGCCACTGTGGCACTGTCCGGGAGGGACGTGCGAGCTGAACGTTTGGAGCTGTGCTTGGCAGAGTTTGCAAGTGGGCTTGGCAGGGCTGCTTAGCAAACCATTTGGTTTGCTTCAGCGCGGGGTGGGAACTCAGAAGGCAGAGGAAATCCGTGCCTCTTGGCGTTCAGCCCTCAAAGACTCCTTTGGGGTGACTTTTTCTGCTTTTGAAACATTACATTTAGCAACAATAAAAAAGAAAAACTTTTGTAATATCATTTCTCTTTCCCTCCCTCTCTCTCTCTTTCCCTTCCTCTCTCTCTGCCTCCCTCTTTCTCTCTCTCTCTCCCCCCCCCCCGGAGGAACCCCTGAACAGGTGCTGGGTGGTGGGAATGACATCCAAAAGCTGACAAGCCCAGGAGCAGCACGCCCACGCTCAGCTGGCTGACGGGGAGGCGGGGCATCCCAACACAGGCAGCTCTGCAGGAAAAGAAACCTTTTTTTGACAAGCCAAGACGATGTAGGTTCTCATTGCGGCTCTGCGTTGTAATGGGCTACAGGAGGAGGACGGGACCCCGTCTTCCCCATTGTGAAGCATGCGAGTGAAAAAGTTCACTCAATCAGTTCCAACTTCGCGAGAACTTTTTCTTTCATGAGAAGTTGGAATTGATTGAGTGAAACGTTATGGAGAAATGCATTGGAGCTGGGCTGGGATGACCGTGTGTGCCCACAGATAGGGATCTGTGTGCCACAGGTTCGCCATCACGGATTTAGAGCATTAATCTATGCATTAGGGGCAGTATTTTTTCTTTCAAAGGATTTTCAAAGACAAGGCCTCAAATGGTGATGAACAGGACAAGAGCCATCATACCTCTTTCTTTGTAAAAAAATGTTTTAAACCCATGCTCTTTTTCTCTGTTAAGAATTCTGAGAATATACGGAGTGGTGTTTTTTAGTTCATCACCCCTGTCTGATTCATACTTCAGCCCATCCCCATGTATGCTGTCCATATATAGTGTTATATACACACACGGTCATACACAGTGGTGTGTATGGTTCAGTTGTCAGTCCGTTTTTTCATTTTTTGACAACATTGTGTAACTTTGTACAAATGTGTGCTTATGCATAGAAATGAACATGCCAATATGTACATACACCCGCACTTTCCAAATAGTCTTTCCATTTTGGGAGATTGACTCTGCTCAGGTAGAAAGGCTTAGATGCAGCCTGCTAGAGTGACTGTTCTATAATACAGGTAGTCCTCAACTTACAATGTTCATTTAGTGACTGTTCAAAGTTACAACGGCACCGAAAAACGTGACTCGTGAGTCGTGACCATTTTTCACAGTTATGACCTTTGTAATATCCCTATGGTCATGTGATAAAAATTCAGATGCTTAGCAACTGGTTCATATTTACGACGGTTGCAGTGTCCCAAGGTCATGTAATCAACTGTTGCAACCTTCTGACAAGCAAAGTCAATTGGGAAGCCAGATTCACTTAACAACCGGTTTACTAATTCGGCAGGTGCAATGTCAAATTAACTTAACAACGGTGGCAAGAAAGGTCATAAAATGGGGCAAAACTGACTTAACAAATGTCTCACTTAGCAACATAAATTTTGGGCTCAATTGTGGTCATAATTTGAGGACAACCTGTATTTGCTAGCATAACTACGTGAATTTGTATGATTTGTTTAGGGGTAGCCTGCATTTTTAATGGAGAAAATTAGATGCTATGCGATAGCTTGAATTGGATAGCCTTTTAAATCAGTGAAACACACAAACAGATAAGTAGTTTTAAATAGACTGTGGTGAATTACTTTATTTACTTTTAATTCGTATACTGTACATTCACAATCATATACATTTCCATATGACAACTCTTCTCTTATATTTTCTTAATACCCCAAAGAAAAGGTAGCTTAGCTTTGAATTATGATTGATTTTGTTGTTGGATGGGGAAGGTAATGTTGATCAATTTCAGCATGTCCATCCATGTATGTTCGTGATATAGCCCAATCACTTTGTTTCATAGTTTCATTTAGCAAAAGGGATATTAATTACTGAATTTAGGGCAAAACATACAGAGAGGAGATATGTGCATATACATCTTTATGTGTAACTATGTCTTTTTAATAGTGAAATCACACACACATTTGCCTTATAGTATCCCGTGGTATTCAGCCAAAGTAGCACGTATCTCTACAATATTTACATACTGCTTTAAAAAGTGCTTTGTGATTTTACTTTGATTCTTGTTCTGTTTTGTCTTGCAGACCTTTCTGCAAACTACTAATGGGATGAATACAATATATCACTTTTATAATAGCAAGCTATTAAAGGCAAACATAAAGCAGTCTGAAGGCCATAAGTGCTGCCAACAGCTCCTGCTTTAATGAATTCCCTTTTAGATGTCCATTAAATGCTCATGGCAAATGTACTCATAATGGAAATGGCAAATCTAAATGGGTAGATATGAATAATCCATGGAGTTTAAATTCTGTTTATGATCATCTTCACATTTAGTTTTCAAGACAGTGCAGTTTAGTTTTCATTACAGTTTGGAATAAAGAGGACAGGGAGTAATTGATTGCTTCAAGCAGATTAAAATCAATGGTCTTATTTCCAAAGGACAAATTCAGTGCAATAATTCCAACTTTAAATATTGATTTAGGGAATTCAAAACAATGTTTTCTGTAGTGTGGATTTTATGTAAAGATAAATATTAACCTTATGTATTATAAGTATGTATATAGAAAGATAGAGACCGTGGTTAGCTGTGCATGCAGGAGTTAATAGTGATCTATATTAAGTCATTTTGATATTATTGCAGTCATAATGAATCAGTGATATTCCCGTCATCATTGTAATACTGTTTGTAACCCATTAGCACAGAGAAATTACAACCCATCATACCTCATTACTGTGATTGAGGGTTTATTACCATATTCTCAAATTGCTTGCTCGTGATAAAACTAAATAGGCACCAGACAACTGTAGGTAGACCATAGACTGTGTATTATTGTATCAGGGTAATGAAGTATTGTTCTGGCGTAATAGGATAAAATATATGCAGAAAATAAACTTGCCAGTAGAAGGGAAACAGACAGTATTTTTTACCTTTGTGAGCCTGATAAAGGTTGAATATTTGCTTTCAGTACATAAGTAGAAATTTTCATTTTTAAGTATGTGCTGCATATTCAAATATTAAATAAAGCTTTTAAAGACCATAGATTGTGACATGTACATCACATAAAACTGATGTTTTTAATGCAGATATTTAAACAACACAGTAGTTAACCCATTATGGTTGCATACTTGTATCAAATATTTATGGTAAACAATACAGTTCCGGGTTATATGCATTTTTGTGAGTCAGAAAACCTTGTACATCCCAAGTAAGAAAATGAATGTAGCTTTTTTTAGCTACTGTAGATAGAAAAGGGGTATGTTTTGCGTAGATTACAGGCATACCTGTATTGTATATGTACTGTATATGCCTATCACAATAAAGTGAGTCATTTTTTTCATTGCGTTTGCAAGGCAGAGTTTGCATTTTATTTATTTATTTATTTATCTAATTGACTTTATATAGCCACCCATCTCACCAAAAGTGACTCTGGGCAATGTACAGTGATTAATTAAAACAAATATATAAAAGCAGTCATTATTAAAATATAAAATTACATGCCAGCTGCAGCCTCTTTTGCCCTTTACCAGAAAAACATATTGGGGTTTTTGAATATTTAGCAGTTTTTAGACGATGAGAAAATATAATACCAAGCTAGTCATGTTGTACTGAATTATTTGTACATGTTTGTTGGGTTCTTTTTTATGAAGAGGTAAATACCATGCAACCATTTTCTTCATTCTTGCTGGGTCCTTTGCGTGTCTGAGCTGGGTTCTTTCAAATGCTGCTAGAGCAGATTATGAGTATGATGCCATAAATGAATTTTCATCAGCTAAGCGAATAAAAGAGTTTGGCTCAGGAATACAGGAATAATTCAGAACACTTAATAGTTTTTACATTATTGACGGCATTAATCTACTTGAGTCTGAATAGCCCCTGGAAACCTCAATCAGGATTGTGCTTTGCACAGTGAATATGAGACACAGTTACTATGCAGTAACATACAAAAAATGTTCCTTGCACATTCAAAATAATTTTGCTTATGGATGATGATGGCAGGCTATAGTCTTAAATTGGTCTGCAGGTTCAGCTCTATATGAACATACATTTCTCTTTCATTTACTCTGTGATAATGAACAGTATTGCACAGAGACCAAAGTTACTCTAAGAGCCAAAGGCCAAGTCAGGAAAATGTTACGATATTCTTCCTACACCTCCATAGGAAAATAATGTTCCTTCAACAATCAGTCCCAAATTTGTATAACAAAAAATAAATGTTGCTCTACATGCTACTGTTATAGCTCACAATAATAACTGATTCTTTTTGATACTCAAACAGAAAAGAGGCATTTGCTCTCTGGAAGTGTTTCTTGAGTCAGAATCAAAACGTCTGGGCTGGCATCTAATATGTCTCTAGAGGCCTAATGTATATATTTATTATTTATTCAACTTGTATACCACTGCAATCTAATAGGATTCAATGGCTTACATAGTGCAGGTATTCATCATACCAACCACAATTGGGACCGGCAGTTGTGTCAATGTAATCATAAAGTAAAATGCCATGTGATTATACCTGACGTACTGTACAATCTGAGTTCTGGCTGTGGTTGCTAAGTGAATCACTGTGGGTTGTTACACGCACTTCCTGCTGACTACCTCATTGTCTTCCGTTTTTGGAAGTGGGTTGTGAAGGTCGCAAATTATTATGTGTCAGTACTCTATGGTTAGATTCATGGTCTGGTGGAAACGTAATAATTCAAATCCTAGCCAAGGACCTATGAATTATTGAGGTAGTGTCCATGTGGGGGTTTTATTGGCTTTTTCTTCTATATCTACAAGTATTTATCATATATTGGCTTGTTTTTCCAAGTAACAAATTGGTTTTCAAATGTTTGTTTTCTATACTCAGCTTTCACCTTTATTGCTTTCCTTGATTGACTTCCTTCAGTAATAGTTCTTTGCTTTTCTTAATATAGTCATTCAAGTGATGTTTTTATTCCCCTACAGTTTGTTTCACCTGTAGGAGTTCTCTATCCCCCTTGGTTCTTGACAAATACAGTTAATCAATATCACTTTTGCTATAGAGCATGGTAGATTGTCATTAGTTTTCTTGCTTTCTGATCCATGTTATTAAGTTCCATCTGGAGCTAGCCAACTTATTCCTGCTGTATATCGTATAATGGGAACTGCCCAGGTATTGATTGCTTTGGTAATGTTTTCACCTTTTAGCTTTGATTTCAAAATTTTTCAAACTTGTTTAATAGGTTTAGCAGAAGTATTTTCTTTGAGATGATTCTGTAATAAATTGGAAGGTTCCCAACGTTACAAATATTTGTAGCCTTCTTCTGATGCTACTTCTTTTATCAAATTTTTGTTATGTATAAACTGTATTCCATCATCTTAAAAAATTTCCTCTACCAGTGAAAGAAAATAAAACAGACAAAGAATAAAGTCCCTCACTGTGGAATACAGTTGCAAGAAAAAGTGTGTGAACCCCTTGGGTTACGTGGAGTTTTGCATGAATTGGTCAATGTTTACATGTTATGTTCAATTAAACCATGGCAACATCTAATGTTTGTGTAGTATTATTTTAAGCAGACTGTGTTTTTCTATTGTTGTGACTTAGATGAAGTTCAGAGCACATTTTATGACCAATTCATGCAAAACTCCACGTAATCCCAAGGGGTTCACATACTTTTTCTTGCAACTGTATATGGAACTGTTAACAGTAACCAAAAAAATGACTTTGTCACTTCAAAGAAAAAATACTGTAAAGAAGAAAAATATTAGAGAAGGGTCATAACAATTGAAGTTTTGTGTTAGAGGCACAATTCTGTTTCTATTAACAATATTTGTTTATTCATGCCATGCTATTCACAATGGTTAAAGATTTTTGAAATACTTGGATCCATATTTGTATATATCATAAGTTTATTTATTTAGCATTGATCATCAAAGAAATGATAGGTTATTAATAAGCAGATAGGTATGTTATACGTTCCTTATCATGATTGTTTTTTGGCAAGACTTGTAAATGGTAGAAATTTGTCAATTCTGTCAGATCCCAGGCATAACATATACCATTTAGAATCTTTAAATTCTAAGTGACACTATTATGGTGTCACAACAAGTGTATGTCTCCAAGAATCAAGTATGCATAGTGTTGCTGGGTAGCCATACCCAGCAACATAGTACTGATAGTGACAACAATAGTACTGATCAAGAATAGTACTGATCAGTGACAACAGTGAAAAATTCAGACTTTCAATCTGCCTTCCTTGCTGTATCCTTTTGTAAGATGAAACTGTTCAAAGAGTGAATGGAAATATATTAGTCTTATAAAATATTGTATATTTGTCTTAATATGTAGATCTTTCTCTGTTTTTTTTCCATAGTTTTTAAATGGCTTCCTTGCTGTGGAGAAGTTCATTATAATTATAATGGTTTTTACAGTATAATTAGTTTGGCATATCAAATACAAATCACTTTTACAGACTGTCTACAGCAGGATTGAAGTAGCAGTTAAATATTGAAAATAATTAAAGGAATCGTGTTTAGTGTGGCATGATTAGCTAATTCACTTTACAAGCATTTATTAAAATGAATTCACATGTTATTATTCCATAGGTAGTTACACAATAGTGTTTATCTAGGAAAAAATATAATGAACCAAATTCTTTGTATTCAGCCCCTCACAATTAAAATGAAGACTCCCCAAGTAATATCAATCTAGGATAGACTAATTAAGTTTGGTTTGATAACCATTCATTTCTTCTATTGCCTCTGAGCAAATTGTTTATTAGAGAAAGTTATTTTACACAAATCAAATCAAATTGGTGAAGCCATTATATTTGAGAGAAACCTTAGCCATCCATCAATTAATCCATCATTTTCTCCAGACACTTTTGTTTAACAAGGGTGTCACATCAACAGTTTAGGTATCAGATGATTATAACATAAAATTTATTGACAGATTTTCTAATATTTCTATTGTGAATAAATATGGGATTTTTCCTGCTGTTGAACAAAACACAACTAAGTCTAAAATACAGAAGCAGTAAAATAAAGATCTAATTATTAGAACATTAAAATTTTCAAAACCGGTTCATGATTTTTTGTGAAGATGTTCCTAGCAATGCATATTTAAAAGACATAATGGGGAACATGACTTTCCCAGCTCAGATTGATCTGCAGTTCTAAAACTGTGAAAATCTGACCAAGCAGGAAAAACAGGACTTTAAGTCTAATCTGTTTGCATTGGTAATCACAACATGACCTGTTGAGAATAATAAATTTCCCTATGTGTTCATAAAATCACTTCCATAATGGGATTGCAATTATAAAGCATCTAATTCATAGGAAAACGAGTGAGGTAAAGGTGTAAGATAAGCTTTTGAACTTAGAGCTTCTTCTTCTTCATTGTTAATTAAGTTTTCTCTCCTCTGTTTGGTTCTATATCATTCAACTGGAAGTCAACTAGCAAAGAGGATTTATAAATTATATATAGCCATCTCACATATGTGACTATAGACCAGGGTGTCAAACTCACAGCCTGCAAGCGTCATGTGCTGGCCCTGCCCCCACCCAGTTTAGCAAAGGGGAAAAAAGTCCCGATATGTCATGTGACAATGCAAGTTTGACACCCCTGCTATAGACTGTTTTACAAAATTTTAAAAAGAACAGTACAATGAAATATTTTTAAAATAACAAAAATCATTAACAGCAATGAAACCATTAAAACCATATAATATAATTTGTAGAAAAGTGCAATCAATTCTCCTAACAATAAAATCACCTTACAGATCCTGTACCCATATTAAGGCCGAAGGTAAAAGCTTGTTTTCAGGTCATTACAGAACTCCAACAAGTTTGGGGCCAATCTGACCTCAAGTGGAACGATGTTCCAAAGGGCAGGCACCCCTGCAGAAAAGGCTCTCCTCCCGAGTTCCATTAGATCACATTCCATTCCCCAGTTTTATAGATTATATTTTCTCTTTAATTTATTGTAAAGTCAGTCGTAGTGCCAAGCTTTTTTAATCTTCTTGTGAAATCTTTTTGATTTTAATATTCCCCAAGAAATTAATAATTTGATGTTCAATTAAAGATCTCCCCATCGTTATATGTTAGTTTAAAAATTGTATAAAATTGTATAACTCATAAATTTAAAAAATCATAAATGTGATAATTAATAGATTCTGTCTCAATACATAACTGAATTCCAAATATAACATTTCATTGCTTTGTTATTTCAACTGGTAAGCCAATAATATTCCAGTAGTCCCTTCTGTTCCCAATATTTTTGATTAATGTAATTGAAAGAATATTCAAATTGTTCTGAATATAGTAGACACTAAATTAATTTAGCTGCTATAAATAATTAATATTATTCATCTGTGGGGTTTCTAGCATAAAAGTGAATCTTTAACTCTCGTTTCCAGCAATAGAAGATTAACATCTCTTCTCCCCCACCCCTATTTTTTGGCTAGGGCGATAGCAATTGTGTATCCAGAAATGAATCCTTACATTACTAAAACTCTCTTGCCTTTGTAATGTTCCATTGGGCAAAACAATGTTCAAATTGTTTTCTTAAAAACTCAAGACACCTGAATTTGGTATGAAACTGATTAAAAACTTAATCTCTTGGATTTGGGAGAGAATAACTTTACAAAGTAATTTTTTCAAAACATTTATTGAGGAAGATCTAAATAACTACACTTTTGATATATGTCAGCATTCCAGGTTGGTGAACCGGTGCGGGAGGGGGAAGAGGGGATGGTTTTGTGTGAGGGTGTGTGGGCATGCGTGCAGCTTCATTTGTGTGACCCACCGCTCACATAAGTGGAGCTGTGACCACGTGTGACTACTGCTCACATGAGTGAGGCTGCGAGCATTGCCGCAAGGACAAGTAGGGCTGCAAGCACCTCTGTGAGAATAAGTGGGGTGGTGAGTGCCGGTGCCTGCCGTTCACATGAGCCAGGCTATGCAGGCATGTATGCTGGCCTTCTGGTCACACGTCCTGGTTGCGAATAGGCCACGGCCCAGTAGTGGGCCATGGCCCATAGGCTGGGGAACCCTGATATATGCATCAGAAAGTAACAAATCAAACAATAAGAAGATTAGACTTGAAAAAAGGACAGAAACCTTAAAGTATGTTGCATCTTCTTTTTCATCCAGACTGGTTTCTTTAACATTTGTAACTTTCAAGGACTTTAGAATGTGCTCCCTATTGTTTAGTTTACGAATAGGCTAGTTTTTGCATATTAAAAAAAAGGAAATGCCTTTTGCTCACAAGAAAACATGGACTCAACTCCTGAACTTCAGAAGAAGGCATGGATGCTAACTTAAAATGCTAATATTACCTTTATTAAAAGACTAATAATGAAGCCTAAAATTTCAGGAAACAATAGAGGAACAATCTTTGAACCAAGATATCTTGATTGGGCTAACATATAGAATGCCAGGACCCATTGCCCCTGCCCCTGTGGGAATGAAATTTGGGGAAATTGTGGCCACTTCAGCACCACTGAACTGTTATTGCTTCAGTGCTGCCATTGTCACCTGATTATTTCCTGCAGTCCCTGATAGCTCCCCATAAGTCTAAGGGAAGCAGAAAGTATAAACTTGTGATTGTCAATGCTCCCTGCTAGCTTCTTAAAAGCAAAGTTTGCAAAGCTGCATAGATCAGGAAGGGGGCATGTGAGAGGCTCTGCATGGATCAAAGACTTGGCAGTGCACAACAAGTGCCTTGTGAATTGCAACATTTTTTTTTGTTTCTTTACTACTTTTTAATGAAAAGATTTCTGAATTGTTTCATAACTGAGTCCATAAAAGCAATACAAAGGCATTATAATAGATGTCTATAGTATTTGCTTTCTGATATCAGAATTTTTGTAACTTATCTTCTACATTTGTTATGTTAATGTGGGACTTACACTAGAGAAAATAGGTATGGGATTGTAGTATGGGATTTCTAGGCAGTTAGGTAATAATGACATTGCTCTGTGCTACTCCAATTTCACAACCTATAAGATTTTACTATGGCTGCCAACTTTTTAACAAAAGCTTAAAACTCAGATGTCAAATCTATCAAGGCTTCTCTCAGTTCCTTATTTTTCCAGTCTTAAGATTCAGTATATTTTTTGTGAGAATATTAAAAATATTGTAAGAATATTAAAAAATTGCATAAAAGTGCTTACATATTTTTATTTTCCTTTTCTGCTAAAATATGCCTAATCTGTATATAATTTTGCCTCATATAATTCATTTTTTTAAATACACATTTTGTGTATGTATTTTGTAATATATGCCTTGTGAATATTATATGATGAGTTTTAATTCCCAGTTTAGCTTGAAAGCTTGAAATTACTGAACATTCTTACCCATTTCTGTTGGCATCTGTAACAGGGTAAAAGCTAATGAAATTGGTGATGGCTGTAACAATGGCCTAAGAGCCTTTGTGGAAATAGCACAAAGAGCTATGTGTGTTACCATTTTCAAGCAATCTGCTATATTTTAAATTTAACACATGTCTAGCTAATCTTTTTAAGACGACACTGGATTTTATCAAGCAGGCATTTCCACTTGCATAACTAACCACAGTGTACTAGAGGTTGCTTATGTGGATTTTTGTGTAATGATCAAAAATTGCTTGTTTTGTGACTAATGTTCTCAGCCTTTCTCCACCCCCAATTTCCATCCTGCTGCAATAAACTCTTGGGAATATCCATAAGAATCCTAGCTGTCCAGGCAGGTAATGGCAATTGTAAGTGTTGACAGTAAAACTTTTGTTTTACAGGGTGTGGGGCTGGGTAGGTGGGAAGGAATTTGACTAACCAGTCAAGAGTATTGACTGCAAGTCTCCAGTTACTAATGAATAATATACCCATTACCATGTTACACTGCTTCTGCATGTGTATTAAATAGCTTCTTAATAGCCACTAATGGCCAGCTGCTTGATGTGAGCTGAAGCTAATACTCCATCAAAGATGTCTAGACTGAATGGTGTTAAGGCTGATGCTGTATTTAAGGTTACGCTAATTTTTATTCATTTAGACAATATTTTAGAAGAAAGAAGTCTTGATTTCCTGTTTACAAATTTTTAGGGGATGTCATAAATCCTCAGTACCTTTATTGCTGTGGTTGATGCTGCCCTGGAATTATTGATTGTATATGGGAAGGACCAGCGTGCTCAAAAGATTGTTTATATATCATAAAGTGCTATTTTAAAAAACTCAAGTGTGTCTGATCAAGAATTGCAGCACTATAGTAACAGTCATAAGAAGACAAAGATGCATATATTACAGGAAAAAAAATACATTTCCCAGTTCTGAAGTATTTCAGTACTAAACAATTAAACTCCAGCATTAAGTAGTCCACATTTTTGAAAAGGATGACTCTCAATTTATATAACAAAACAATTTTTACACTTTAAGCAAACTGGTTCTTGTGGCTCCTTCTGTCTATAAATTCAAGGTATCTGAGTTGTTCTGAGTTCTCTCTAAGATAATGGATGATACAGTACCTCCAAATTTATCAATTAAATTCCTTATCTTGGTTTTTAAAAGTAATTTTACAGACGTTATTCTGTTTAATTCCCTTTAGGAAAACTGCTTTAAACTCCCCTTTATGCCTCTTTCTACAGATCTGGTCTGTATACTTGGGTATATACTGTGTTTCCCCGAAAATAAGACCCTGTCATATATTTTTTTGGAACCCCAAAATAAGCACTTGGCCTTATTTTCAGGGAGGTCTTATTATTTTGGGATGCGTGGAGCAAGATGGGGATCCTCTTGCTGTCTTACCTGATTTCCAGCTCTGCCTCCCTAACCCTAACCGGAGGAAATGGCTACGCATGCGTTTAAATCTTTTCGGGGAGGGATTATTTTCAAGGGGACTTATTTTAGCGTATGCACTCAAAAGCTCAATTGGGCTTATTATCAGGGGATGTCTTATTTTCAGGGAAACAGGATACTGTACATAGAACAAAATGCAGTGGCAATATTAGCCACCAAATGTCTTAGTAGTTTTAATAGATGCTCTTTTATTTTGAATTGATATGTTATTTGTGGATACCAGCTTATGATTCCCCTTGCCAAATTTCTTTTATTGAAAAACTGGGAACAAATATTCTAATTAGAATATTCTGTATCATCTATCTATCTATCTATCTATCTATCTATCTATCTATCTATCTATCTATCAAGTGCTAATATGTATTCTTGTTTTAGGGTTTTGTTTTCTGTTCTGTTTCATTACAAGGTAGTCCCTGGGTTATGATCATTTGTTCAGGGACTGATCAAAGTTACAGTAGTGCTGAATGTGTAGTATTTACAACTGATACTTGAAATATTGGCTGTTACAGCATCCCTGCAATTTCCAATGTTCCCGGCTGGTTTCTCCTAAGAAAAGTTAATGGGGAAGCCATCAGGAAATCTGAAGTCCCAACCATGGGGATCCTTGCTTAACCATTCACATGGTCCTTGTGTTATGACAATAACCAGGACTGCCGGATTTGCTGCCACTAAGTGACATGGTCACATGACATTGCATTTTGTGTCCACATAGCTTATCCACTTTTTAAGAATACAATATCAAACAGACTATTTTAAAATAACAAGATGGTTGCAAGAATGAAAGTGTGAAAGGTTAAGCTCTTACTTGTTGCAAATTATGTTTCCCATGTATACACTATTGCTTTTTTTTTTAATGGTCATTGTTACCCATATTGTGTATTGTTTACATGTTTGAGTTCTTGTTTGGATTTTACTTGGTGATTTGATATTAATTTTTAATGTGAAAGCACTTAGCATTAGGAGTTTGACATTTTGTCTGACCTTAATCGCCAAGAGGATCATGAGAGGTTTATTCAGTGGGAAGAGAACTGTTACAGTACTGACAAAAATGATGGGAAATAAGTAAACATCCTTTTAAATCTCCTGCAGAAATCAATATGGTTTAAAGATGATGGACGCTGGTTTTTGTTGTTGTTGTTCTTTTTATTTATTTATTTATTTATTGCTGCTTAAGAACTTCAACCTTTTACGGGAAATGTCTTATGGAAGTGTCAGCATTTTTTTTTCCCTGAGCACTATGAATCATTGCTCCAAATAGAACACTCTGCATAGAACACTTCATCATTTATTACAGTGATGATGTTGTATGAGATCTACTGTGGTAATGCAGTTGATGCAATTTAGTGCTTTAAAAAAAAATGATGTAGGCTTTCATAAACTCTAATTGTTTTGTCAGCAGGCACTTTCTTTGTAAAATATAAATGGAGAAATTTGTGGTTTTCATTCTTTTAGTGAAATGCTTCTCCTTTCTCTCGCTTCCTCCCATCTCATCTTATCAAGTTTTCCTAAGGTCAGTCAGAGCTTTACTAAAATGACAGTTGTCAACATCATTTAATAATGAAAGGTAATAGTTCTGGAGTAATTGAATCAGCAGTCTTTTTTGAAAGGTACAGGTTTTGAATTGCCAAAGAGCAACATATAAATATACATTCCTATTTTCATGAATGATTTAGTAGATATTAAGTTGATGCGGAATGTAGTAATGTATTCACAAAGAACTATATACAGATCTATGTATTTCTGCATTGATTTATATCACCCATCATATGTGCTGCTGATTTCTTGTACTAGCCGATACTGAATGCAATTGTGGAATTGCCAAGAGTATGATTATTTCAGATTAAATATGGCTGATATTAAATTGTTTTAAGAATTTTTAAGACTTTAGTAAATTTGTATCTGTATACAGTTCACTTTAAATAAAATGACATGAATTAGAGTAGAAGCAACTCTAGTTTTATGCTAATGCCTAGTTGTTCCACAAATATAAATAAATTAGTATTTCAATGCCATAATATAAAATCCATTTTGTTTCAAGATACTTGGGAATGCTGGTGGTCTTTAGTTCTTACTGCTGGCTAAAAACTATTGTACATGCTGAATGGGAAATCCTTTTTCAGTCAATAGTCAAGTGGCATGCATAGCATTAGAACAATTTTAGTAATTCTAATTTTTATAAAGCAATATATTCTTTCCACGAGTATGTATAATGTGTGCATTGGTATATTTGGGCTCATGTGACATCAAAATTAGGAATTTCATCCTAGTGTAGTTTTTCTCACCAGTTCTAATAATTGTAACCAAAACCAAATCGCTAGTATATTTATTTCTTATTTATTTCTACAAGGAATTACATAGGTAATAATCAGCATCTTGAATTATTCTCGGAAGAGAACTGATAACCATTGCAGCTTCCAATGTAGAGATGTTATATTAGTATATTCTGGCATACCCATAGCTATTACGCCACCATATTCTGAACCAGCTGCAGGTACCAAATGATTTTTAAGGGCAGCTACACATGGACCACATTACAATAGCACATTTGGAAGGTGACCAAGGTGTGAGTGACTGTCTGAAGGGCCTCCCAGTTCAGGAATGCTTGCAACTGGCACAGAAGATTGATCCGTTTAAGAACTTTCCTGGCAACAGTGTTATACTTCTGAAACAAAATCTGTGACTTCATGAAACCTCCCAAATTGTGTTCAGTCAGAGAGGTGCAGTCCTATTTGTGACTAAAAACAGAACAAACTTCAGTCATGTTAGGATTGAGCCTCAGTCTAGCCTCCCATCGAGGTCTCTACAGCTTTCAATTACTGGTCAAGTTTTTGGCAGCATCTGTTTGGTTTGGAATCAAGATGTAAAACAACATATTGATACCTGATTCCAAACAAACGTATGACTAAATGGCCACATGGAGATTTTAAACTGGAGGAATGAGAGCATCAATCTTTGAGGCACCCTACACATCAGAGTTCTTGGCCTCAATCTCACCTCCCCCCACCAATACCAACCACCAGAGAGAAAGGGGAGAACTACAATAATACTGTGCCCCCTAATTCTTGCAGGCAGTTGAGAAAGATATGGTGATTGGTGGTATTAAACGCCACTCAGAGATCAAAGAGAAATAGGCTGTTGCACCTCTTCCATCTCTGCTATGTCAGAGGTCATCAAATCAAATCTTTGTTATGGTCATAAACTAGTGTAAATAGGTGGGGTACACTCAATTAAAATTTAAAAAGCATGTAGGATACATCAGTCTGAAACATATAAAAAGTTAGATATAAAAATGTATGTATTAAAACCAAGTATATATAGAAACAAAAGTCTAAAAGAATCAAGAAGTGTTAGGAGCATTAGGTGGGTGTAGGAGAGCATAAAAGGGTATTACATGGACAATAATATCAAATTACAGAGCACTCTAATATGGCTAAGTAGATACTCATTAAGCCTAGTTTATGACACAGGTAAATCATTCAACAAATTTTGAGCACTCAATAGAGGTCATCAACAAGATGATCAATGCCTGCGCAGTACTATTCCCTAGTCTGAAACCTGATTTTAAAAAGTGTTTATAATCTTTCAACTAAAAGCACTTGGGAAGTACAAGGATGCTAAATTATCCACATTTGTTCATTAAACTTTGGATAGTTTGGGAAATCTATGCCAGTCAGGATTACCTGTTCAACAGCATTTTCTGTTGCTGAGAAAGGAAACAACAGACTGTGTCCAATGATTTTTCAGGTGTGAAATTTTGTTTTGCAATTTTTTTTCAGAGGCCATTAGGGAGTCAATCCAACAAATCCTATGTAATGTTTATAACAGATCCAGTCAGTTGAGGAAGCAAAGAAGGATTTGTTTATTTGTATATCTCTTGCCATAAACATTCTCAAACCAAAGTACAAATTTCTAATATCTGGAAGGAGATGGCCTTCTGTCCTCTGTGTGTGTGTGTGTGTGTGTGTGTGTGTGTGTGTGTGTGTGTGTGTGGTTTGTTGTTGTTTACATTTTCCCTACCTATATTTTCCTGTGAGAGAGGAAAAATTATATTCTGGCATATTGTTAATTATGATGTTCTAGCTAAGGATCTAAAATCCTTTATTGTGCTCAATGATCTGCATAACATTTGGAATGTCTTGTTCTTAATATAAGGTTCCTTTTCTCTGAAAATTGACTAGAGCCTTTTCATTCTGGAGGTTTGATTGAAACACTAATTATCTCCTTTGCGAATTCAATTTAGATAGCAACAATCAGAGCTGTCAGTCCGGTAAATGACATACTTCTCTTATTTATATAATAGCTCAGTATGCTATTTGATTGTGTTTTTTGTGATTGGGATTTTCACTGTGGTGACTACCATACCTTGTCACTTCCCTAAATAAATCTGGGAGAAATTAGTATTGCTTAATTATACTTTTCTTTAAATGCATAGATACAGGTAGTCCTTGACTTACAACAGTTCATTTAGTGACTGTTCGAAGTTAAACAGCACTGAAAAAAGTTACTGTTCTTCATATTTATGACCATTGCAGCATCCCTATGGTCACATGATCAAAATTCGTATGCTTGGCAACTGACTCATATTTACGACAGTTGCAGTGTCCTGAGCTTATGTGATCACCTTTTGCAACCTTCCAACAAGCAAATTCAATGAGAAAGTCTGATTCACTTAGCAACCATGTTATTAAATTAAGAAGTGCAGTGATTCATTTAACAACTGTGGTAAGGAAGGTCATAAAAGGGCAAAACTCACTTAACAACTGTCTCACTTAGGTTCATTTGTGGTTGTAAATGGAGGACTACCTGTATAGAGATTGGAATTTAAAATCACATAATCCAAATCTCTTCCAAAGTGTGTGTGATGTCCACTGTACTTTCATTTCCATCTACATTACACAATGATGTTACCTGATGATGTTACTTAGTTGGTAATGAAAAGTCTGCAAGAAAACAACTAAACTCAGAGAGCACCAAGGATCCAATAGTTCAACTTTGAGCTACAAATATTCTCTTCTATCAATTATAGATTAACCCACAATATGCACATTATAATACGTTACAGAAGATGGCCTGTTCCTAAGGATTTTATCTAAAACAAGCAGAGGTAAAAGTAAAGGTTCCCCTTGTACATATGTGCTAGTCGTTCACGACTCTAGGGGCCAATGCTCATCTCCGTTTCAAAGCCGAAGAGCCAGCACTGTCCGAAGACGTCTCTGTGGTCATGTGGCTGGCATGACTAAAGGCGAAAGGCGCACGGAACGCTGTTACCTCCCACCAAAGGTGGTCCCTATTTTTCTACTTGCATTTTTTACATGCTTTCTAATTGCTAGGTTGGCAGAAGCTGGGACAAGTAACAGGGGCTCACCCCATTACGCAGCACTAGGGATTCGAAATGCTGAACTGCTAACCTTTTGATTGACAAGCTCAGCGTCTTAGTCACTGAGCCACCATGTCCCTTTTTATATAAATAAGCAGTATTTATTATTTTATATAAATAAGCAGTAGAGGAACCATAAAAGGAGAGAGGAAGAAGAAGACAGAAAAATGAGAGCATACTGCTGGTAGGGCTTAAAGCAGGGCTATTAAACTCACGGCCTGCAGGCCGGATGCATCACGTGCACCCCACGCCCAGTTTAGCGAAAGGGGGAAAAGTCCCACTACGGCACGTGACGACGCGAGTTTGACACTCCTGGCTTAATGTGTTACTATTGCTTGGAATGTAATCTTTCACATATAGAAACTGAGTTTTGAGAAAATATTTAGAAGAATAGAGCAAAATGACATTGTGAATATGTTCAATGAGACAGTTCTTTGTGAAGGAAGGAAGATGAAAATAAGGACCAGCAAAGGTTTTAATGTGTGGCTATTTGAGAAATTATTAAATCTCACTTTAATAAATTGGGATAAAACTAATGCATGTTGTTCTTTTTCTTTTCTTTTTATGTTTTTACCCAGAGCAATACAATACAGCAAGTTGGTCAGGAAGGTTTGATTAATTTTGCTTGGGATTACATCCAAATCTGGAAGCTAAGGCTATTGCTTCCAAAGCAAATCAGGATATGAAACCATGATTTAAAGTTTGTTTTTGAATTCCACCTGTTCGAAAGCAGTTCAATGTAATTCCAGTTTAAACAACTAGCTTTCTGGAATTACATTTCGTCTCATGTGTAACAAGATAGCCTTTTCTCCAACGCGCAGCTTGGAGAATCCAAAGCTTCGGGTTGTTCAGTAGTTGGATAGCCTACACTGAGTGTGTTCCTTTAAGAGATTTCTCTTCAGACACGCCCACTTGCTCAACAGAGTCCCAGTTTAGTTCACTCAGTTGAGCCTGTGACACTGTCTGAAAATTTCTCTGTTATCCTACTAAACTTGTTCCAGAAGCTTTGGATTCTTCAAGTATTTTTCCACATTACTTCTTCACTTCTCTGCTCTTCGCTAATAACTGCCGGGGGTGAGTCTGCCTGCTGCCTCAGGCAGGCTGTCAATGACTATTTCATCTCTCTGAAGCCCGGCTAATTATCGGTTCCTCAACGCCGCTGAACAGCCGCAGGCGTGTTGGTCGGTTTCCCGGCCTGCCGGCTATACCACCCTCGCCGTTTTTGGACAATTTAAAAATTGGCGGCTGGAGATTGACGCCCTGCTCTCAGCGGCGTCTCTCTCTCTCTCTCTTCTTCGTTGTGAGGCTGTTCTAGCGTCGGGATCACTTCTGAGTGATCGCACGCTGTTCTATCGCAGGGGCGTCAGCGTGGCCCCCCACCCACAGTCGTTAGACCATCGGAGCGCCCCTCGAACGCCGGAGCGCCCCTCAAGCATCCCTGGATAGCCGGAGCGCTCTCCTGCCTCTGCCCAGCCCGGGAAGCGCTTTTGAGCCTTCAACGGACTCCCGTGTGTCTCAGCTGCATTTCAATTCCACAGGGGCTTGTCGTCGGCGGCGCTTGAACAGTTTAAAAATTGTGCGCCATTTTTAGCCGCCTCAGCGCTGGGAGCTGCGCTCACTGACAGCTCGCGCTTATTGATATCCTCCCCCCACAAGCCTCCCTTACAGATCGGACTTTCCTTGCCTGGCTTGTTTTGAGTGCCCCTCAAGGAGGAATTATAGGAGGAACCTTCCTGTCAACGTTGTTCACCTCGGCCTGTAGCCTTGCCTAGCGCCATTCCCCTTGTTTTAAAGGAAAGTGACTGCAACGGTTGTGGATTCTGCCTAGCAACCGCTCCGCGCAGGCGCAATTAACTCATAGAGGCCAATCCTCTTATCTGCTGGCATTGCTGTGGTTAACTAGCTTGTCTCTGTGGAGCAATCGGCTAGTTTTTTCTCTCTGATCCTCAACCTGCCCCCCCCTCTTCTCCTGGACTTTACCTGTTAGCCTTTGGCTCGGACCATTCACCACTGTTAATCCTCAGTTGTTTTCCTGTTTAAAAAAAAAAATTCTATAAATATCTATATCCATACCTATCTACATATCCATAAAAATATAAGATACTTACCTGAATTTCATCTTCATCCTCTATAAAAAAAAAAAAAAAAAATTAAAATTAATAGTAATATTAATAAAGGAGGGAAACAAAGGTCCTAACATGGCGGAACGTGATCCCTCGTCAGAACTAGAGGACAACAATAGCTCCCCAGAGCGCCTTCACGAACAGACCAAGCAACGCAAAAGGTCACGAAAACGCTCAGCACATTCGTCTTCGTCTGCTGCTCCATTCCCTAAAAAGTCCAAACGTTCATCAGCTGCGGACAAGGATGCCTCCAGGAGGCACAAGGCCTTGGAGCGTCAGTTTGAGAAGGCGCGCAGCCAGTCAACCCAGGCTGCATCCTCACACTTACCGGCCCCACTCTCACCTGTGGCTGAAGTTACTGTCCAACCCATCCATCAAGCTGCGCAACAACCTCTAAGGTCGTTACATCAGACACCGGTCATGGAAGTTTTCACTGAGGCGATTCCGACTCATTGCATGGAACCAGTGGACCTCTCGTGCAACGCCTCCCTTTCTCGACGGCCTCAGCCGGAGGCAACCTTTACTCCCACGGCTGCGGGATTGCGCGCCACGGAGTCGGCCCACCCGCCCTTTCAGTATGACATTCAGCAGGTCATATCTGACACCGTTACCCGGACCCTGGCAGCAACTTCTCAGCAGGCAGCACCGTATGGGGCTTGGACTCAGCCGCGATTTCCTCCTCCTCCGCCTCTGGCCCGGGACTCGCAACCGGTCCCTATCCAGTACCAACCTAGGATCCTGGGGTCCGGTCCTCCGTCGGACTATGGACAAGGTGGGGAGTCGTCCCCGGAGGAGGGAGAGGCTGACCCAACGGATATGGAACTATCCGATGATGCAGATATGCCACCCGAAAAGCCAGCCTTTTCTGGACTTTTTAGACCCTCGTTATTTAAGTCGCTCCTGCACAAGGCAAAGTTGGCCACAAATATGGCAGACCCGGCCCCTCAGGTGGATCAGCCTGGTCCCTCTCAACAACATGAGGCCTTATTTACGGCGCCTAAGCCGGAGGCGGACTTTATTCCGTGCCCACAGCTCTTTTCTGAGGTGGTCCAACGATCCTGGTCCACGCCTTCCTCCTTGCCCGCTCCTTCTGGGCTAGACAAGAAACTTTATTGTTCGGCGCCTAGTCTCCAGGACCTTCTTCAGTTGCCAACAGTAGACACACCTGTGGCCAATCTAACGGCTTCCTCTGTGATTTCCAACGATGTCGCCGACGGTTTGCGCTCTGAAGATAGGAAAGCTGAGTTTACCTTCTGGCGTACACACAATGCGGCCGCCTGGGCGGTTAAGGCAGCCACCTCGGCTTCTTTCTTCAGCCGTGCCTGCTTAATCTGGCTCCGCCAACTTCAGGAGCGCCTTCCCTCTGCAGATTCTCGCCTCCGCCAAGATGTCAACAAACTGGTGGCGGCTACTGAATATACGGCTGACGCCTCGCTCAATGCCGCGAAGTTCGCTTCCCGCGCCCTGGTGTCGTCCGTCACATCTCGCCGTTTATTATGGCTTAAGAATTGGAGAGCTGATGCCAAGTCTCGATGGCGCCTCGCTTCAACTCCGTATAAAGGTTCCCGTCTTTTTGGTGAATCCTTAGACCCCATCCTTGTCGAGGACAAGGATAAACGGAAGGTAATGCCATCCTCTTATAAAAGGGCAGACCGTAAAACATCGTCCTACTCCACCAGGCAGCCCTTTCGGAATGACGCCGGACCTTCTGGGTCCTTCTCCTCAAGGCCCTATTCTCAAGGATTCGACCGTTCCTTCGATAGACCCGCCTTCAGAGACCGTGGTCGAAAGGCCCCAGCGCCCAAACGGCCATTTCGAGGCACGGGCTCCCGTACCTTTAGAAGAGGGAAGTGACTACATCCATCTTCCCATTGGCAGCCGTCTGACTCATTTTCTTCCCCAGTGGGAGATCTCGACAACGGACGCCTGGGTGCTCCAGACAATTCGTCTGGGCCTTACCCTGGAGTTCCGCTCCAGACCTCCCTCACACTTTGTCCAATGCCCTATTTCTCCCAACCTGGACAAGCGCCAGCTCATGGAGGCAGAAATCCATCACCTGCTTCAAATCCAAGCCATCGAACCGGTTCCCCACCATCATCGCGGGACCGGCTTCTATTCAATTTTCTTCCTGGTCCCCAAATCGTCCGGAGGTCACAGGGGCATCCTAGACCTCAAGAGGCTGAACGAATTTATCGTATACCATCAGTTCAAAATGGAGTCTCTCCGATCGATTCTGGCTTCCATTCGACCAACGGACTGGATGACCTCTATCAATTTGAAAGAAGCGTATCTCCACGTACCCATACGACTGTCCCATCGTCGTTTCCTACGCTTTGCCTACAACAACAGGCATTACCAATACAGAGCAATGCCCTTCGGCCTCTCCTCCGCCCCAAGAACCTTTACGAAGCTCCTGGCAGCAGTGGCGGCCCATCTTCGTCAACATCCGGTACGGCTCCACTGCTACTTGGACGATATCCTAGTGCTCTCCCCCTCCCCGGTCCGGGCATCTCGAGACCTGGAAGTGGTGTGTCGCTGCCTTCATCATCATGGCTTCTCCCTCAACATCCCGAAGAGCCAGTTGCAGCCCACTACTCGTATTCTTCACCTCGGGACAGTAATAGACTCAGTAAAGGGCCAGGTGTTCCTGTCACCGGACCGGTGCTCCAGTCTCCAGTCATTAGCCCTTCAGGTCCTTTCCTCGAGAAGGGTGACCTTGCTGCTCCTGTCCCGCCTGCTCGGCAAAATGATATCCTGCCTGTCCGTCGTCCCTTGGGCGAGGTTTCACTCCCGCCAGCTCCAGTGGTTCCTCCTCCCCTTTCAGAGGGCCAGGAAAAGCAACTCTTCCGCACAAGTATCCCTCCCGCCGGAAGTCTCAGGGTCTCTCCTCTGGTGGTCCTCCCAGAGTATACAGCAGGGCTGCCACTTCCAAAACCTGCAGCGCCTGGTAGTGACAACGGACGCCAGTCTGACGGGATGGGGAGGTCATCTTCTCTTTCACGTTGCCCAAGGTACGTGGTCAACAGAGGAGCGTCTCAAAGGGATCAACTGGTTGGAGCTCCGGGCGATCCGCCTTTCCCTCCAACGATTCCAGCAGATTGTGTCGGGGCACCATGTCTTAATATGCACGGACAATGTAACACCGAAGGCGCACGTGAATCGCCAGGGGGGGACCCGTTCAGGCCCGCTGATGGAGGAAGCGACTCTGCTTCTGATCTGGGCGGAGAAGCATCTCTTGTCCCTCGTAGCGGAGCACATCGCCGGGACCACGAACATCACAGCGGACTGGCTCAGCAGGCAACACCTGGACCACGCCGAGTGGCGCCTTCACCCGGATCTGTTCGCCGAGATAGTTCGCAGATTCGGCATGCCTCTAGTCGATCTATTTGCCAGCCGCGACAACACACACCTTCCCAGGTTCTTCACCTGGTACCAGTGCCCTCAGGCGGAGGGAGTCGACGCCCTCGCCTCTCCCTGGCCCAGGGGTCTCCTCTATGCTTTTCCCCCTCTACCACTCCTTCCTCGTCTGATCCGCAGGATAATAGCAGACAGGGCCAACATTGTTCTGGTCGCACCCCACTGGCCTCGGAGGTCCTGGTTTGCGGATCTGATAGGACTGTCGGTGGCACGACCATGGCGGATTCCAGGGGACAGGGTCGTCCTCAGCCAGGGGGTCATTCTGCACCCAGATCCGCAGTGGTTGCAATTGACCGCCTGGCGCTTGAGAGGATCTTGCTAAGGAGAGTCAACGTACCTAGCAATGCGATTCCCACTATTCAGGCGTCAAGGCGGCCATCAACGTGCCGAATTTACAATGCAACCTGGGTTGCCTTCTGTTCCTGGTGTGCTAAATCCCACCTGGATCCAACGTCTGCTTCCGTTCCTGAAGTGTTGGGATTCCTTCAGGAGGGCATGGACAGGCACCTTGCACCTAACACCCTTCGTCGCCAGGTCGCTGCACTGAGTACTGTATTTTCAGCTTCGGCAACGCTTCCTCTCTCTCAAGACCCTACGATTCGCGTCTTTCTTCGAGGGGCATCTAACCTGCGCCCACCGGTTATACATCGCTACCCGACCTGGGATTTGACTCTGGTCCTTCAGGCCCTCATGCATCCTCCATTTGAGCCCCTCGCTTCCATCAGCCTCCGTTTTCTGACACTTAAGGTGGCGTTTCTGGTCGCAATAACTTCGGCTCGCCGTATATCTGAACTCGCGGCCCTGTCCGTGAGAAGCGACCTCTGTGTCTTCCACACAAATCGTGTGGTACTAAGACTAGACCCCTCGTTCCTGCCTAAAGTAAATTCCTCATTCCATCGAGCCCAGGAATTGATCCTACCGGACTTCTGCCCCGAACCTCGTCATCCTCGGGAAGCAGACTGGCACCTCTTAGATGTGCGCCGAGCCCTGCGCAGATATATTAAACGAACGGAGCATTTCCAAAGATCAGAATCGCTCTTCATTTCCTTTCTGCCCGCTTCAATGGGCCGGAAGGTTTCTTCCACAACAATTGGGAGATGGATTAAATCCTGCATCTCCAGGGCTTACTCAGCTCGGAACAGACCGGTTCCGCAGAGGATTCTTCCACACTCTACCAGGAGCGCCGCCACAACGGCTGCCTGGGCCACTAATGCCTCTGTTTCTGACATCTGCAGAGCGGCTACCTGGTCATCCTTGAATCCCTTCATCAGGCACTACAAGGTGGACTCCTTCGCCTCGGCGGAGGCATCCTTCGGCCGCCGAGTGCTCCAAGCTGTTTGCAACTCTTCAGACGACGTGCAGCAGCCAGTTTCCCTCCCTGTCTGAACTTGCTTGGGTAAATCCCGAAGCTTTGGATTCTCCAAGCTGCGCGTTGGAGAACGGACGTTGCTTACCTGAACGTCCCTTCTCGACGCGCAGCTGGAGAATCCAACCCACCCAGCTTGGCTGCTGAACATTCCTTCCTTACGCTCTACTGCTCCTTACTTCGTGAACAAAACTGGGACTCTGTTGAGCAAGTGGGCGTGTCTGAAGAGAAATCTCTTAAAGGAACACATTCAGTGTAGGCTATCCAACTACTGAACAACCCGAAGCTTTGGATTCTCCAGCTGCGCGTCGAGAAGGGACGTTCAGGTAAGCAACGTCCGTTTTGTATAATTTAAAATGGATTTAGTTATTCAAGCAGAACTACTTTTTATAATTATTATGTGCAGTAAAGTACTGTTTTGTTCAATACCTAATTATTAGATTTATTTATTTTCCAAGTTCAGAACATTCATTAGATTATCAAGATGGTGTCCACTCTTAGCAATCCCTTAGACAGATTTTCTCCATTCTCCATTGTGGGTGGAGACAGCAGCCAGCATGGGTAATCCTCATCCAATCAGCCTGAAGGACTGGGTCTATCCAAAGCTTAAATCCTGCCCTTGTTGCCGGGTAGACCAGCTTTTGATTCAGTCCTTCAGTCAGGGCTGGCGTGTGGTCTCTAGCTGTCTCTCATTTATCTGGATTTTGATTACTGTTTGTCTCTTCTGGTGTGATTTGACTCTGGACTGCCTTTGACTACGTTTTCTGCATCTTCCTTTGGACTTGGTGATTCTGGACTGTACTGTGAGTTTGTTCCTGGTGGCTGGTGGCTGTCCCCTTGCCTAAAGGCCTTCCCCTGGGGAAACGGTGTAAAAAATTCCATTCCCTGTTTATTCTGCCTTTTTTTCTGAATTTTTAGAGGAGATTGTTGGGGGACTTTATCGAACTGCATTATCTTAAAACTGTTGGTGCCCTGTTCCTTTGTTTTTTGGCCGTTTTTCGCACCGTTTGAGTGGCGGCCGCCATTTTGTTTTTCGTCGGGGTGCAGCGCGGCCTCGTTTTATGCCTGCGTGCTTCGTTTTGCCGTCTGCACCTTGGATTTGCAGTTTTCACCCCTCCGTTTGCTGAATTGCTGCGTTGGGACCTGCCTGTGGCCTTTTACAGTTTGCACGCTCGCGCGGCCGCGCGGCATGCCATCCTGTTACCACCTGTCAGCTGGGACTTTTTTCCCTTTCATTTAGCATTCGGCTCTCCCCTGCTCGCCCTCAACTGCCTTCCAATTGTTCCAAGAGACTTGTGCTGCCCTTACTTCTCACGATTGGTGGATGTGTCAGGCACCTTCGATTGGGTTATAATTCCTCCTTTGCTTACTGACGGCCGCCATTTTGTTTTTGATTACTGACTGCTTTGGTGGCCATTTTGTGGAGTTTCCACACTCCCCCCCCTTGATTGGCTGAATTGACCTGTCCTATACTGAAGGTCTTTGTGGAGTTTCCGCGCTCCCCCATTAACTCCTTGACCACCTTTTACTGCCTACTTGCTCTGTAGCACCATGCCCAAAGCAGTCGCTAAAACAAAGCACGGTGGCAATACCATAGCTCCTTCTGCTGGCCATTCAGAGGAAGCACATGGCACCCGGCCAGTTTCTGCCCAGGCTCCTGTGGAAGCCCCAACCCCGCCCCCAAGGTGGCATTCGCATCACAAAGGGCGTAAAAAACATGGCGGTACTTCCTCTAAAGTGGAAAAGCGCCGAGATAAAGTGCTTACCAAACTTTGTGATAGGGCATGTGCTGAGCGTAGTGCTTCTGTGGGTGTGACACCAGTGGCAATGGCAGAGGTGGCGGCCCCGCATGAGAGTCGCCCTGCGACCCCTGACCAATTGTCTCTTCGGGATTGTCCCGTCGCAATATCCACTGCTGACCTGTGGAGTTCTGAGCCTTCCACTGCGACCGTCGCCCCGACTCCAGCAGTATCGCAGGAAGCGCCCCTTGCAGGGCATGCTGAGGTTTCTGCTCCTTCGGCCTTACCGGACCTGTTGTCTTCTGAACTTTTACAGCAGCTCATCGAAGCGGCGGTACAAAAATCTTTGGCTGCTAGATCTCACCCTCCGAGCAGGGCCAGTTTGGTGCGATCGGTCTCCCCGGAACGACGTCACTCTACGGAGCAGATTGCCTCTGGACAACCTTCTTCTCCCTCTATTTCTCAGGCCACTCAACAGTCTACATTATCTGATATGGAGGACACTGACACTTCCGGCTTGTCTGATGATGATGACCTTCCTCCGGATCAACCCGTCGTGTCCGGTTTGTTCCCGCAGGCTCTGTTTAAGTCCTTGCTCTTTAAGGCCATTAATACGGCCCAACTGTCATCTCCAGTGGCCCAGCCCTCTGCATCTGTTCCTCCCGGGACTCTGGATCCTATGTTCGCAGAGCCGACTAAACAGGTTACTTTTATTCCTGCTCCACCTTTATTCCTGGAAACTGTCAAACGATAGTGGGCCTCTCCTGGCTCGGCCCCCCTGCCCTCTACTACTGACAGAAAGAACTTTAATGTCGCCTCTGACCTGGACTCGCTATTGCAGTTACCGTCTGTGGATGCCCCCGTGGCTGCCCTTCTACCTAATGCTAATGTTCCCAGAGACCCTGATGAGGGATTGCGACCTGAGGAGCGTCGTTCTGACTTGGTTCTCCAAAGGGCTCACCAGGGGGCCGCATGGGCTATCAAGGCTTCCTCCATGGCATCCTTTTTTAATCGCACCACCTTGCTGTGGCTCCGCCAGTTGCAGGAGAAGCTTTCCCCGGATGACGCGCGGATTAAGCAAGACCTCAACAAGATTATTGCAGCAGTTCAATTTTCTGCTGACTCAACTCTGAGCGCTGCTCGTTTTGTGGCAAAGTCGTTGGCATCTTCGGTGGCTGCTCGTCGCTTGGTCTGGCTTCGCCATTGGCAGGCGGATGCCAGGCATAAGTGGCGGTTGGCTGCTACTCCATTCGGAGGGGCCCGATTGTTTGGGGATGCCTTGGACCCCTTCTTGACCGAAACTCGTGACAAGAAGAAAGCTTTGGCTCCTGTTTTTCGTAGGGGGGATTCACGTTATGTACCTTATCCTACACGGCCTCAATTTCGGGCTTCTGACGGTGGGGTTCCTTCTACTTCTTCCGCATTTTTCCCTCCTTCGCGGCCATTCAACAATTTTGGGAGGTCCCGGGGTTCCCAGGATAGGATGTCCCGGGGAAAACCCTTCATGTCCAAACGGCCCTTTTGTGGGGGAGGAGGTCGTTCCTACCGGCACCGTCACTAGTCGCATCTCTGACCCTCCCATTGGCGGCAGATTGGCCCTCTTCGCTGCAATTTGGGAGAAGTCTATTTCGGATGAATGGGTCCTGGCCACCTTAAGATCGGGGTTGGCCATTGAATTCCTTTCCCCTCCCCCGAGCACCTTTGTCTGCTGTCCGATTTCTCGTAACACCGAAAGGAGGGCTCTTATGGCCTCTGCTGTTCAGCATCTCCTTTCCATCAGGGCTATCCAACTGGTCCCTTCTGACGAAATTGGGACGGGATTCTATTCTCGAGTTTTTCTGGTGCCTAAGTCCTCGGGGGGGTGGAGACCCATTCTGGACCTAAAACGTTTAAATCGGTACGTGGTGTATCGGAAATTTAAGATGCAGACTCTTAAATCTATTCTTGACGGCGTTAGGAGGGGTGATCTCCTTTCTTCTATCGATCTGACTGAGGCCTATTTACACATCCCCATTCTTCCTTCTCACAGACGTTATTTGCAGTTTTGTTATGGGGGGGTGCATTATCAATATCGGGCGTTGCCCTTCGGCCTTTCGTCCGCTCCCCGCACCTTTACTAAGGTGTTGGCGGCATTGGCCGCCTATCTTAGGCTCTCTTCAATCCGGCTCCTTTGTTATTTAGATGACATTTTAATCTTGTCATCTTCCACTCACCAAGCTGTCCGAGACATTCAGTTTACCTTGAGGATGTTAGCGGCTCATGGTTTTTCCATTAACCTGGAAAAGAGCCATCTGTCTTCCTCCGCTTCTCTGGTTCATTTGGGGGCCCTCATTGATTCGCTGCAAGGTAAAGTTTTTCTCTCCCCTGAGCGTCAGGTCAGCTTGAGGGATTTGGTGGTCAAAGTGGAGGGATCTCGGAGGGTATCCCCGTATGTTCTTTCCCAACTCCTGGGGAAAATGATTTCTGCCATAGCCATTGTTCCTTGGGCGCAGCTCCACGCCCGGGAGCTCCAATGGTTTCTTTTACCCTTACAGAAAGCGGGCAGAGGCTCGTCATCCAGACAGATCCTGCTTCCTCCAGCTGTTCGCAGATCCCTTCGGTGGTGGCGGTCCCCGGCCCTTTCAGCGGGTTCCCTCTTTCTCGAGCCCCAGAGGGTGGTGGTGACAACGGATGCCAGCCTCCATGGCTGGGGGGCTCATTGTCAGGGTCAGCTCGCCCAGGGCGTATGGAACGAGGTGGATGCTCGCCGTCCGATCAACTGGCTAGAGCTACAAGCCATCTTCCTGGCCCTCAGGATATTCCGCCAACTACTAGCCGGAGCTCACGTCCTTGTCTTGATGGACAACGTAACCGCCAAGGCATATCTGAACAAACTGGGGGGCACCAGGTCAAAGTCCCTATTGTCAGTGGCTTTGAAGGTCGGCCTCTGGGCAGAACGTCATCTCGGATCTCTTCGGGCGGAACACATCTCCGGTGTCAACAACATTCAGGCGGACTGGCTGAGCCAACAACAAGTGGACAATGCGGAGTGGCGGCTACACCCTCGAATCTTCCAGAGCCTGACTCTTCAGTTCGGGACTCCAGTTGTGGACCTTTTCGCCACTCCGGCGAATGCTCAGTTGCCTCGTTTTTTTCGCCCGGTTTCCGGCCCCTCAGGTGGAAGCTGTCGACGCCCTCCGAGTTCCTTGGCCTCAGGGCCTTCTATACGCGTTCCCTCCAACGTCCTTGCTCCCCAGGGTGATCTGCAAGCTATTGGACGAACGGGCGGAGGTGATTCTCCTGGCTCCGCACTGGCTGCGCAGAGCATGGTTTGCGGACTTGATTTCCCTTTCTGTCGCTCCTCCCTGGCGCATCCCGATCGCGGCAGATGCTCAGACTCAAGGGGTGTTGTACCACCCAGATCTCCTGTGGCTCAATCTGACCGCTTGGCGGTTGAGCGGCTCTCTTTGAGCACGGCTAACATCCCGGCCGATGTGATACAGATAATCCAGGCCTCCCGTTGTCCTTCTACTAACAGAATCTATTCTGCTACTTGGCGGTCTTTCTGCTCTTGGTGTGACAGGAACGGCGTCCCTGTCCTACAGCCTTCGATAGTGGACATTCTGGTGTTTCTGCGACGAGGTTTTGCGGACGGCCTCTCTCTGAACACGCTTCGATGCCAAGTTGCGGCCATCTCTTTGGTGCTTACCTGCGGATCCCTCTCGTCATCAGCGCAACATCCTCTAATTCAACGCTTCCTTCGCGGGGCCATGAACTTGTCCCCTCCTGTTTTGCACCGCTATCCTACCTGGGATCTACCTTTTGTCTTAGAAGCTCTCATGGGGCCTCCTTACGAATCTCTACGGACAACATCTCTGCGTTTGTTGTCGTGTAAAGTCGCCTTTTTGGTGGCTATCACTTCGGCTCGTCGCATATCGGAAGTGGCTGCTTTGTCCACCAGGCCAGATCTTTGCGTGTTCCATTCGGATCGTGTCATCCTCCGTCTGGATCCAACCTTCCTGCCGAAAATCAACTCTGTCTTCCATCGGTCCCAAGAGCTCATCCTCCCGAATTTCTGCCCTCGTCCTTCTCACCCTCGCGAATGTCGTTGGCACACTGGATGTTCACCGTGCCCTTCGCATCTATATTAAACGCACTGCATCCTTTCGCCGTCAGAAGCTTTGTTCGACTCTTTGGGTCTCAAGGTATCTTCTTCAACTATCGGCCGCTGGATCTGGCAAACCATCGCCTCCGCCTACGACTTCTGCTCCCTGCCGCGACCTCTTCATGTGACTGCTCACTCTACGCGCAGTGCAGCTACATCGGCAGCCTGGGCTACTCAGGCTCCTCTACTGGAGATTTGTCGTGCGGCCACGTGGACTTCGCCGGCTCCATTTATTAGGCATTATAAAATTGACTCATTTGCTTCTGCTGAGGCAGCATTTGGTCGGCTGGTGTTGCAGAGGGTCGTTGATGGGGAGGATGTTCTGGTCCAGCCTGGCCCCTCCCAGGTTTCGGGACAGTGAACTTGGGTATGTCCCATGCTGGCTGCTGTCTCCACCCACAATGGAGAAGGGGCGTTGGTCGTACCTGAGACGCTCCTTCTCGTTGGGTGGAGACAGCAGCCAGACCCTCCCGTTATTTTGTGCCAGGCTGTCCTTGTACTTATTTATTGGATTTTCTTTCACTTGACCACACGCCGAGTCTTTCCTTAGTCTTCGCCAAAAGCTGGTCTACCCGACAACAAGGGCAGGATTTAAGCTTTGGATAGACCCAGTCCTTCAGGCTGATTGGATGAGGATTACCCATGCTGGCTGCTGTCTCCACCCAACGAGAAGGAGCGTCTCAGGTAGGACCAACGCCCCTTATCAGTCGTATTGTCTTCCCAGATGGTTTTCTTGATAAAATACAGGAGTGGCTTAGCATTGCCTTCTCCCACACAGTATAAAATGACCTTTTTGCCTATGTCACTGAAATGATCATCTGCCTCCAGCATCTTCCTATATCACTGCTGCCCATTATACCTGTAGGGTATATGTTTTAGCAGGGCAGCTGAGATGACCTTCATGCCTTGGGTAATCCTGCTGGGATTATATACTCATGGCGTATGATCCTGACATTCTTCTCTCTCCCAGGAACACCCCCCCACTACTACCACCAATACTCAATGATGAGGCAGCACAGAGGACTCAGGGGTGAGATTACAAATACATACATTTAGTTTATTATGGCAACCTCAAATGAATGGCATCTCATACTAGTTATGCTTATATATATTGTTCTTCATTAGGGTTCTTAACTTCATTTCCTCAATCTCTAATTTTGGATTTAACTGGACAACACATTTTGGTCCTATTTGGCACTCCATGAATTTAATAAAATGGAAGCCAAAGCATTTGCAGCACTTTTATATATCTTCAGAATTAAAAAGAGCTGACAGTTTTACTGGCAGAGCAAATGTTAATGCCTATAACATTGATATTAGAGGGTCCAATCATTTGTCAGTGTACTGTAATGCATGCAGTACATCTTCATTTTATAGGCATATAGAAATTGGCTTCACGTTTCTAGATAAAATGGTGATCAAGCTGTAATTAACCTTTTGAACTTTGCTTTGTAGCAGAATAACCAATTAGTAAACATTATTATTTGCAATTGAAGTCAATTCATTGTTACCCTGCAAGAGCTTTTATGAAATAGTGAATGATAATTTATTAATTTTCACAAAAACCAGCATAAAATATCAAAATTTATAGCATATGTAATTTCAAATAAAGTATTGTACATTCTGTGCTGTCCATTGTAATGCTTGCTTACTACTTTTTTAAAAAAATTGGTTTTGGTGCAGTGCAAGTGAATGTTTATTTTTTAATGTTCCTCATTAATGGCGTAAAGTGTAAGCATATTTGGAAACAAAAGGAAATAAACATGTTCTTATAATGGTAATTTTAAGATGGAATGATAATTTCACACACTTCAAAGAATAGTATATAATTTGGCAAGAGTTAGTAATAAAGAGGGCATTCTTATATACATACAAAAATAGTCATTGTACTATTCTTTTTTATACACATTATGCAAAGTGTAGGAAAGAGAACCGCACAGTATATTTTTCAACATTCATTCATCAGATTGTACCACATACATGCAGGATGATCTGTACCTGGATTGAAAACATATGTTTAATCTGTGGATGAGCTCACAGTGTGTGTGTTTAATCTTAATCATTTGCCACACCCACATCTTTCTGAGGGCTATGTTGCCTTTTATTTGACTGTTCCCTAGTCTGCAGCTACTCCTCTTGTCTCTCAAGGACATTCTCACAGAAGATTACATCCATGCATCAGGTGACTAAAGCATTATTAGTTACTATTACTCCTCCATTGCAGTCCAGCCCCAAGTGGGATAGTGCCATTCAATCTGTTGCTAAAGATGTATCATTTCCAAATCCAGGGAGTCCAAATGCAGGCACTGGATCTTGCCTATTCTTCCCCATCTGCAGTTTCACACTTACCAGAGACTAAAACAGGTAATTAACAGCATTGCTTGGCTGGCCTGGGGTTGTGAGCATCATCAAACTATTGGTGATACTTAACCCTGAACTGGTGAGTTCAAGTCAGAGGCTTCATGTAGATGTTAAGCAGGGCTAAGAGCATCAAGCCCTCATGTATCAGGGTGTCAACATTGATGTGACTGACAGTGAACGCTTGCCTGGGCCGCAGTGAGTGAAGAGGAATTGTCTTGGGCTGCATATAAAGTACTATATAATAGTTAATGTTTATAAACCACATAATAATGTTAAAAGTTTATGATCTTGTGAGGCTACATTACTAGCTGTCCAGAGCTGCATATGGCTTGTCGGCCGCGAATTGGGCGCACCTACTTTAGTTGAAGTAATCCAGATACGGGCATTGTTTTTTATGCCAATTTGCAAAAAAGATCACAGACCTGACCATAAGCTTCCAGTTTGCTAAGTAGATGTTGGGCTGCTGCTTCTTTGGGTTCTATATAGGGAAAATGAATTATGTTGCAATTTGTTTCAGGAATACTACATTATATGTTGCTAGACACCAGAGAATTGCTGTAAATCAAGTCGTCCTCTGATATCTTGTAATAAGCACTTCTCAGTCATACGATTCAGTAATTAGGGCTGCCGTGGGATGCCCTTCAGTTAGTAAGACAGTATTGAAACTATACTTCACAATATAGGTTAGAACAATGATTTGTGATCCCTAGATCGAAATTACCAGCTGAATAAGAGGCTTTAATTTGTACCCTTTACATATATTCCTTTGATCACCTATTAGACCTGCTTTCTGAGGTGCTGGTCAGTGAGAATTATACTGTGCATCAGATTTAATTTTAAGAATTTGGGAACTAGGAAACTGGAAGTGTCGTGGCAAGAATGGCTGGAAAATAGCGGGCTCTGACGAGCCCCATGGAAATCCAGCCAGACAAACCACTGTCAGGGGGTCTTCGGACTGAAACCGTCCTGTAGGGATGGTGAAGAAGGAGAGGCGCCACAGACAACCAAGAGGAACAGGCAAGGTCCTTGAAAGGTTGGAGGCAGCTCTTAGAACCAGCGGCGGGGGTGGTGGCCATTAAAAATGACCGCTTTGAAGCTGGGGCAACTAGAGTAAGATTTTGTGCAGGAGCGGTGTCTGAATGGAGTACTGGTACCAGGTGAGTGAGTGGCCAACTCACAGGTAAAAAAGGAAATAAAAAAAAAAAAACTTTAAAAGGTGTCTCGGTGAGGAAACGAGTGGCCAATTGGCACTTGGGAATTTTAATGGAGGGAGAAGAACAAAGAGGAAGTTAAAGTACTAAAGCCCCCAAAAAAACAACTTTATATTTGGATTTAAAATTGGATTTGGAGAAATTAAAACTAATACAAGAAAAAGAAACCCAAGGGAAAGAACTTTTTAATGAGGATTTGAAATATTTTTGACATTTGAAGGAAGAACAAAGAAGAGGTCAAAATATTAAAGCCCAAGAAATGAAATTTTACAACTGGATCTAAAACTGAATTTGGAGATATTAAAAACAATAAAAGGAAAAGAAATCTGAGAAAAAGTAATTTTTATGTGGATTTAAAATACTTGTGTAAGCTTGATACTTTGTTGTTCTGAGAATTGTGGATCCATCTGGTGGAAAGAAAGCACTACAATGATCGGCCTGAAAATTGAAAGGAATAACAGCAGTGACCTTGACCACTAAAAGAATTGTGGGAAAGTTAAGTAAATATTTGTTTCTTTTTAAACTGCTTGGTCTCGACTTTTAAAGGAGGTGAAAAACAATTAAGCTTTAAATTAGAGTGGATTGGACAAACATTTGAACTGGATATTATTTGGAAATAAAAAAAGAGATTATATGGACTTAAATCTTAATTAAATATAAGTTAAAATATCAATAATTTTTTAAATTGACAATATGGAGTTTTGGATATGTGAGGAATTAATTGAGATGCTTAAAAACATGCATGAATCATTAAAGGGCAATAAAAGGTCAGAAACTTTGTTAGAACACACAAATCAGGAAAAAGAGAATATAAATGAGAAGCAATAAAATAATATTGAAGGAAAAGGAATTGAAGGTAAAAAGTTAGATAATTACACTGGGATTTACAGTGGCAAAAAAAGAATGGATGGGGGGAATATTCCCCCCAAAAAAATCGAGCAAAGGGAAGAGAATGAAATGGAAAAAGATTTGGTAAAAGCTTGGTGAGAATTATGCGAGTAATAGATTTAAAAGTTAGAGAAAGGATTTAGGAGAAAAGATACAATAAATATAAAAATTTAAAAAAGAAAAAGAAGATAAGAGAATGGGATGAAGGGAGAAGAGTATTAAGTGGAATTTTGGGGAGACCAAGAGAAAATGGTTAAAAGGGGAAGAATAGTGGAAAGGAGGAAAGGAAATAAGGTATATATTAGTAGATCTAAGGGAACTGTATTAACATTATTCATTCATTCATTCATTCATTCATTCATTCATTCATTCAATTTGTATACCGCTCTTCTCCTAGTGGACTCAGGGCGGTGCACAGCCAGAACTAAAACATATACCAATACAAAATTTAAAATTATTAAAAAGAATTACATACTTTGGCCCAAATTTAAAACAATTCAAATTAAAACCCATTGACAAATTAAAAGCTAAAAAACTAAAAAAAAAAAGGTGGGGGGGTTTCATACCAGCCCTGCTTGATGGAAAAGAAAAGTTTTCAGGGCACGGCGAAAGACCCGGAGATCCGATTGTGAATGTAATTGTGAATGTAAGAAGCAAATATAATGATGCATATTGTTTATTGTAAAATGGAACAGCAGATGAAATATGAAGTGGTAATTTGGTTCAATTATGAAAACAACTGAAATTAAGAGATAAAACTGAAATGTTAAAAAGTGTGATTGAGATTTTGAAAAAATATGTTGTAAATGATGAAACAAAATAATTGATGCTATAATAAGAAATCAGGAATTAAGGGCGGATAGTGATATTGCTTATTATGTACTAAAAAGAGATTAAGGTAAGATGTGGAAGGTCAATTAAGTTAAAGGGTTTCAATATAAGAATTGAATAAGATGAAGTACATTGTTTAGAGCCAAAAAGTGTGATGGGGATTTTGAGAAACATACTTTATAAATGGAGAAATAAGATAATTAATTGAAGCAATGTTAAGAAATTAGAAGGACGGATGGTGATATTGTTTATATATTATGTATTAAGAGATTAAGATAAGATAAGATAAGATAAGATAAGATAAGATAAGATAAGATAAGATAAGATAAGATAAGATAAGATAAGATAAAGGGAAAAAGAATATTATGGCAGAAATTGAAATATGTAAATTGCATTTGGAAAAAACAAAAAAGAAGATTGGAATAGAGTATAAAAATCAATATTTAACTATGTTGTAAGTTGTATAAGATGTGACCCGGTCAATACTCTGTTCATAAAATATGTATGTTAAAGAAAAATTTAATAAAACTTGTTTAAAAAAAAAGAATTTGGGAACTAGATATATTTAGCCTAACAAAGAGAAGACTTAGGGGAGAACTGATAGCAGTCTTCCAATGCTTGAAGGTCCATCTCAGGGAAGAGGAGGTCAATTTATTTCCCATAGCACCTGAGAGCAAGACAAGTAGCAATGGGTAGAAGCTCATCAGAGGGAGAACCAATCTGGAAATAAGGAATTTCCTGACAATGAAAACAATTATTCAGTGGAACAGCTTGCCTCTCAAAATTGTAGGTACTCCATTACTGGAGGTTTTCAAGAAAAGATTGGACAACCATTTGTCGGGGATGTTATAAGAACTCCTGCCTAGATCAGAGGGTTGAACTAGAAGACCTCCAAGGTCCCTTCCAGCCCCATGATTCTTCGATTCTATGAATTTGATGTTGGACGTGTCTATTCAGGATTAGCCTCATTGAGATCAGTAGAATTTATAACCAGATAAACACATATGTCACCACATCTTAAGTACAGAATCATATCTGGAAAATTGTCTGCCTCTGCCTTTTTGTGGGAATATGATGCCATTTGCATAAGTCCTGCACATTTTTTTCTAGCAGGTTCTTCTAACTATTTGTCCCCGCGCTCCTTTTCAATAAAAGTATTTCATTGACCAAATAATGATGATGCTTGCATACATGGAGCATATGGTGATAATTCTGATACATATTCCCCAGTGCGTGTACAAAAGGTTCCACAAACCTAAATCCTTACAAATAATAATTTTTAAAAACTAGCTTAATATGCCATTATGTTTTTTTTTTAACCACAATGACAGCATTAACAGTTAATCTGTTTCTGCACTGTATAGATTTTGCATGTTGAAGTAACGGAGTGTGAATGTTAATAAGACATTTAAATTCATTAAAATGAAAAAAAGTCTCCATTTAAGATACAAGGATTGTATATAATGCCTGCCAAAAAAGCTGTCTTGTAGAAAAAACATTCCCTTTATCTCTGTATAGAAGAGTGCTGCAAAACATATATAAAGATAGCTCTAGTAATGAGCAGTACAGTCGAGAGAGGTGATTTATGATGCCTGTATCTGACAGCTATAGTGCTGAGATTCCCAGGGTATGTGATCACTGTGTTAGCATTCTGACAGCTCAGCATTTAGAACATTATGGTAATTTATGCAGCATAGGCTGTCACCTGCACTGTCAGAGTTTCTCTTTAATGATGGTGTAACTATTTTGTTTGTTTGTACTGCATTCTTTTCATTTGGCTAATGCCTTCTCATTAGATTCAGCTTAGAAAATGAGAGTAATTAAGTGCTTCCTATAGCTCAGATGCAATGATTAAGTTGCAGAGCTGCTGCTGGTTATGTCTTGTCATTTATCTCTATTAATCTCAGAATAATCAAGATGATAAACACATGTAATTTTTGTTAATGTTCAATAGATGAAATTTATAGTTTCTTAATCGAACCCAAGTAGTGCGTGCATATTTGTGTGTAAGTTTTATTATTTCTGATTTTTCATGTTTTAAGCAAACATACAATTATCCTTACAGCAACAGAGAATCATACAGCATTATACAGTGATTTCCTTGTCTTTATGAGCACCTTTCTTACTGGAACTTGAGATTAATAAATAAATAAGCAAATGTGTTTGTAGTTCTCTGGGGAGTCTGCAAAATATGCTGAGGTTTGGGGTTATTGTTCAGGAATAAAACCTGTCTTGAGATTTCAAAGTGTTTTTATATCATTTTCTACAAAATCCCTCAAATCAGCTTTACGTCTTAATAGAAATAATGTATGCATAGTGTTACATATGTAGCATGCTTTTTAACATTGCAAAAATAGTTCTAATATCGTTAAGCAATTTATAACATTTGAGTCACTTAAAGTCCTAGAAATCAAGGTTGTGTCATGCTTTGTTCTCTTCTCACATTAAAGGTGATTGAAGAGCAATATCTCATTTTGAAGTAGATGTGCAGGCATAGTAACTGCAATGCAAGCAAGTAATGCTTTCTGATTTGTCTGCCTGACTATTGGCCTAAAAGGAACCTATGTGTAGGTCTGTTTTGCAAGTAATTTCTGCATCCAGCATTTGCACTTCTTTCCATATTAGTAAGTAAACATCAGACTATCCCCCTGAGAATGACGAGGACAACTTATGCTAGGCCAATAGTAGAGGTGAATAAGTTTTTATGCTTAAGGGCCAGTGAGAGAGTTTTATGGAAGCTGCCTGTAGGCTTTGGCATGATTAATGCTTTTTCCTCTGTTCAGAGGCAGTGTTTAAAATTCATTGGCTTTAGAAAGGTTCTGTGTGGATATGAAACAGCAAGTTAAGAATCCTCTTAGACCACAGAAGCTCATCAGTGTGTGAGGGGGTATTTTTTTTGGGGGGGGGGAGAGGGAGAGACGGACGGGACTAATACTCATGAAGATCTATGCTTCATCAGATTGTGAATTAAAGCCTACCTTTAAACTTTAAATAATGGACCAGGGTAAAATTATCATTAGAAAGGATAAAGCATTATAATTGACACAAAGACTATACAATTCATCTTGTGAAATGTTCCACAGCAGCTTTGAGGCAGGAAGTCAATGTAGAAATCCATTTGTGTTATGCTTCATAAAGTCATTAGAATCCTTTCTTGAAAAGAAGACCAAAGAGAAATCCTTCATTTTATAATTTTATATCATCTCAGTATAAATAACATTGTTGGTGTCCTTAATAACAGCTTTTTTTAAAAAAAAGCTTCTGAAATAAGTAGTAATGGAAATTGTCCGAACAGGTAGCTACCTAGATGGAAACTTTAATGACTTCTATAACTTTTAAATAAGCCATCCCAATTCTACAATAATACCTTCCTGAAGAATTGGATTCCAGCTACCACCATCCTTGCACCCTCAGCAAGCTTTTAATTTTAATATCAGTCCTTTAGATTTGGAATGTGCAGCAGCGATTCAAATACATAGATTTATGTATGAAAGTAATAAAATTATATTGCTTCTTGGCCTTTTGGCTAAAATCAGATAATTAGATGATATGTTGATCCATTTCAGGTAGGTGATTCTATGATCTTTCTTGCTTGACTTCTGCTACCATTTTTTTCTAAGTAGATCCTTTGATAATATTAGAGGTAACTGTCTATACTAGTTTTTGCCAGCCTTTTCCCCTCAATTTCCACTTGTGTCAGTTTCAGCTCTCAGAATTCTCAACAAATAGTTATGCTGCTTGGGGAATTCTGGGACCTGAAATCCACACGTCCAGGAGTTGCCCTGGGAAACTCTGTCAAATACTTCCTTTTCTTTTGTCCATTATATTTCCTAATTTGTTTTTTTTTTTTTTAAATAACAACTCCAGGTGCTAATGGGCCCTTTGCATCTCAACTTAAAAAATAAAAAATAAAAATGATAGGTTCTTTTAAGGGCTGTGGAAGATAGCAAAAATGTGAGAGTGACTGTACGATTATTTTAAGTATGAAGGGGGAAGTTGAAGGGAGTGGATTTCATGGATCATACTTGACTTAAATTATCATACGTATTTTGGAAACCATCCATTTAAATAGAATAATTAATTTAAATACAAATTGCATTGTTGAAATATTCTATCCAAAGGGTAAAGACATCAGTATTGTTTTATGAAACAATATTAAGGAGTAATTGTTGGTTGAGTTAGGCAGCTCTGAGACTCTCATGGAAAATACCAGAAAATGTTGGATCATTTCTCTGAGAAAAGGGGTGAAAGTGGCCAGTGATGGCTGCTGGGCTTTCCCTTTTCTGTGACTGGTAAATGAAACGCGTGCAGCTTCACCAAACTACATGACTAATGACAACCTCTAGTGGCTTCTGCAATCAAAGATTAATTTGCTTTATCAAGTTTAAAGAATAGTAGGTGATAAATCATGTCAGAAACAAATAATCAGTGGCAGGCTGATGTTCTTTTGCACAGTGGAAGACAGGTGCAATGGAGGATTTGTTTCCCATAGATGGTTAATGTTGCTGCACTCTTATGCTAAGTCATCCTAATTTTTATTCTGTTAATTTTTAAGTAAAAATCCTTTATCAGATCAAGTGACTTTTAAAAAATATTATGACTTTATTAATATATATAAATGAAAACGAACATTTACCTAGTGTTCCTTTTGCTTATCTAAAGGAACAAGATATTTAATATACTGAGTTCAATAGCATATATCAGCAAAATCAATGAATACATAATTTTAAAGATCTACTCATTAGGTGCAATCCTAAAGATGTCTACCCAGATATAAATTGCCTTGAATTCAATGGGATGTAACTTCCAGATGAATGTATCTAGGATTATACTCTGCAATAATCTGTTTGATTTCTCTAAAATATATATGAATAAATAAATATGCAATATGGACACGATTCAAAAGTTCGATGTAATTATATCAATCCAATCATTAAGAAAAAATGATTTCAATCTTTATAACATTATATATTAAATATAGGTCCTTAGGCATAACATGGTGGGGCTTATTCTTAAAGAAAGATACAGATAATTTAAGCTGCAAAGCAATGTAATCATGGTCAATCATATTTTTCTTTTCACAGCAATAGTCACAAACCAGGTAGTCCAGAAATGATAATACAGTTGTTTCAGTAAATATGTCAAATATGAAGATGTACATGATATAATTTGTTTTAATTGCTGTTTCATGTCTTGCAGTGATACCCAACTGGTCAAAAATGTTTGATATTGAAGAATTAAGATTCAAAGAATGAAAGATATTTTTCCTAGTCAGTTGTCTTCTTTATTAATTTAAATTTTGAATAGAGAGATGTCCTTTCCTCCAACTCACTTTTACTAAGAAAGGTCATTCTGCCCCATTAGTGTTTAGTGAACTTTAAGTGCAGATCCTTTAGTGCATATCTGGAGCAAATGAAAGTAATACTGTGTATTTTTCTTTCAGGCTGATGTAATGCAAGATATAACATCCTTTTAAAATCAACACAGTTCCCTTAAATACGAATTTTTAAAACTCAAAGTTGAATTATTTATTTGATGCTTCTGCACACTGTACTTGTCATCATTTATTTGTAGAATAGAGTGAAGGCCATATCTGTACTTGCTTTTTACAGATACATCTATTTTTTCTTTCAATTCGACCCTGTTAAATGAAACTGTCTGCTTGCCACAGACGCCATATAATTAAAGGCAAATGTTTTTCTGGAATTAAATGTACAACATCTCTACAGTATAATTTGAAAGAGCAAAACTAATTCTTACTAACTAGCAAGCATCCTGGATATAACCAAGATATTTGTTTTTGTTGTTCCAGGAAATCAGTACATTGTAGAACTCAGTTATCTTGGTAGGAGACATGGTTTAAAAGAATGCAAGAAATAGTGTTATTTATTTAGGCTATTTTTTTAATTTCAGTGAATTATGCCTATAATTATGCATAAGGGTTTATTGGAAAAGACAGAGCTACTTAAAATATTTGGCTATAGTACCAATATCAAAAGCTCAGTACTTTGCAATAAATCATATCTTATGTTTAAAACAATGAAAAATTAAAAAAAAGGAAAGTATATCCAGAGGAAGCAGTTGGAAGAGAAGGACAGGTACTGCTGTTCATAAATACTATGGGACCAGCCACCTCCTCTCAACCCATAGCTCCTAAATATAAGCAATATCAGGAAGCTGATCTAAATACAGTTTTATATTTCTCCTACAGAATGGCTTTTAATTTTGTGTGCCTGTTTTACTTAAGACAAAAACTAAGAAAGTGTTGGGTCTAGTTAATCCCTCCTTTATACAAAATACCTTTTTCCATCTTGAAACCCTCTTACCCTCCAAAACCTACAGCAGGTTTGGGAGGAGAAAGATGGAAAAAAATAAGAGATGGGAAAGGTCTGTTGTAAAAAATAATAATCCATCTGCCTAACATTAGAATCCAGCAAATAAATAAAAGATCTAATAAAATGCATAATTATTAAGAGTAATATTGACAGCTATTTTTAAAAAGTGAAACATAAGAAAAAATATAAAAATCAATTTGTAGAGAAAAACAGTAATGATGCTTTGTTATTGATGATGCTACCTAGTTTGGGTAATGAAACATCTGCAAAAAAACAACCAAGCTCAGAGAGCACCAAGGAACCATCATTGCCAGATTGCCAGTCTTTTTGTGATACCTGTTCTTTCAGTGTGAAACAGCAGTTGTTATTGTTGTTAGTCATGAAGTTGTGTCTGATCCATCACGACCCCATGGACAACGTTCCTTCAGGCCTTCCTATCCTCTACCATTCCCCCAGAGTCCATTTAGGCTCATGCCTACTGCTTCAGTGACTCCATCCAGCCACCTCATTCTCTGCCATCCCCTTCTTCTTTTGCCTTCAATCGTTCCCAGCATTAGGCTCTTCTCCAGTGAGTCCTTCCTTCTCATTAGGTGGCCATAGTATTTGAGTTTCAGAAACAGCAGTACTACAAGTTAATTAATTTATTTATTTATTGGTTCAATTTATATGCCGCCCTTCTCCAGAGACTCAGGGCGGCTTACAATGCATTAAGCAATAATAATAATATTCCCTTTGATTTCTATACAGAGTTTGGATTTCCAGGGCCATGAGCTGTTTTTAAGATGGAAATTAATTTGCATCATATGATTGATCAAAATTGGAATGTTCTGTATCAGATGAGACAAGTCTTTTGATTGACATGCAGAAAAGAAATTACAAAAATCACAATATGTATACCATTTAGTCTAAAGATATGAAATAAAAGTGATGCTTTGCTCTTTTTTTTCAGGTTGACTATTACATCTTTTCTAGTATAATTTCAATAAAGAAAAAATCTATGTGCTTTCAAACTTGTATGGAAGGGAGGTACACACCATCAGAAATTTATTTTGCCTTCCTTTAAATTTTTTTTCTGTTTAAATGGTATGACTCAAACTTCCTTAAGACAAAGTCTATCTGGAACCTGCTATTTTGTATATACCATATTTTTCAAAGTACAAGACGCACCGGAGTATAAGACGCACCTACCTTTTTTGATCAGAAAAAGAAATCTGCCTCTGCCTCTGAGCAATTTTGCCTCATTGTAGCAAACAACCTGCTTTACTTTCATTTTCATTTTCAGCATAGCTTGATTAGCACAAGGGGAAAAAAAATCTGCTCCAGCAATTTACCTCTTTGCAGCAAGCAGCAGAGCCCTGCACAAAACAGCTGAGAGCAAATCAGCTGAGAGTCGAGAGGCCGATCCAATCAACTTGTGCTGATTAGGCTGTGCTGAAGCTGAAAGGAGTTGTTTTTTCTTGCTGTTTGCTTGCAAGGAGGTAACTGCTGCGAGGCAGAGGCCAAAGGGTGGGGGCCAGTGGGTGGGCAGAGCTACATTTGGTGTATAAGATGCACCTAAATTTTCACCCCCTTTTAGGGGGGAAAAAGGTGCAACTTATACTCCGAAAAAATACAGTAATTGTGATTGACAGCTGTTGTCCAGTGGTATGAGACAACTTGCTGCGGGACAATTCAACAATTTGATTTAAGTATTTAAAATAATTTAAAGAATATTTTAATTTTTGTCATTCATATTTCATTTTGTCCCTTCTTTTGCATCCTTTCTTTAATGATTCTATTCCACCATTTCTTTGATACTAGTGTAACTCTTCTCCTGCAGCGAATTGGCCGTGGTGAATTGTCCCACAGCAAATTGGCCATGCCGAGTTGGCCGCACTGAGTTGTCCTAGACCCATTGTCCAGAGGCTGTATTATACCTCTGTGTTAGTATACAAGAGCACATACCATTGGAGATCTCCTGAAGAAAAGCTTTGCCATAGGTGAACAGATATGGCAAACAGTTGCATAAATGTTCATTGTAACTTTAGGTTATGATGATTGATTATGTCATCAAGCTGATGTCAACTCTTAGGAACCACATAGATAGATTTTCTCCATGACAATCTGTCTCCAATTGGTCTTTCAGATCTTCCAGTGATCTGATAACTGAGTCTAATCTTGCTGCTGGTTATCCTCTTTCTTTCCTTCAGCCTCCCCGAGATAGTAGTTTTTGAAGTTAGAAAGAAAGATGCCTCCTAGAATAAAATATAGAGTTTGTGTAATGATATGGTTCTTACTTGATGCAAATTTCATTAAAAGTTTGAATAGATTAATTATTGTTACCTTGTAGACATTTTATTACCCAACTAGGTAACATCATCAGTATTACAAGGAAGTGGGATTTGCTCTCTGCTTACATATAATAGCTTGCCCTCTCAGTATGGGTGAGAGTGTTGTTGTTGGTTTCTTGATTAGACTGTTGTTTATTCTTTGGTTGTTTGTTTGAGTTCCTTGGTTGAGGTATTGTTTACTGCTTGATTCTTGGTCTAGTATTAATTTCTGTAGCTACCTGAATGGCTATTTATTTGTCAGTAACAATTTTGGGGATTCTATTAAGAAAAATGTGTTGAAGATCTTAAGTAGCCTTTAATTATAGGTGCTTCATTTGGAATCAAATATAGAGAGGTGCAAGCTACATGTATGATTAATAGAGTCGATTCAAGGTAAATTAACCACTTTCAACATTTCCAAATTAACAAGTCACTAAATAGAATCTTGATGTTAAAATGAAAATATTTTCTTTTCCCTGGACCGTAGGAGGATTCAGCTTGGTAGCTCCATCATACCCGTGGCCCTATTCTTATTAAATTTATTACAGATTTTTTCATTTGCTCAAGTTTTAAGTTTGACTTACCAAAGTTGAATCTAAGAATTCCTTAATCCTAAATGATCCCATGATAATTTTATTCATACCTTTGAAAAAGCATGTAGGCTGCTTGAAAATTGTTTCCCTGCCTTGGCTGTGTTGCTAATGAGCATTTTCTCCAACCCTCTTTTAATTTGATCCTCCAGATCTTCTAGATTTAATTCCGCAAAAGACTAGAGAATTGCTCTAGACCTACCAATCTACCAACCAATAACTATACCAAGGTTATATTCTTGTTTAACTACCCTGTTTCCCCCAAAATAAGACATCGCCTGATAATAAGCCCAATCGGGTTTTGAGCATATGGCAATAAGGGCAAGAGCTTATTTCAGGGTTCAAAAAAATATAAGACAGGGTCTTATTTTCGGCGAAACACGGTATCCCTAGTATGTTTTGTAAATTTACAGTTTCCCTTTCCCAGGTATAGTTCCAAAATTGCCTCTAATTGTAATAATTTGTGAAGTTCACTGAGAATATTCTCACTTTGAAGAAGCAGCTCTTGCTGAAAAGCATCTTTGCCCTTCACAAATAAATATGCTGACAAATAGAATAGTATTTAGCTTTGGCAGAATACATGTTTACAACATATCAAAGTCTATAGTTTGCATCGGTTTTAGACCACAGGCAATTATTCCTTTTGTGAATATATATATATATATATATATATATATATATATATATATATATATATATATATATATATATATATATATATATATATTTGTTTTCTCAGGTTTTCACGGGTGTTTGTATGTAGGTCTTTGGTTATTCGGGTCTTCTCCCACGTAAAATTGGAGGTGTCTTGGCGACGTTTCGACGAAGTCTCATTCGTCATCTTCAGGCTGGTGTTCTCGGCTTCGTGCTTCCAGGAGCAATATATATATATATATATATATATATATATATATATATATATATATATATATATATGTAGGTCTTTGGTTATTCGGGTCTTCTCCCACGTAAAATTGGAAGTGTCTTGGCGACGTTTCGACGAAGTCTCATTCGTCATCTTCAGGCTGGTGTTCTCGGCTTCGTGCTTCCAGGAGCAATTTCCAGGAGCAATTTCAATTGCTCCTGGAAGCACGAAGCCGAGAACACCAGCCTGAAGATGACGAATGAGACTTCGTCGAAACGTCGCCAAGACACTTCCAATTTTACGTGGGAGAAGACCCGAATAACCAAAGACCTACATACAAACACCCGCGAAAACCTGAGAAAACAAATATATATATATATATATATATATATATATATATATATATATATACATACATACATACATACATACATACATACATACATACATACATACATACATAATGTCAGTGATGAAATACATAATAAAAAACTTTCTAACACTATGTTTTGGTAAAAATATAACCAAATGCCTGCCTGCTCTTGTTATAGACTTTCTTTAAAGGACTTTTGAGGTAAGAAGGATTGGTTCTATTGGCCTGAGCATGTCGATGCATGCTACTTTGGTACTGTTTCTGTCAGCTGTTCCTCTCTACATGTGGAATTCTAGATTTTGACCCTGGAGTCCAGCCCTAGCTTCATCACTGCCAAAAGTCAATTCAGTTTTATATCTTGTTCAAAGATTTCATGTCTAACATCATTACTGCTGTTTTAAGGTCACTGTACATGCACCATCCTTGATGTTAGCGGCTATACTAAGGAATCAACAGTGTTTCCTTTCCTTCCCCTATTCAGTTTCATTGGAGAAGTGGGAGACACGATGACAGTAATAAAAGAGTAGATATCAGTGTAATAGAAAGAAGAGCAATATTCTATACTATCAGTCATCACCATATAAAGTGCACTGATCCAAACAGGCAACAGTGCTGTTAATTCACTCTTGAGAATTGTTCAGAAATTATTAAAAAAATAGCCTGTAGTAGAGTGGGGGAAAGGAAAACAACAGAAGATTGTGGAAAATAACATGGGGATTGATTTTTTTTTTTTTTTTGAATAATTGGCAGAAGTAACTGAGTGAAAAGTAACAGAGGCACCACAGATCTTTTCCAGTATTTTTCCGTAGTTAGTCTGTCCAATTGTGAAAGATTTTTTGAATTCTGTATTTAGAGGTTAAAGTTAATCAGCTAATCAGTATTAATGCTGGCTTTATCATTCCTGTGGGAAATGGTACATCTTAAGTAGGCTGAGCTGATAGCCCCCGATGTGCAATTAGAAAGGGCATCAATTGTTTTTAAAGATAGATTCTAAAAAGATTTTTTTCCCATGAAGGATGCTCTAATTCACATATATTGGATCTATACCTATATAGTATCTGCTTGCTATCTTCCACAGCTAAACGTTTGGTGGGAGTTCTCCTTCTCTAATGCATACTGCTCAAACTACTGTACCAAACTACTTACGTTCATGCAAAGAACTGTATTATCTTTTCCTCCATTTTGAACAAGTAGCCTTTCTTCTATGTTCTAAAGCTAAAACAAAAATAAAAACCTGCAGATACTTTTAAAAATAATTCATGATGGGGCTGAAGTGGCCTTTCCACAGAAAACAAATGTAACACCCCTTTTGTTTCTAGTTTTATTTTCTTAATGTCAGTTGGGTTGGGTTTTTATTACCTATATAATGTTTGTTTTTCTTTCATTCTAAACTGTTCTTATTCTTTATCATTTGTATGTTTCTGTAACTACTTTGCCTCACATCTTTCATTATGTATGAGACAAACCTACATTGCTTTCTATTGAAATCTGTTGTGAAATAGTTTTCTGTTTCTGATTTTAGCAATAATATTTTTTCTGAAAATTTTAAAACTATGGTAAAGGATAGTAACAAAGCAGTTAGGAAGATGCATTTACAGGTATCACCATAGTCCAGTCTTGTATTGTTAAGTTAGTCAGATTCTCCCCCCCCCCAATATATTATTATTAATTTGGGAGAGGCAAGTTAGAATTATTCTGCATTTTCTTGAAGGTTTTTTTTGAAAAAAATGTGCTTTAATTTGCTGCATTTCATGCAATTTTTGTAATGATTGAAAACAATACAAATATACAGTACGTTCTTAATAGAAAATAGTCATAAAATAAAGAAAATTTTATTTATATGATATTGATATCGAGAAAATCCAAAATCATTAAGTATATGTTCCATGTATAATTGAGTGATAATATTTCTGAGATTCTATAATAGAACAATGATTAAGGATAAAAGATAGTGACTATAGATTCCATTATTATTATTATTATTATTATTATTATTATTATTATTATTATTATTATTACTACTACTACTACTACTACTACTACTACTACTATTATATAGCTGAATTAAACAATCTTTTGGTATCTCAATTTTGAGTCAGGGTGACTTCCTTGGACATTTATAATTCTTGGAATTCAAATATAAATAGATTTTTTTAAAAAATACATTGGAAATTCACCTTTCTGTATTATTATTTCTTTTTCAGTAGAATATGTGACTATAATTTATCTTTGGCAAGTACAGAGAAAATATGCTTCTTAAGCACAGTATGAATTGAAGGAATCTTTTCTTCTTCTTCAAGGCTATCATACACTAGTGAATAAATTATTTATTTTAGATAACAAATTTTGTATTCCTTGTGTAATTGTTTGTATACTAAACAGGATGAAAGTGTTACTGAATAAGGGTATATGTATACTTTTAGGTGTAACTCAGAGCTGCCTTCAGCTCTTAGATAAAAGGTCAGATTTTAGTAAACTGGTTAATAAGACATAAATATAGACATTTCATATGATGTACCATGTAAATGTAAACCTTTGTAGTTACACGTTTTTGCAGCTGGAGAATTGTTTTAAAAGGCATGTAATTTATTAGCTATCGGTAGCTACTTTATTGCTTTGCCGCACTGCAGTAATAAATAAAAGAAAGTGAACTGATTTTACAAATGGCACACAAGGTGCACATTTTGTGAAAAAAAGTCTTTTTTTTAAGAATTGGCATTAAATCCTTTTTTTGTGATGACAAAGAGGCTAAGAGTGCAAACTGTATTTTCTGTTTATCGAAAACAGAGTCTTTTTTTCTCGAGGGCATTTTTTCCTATGATCATCAAGGGATTTCAAAAGCAATAAAGTGTGGAATCATTGTTCGACTTGAACAGTATTAAAACTTAGGTTTTAATTTTGGTGAAGTAATAAGATTTGAACCTGTCTCATGTTACAGCACTGTAAGGCATTTAGCAATTGTATTTTAAAGGAGGTTTTTAAAATGCATCTCACTTGTAGGATAACTGTCTGTCTAATAATTAATAGCGTCTTCTTGGTATGAACTGCTTTTTTCATACCAGCTATTTAGGTTTGTTAGTAAAGATTACAATAATTGTAAGGATATTCATTCCTAATGAAGCAAATATCTATTTTTTTCTTTTTCTTTCCAATTGCTGTTGAGGTTATATAGCTAATAATGTTTAGAGATTCTGTTTGCTAGCGCTGCTTGAAAATCCAAATAGATATCATGATTAGAGCAGCAATATATTCTATTCAGATATCAATAGCAAGTAATAAAATATTAATCATTTAGCAAAGTAGCATTGCATAAATGCATTGTTTTCTTACATGTTGCAAGTGTGACACAGTGACACCTGACTTGCTTTGTAAAAGCTACATAAAGATATAAACTGTAACAATCTGTACCTGTCCAATGGTGTGTAGATAATTAATCTTTTATTATTCTAATGGGACTTGCTCAAAGTGGCTACAGATATTTAATTTCAGAAAACCAAGCTGTGATCTTTCAGGAAGATACACATACTAACTGCCTCAATTAGCCATAAGGATTTTTCCCCCCTTTCATTTTAATAGATGGCCAGACTATAAATATTAGAGGATCTGAAATAAATCAACATATTATCATAGGGATACAATGTGTGAGAGCTAATGGTGTTTGGGAACCTTTGACAGATAGTTTGGATGAGGCAGATTGTCCGCCTTTCGTATCTGGCCTCCATTACTATGCCTGCAGGCAGTTTAGTCTTATAGTTGTATACTGATGTCAGAATTACTACTGAGTGGCTAGCAATGACAGATGTCTATAATTACAGGCAGTGCTTCTAGTAGTTCAAAAGACCCAGCCTATGTTGAACAATTATCTTATTTCTGGTCTGCCGAAGAGTAGTGTTCAAATTGCTAGTATTAACTATGGTGTGTTTTCTGCCTTCCTCCAAGGCTTTGATATAAATGTGTAAAAGGCATTCTATTATTTATCTTAACCAGGCCTCGATCCAGGAGATTTCATACATATTGTTGATTATGAACAGTTCTCCGCTATGCATGTGGTTTGTGCTCTCATCCATTAGGAAATTATAATTTTTCTAAGTCATCAGTTTTGCAGCAATCAATAAGACGTTTGTTTAGCAGTGCTTGCAGGATATAGGGGAATTTTATATCCTCAGGTACTAGAAACTGGTTGTTTTCCTCTCTGCTGAAGACATTTTGCATATGGATGACAGCATCCACATATGCAGCCATGCACATAAGCTCCTTTGTAAATGACCTTCAACATTGTTGAAATGAGATGATCCTCTTTCTCTGCCAAGCATAGTTTCCCAATTATGTCATTAGTTACAGTGATGCATTAATTGATATAATATAGCCTACCATGTTGCAGTTATCAGGATCACCCTGGTAAACCCGTTAAAACTTTCGTTGAAAGGAAAGAGACAGAAACAAGGAAGAATGTTCTTGTCAGTTCCAATGTGATTTTTGAATAGGGAGAAATAATAATGTAATACATTGCATAAGAATATCCAAGAAAGTAATATATAAATGGTATTAGTTAGGCAAGGTAATGATATAGAGGGAAGAAGTCAATGCTCATAACCCATGCTTCAGTGCTTTGCATGCAAAAAGTTCCAAGTCCATACCTCATATTGTAAGTAGGGCTAAAAAAAGATTCCTGTCTTTGATCTTCACAAACTTGTCATCTACTGTAGGCACTAATGAGCCAGATAGGCAAGTGCTCTATCACAGTGTTGAGGCAGCTTATTAGACCCAGCTTCCCTAACCATGCATTCTTCAGCTATGTCACCAGAGTTGTTGCTCAAACCCCACTTCTGCTTGCAGATTTCTCAGAAGATAGCGATAGACCTGGTCTAATTCTTAATTTTGAGATCATCCAAGATCAGACATACACAATTGAATAGGGATTCCAGACAAAGGAACATAAAACTAGATTTCAAGGATTTGTTAGGGATGAAAATGCACCGAAAGTACGTTATACATCTCAAAATACTGTTTTCATCTTTCTTCAGGATAATTGTCAATAAAATTGTCATGCTGTTGCGTTTAAACTGCTTTTCCTCCTATCACTATGGCAGGAAAATTATTTGCATGTTATTTGTATCCTTTATCACTATTCTTTTATTTCCAAAATAACTGCAATTTAACATTAGGTGAAGATTTCTCTATGTTGTGTAGGTGTTTAGACCTGACCATCATGGCCAATTATCAGGGTTATATTATGAGTCCAAAGAAATCTGAAGGATTAAATATTAGCCATTTGTAATTTATTGCTCATATAAATTGCTGGTCACCTTGTGAGTTTAGTTGCATGGAAGGGGAGGGGTCCTAGTTTTTCCTTTTGTAACTGCTATTTTTTATCTTGCTGAAAACAGTAGTAATTTCAAATTAGCTTCTTTTCAATTGACGTGAAGTATGTGAATTTTATATTCTGGCTACCTATGCCTGAGCAGGTATATTCACATATAAAAGTAAGAAACAACCTAGAGAAATAGCAAAGTAAAATGTGAACCATCATGTTTTTCCTCATTTCTTCCATTCTACTTACCTTCTCTCTGAACTTGGCTGGAAATAGTTTGTTTCCCCTATATTATCCGGTGACAAAAAAAATATATGTAATAATGGTGTCTGTACCAATGTCCTTTTTGCCAGCAAAGCCTGAATAAAGTTCAGAAAGTGGTGAGATCTAAAATATTTATGCTGGACCTCTGGGTAATAACTTTCCTGTAATTTTGTGAAGATTCGCTATCCCAAATCTTAATTCATTATTATAGCCCTTACAAAAAACAAAACCAATGCTTTCTGGTATTTTCGTATTTGCACAGTGTGAAGGATTCATTGTTCTAGTTTAATTTGTTTCATGTGGTGTTTTTGAGTACATTCCATACAGAGCAGTTATTGAATTTCTCTGACTGTCATTATATACCCGAACAACCTTTAGGAACTCTCATTCTCCATCTCCAGTTTTATAATATGCTTCATATTTTAAGGATTGACATAATTAGCTGCTGCTTTTTAGCTAAACATATCTGGGGCCAAAGGATTATATTAACATTATAGCAGTGGAACTTTAATCTGTGTAATGGTTATAACATACTTCCTCAACGTAAAATTAAATTCAAACTTGAAGTTCAATTTCCATCTCCTACACTCTTTGAATACCATTAGACAAGCAAGATATTCTTTGCAATGAAGAAACAATATAAACAGGGTGTTCTCATTTCTGTGTTGCTAAAACATTATGGCATTTCAGATATTAATTTGGGAATAATATAGTTAGATGCTGCTTTCTCCTCATCACACTGTTTTATGAGGAGAGATGCAATTTGAATGGAAGTCATAATTGAACATTATCTTGATTTCAGCCAGTGCTTAAATATTATGCTAAGATTAGAAATTAACAGTCAGATTTTTTTTTCAGGCTACAGTTCCTATAAAGCAAATCAGTATGGTTAAGGATTATTGAGGTCATAATCTGAAACATGTGAAGGGCACCAGATTTCTTATCTCAGATGAAGCCATAAGTGTTCAGTATGGATTATAAACTATACATTGGGCCATACTGTTCCATGTGCAATAAGCATTTTGCATTAGATATTAGTTGAGGTTTATGGGTTTATCTTTTACATCTGCTTTGTTCCTAGTGCTGTCAAGTACTGTGAAAGTTACATCCCAAACTGTATAATCGGCAAGAATACAAAGCCAAATGGAGATATCTGTTCAGAATAAGCTTCTATTAGGTTCCATCACGTTCCATATTTGAAGATCCTGGGTTGAGTCAAGTGAGTCATCCTATGCTGTATGGTGATTCTAGGTGTAAATGTAGTGTCGGGGGGTAAAAAGCATATTGCATCTACCTGTCTTCTTTCTGAACCTGACCTCCACATTTTGGAAATCTCAAACAAAGGAGAAGCTCAACTGAAGCATCTAGGTCTGACTTCCTAACTTGATATACTGAGGCTAAATGGTGAGCTACAATAACCAGCCAAACTAGATACGGTTGATTTAGACTGTCTATAGCCTTAATTTTGATAACTGAGACCCCGGAATTTAAATACAAAGAGAAGAGAGTAAAATGCATTTCTCTCAGTTCTATTCCCAGCAGAAGACATATTCCCTAAAATTCAACTATGACTTTTTTTTGGGGGGGGGTTAACAAAAACAAGAGAAAGGGAAATTACTGCCAGGCCTTTTTCTGTCTCTGACGTTAAAATCTTGTCCTATTCCTATTTTCCTGAGGGAACCCCATTATGGAATTCAGTGGCAATTATTTGTAAGTTAATATCCACTGCTTCCTCTCAACTGTGGTTGAAGAGCCATCCATCCTCCATCCCCCTCATTACCCGACTTGCCTTTTCCTGCCTCAGAGGCAGCCACCAAATTTAGCGCAAAGCAGTGGTGAAATCTGAACCGGTTTGCTGCCAGTTCGCTGGCTGCACATGCATGCTGCATGCCAAACGTGTGCTGCACACGTAGTATGCGCCAAAAGGAGGCTTAGGAAGGTAAGTAGAACAGTGAGGGGGGAAATCAGCTGTGCTGTGCAATTTAGCTTCACTAGAAAGCAGGATTTACTGCTTTCTAGCAAAGCTAAACCGTGTGGCACAGCTGATCGTCAGAAATACTGGTTTGGTCGAACCGGTAGCTTTTTTTTACTACCGTAGCTTTTTTTTACTACCGGTTCGCCTGAACCGGAGCGAACCTGTAGCATTTCACCCCTGGCGCAAAGGGTGTGGTGGAGCGTAAAATTAACAGATGTGCCATTACAATTTGGCCAGCCAGCCTTTGCTTTCTTCAAAATAGACTAAGTGGAATTTGTGTGGGTGTTCTCTGGTTTTATGATTTTTATTTCCAAACTGACTCTCGGTATTATCCACGGTGGTGCAGTGGTTAGAATGCAGTACTTCAGGCTACTTCTGCTGATCACCGGCTGCCAACAGTTTGGCAGTTCAATGGCTCAAGGTTGACTCAGCCTTCCATCCTTCCAAGGTCAGTAAAATGAGGACCCAGATTGTTGGGGGCAATATGCTGACTCTATAAACTGCTTAGAGAGGGCTGTAAAGCACTGTGAAGCGGTAGATAAGTCTAAGTGCTATTGCTATTATCTAAACTTTATTTGAAGGCTTTTATTTTTGTGTTTTATGACCCTTAATTGTGGCATCTAGATGCTGGACTAGAATTGGAAGACGGTGAGTTTTAGTTCTCCCTTAGACATGAAATTATATTGAAGTGGGTTATACATCCTTCAAGAACACTTTTTTCCCATTGAGGATCGCATCTGAGGTAGCGCTCTCCATGAGTTGCTATATTGAAAAGGGCCATATTATAAAGATCAGGTAGGACAGCCTGCTTGCTTCCTTGTCACTGTATGGTGGCCATGCCAACCCTGGTTTGACTCACAAAATTGCTCTTCCTTTGGCTCTTAGATTTCATGGTTTTTATGGGATTAAGATCGAACTTTTGTATTCCCGTTTTCCAGTACTTGCAGTCAGTATAGGGATTTTATTGGAGATTACAGGAGTTGTAGTCCAAAATAGAACCTTCAGAGCCATGAAATGTCCACCCCTACTTCAATTGACTCATTATCTGTAGGAAAAACAAACGTAATAAAGTTCTATGCAATACCACATAACTTGTAGTTTATATGGTCATTTTCAACCATCCTAATTTAAGAAGCTTCTCTTTCCCAGAACATATTGTTTAACTATGTTACCCATCCTGCTGCTTAAAATGAGTTTGCCACCAGTGAAAACAAATCAGATTGTTGTTGTTTAATGAGCTTTTCAATTAACTTATTCAGTGGTTCAGATAAATAGGTTTAAGAGGTAATGATCCTGTTTAGCACTCAGGTTTAACTGTCAAATTGTAGCAGGCAAAGGACATCTCTAGGGATAAGGGTTGACACAGATCTTGATTGGATAATAGAAATCAAAGCTAAAGCATGGTAAAAAGGAGTAGCGGAAGCCGCAAGGATAACTGTGAATTAAAGTAGGGTTCTCTTGTTTGACATTTCTACCAGTGTTTTAAACTCTGTTTCGAGTTGTAAACGGTGGTAGAACAAAATACAGCATAACCTATTCTCTCTTTTTCATTTCCTTTCTCCCTTAAAGTTGCAACTAGAAGTATATGTTTTTATTTCAAGTCTGAAACAAATACATAGCCTTCCTGATGTTCTTTTGAACTATCTCTGAACAGCTTTCATGTGGCAGAAACAAAACTGCTGTGATCCTGAAATCATTTGACAGACCGGTTAGGAGAAGTCCGGGCATGTGTTGCCCTCTCTCTTCCTTCAGGCCAACCTGCCTCTCCAATTTTACTAATGCTTTGCCTTGTTGGCCTGGCTGCCTGCTGCTGCTACTGAATGTGGCAATTCCTACTAGCTCACAAGCCTTCCTCTTCCCCTCAGATGGTGACAATGGGCTGGGCAGTATATCCCATTGGCCCACCTGCCTCCTGACCTTCCCAATGTTTTCTCTTGCCCTTCAGCTGTTGCTATTGATGTCCTGTTGATGCCCTTGGTTTAACCCACAGCCTGAAATCATTTTTGCCTCAAACAACTCTCTTTCAATCCATATCTTGGACAAAACAACTTTCTCTATCTGGACCAGTTACACATGTTTCCCTCTGTGTATGAAACCACCCCAGACCAGGGGTGAAATCCAGCAGGTTCTGGAGAACTGGTAGTGGAAATTTTGAGTAGTTCGGAGAACCAGCAAATACCACCTCTGGCTGGCAGCCCAGAGTGGGGTGGGAATGGAGATTTTGTAATATCCTTCCGCAGGAGTGAGGAGGTAATGGGGATTTTGCAGTATCCTTCCCCTGCCATGCCCACCAAGTCACACCCACCAAGCCACGCTCACAGAACCGGTAGTAAAAAAATTTGGATTTCACCACTGCCCCAGACTCCTTGTTCTATGCATGTTTATTGTTGGTTTTTTAATGAATCATTTTGCACATACAGTATCCAGTTACATATATTGCAAAGGGTGAAATAGAAGTATGTATTACTAAGAATAAAGAGAATAAAGATTATATTTTACTAATGAAATGCTATCTCTTGTGGTATCTTCTTCGTTGCCACTGGGGATCATATATTAAAACACTATGGAACCAATGTTTGTTTGAATGAATGTTTGTCTGTTGCAGTGAAATTATGGTTCTGAACATGCCTGAACAAACAGATCTGATACTGTAAATGAAATTGTAATTTTTAATAATCTTGGGTCTACCTTGTTAGCTTTCAGGAAATGATTAAGTTATAAGTGTGACCCTGTATCTTTATTTAAATTGATTGGTTTATTATTTTAGCCATGATTCAATTATTGTTTATTATATAAAATTATACCATGAGCATTTTATTGTTGAAATTCTAACCATACTGTCAGCCCTTCAAAATAGTCCAGATAAGAAGTGCCATCCATAAGTACTAACACTAGCTTTATTGTAAGGTGGTAATAACAAAATCTTGCAAGTCTGAAAGCACTTCTCCCTCCCAAAGAACCAAGGAGGGTCCCCTCTGAGATGCTTTTCACACCCCCATTCCTTTTGTGGGCTGAGATATCTTTGTCTAGGCTGTACCTCTTCTCCTGTTTCTCAAGGATATTCTCATCTACCGTTATTCCCACCAAGTATCTCAATTGCACTGGATAAAACATCTTGTCTAAATGTAATTTGCACTGTAAATTCCGTTTTTTCAGAGTAAATCATATAGTAACGGCAAAGCACCTTGTGCAAAAAAAACCCTACTCTTGTGTACACAAAGTCTTAAAAATACCTCTAATATATTGCTGAAATAATTATTGTAGTAATAATTGTAGAACAAACCACAACTTTACAACTAAAGTTGGCTACTAGTTGAATATTTTAAATTTGCAGCGATAGACAATCAATTTTCAATCAAATCAATCAAATCCTATCGATTTTAGGAAAGAATATAAACTATGGAAGGGGGCCAGCCTATTTACCAAAGCAGCTGAAGGCAGGATAAGAAGCAATAAATGGAAACTAATCAAGGGGAGAAGCAACCTAGAACTAAGGAGAAATTTCCTGACAGTGAGAATAATTAAACAGTGGAACGAATTGCCTCCAGAAATTGTGAATGCTCCAACACTGCAAGTTTTTAAGAAGAGATTGGAGAACCATTTGTCTGAAATTGTGTAGGGTTTCCGGCCTGAGCAGGGGATTGGACTAGAAGACCTCCAAGGTCCCTTCCAACTGTTATTCTGGAAGGAAGACAAGAAATTAAAGAGCCTCAATTAATGTTTTAGAAGAAGAAAAAATACAGTTCCATTCCAGGAACACCTAAATTTACAGTATTAAAGCTGTGATCTTATGCACATTTATCAGAGAACAGATCTCACTGAACTGCTTTGACTACACATGTGTAGAAAATTAATTTACACAATATTTATGGTCATTGTTGATCCTTTCCAATCTACTTATAATTGGAACCAGCTTCTTGGAAATGAAACATTAGTTTTATTTCCTAATGTAACAGACTAGAGAATAAGAATTAGGAGCAGAGACTAAAGTACTGTTGGTCTGGAACTTCAGTCTTTAAATCCCAAGTAGAAATGAACAACTAAATATTTTATTTTATTTTTTAAAAAATAATTTTTATTAATATATTCTATGCACCAATACACAAATCCTGCCACCATGGTGTAATGTGAGTACATTGTCCATAAATATAAAGTCATTCCTTTATACATACATACTTGCCATCATATATATACATCATCATATATCTATTCTCTCCCACCTTTTCTGGACCCAATCGTACCATAATTTCCAACTGTTATAAAATTCTGAATCTTTTTTACCATTGATCAATCTAGTTAATCTATCTGATTCCGCACACTCATTAATTTTATATATTATTTTCAAATCCATCAGTAAGTATTGATTTTTCCACTCCTGCGCATACGCTAATCTTGCTGCAGTAATAATGTGAATTAACAAAAACCATATACCTGATTTAACATTCAAAGGTTTTTCCCCCAACAGGCCTTAATTCTCGGGCCTTTTCCAAATTGATCTGTGTAATTTCCAAAATCCATTGCCGTATTTTTTTCCAATATTTAACCGCCTGCAGGCAGGTCCACCATTGGTGAAAATAAGTTCCATTACTGTAACCGCATTTCCAACAGCAGGAAGATGTCCCGGGAAACATTTTAGCTAGTCTCACAGCGGGGAGATGCCAATGGTAGACCATTTTATATATGTTTTCTTTGTATGAAGAGGCCATGGTTAATTTCATATTTTTCAACCAAATCTGTTCCCATTGCTGGAAGTCAAGGGGATATCCAAAATTTCGCCCCCACGCTATCATACAATCCTTCACTACATCCTGTCCTATCTGCAGAGACAATAAATATGCGTAACATTTAGATAGTACCCCTTTCCCTCCTTCTAATAAGATCTTATCCAGTTCTTGTCTTTTACGGTAAATTCCTTCTTTATATAAATCTTTTTTATACCTGGAGTGCACTTGGGAATAAGACCACCAGTCTATCTTATATCCTTGAAGAGTTAATAATTCTCATGACTTTGGATTACCCTGAACATCCAAAAAGACTTCATATGTCAAAGTTTTCCCCCCTTTATACAATGTCGGGTAGATCTGAGCTTCCTGCGCCGAAATCCAACATGGAACTTTTGAATATACTCTTCTTCCAATCTTTTCCCAAGTGTACCCAAGAGTCCTACGTAAATAGTGATCATCAAATTTTCTGGGGCGGCCGGACGCTCCCGGCCATAGAAAATAGTGCCAGCCATGTTGAAGACCGGCTCCCTCAAATGTCAAAAGTCGTCTCTTTTGTAGGGTCATCCATTCTTTTACCCAAATCAAGTTCGCTGCTTGGTGGTAGAGCTCTCAATTTGGGAGTCCAAGTCCTCCTCTGTTTTTGGATTCTTGTAACATTTTAAGTCTAATCCGCGGCTTCTTTCCCTGCCAGATAAACTTGGATATACTCCTATCCAAATTTGTAAAAAACTCTTTATTCAACCTTACTGGGGTTGTTTGGAATAGAAATAGCCATTTGGATAACATGCATATCTTAATGGTTGCCACCCTTCCCAAAATTGATAGCTGGAGATTTTTCCATCTTTCTAGATCTCTGAGCATCTGATTGTAAAAGGGGAAGATAGTTATCCTCCGTTATGGAGGAGCATCTGGCAGTCAACCATATACCCAGATACTTAATTTTATTTGTCATTCTTAAACCCATTAACTGCTCCAGCTGTTGCCTTTGCATCTGAGTCATATTCTTCGCTAGGATTTTAGTTTTTTCTTCATTCATCAGTAATCCCGCTACCTTCCCATACTCTCTAATCAAGCGTAATAATTTCAGGCCCGAGTCCAGTGGTTGATCCAAGATAAATAAAAGATCGTCTGCATAAGCCTGGACTTTAACTTCCTCTTGCCTAATCTTCATTCCTCTTATTTCCGTATTTCCTCTCACTTCTCTAAGCAGGGGCTCTAAAGTCAATACAAATAGCAATGGGGAAAGGGGACATCCCTGTCTTGTACCTCTACAAATTTGGATCCTCTCTGTTTCCTCTCCATCTATGAGTACTCTTGCAGTCTGCTCCCGTTAGATAGCTCGAATTGTCCGAATGAAATTTCCACCAAACTCCATATATTCCAATTGAGAAATCATAAATTCCCAACTGATTCTGTCAAATGCCTTTTGGGCGTCAACAAAAATTAAAGCTAATTGTTTATCCGGGCGATTTTTGAAAAATTCTAATGTATTCATGATAATTCTAATATTATCTCGTAAGTATCTATTAGGAAGGAAGTCGTTTTGGTCTGAATGAATGAATTGGTTAAGGAAACAGTTAAGTCTGGCTGCAAGGACCCCCGCAAATATCTTACAATCGGAATTTAGTAATGATATAGGTCTATAATTCTTAATAAGAGATAGGTCAGTTCCTTCTTTTGGAATAATAGAAATATAAGCCTCTGTCCAAGATACTGGAACCTGAGCCTCTTTCATAACCGCATTGAATAAATCCGTCATGTGTTTCCCTACAACGTCAAACACTATTTTGTATAGTTCAACTGGAAGGCCATCTCTACCCGGGGTTTTGCCATTCGCCTGTGCTTTCATAACTATTTCTACTTCCTCCATCGTAAATTCCGCATTAAGAATATCCTTCCTTGTTTCCGAGACTTTAGGCAAGTCTGTCTTTTCCAAATATTTCCGAATTTCACAATGGTTTCTCTTCAGATCGTATAAATCTTTCGCCTTTAATAACTAAATATTTTAAAATTCATAGCATGTTACTGAAATGCCACTCTTTATTTTTCTTTCAGGTTTATGCTCGAATGTCTGAAGTCTTGGGAATAACTGATGACAATCAAGTTTTAGAAACATTTATGTCAAAAATGTGAGTTTATGTCTGAGCTATTGTATACAATTGTTTTTGTTGCCAGAATTTATGATTTAAATATTAAATTTAATATTTAATAACATGTCAATGTTATATATCAAACTTTAAATTTTCAATTTCAGATTACATGTGTATGTAATCCATATTATCTCCCAGTCTGTTCCTCACTATCACTGGTTAACAGTGTTCTGTTACTTCATTTGATTGAAATTTGAAAATTTGCTATTTTTCATATTTTCCTTTTATATATAATTTTAAATTTTACTTTAAATTTTCCTTTAAATATATTGCAAAAGTAGAAAAACTATTATCTTTTCTTCCAATTTAGTAATTGCATTAATTAAAACTATTTATGATAAACTTGACATTAAAAGAGAAGAAGAGAAGCAAATTTTTAAAAAGTATAGCAGCTTCCAGGATTATTATGTATGCAATCGCTTGCACCTATCCTGCTGAAAACTTCATTGTATAGAGTTTTTATATTTTTTATATATATATACTTATATTTTGCTAGAATATATCTTTGTAAACATTTTCTTTTTAATATTTTAGTGTTACAAACCTTAAATATTGGGGGACATGTGAGCCTGTGATTTCAAGAACACTTCAGTTTTTAAATGATCTTTCTGTTGGATATCCTTTTAATTGTGTATTATACATGATATCTGAAACTGGACAGCTAAAAAAGGGAAATTGAACTTGAATTGAAATTTTAAACAGTCTTAATGTACAGAGATGTTTAACATTAGTCATTTAATTAGCCTTTTTGATGCATAAAACATGTTTAAAATATTGTCTTTCTTGTATAAAAAGTTCTCCGACTTTTTAATGAGCTATCAAACTAATTTCCTGCTTTAATAGGTAAAGTCTAACAACACTAAGTATTAGACTATAGTTAATAACCCACAGTGACTGGATGTAAACAGCATGTAAGGCAAAACCAATAAAATGCTCTGTGTTTATCACAGGTTTGTAACCTGTACCTTCCAGATATTGCTGAGCTTCAATTGCCAGCAGTTCCATTCAGTATTACCAGTAGTGAAGGATGCTGGGAGCAGTAATTCAGAATTATATGAGAACCCATCGGTTGCTGAACTTTAGTATGCTGTGTGAATTAAGCTAGTCTCTCATTCATTCATTCATTCATTCATTCATTCATTCATTCATTCATTCATTCATTTCTTTTAATGTATTATGGCTGCCCACTCCAGCAGCATCTGTGCAGCTTACAAAATCTAATATTAAGTTAAAACAATTTTAAAACATAGACAAAACGAAACAGCCTGAACTAAAAACGGTCATGAAAATGCAAAGCCACAGCTCTCTTCCCCAATACATTAACCCCAGGCTTGGGACCAAAGCTAGATTTTAAGGAGTTTTCAAAGACCCAGCAGACTGGGCACCATTTATATCTTTGGATAGATGTTGTTCTAAAGGGTGGGAGCTGGAACAGAGAAGCCATACTTCTTAGTTCTACAAGATGGCAACAGTGAGGCTGGTGATCTAAAAGGCAGTAATTCTTGTATTCCTGTAATGTGATCCTCTTAATATTCCACCCTGAGTGAAATATTTGGAATACATTCAATGCTGAAATTCACTAGGACTTTATGGAGTGAACATTCCCTGCGAATTCAGTTTCATCAGACCCACCGAGGAGGTAACCATTTCCTAGGCATGATTTGTGGGACTGCGATCCTGATTCTTGATCCATCCACTAAGAAATAGATTTCATTCACACGGAATGTGAATTTACTGTTAGATAAGCTCACTTCAGAATCTATAAATAGTCTAGTTCCATCACTCCTCAAGAACTACAGTAAAACAAACCCTTTCTCTGAGCTGTTATGCTCAGAGCCATCTCAGAAAACCTCTCCTACCACTGTTGTGCAAACTTGAAGGTTCCTAGAAAGCAGGAAAAAAAGAAAAGCTTCTTTGTCTATCATTTTTGTACCCTTTCCCAGAAACACAGACAATATTCATTACTCCAAGGTTCCCTGATGTCATTCTTTCTCTACAAAAAGATATGACTTTCTTTGAATATCCCCTGCTGTTAATATGATAACTCTGCAGGTATTTCATCCTGAAGCATTTCATCTTGATAAAGGAAAAGGTAAAGATTCCCCTTGCACACATGTGCTAGTCTTTCCTGACTCTACGGAGCAGTGCTCATCTCTGTTTCAAAGCCAAAGAACCAGCGCTGTCTGAAGACGTGTCCGTGGTCATGTGGCTGGCATGACTAAACACCAAAGGCGCATGGAACATTGTTACCTTCCCACCAAAGGTGGTCCCTATTTTTTGACTTGCATTTTTTACGTACTTTTGAACTGCTAGGTTGCCAGAAGCTGGGACAAGTAACGGGAGCTCACCCCATTACGCGGCACTAGGGATTTGAACCACTGAACTGCCGACCTTTCGATCGACAAGCTCAGCATCTTAGCCACTGAGCCAATGCATCCCTTCATCTTGATGCACAATACTTTTCTGCCTTACATGATTATTTCCACAGATCTCAGGACTCAAGTACCTGGGCCCAGGTTGAGGGTTAGCACTGTAGAATGGAATCCAAAGCACTCTGTTTCACAAAGCTTTTAATATTTTTTATTCTGTCCAGTTCCTTTTTAATTATTGAAATGACATTTCATTCCATGCTTCTTAGTAGACATTGTTTTTCAGCTGCTGTTGTTTCAGTTTAGTGTTTTGTTCCCTTTGCTGCAAAATGCAATCTTCATTACAGTATAATTTTAATTCTTTTTTTGTATGCCACTTTATTATGTCCTTTAGAAAGTGAATGATTTTTCTTTCTTTCAGGGAGTGGTGGACATCCACATTTAGTATAATGTGGGGCATACTAAAGATTGTTTTTAGTGCCAGGACAGTTTTTAAACTTTTATGTATTTAATAAGGTCATTTTACACTACAAATTAGTTTAAATGTTAGCAGTTTCTGGAGCTACATTCAGGCTTTCAGAGTCCATACTTCATTTGAGGACCTACATTATCATGCCTAAGCCATAAAGAGGGATTATTTTTTAACATCTGTGCTACTTAGGTAGGATACTCAGAACATTTTGAAGCAAATACAATTTTATAACTTTCGATATACATTTTCAGAAAAAAACCTACTCACTTTTGCCACATACATTCATTCATACATACCAACCCTAGCTAGTCAATCAGATTCAGTTGAGGTGGGACACTCAACGAGGTATTACATTTTCCACCCTCTTTTATAACTTCCAGTGATATCCGCACCATTTGGTATTTTTCCATTGGAGTGCAAGTATACCAGTTTATATGGGTATTATCTGTTTGAAACCATCTCTTCATTCCTTATGTTACATAAGATGAACACTTCCAAAACACACCCTTCTGAATCTTTTAGTGAGTCTTACTTATTACATCATTCATACATGTCAGTTAAACTACAGGTAGTCCTCGACTTACAATGGTTCCTTTAGTGAGCGTTCAAAGTTACAATGACACTGAAAAAAGTGACATGGCTGTTTTTCACAGTTACAACTTTCCATCATTCCCATGATCATGTGATCAAAATTCAGATGCTTGGCAACTGCTTCATATTTATAACCGTTGCTGTGTCCCGGGGTCATGTGATCATCTTTTGCGACCTTCTGACAAGCAAAGTTGGTGGGGAAGCCAGATTCACTTAACAAGGGGGTTACTAACTTATCAACTGCATGATCCACTTAACAACTGAGACAAGAAAGGTAATAAAATGGGGCAAAATTCACTTAACAAATGTCTCACTTAACAACAGAAATTTTGGACTCGATTGTGGTCATAAGTTGAGGACTACCTGTAATGCATAGCACAAAATTATATAGCACTAACAATATGATAGTTAAAACATGGCCTTATATAAATATATAGGGATGATGAATGGAAGACAAGAAGCAGATCTAACAGGACCAAGCACAAGGTCAGATCCGAGCCTGTTTTTGTAGTGATACGGATGATGAAGTGGAGCTCCTTCTCTGTCCTTATTGCATTTGCCAAGCTGCACTGTTCATAGTGACCAGGTCCTTTACTAGAGAAATAAAGATGGAATGAAAAACCTAGTGAGCATAAATTGTGACCATCTGTTATTCATTCCAGGTTGGAAGTTGAATGGAGAGGACATGATAATAGTAGGGTAATAACTTTGGATGTTTAGAGCCTGGATGCAAAGAAACAGGCTCAGATTTGTTAATTCAAAAGCCTGCTGACTCTTAAGACAATACTAATTTTGGTTCTTCATGTGGTAGCACTTCCCCAAGAGAGTAAATACACATAATTTTGGTGGACCTCTGGGACTCAAGGCTTGTTGTGGAAGAGCAGGTAGCAGCTATGACCAAAAGATTCTTTAATAAGCTTTGGCTGGTATGTCTGTTGTGCCCTTGTTATCTATTAGATTTCTTTATGACATATGTCAGAATGGGCAACATTCTCTATGGAGGACTCATATCTCCAGATCCAGAGCACAAATGTCCATATACAAATCCCTTAACTCCTTCAGTTTTCAGTATCCATTGATAGTAAGTGTAGCACATTTGTCCAGCCCTAACTCCATTGCAATATCTTGGCTGTATATAAAAAGTGTTGAGCAGCAATTCCATTTCAGATGCTGCTTTTCCATACTGCTTCTGATGTTCATGTTTTTGGCAGATGTTTTTGACGTTTCATAACCATGGCCTGACTTGTTCAAGTATTTTTTGACAGAGGAATTAATGCAGTGACAAATGGTAGTGAGTCTCCTTGAAAGATTCCCATCTTAATGTTAATCTCTTCCAGTCTATCACAATTTGCTTAACGCATTGTAAGCCGCCCTGAGTCTCCGGAGAAGGGCGGCATATAAATCAAATTAAAAAAAAAAAAAAAAAATTGACCAACAACCATGTCTTCCATTGTGCCATTGATCTTTGCACAAAGCTTTCGACCGACTCCTCTAATTTCTAGACACTTGATTATCCAATCATGTGGCAGGGACTCAAATGCCTTCAGATGCTCTATGTAAAGGAAGTGGGATAGCCTGGCAGAGGTTTTTGATGTTTCATAGCCACAGCCTGACTTGTTCAGTATCCGTGCCACATTCAACTTGTCTTCCTTCTCTTCCAGTTTTACAGAATCATCTTGTCAGTTAAGAACTGATCTTTTGTTCCTTTGCTGTTTAGGTGGTTTCCTTTTTGCTCAGGTAGAAAGAGCTTCTTTTCAATTAGATTATGGGTATCCAACCTTTTGACTTGCCTGGGCCACATTGAAGAGGAATTGTCTTGGGCCTCATATAAAATAATATAGTTAATGTACTGTGTATAAATCACATAATTAATGTTAAAAGTTTAAAATCTTATATGGTGGCATTACTAGTGCATGGCCTCATGCAGCTCATGGGCCATGAGTTGGACATCCCTGAACTAGAACCATCAATTTTAAAGTTTTTGGTAAGTGCCCTGTAATTGCCTAGTGTTGACTTTTTGTTGGATCTTTCATTGTCAAGTAGGTTTTGCCAGATGTTAACCATTCTTCAATTTTAGCCCCTTGCAATACGTTGTTTTATTATTATTACTATTAAGATTATTCATTGCTATAGTATTTTTGTTCTTTCTTTCGTAACCCTTTTAGTTGACAGATAATTTTACTCAGTTATTTATTTAATACGCAGTATAAAAAGTTCTTAGGTTATATACAAAATCAGATTAGCTTTGCAGATTATTTCCTTAATTGCCTGCATGAAATGAACATTATTTTGAATAAATAAAATGTTGCCAACTAATAAATCACCCAAAATTACATAATTTTTATCTTCTATCTGTTTTAAGTGGATGCAGCATGGTAAAGCTAACCTAACTGTTGTTTCATTTTATTCTTGTGTGTTAGTATTAGTTAAGTTTAAAATTGTATTTCTTGGCAAATGAGAAAAGAATTCAGAAGTATTAAGACACCCACTTTTGTGCTAGAATTTAATATGCAACTTTTTATTGGAAAATAATCGTCCTTGTCTGGCAAAATCCACCATGCAATATTTCTGTTAGTAGACATAATGTAATAAAGGCAGGGAGGGCTATTTATCACAACAAATTTTGAGGATTTCAGGATTCTTTTTATTATTTTAATATATTTCTTTGGTATTAAATCAGAAAAATGATAAATTACACCTGTCGAGGTTGCTTTTCCTTTTTGCTGGAAAATGATGAACAACCCAATTTTGCTGGTCATTTTGGCTTTTACCAGTACATATTTTTTTCCTCTTAAAAATTTATTGGCTCAGCTTTTAAAGAATAATACTAAAGTACTTTTTATTTCTTACATATGAAGTGTTTGTAAATACTTCTGGTATTGCAAACGGTGACCTTTATAACATTGCAATAGTTTATCAGAACAACTCTGGCTGTAGTGCTCACTTAACACAAGCATGCTTCATTCTGATGGGGATTATGCCAGTGTGGTAGGTTGAAGATTAAGCTCCCATTAGGTATACAAAATTTTGTGAGAAGCACTGGAATTTTTTTGGGACATCACATTCCATTGACTCATTTTCAAAACACAGGGTACATTAAATTGTGATTAATTTAAGAGGCTAAAAATAATTAGTTTATTTTTAAATGCCTTTTCGTTGTTTAATTCATTCATATGTATATAATGTCCTTTCAGTAACAATTGCCATGTGTTTCTTGAAATTGCTGCTTTTATTATGCATAAGGATTATTTATTGCCATGGGGGGTATGTTACACTTTAAAAATAATTTTAGAAACGATAAAAGAGAGGAAAGGGGAGAAATTTTAAGCAACAAGAGGCAACAAATGATTTGTGTTGCTGTCTTCTTTTGTATTATTTTAACACTTTTTCCAAGCTTGCATATTTAGAGATATATTAGCCCAATTTGATTTTAAGGCTCGGTTATTTGAATTATAAATCATTACGTCCCTTCTAGCTTGATCAGTCATGGAATAGCTTTGAATTCATTTACATAATGGAATGTGTTAGTGTTTCTTTTATGTTGGTGCAGCAGTGCTGCTTTCATGTATTCTCTTTTGTTTCTAATAATTAACTTTATCATAATGTTTCCTGTAACTGGGCCTGTATACTTGTATGTGTGTGTGTATGTGTTGCTTTTGTTTGTTTTTGTGAAGTTACTGCATGCAAATGACTCTTTTAGAATTTGGGGTTTCTACTTCCTCATGTTTACATTGACTGAAACTTTTCTTTAGATTTAAGAAAGGTAAAGTTCTTAACCTGAAATGTTTGGTTTCGGTTGGTAATATTTGCATTAATGTTTAATAACTAAAAAAATAAAAAAAAATTAAAATGAACATTTTAAAATCTTATCCATTACCAAAAAGAAGACAGCTTACTTAAACTTGGTTAATTGAGCAATGAACCATGTAGTGGTCTGAACCTGGTTTCCCCAATTTGGTACCACCCAGGAGGATTGAAACAAAATTCCCAGAATTCCTAGTTTTATTTGCAACCTATTTAGGAGCTTCCAGCTCAAGAAGGTTGGTAATTCTTTACATTCGTGTAATAAAGATAAAAATTATGGCCATTTTCCAGTATTGATTTTAAGTAGTGTTGATAATTATCATGAGTTTATGATCATGAAATCTAACCAGTCCCTTTTATTTAAACATGCTACATGCTTATAACATGAATTATCGCCATTATGTAAATAGTATTAAAAGTAAATTTCCAAATTTAAGGACAGATAAGCTGTATGCAGGTGAAACCACAAAGATGCAGGTGTATACTTGAGATAAAAGGAAATATAAGTATTTTCATATTTTCATTTTAATTTAAATAATTTCCAGATTGCCAGTAAAACTTTTCAGTAAAGGTCAATTTACTGCTACAATTTCAGTTCTATTCCTACATCCTGGATACTGTAATGGTTGGTTCACAGACTGATGATAATTCAGGACTCAGTGTTATGAATCTACAAACTCCTCCTCTGTTATCAGTAAAAAGAAATGCCTCCCTTCTTGTGCACAAAAAAGTCATTTCAAAAAAAGCGAGAAAACTCTATCCTAAGGAGAATAGGACAGGAATAATTCAGTTGCTGAACTTCTTGTAACCCTCTCCCTTTCATTTCAATACTTTTTTTAAGGCAGATTCTAAGAATCTTCGTTCATAGAATCATAGGGCTGGAAGGGATCTTGGTGGTCTTCTAGTCCAACCTTCCCAAGACAAGAGTGCTTATTCCATCCCAAACAAATGGTTGTCCAATCTTTTCTTCAAAACCTCCAGCAATGGAGTGCTCACAATTCTGGGAGAAAAGCTCTTCCATTGACTAATTGTTCTCACTGTCAGGACATTTCTCTTAAGTTCTAGATTGGATCTCCCTCTGACTAGTTTCCATCCATTGCTCCTTGCCTGCCTTCAGGTGCTTTGGAGAATAAATCAGTCCCCTCTTTCTTGTGACATTCCTTCAAGTATTGGAAGACGGCTATCATGTCACCCTTAAGGCTTCTCTTCATTAGACTAAAGTTATTACTGGTAGTTCCCTTAGATGTTCATCATATGGTTTAGCTTCCAGACCTCTTATCATCTTTGTTGATCTTCTCTGTCCTCTTTCTAGGGACTCAGCATCTTTTTTTGTATTGTGGTGATCAGAACTGGACACAATATTCCAAGTGTGGCTTTACTAATGCAGTCTAGAGAAGTACTATCGTGATCTTGATGCTATCCCTTTATTGATGCAGCCAAGGACTGCATTGGCTTTTTTGGCAGCTGCCGCATACTGCTGGCTCATATTTCAGTTTTGGTACACCAGAGCGTGTAGATCCCTTTCACAAGTACTACTATTAAGCCAAGTATTGCCTATTTTGTATCTGTATTTGGTTTTTCCTGGATAAGTGAAAAATCTGATTCGTTCTCACCACTGAACTGCATCTTATTGGATAGAACCCAGTGTTCAAGTCTGTCAAGATTCTTCTGAATCTTGAGTCTCTCTTCTAAAGTGTAAGCAGTCCGTCTCCCCCAGTCCCCCCCCCCCCCAGGGACTTGGTCTCATTTGCAAATTTGATGAGTGCTTGGACAAATTACATAGTCCAAAAATACATTGTCCAAAAATAATTCCAAAAAGTAAAATTTTCAATTTTTAAGATTGTTGATGTTTATTAGTATGGATAATAAGTGATGATTTTGAACTATTTCCCAGTAATGATGTCAACTGTGGTAAAATTGATAAAAGCACCTTCAAATTGAGTTTGATTCTTGGTGACTATAGGAAAGCTCAAACAGTTTGTCTTTTTCAATAATCTAGAAATGGATTTGCCTTCTCCAGGATGAATGTATATTTGCTTTTAAATTTCCAAAGGCCATGGAAGATTACCTCTATCCCACTTTTCCCAATGTTATACATTTCCCACTGATTTCCTTAAAAAAACCCAAGATTTTTTTCACACATGTACGCTCATCTGTATACAACTATATACACAATACGTATATCCATTTATGTTATCTCTTGTTTGTTGTTGTCTTGTCAGTCAGAATTTTAAATGTGTGTGATATTAATAAATTAATTGGACTGTGTTATTTTCCTTAACAAGAAATACTTATATCCTTTTAAAAAAACTTGTGAAAATAGATGCTGTGAAGTTCATGCTACAAAATCATACGGTAGGCCTTTTTAGTTTGTTTTAATATTTTTTAAAATTGCTAATTTTAAATCATGAATAAATTTATTTTGTTATCTGTTCTTTACCACCAGAGTAAACACTTTCCATTCTTGGGTGCCAATGATAATTATGGTTTGACTGATCTTAGATGCAGAACAACCTTCTATACTGCTCTTACACGTCTCCTCATGGTAGATTTAGGTAAGAATGTGTTCATCTTTTTTTCTTCTGATATTGCACACATTTCTGAACAATGTTCTTAATAATTAACTCTTAGCATCAGTGCTATTTCTTTCAGCCAAAATAATGCATGCTAGATAATTCTGGAAATATTATGTTGCAATCTAGTAACTTAGATTACATATAAAGAAAGCAAATTTTGAAGTTTGGGGATGTGCATTCATAAAAGGTAAAGTATTAAGTCCTAAAGCAAGTATCAGAATATGCAAATGCATCTTCTTATTGCAGTTTATCTCAATACACTGATCTCTTTATAACATACATGTACATTCTCTGTGAATGTTATTCAGAACTTTCTAGAGCTACATTTTGTACTTGTCACTCTCCGTTTTCATCACTGAAAAAAGTCTCTCTCTATATAAAAGCGAAAACCACTCACGCTGTAATCATGAAATCTCCAGAACCGTAAAACCTACAAAATTGAAATTTGCCATGTATGTTCTTGGCTTCTAGGTGCTCACTAAGAAAGGGTTTTTCGAAATGACCATCAGAGCATTAGTATTTGCTATATTATTATTAACACGCCCTGATGCTAAGGAGTTCTACTCCCCCTCCCCACCTGAAAAGAAATCTATTCCAAATGCAAAACACAAGCAGAGGAGAGGAATTTCACTTTCAGTTTTACTTTCACAGCAGGAAGCAGCTTTAATACAGAACACTTGAGCTAAGCACAGCCAGGCTCCTTCCTGTCTCCTCCTTGCTCACACAGCAAATACAGTTTCACTTTCCAAACAGCCCTCTGATGCTAAGGAGTTCTACTCCTCCTCTCCACCTGAAAAGAAATCTGTTCCAAATGCAAAACACAAGCAGAGGAGAGGAGTTTCACTTTCAGTTTTACTTTCACAGCAGCAACCAGCGGATAGGATAGGGGAGGCTTCTGTGGGGCAAGGCTGAGGGAGAGAAGGGGATAGGATAGGGGAGGCTTCTGTGGGGCAAGGCTGAGGGAAAGAAGGGGATAGGATAGGGGAGGCTTCTGTGGGGCAAGGCTGAGGGAGAGAAGGGGATTGGATAGGGGAGGCTTCTGTGGGTTAAGCCTGAAGGAGAGAAGGAGATAGGATAGGGGAGGCTTCTGTGGGGCAAGCCTAAGGGAGAGAAGGGGATAGGATGGGGGAGGCTTCTGTGGGGCAAGCCTAAGGGAGAGAAGGGGATTGGATAGGCTTCTGTGGGGCATGCCTGAGGGAGAGAAGGGGATTGGATAGGAGAGGCTTCTGTGGGGCAAGCTTGAGGGAGAGAAGGGGATAGGATAGGGGAGGCTTCTGTGGGGCAAGGCTGAGGGAGAGAAGGGGAGAGGAGAGGCCGATCATAATTACTCATTAATTTTCAAGCTTTAAGTGTCGATTTATCAAGCCCCATCACATAGTTTCATAGCGAAGCCCAGATATCCAGCTAGTAATAATTAAAATTCTAGATAAGCCCAATCTAACCACAAATCTTCATAGATAAATTCTAAAATTTTGGAAAATAATTTAATATCACAGTTACATCTTTGATCTTAAATTCTTACCAAGAATTTAGTCCAGCATTGTATTAATCTCTAATTAGATTATTTGAATTTCTTAAGGCATTTTTCTCTCAACTATCACAGCAGTTACACATTTGGAATCTTTCTCTTTAATCTGTGACTCCTTAATATAGTTTAAGTAGACTCATTCATTCATTTTCCATAAGTGAGCTAAAGATTATATGGCTGTAAAAGCTGCATTTTTAAAGTAAGCACGGTATGGAAATAAACATCTTCCTCTGTTGGGTACTCTGTGTATCTCATAAAATAAATAAATAATAACAAATCTTATCTTGGAAAAACGACATATAGTTAAGTCATGCCTTCACTACCAAGCACTTCCCTAAACAGGAGAGTACAAGTAGTCGTCCCACTTGTGAATTCTCTGGGAAAAAGCATTAAGACTGTTCAGTTTTGACACTTGCAATGCACAATAGCCAAAGAAACCTTGTAGCCCAATGATGACAAACCATTTCTGTACCGAGTGCCCAAACTGGAATGCGCATGCATGTGTGCGCATCAGACCGTCGGAAATCTGAAGACCAACTGGTCAGCGCACACATGCCTGTGTTTTGGCTGTTTTCCAGGCCTGAAAAACGGCCTGTTTTTGGCCTTTTGGGGGGCTGTTTTCAGGCCATTTTCTGGTGCTCTGGTGTCCGCAAAGACCAGCTGGCCGGCTCACACATGCACGCCGGAAACCAGAAGAGTAGCCGGCGACAGCGCGCATGCCCACAGAAGGGCTCTGCGTGCCACCTTTGGCACGCGTGCCATAGGCTCGCCATCACGATTGTAGCCTATCTGCAAATGTAAGGTATTTAATACTCTGGGTTGGGTATTCTAAATACAAATGTATAAAATGATTAAGAAGTGCGTCTGGGTTGAGGAAGTGAAAAATGTTTTATTGTTGTAACTCTGATCCCTTCCTCCGATTTTCTCCTCCCAGTCATTTCAGTGGAATCTCACCCTACTTTGAACAGTCCTAGTCTACCTCCATGTGATTCTCTAGAACTAGCTCTGCAGGGAATACCATATCACTCAATGAAGGGTATATCTAGAATTTCTGAGTCCATGTTAATTTATCAGACATGATGGCACCACAACAATTGGACTGTTTGTATCAAGAACTGTTGATAGTTCAGTGAAGCTGTGTGTTTCTTTTGCCTGGAGGAGTCCGTTTCTCAGTCTGTTGCCACCATCTTTCTGCTCGGTGGAATCCTGTCAAAAATAACCATAGACAAGACTAATTGTATACAGATAGTCTCCTGGTGACCATGTCAGCCTTGCTTTGCTCCCTGCCATCTGTCAAAATAATATATACCTCTCACAGGATTCTTAGATCTGGATCTTTATGAGGGCAAATATGATCCCTCATTATTCAGTCTAACTGTGGAACATTCTTATATGGTTCTCCCTGCATTGAAGCCCAGGAGAGACTTATAACTGCAAAATAAAAACAACGCTGTAGTGAGCAAAACCTATTGTTGAAAATGGTAGGTATTTGAAATACTTGTAACCAAAACCAACTGACCACATCTACTGTTTCATATACTACTAGCTTTCTGCTGTTGGGAAATATTTGACTTCTCTTCCTAATGGCCTATCACCTTCTAATGGATGAGATATTGCATCCAATCTCCCACCTCCAGCAATTTAATTAAATGCTTCCTAAAAGGTTTGAACCTTTAATAGCTGTGTTAAAGTTAGCAAAGATATTCTACCAGTAGTACTTTGGTAACATATTGAGTATCACTATAAATCCAGCTGTCTACCTTCATGTGACATCCATTATTAGGAGAGCAGATCCATTATGGCTTGGAAGTTTGGCTAAACATCTGGACATATAATTCAAACTGGGTTTTAATCCACGCAGTGAATACCCAAACCTGGCTGTTCCTTGCACAAGATCTTTTGGACACTTCTACCACTGTGCATATTTGAATTACAGAGACTGTGAATAGGAGGATCAAAGTTTATATTTGTGATTAATTTCCTGAATCAGTAAATTCAAGTATAACATACACTGCAATAGTATCTGGATCCAAATATGTACAGAGAGATAGGACCCCTGGATGTTAACATTATGTTCCTGCTTCTTGCTTTTGGGGGTAGAAACTTGGTCATTTTATTATTATTATCATTATTATTATTATTATTATTATTATTATTATTATTATTATTATTATTATTTATTGAATTTCTATACCGCTCTACTCCCGAAGGACTCAGGGCGGTGTACAGCCATGAAATAAAACACATAGATATACAAAATTTAAAATCAAATTTATACTGTCATCACCTGTCCTACAGGGTGTCTCATTTGTATCTATCCCCTAATTCTAATGTGCAATTGAGATGAAGAATGTATAACCTTTGATGCCTTATTGGCATCAGAATGCAAATATTGAAAAAATCTATATGGTATTGCCATTTCCAAAAAGCCTGGTATGCATTTGGATGTATATACACACACACTTTATGTCATATTCTTCTTAATATGACTTAGATCATCATCCAGCAATACCTGTCAGGATTTTATTTATTTGTTTCTTTGTTACATTTTGGAATTGCTCATCTCTCACAGAGGGACTCTGAGTGGTGTTCAATAAAATATTAAACATAAAAATATTATATAAACTTTAAAAATTTTAAAAAGAGTGATTTTAAAAATTAATTAAAAGGTGAAGAGAGGGTTTTCAGGGCACTAATTAACCACATTGCTCTGTACTCCTTTGAGTTCCCCATGCGAGGTTGCAAAACCATGTTTTCACTCCTTTTCAGAAGGCCAGGCATGTGGGGACCTTTTTCTATTTCATCAGGGGGGAAATATTCCACAAGGCGGAGACAGTGACAGAGATAGCTTTTCCTCTGGATCCGGCCAGTTGCAACTCTTTAACTGACAAGGTTCACAGCATACCTTTCTTGCCTGACACAAACTTGTGTTTATTAATTTTTTTTGTGCAATGTTTGTCGTACATAGAATCTGTGCGGATTTGATAATAGGTTGCATGGGCAATTTTTGGCACCCTTTGCTCCATGAAATGCATTTGGATGCCAGTTTGCTTCCGGGTTCATTTCAGGGTGTTGGTTAAAGTCCTACATGGCATTGGGCCAGGCTACTTATGAAACCATCTTCATTCCATTACATCAGCCCACCCCATTTAGCAAAGAATGCAGTCTCTATTTCCCTAATTTGCTGGGTAGTTATTCAGCTCAAATGGGGATTTCTGGAAAATTCCATGGCTTGGTTTATCCTGGTAAGATTCATATGCCACCTCTATTAGAGTCTAAGTACTTTCTTGATACCTTATTTAATTTTTGCCTCTGACCCTTCTGCAGAATTTTGATACGAAAGTTGTTTTCAATGTGTTGCTTCATTATTTGGTTGATTTTTGACTATATTTAACTTCACAAATTATATAAGATAGAGTAATAACACCATAGTTGAGTAATTTCAGCTATGCCACATGTTAGATAAACAAGTAAACAACTTACATAATTATGCGGGCAAGCCTAAATACAGCCTGAAGTATTTCAATCCTCCCTGTTGATTGCCTCCTAGAATTGCATCCAAAATAAAATCCTGGTGTTATCTCTTAGAAAAGACTTTATAGCAGGCCTACCATATCTAGATTGCAAAAATTCAGATAATCCCTGTCCCATATTTAGGAGAAAGATTGTTAAGAGTTTTTTGTATAGTAGTCCTTTTTTAGCAACCACAATTGGGACTAGCAATTTGTGATTGTGATCAAAAGAGCCATGGTGGCACAGTGGTTAGAATGCAGTACTGCAGGCTAATTCACTGCTCAATCCAGAAGTTTGATTCTGAACACCTCAAGGTTGACTCAGCCTTCCATCCTTCCGAGGTAGGTAAAATGAGGACCCAGATTGTTGGGAGCAATATGCTGACTCTGTAAACGGCTTAGAGAGGGCTATAAAGCACTGTGAAGTCTTAAGTGCTATTGCTATTATAACCTCACTTTCCCTTCGATTGTTAAATGAAGTGTTGCAGTCGATAAGCAAAGCATCTCATGTCTGCAACTTAAGATTTTACTTTTGCCTTCTCTATGAGCTCTGCTTGTCACAAGCCAGTTGTGAAGCATATTAGTGGTGATCATGAAACCTGAAGCACATAATGGTGATCATATGATCATGGGCACTGCAATGGTCATAAATGTGTGCTGGTTGGGAAATGTACAAATAGTGATGTTGGTATGCTATGACAGTCATAAACGTAAGGATTGATCAGAAAGCTTTTTTTTTTTTTTAAATCTATAACAGTTTAGTGTAGCCATTAAGTGAACAGGGCAAATAAAATCGCATGATTACCAGTCTTCCCAAAAATCGTATTTGTGTGTAGTTTTCTAAACTCTGTGGATTTATAACAGATCTGTATCAATGCACTTTAGATCAGAATGGTGTGTGTGTGTGTGTGTGTGTATGTGTTCTGAATTTCTTGTTCTTTCTTAATACTTTGTTCATTATTTCAGAATGAATTATTAAAGTTTTGTTGCTCACCAAAAGTTAAGATCACCATAAATTTTGACAGAACTTTGAAAGATGTAGCAATAGTACCATTTTATTTCTGAATGCAAGGAAAATACTCTGAAAACTAAGTAGCTTATGTACTCCTGTTAGTGGTATATAGATATGAACACCCTTCCCTGATATCTTGGGCGTGGGTGGGGGGGTTGTCCTATTCTTCTAAACTTCAAAAAAAAAAAAAAAAACCAACAACCCATGAACATCTGGCTTTTCTCAAAGCATTGGGGAGGCTGTAGTCCAGAAAATGTGTAGTGAGGGGGTGTGTGGGGATCTGTGACAGTTGGTATGGATGTTTTGGTTTTTATTGTTTTTATTTCATTTCATTGTTTGTGAGCTGCCCAGGATCATATTGCATAAGATGGGCAGCTTTATAAATCTCTTAAATAAAATAAATAAATGATGTCCTAGGATACCAGAGTTACAAGGTGAAAAGCTTTGTTTGTTTGTTTGTTTGTTTGTTTGTTTGTTTGTTTGATTGATTGATTGATTCTTGTCATTCCGCTCCTGCTATCCCCCACTTTCCTTTTTCTTTATCTCTCCGGGAATTGCTCTATTTTCCATGCCCATTATTATTACAGTATTTCTTATCCTAATTAATTCTTATTTTGGAGGGGGAGTGTGTATGTATTCCAAAGGTGCTATATTAACAGTGTTTGACATATTAGTGTTTTTTGGGGGCAACTTGAAGAGGTTTATAGTGAGAACAAAAAGGACATTATCCAGGCAAAATGACAGTTTTTTCTAAACTGCACAGATCAAAGTTCCTCTCCAGCTTTCCTACTTTTTTTTCTGTCTCTCCCCTCCCCCCTCTTATTGAGGTATCTCAATATTACATACACTTTGAGTTTTTATGGGACTATTTTGAACATCACTTTCCTTAGAGATTTTTCCCTAAAGAATGTTGAGCATCAGTGAAACCTCTTAACTATAGGATGTTCATATGTTCTTTGATTCATATATGCTATAGTTTTAGCTACATTAGCTTGACAGGAATTGGCGGTAGACAGTATGCTAGCTATCCAGTAGGGTTAACTGAAGAAATGTTCCCAGTGTAAAAGAAGGCTAAGTTGTATTTACATATTTACTAAATATCTCAGGGGTGTCAAAGTTGCGTTGTCACAGCAGCATCACATGACGTATCAGGACTTTTTTCCCCTTTGCTAAACTGGGCGGGGGCGGAGCCAGCACATGACGCATCCAGCTTGTGGGCTGCGAGTTTGACACCCCTGAAATATCTTCATGGATGTGATAGCTTCACAATTCCCTTTAACTATGATCTTTGTTGACAGAGATGGTCTATAAAAAAAATAAAGATATTCATTTAAACACAGGTAGTGTTTCAAAGTTCCTTAAAGCCAAACACCTGAGTAGGATTCAGATCAATTCCTAAAATAAAAGAACAAAGAAGAATAGCAACAGGCTGTGAAATAATTGCTGGTGACTGCTTTGTCAGTCCATGTGTTTACTAAAAGAAGTCACCAGATTTAAGAACATTTCAGGTGTAGCTTTGCATAACCCAAAGTTTTTGTTTATTCACATAATAGCTACTATGTCAAATTATTTAATAATATTCGTGTTTATAGTTGTGTCCTCTCCCCTCCTTTTCTTGCAGGAGAAGATGAGGATGAGTTTGAAAACTTCATGCTTCCCCTGACAGTTTCATTTGAAACCTTAGCCCAGATATTTAACAATAGCTTTAAACAAGAGGAAGCAAAGGTAGGTTACACTCTGAATAGAAGGAGAAATATTGCTCATCATAATAAATAGTGGTTTAAAATATGTAAAATTAATCACATTTAAATCCTATTGTATTCAGTGAAAGTGAGTTATGAATAATTCTATTCTCCGTTTGACATCCATATGATCAGTTTTGGCTACATGGTTGAATTTTTCTTATCCTTGCCTTTATTTATGGAACGCTGTCTTTTAAAAGCAGATATTCCATAAGAAATTTCTGTAATTGCTGGACTTTTAGGTATGATGCTACACTCCCCATGGAAAGGGGAAGGTCTGAAATCTACATCTTAAGAGCCTTGCAAAGCATTGACAGGGCACAAGAGTAGATCAGAGAGCAGTGGCTTCTTTTCCTTTACTTACCATGCTTCTGACTCTCATCCTGACTTGACACATACCTTGTAGCTTAGTCAGGACAAGTTGTTGAATGATTGAAGGGGCCACGGCAAATATAACTAATCACGGGTCTGTGTTGATTGCTCGAAGAGAAGAGTAAAGGCTTTGCCATCCAGTGGAAAGAATAGGATTCCATTGGGGATTTTTTCCCTCAAAAACTTTATTCATAAAAAGATGAAATTAAAGATGGCACTGCACATGAAAATATCACGAGCTCCCTTCTCTCCATTAGATTTAATAAGAGACATATATGACATTATGCAGTGAATTTATTTATTCCCTTCACTTCTCTTTTAGCAACAAGTAGACAAGGTTTAAAACATGATGTCCCATTATAGTTTTCCTTACTAAATAGGAGCCAGACATATGACTGGTGTTTTTAGTTGTAGTCCTGTAGTCTATACTGTATTTAGTTCTCCCTGCTGATTACTGCTTTTGAACAAGATCTAAAATAAATGTTTAGCATCCTTTCTTTGTGTAATTTTGTCTCTTGCATATTAAATACTTGGGAGCTTGTGTGCTCATCTGTCTGTTTAATTTACATATTACAGCTGGGTGTGAGTAGATTTATAGAGGACCGAGACATATGCAAGCTAAAAACATTGTATGCTTAGAATATCTCTTCTAAACAAGAATTTAATATATAAATCAAGAGTTTATTAAATGGCTGGGCATATATGTATAAATAGGAACTGGTCTTGAAGTATTACATTCTTAAACCCAACAAAGTGATTAGGATAACTGATAGCTAAATAAGGTTTTTATGTGCCTGTGGGAGCCATATTAGGATTGATTTGACAAGTCAGTTCAGCTGTGGCAACAGTCATATTATCTAGCACAACATTATGTTTTATTAGTAAAATCCTTAAGTGTAGCAAGCTGTTTGTGTCAAAACAACAGTATATTTTAAGGGGAGAAAAGACTTGCTAAGTGGAAGCTGCATTATCAGGAACAAAACACATTAGCATAGCATTACATTAAATAAATTGCATTCTTGTATTATGAACAAACAGTTAACCATGCACTCTAGAGTGGCTATTTCAGATATGTTGTGTAATATTCCTAGAAGCTCTATCAGTATTTTTTCTTTAGCATTTTAAAGTGTGATGGGAGACTCGGTAGCATCATTGCTATTTTTCCTTCTCCGATGCATTTCAAGAGAACATAAGCCCCAATTCAGTGAGCTATATATTAATTCCACAGTTTCAGAGAATATCTGAGCTACTTATTCAAAGAGTTCTCCACTCCACTTTGCTAGCTGTAGGAAATTTAAGGGAAGTTAAAAAATGGTTCTGGGACAGAGCCAAGACACTTTGCTGCTTCAGAAAGAGGACAAGAAGACACGGTTGCCATTCCGTTATTATATGGAAGCTGCCATACAGAAGCAATTGAATCTCAGTTCAGTACTTGTAAGGGGAAGCAAGCTAGCTTGTAGAGGTGAAAAGGAAAAAGCCATTTGGGATATCTTCCCTTCCAAAAATAGCAGCCATGACTTTCTAGAAAACATAGTCACTCGAGAGGTTGCTGCTGCTGCTGCTGCTGCTGCTGCTGCTGCTGCTGCTGCTGCTATTACTGCTACTACTACTACTACTACTACTACTACTACTACTACTACTACTACTGCAAATAATATTGCTGTATCTCCTGACTGAAGCATCTTTCTTACTTTGCAGTGTGATAGGGCATAGTATCAAACACATCTGGTGAATTTATGGACATACTAGAAAAAGGTACTAGAAAAAAGCCCAAAACTTACTTTATTTTATTTTATTTTTATATGGCTACATAACTTTTTAAAAATGCTGCTCCAGACAGCATACACCCATATAAACAGAATTATATTTTTGTTTTATTTTTATTTGTATCCCATCATTATTATTTTTACAAATAACTGAAGGTGGCGAACATATCCAACTTTCCTCCTCCCATTTTCCCCACAACAACAACCCTGTGAGGAGGGTTGGGCTGAGAGTGAGGGACTGGCCTAAAGTCGTCAGCTGGCTTTCATGGCCAACACAGGACGTGAACTCACGATCTCTGGTTTTCTGGCCTGGTGCTTTTTGGACACTGGACCAAATTGGCTTTCCTACAACAATTAAAATTCAACCAAATACACAATTTACCTCCAGTTCATTGGATGAGCTCTTCTCATCTAATCTCATCCATCCTTTTCTAACCCCCATGCCTGAGGGAACAGTCAGGGCTTCCTGAAGGCTAGCAAGGTTGCAGCAAGTCAAATGGAGATGAAGATGGTAGTAACCATCACAGAGAAGGGATGCTTCTTACGTTCTATCAGATTATATTATTTTACAGAAGCTATCTGGAGCATGCCCACTCTGTTGGAGTATGTGGGATAGGCAGAAACAACAAGAGAAAAAAGATATCCCCACAACGACCTAGTCTTACACCATGTAGGCTTTTATAAATGATAACCAGCACCTTTCATTGTGCCTTGAAGCCTACTGGGAGCCAGTGTAGCAGATCAATGAGATGCCACATGGATGTAATGATAAACAGCCATGACTATCTGTGCTACTACATTCTGGACCAATTGCAGCTTCCAGAAGGTTTTCAAGGACCGTCATGTAGAGTCCATTGCAGTAGTTCAGCCAACTACAGCATGAGTAATGACAAGCAAGCCTCCTGATCCAGGTTCATACACAATTGGTGCACTTAACAGAGTTGTGCAAAGGATCCATGGCCACAGTTATCCCTTGCCCTTGGAGCAGGATCCAGAGGCTCAAGATGACCCCAGATGGCATACCAGGCCTGAGCAGAGGAGTGTCCCCCTCCAAAATCAAAGATGGAAAGTTTCCATTTTTCAGACAAGGAGGGCTCAAAACTCAGTTGTTCAATCTTGCTAAAGTTGAACCCAAGCTTGTTCTTCCAGGCTCCAGGCATTAAGAAGTATTGTCGACAACATCACTTAGATGTCCAGGAGCAAAGATATACAACTATTATCAACATACTAGTTATACTTCACTCCCTGCTATCAGATGACCTCTCTCAGCACTCTCCAAATGATAATAAAGGCAGGAGATACCTAGTAACACTGTGTCTTCCACCCCCAACTCTCACTCCATGGATCAGGAGGATCCATGACTAGTGATACCAAGAAAAACCACTGAGAGATTGAGGAGGAGCAGGTTGGATGCATTATCCCCATCTTGTTCATAAATCATCAACAAGTACAACCAAGTACTGTCTATTATAGCCAGTCCTGAATCCATAGATAATACACTTTTTTAAGAACCCTATGGAATTGTAGCCTAATCACTGTCTGAACAACTTTCCTTATAAACGAGAGGATGGAAACTGGATGAAAATTGTCCAGTTATGTTGGATCCACAACAGAAGAGTTGGCAGAAGCATCCCCTTCTCTCAAACCCTTATAAGTTCTTGAAAAGCTTATAAGAATGTGACCATAAATGATTAGAATATCAGTATGTGTTAAATCATGATAAAATTGGTGATTTGATTAGCAGCTGTTTGTTTATTGGCCAACTGTGATTGGGCACACAAGGAATTTGTCTTTGGTGCATATACTCTCAGTGTACATAAAAAGAAGATACATTCATCAAGAATCATAAGGCACGGGACTTAGTGATAGTCATAGGGTACAAATAAGCAATCGAATCATACTAGGAAACAATATAAATTGTAAGGATACAAGCAACAAAGTTACCGTCATAAGTGGGAGGAGATAGGTAATAGGAACCATGAGAAGAATAATAATAATGCAGACTTAGTGAATAGTTTGACAGTGTTGAGGGAATTATTTTTTTAGTAGAGTGATGGTGTTCCGTGTTCTTGTGTCTAGTTGTTCTGGTGTGCAGTGCTCTATAGCATCGTTTTGAGGGTAAGAGTTGAAACAATTTATGTCCAGGATGCGAGGGGTCTGTAAATATTTTCACAGCCCTCTTTCTGACTCATCATATGTGCTCTTTATATTATTTGATCTATAGTGTCATTCAAAATTAAGATTTGGCTTTTACAGAACCCCGATGAAAGATTGCAATTTGTTGTCACTTGCAGACTTTTATCAGTATTGAAAACACAGTGCTCATGTACTGTCGTACTTGACACAGGAGCATTCTTACTGGGGATGCTGTTGTTGTTTTTTAATGGAGTTCCAGTGTTATATCCCTAAACTAGCAAGTTCTTAATGACCCTAGAAAGTGATTGCTTTGATTACACTTTAACGGTATTTGCAAATAAAATCACAAGTAATTAAGGGGAAATCTCCAGGCTTTTGAACAACTTTGATGCATGATAACTGCCTGATTCAGCTCCATCTAGAGTAATGCTGTGTAGACAAGAGCTACTGAGATCAATAGCAACATAATGATAGTGGCAGAATTAAGTGAGTAACCTGAGAACTATGCCTTCAGAATGCATGCAGCTGCCACAAGCCGGGCCACACAGTGCACTCCTTGCTTCCGTCCTAAATGTTCATCAAAAGACGCCCTGCAGGAAAATGGAGTTAGATGCTCTTTATTGCTGATCGTGTCTCTTGCCACATTTATCAGGGAAATTGGATTAGCAGTTGGCAGCTGCAGGTAGACAAGGTTCTGCAGTGATTAAATATGCAGCTTGGCTGCATTTGTTGTGACAGACCTTTAGTAAATTCTACTGTAAGCACCATCTGTCTAATTTGTATAAAGGCAAACTTCATGCTCTAAACCATTGCTAAAGAACTAGATTTGTTGCTTTAGCATAAAGTCAACTTTTCTGCTAATATCTTTTAAACATAATTTATTAGGTTAAGGGAGTGTTTTTGTTTTTTTTGTGTTTTTTTGTTTAGATCTTAATGAATAAATAATATGTGTAAAGTGCTTTCAGGTACTCTGTTTCGTAAGGGATGAAAATAAAAATAATCTGTTCTGTTCTTGAGTAAAATGTTTAGCATTCCTGTTTGCAGGGAGGTGACATTGCTAAAATATCACTTAGAAAATGGCCTGTGACTGCCAAATTCATTTAATTTGTGGCTTCTAATGGTGTTTTCTAATTGGCTTTTATACATCTGAAATGTGTAGTTGAAATATAATTGAGCCGAGATAGCTTATCATTCTTGAACTACATCTGTAATTGGCAATAGGGTTCATAAAGCATATGTTCAGTTTTATTTTCCAGAACATGCTAACAAAATACATGGGGACAATTTTCATGCCACAGCATTAGCTGGGATGGGAAAACTCATGTTCCAAAAGGATAGCCTATTTTCCTCAACTCTATTCTATTAATCCCCTAGATTGGACTTGGAAATTCTGCTCAGTAGTATACTGACTTTCTCTTTTTAATGTCAGTGTATTCTGATATTATTTATGATGTGATTAGTTTGAAAGAACAAGTAAAACAATGTGTCTGAGGAAGAAGAGTTGTTAAATAGCATCCTGCTATTTATAGCTGGTTCACCCAAACTCAAAGCTGTTGAATTATTTAAAATCCTTGATTTCAGCTTGCACACATTAAAAGTTTTCACACTAAGTGCCAAATGTTGCAAACAGCACTTTAACAGAATGATTTTGCTTTGATCCCTGTAGCAGTTCCTGAATAATTTATCACAGGTTATTGCCTTAATTCTGGAGAGGGATAGTGCAATAAAGGCAGATGAAAACACTCCAGTTGAAACACCTTGGGGCCTGCTCATTCCTCTGACATGGCTCTTTTGTTGGAACTATTTAGAGGTTATTAAGACGTGTCTGTAGAATTAAGAGTCTGCTGTAAGGATGAAGAAGACAGCCATCTTAATTCTAAAGACAAAGCACTATGACCCCTCACCTTTTTCTTGGCTGTTATTATAGAGCAGAATTATGAAGGTAATATTATAGCTGCACCCAGAAGTACTACTATACTTAAAAGTCTATCAGACGTTTCCATTATAAAATCCTGTTTTGGGGTGTTGAATGGTATCTTGTCTAGCTAGCAAGTTAGACTGATATAGACTGTTGCTATATACAGAAATTTCATGTTCTATTGATGTCCCCTTCCCTATCTCTGAATTTATCACATTTTGAGCTCCCCAACTCCCTCATAGAAAGCCATGAAATTAAGAGTTTTGAAAATCAAGAGATTGCCTTTTACATAGCCCCAGAAGAGTAATTTTAAGAATAGTTCTCTTTTTCTTTATAGTTACTGTAGTTATAAAATATGCAACTTTCGTTTGAAAATGAAAATGTGCATAAGTTTGGTTACCAAAAAATGTGTTTGCATGTTTTTCCATGTTCAGACTTGAAACACATATTTTGGATTATTAAGGTGTACTACTAAAATGGATCCCATTCCTGAGATGCATTATAACCATAATGTGTTTATAATAATGTGAGCAAAAATATAGGGTGTTTCCTATATAGAGAAAGAACATATTTATTATTTATTTACTAGATTTATAAGACCGCCCACTCAAACAATCTATCTGGGTGGCATATAACAACAAGAATAAAATAAACTCCACCCACACATAACATTAAAAATGTGTATAATGTATAAATAAAAAATATAATAATTTCAACCAAAGCCATAACAAAACAAACAAAAGGGGACTTCTCTCAACTGGTCCCTAATGCCTTCTGGGGGGGGACCAGGTCTGTTTCCTAAAAGTAAACAGAGTTGGGGCCTGTCATATATCGGGGTGGTGAAAAAGATTGTTCCAAAATCAGGAGTAACCATAGATAAGGCATCCTTCCTAGGTCACATAAGATGGCAGAATATAAAACAGGGATCCCTGGCCTGTGGAACGGTAGCGGTCCACAGCCTGTTGGGAAACTGGGCCATGCAAGTGACAGGCAAGCGCGCAAAGCTTCATTTGTGTATGTACAGGTTCTAGGTTGCATGCACGAAACCATCCCCTGCTGCCGCCGCCAGTCCATGGAGACATAATGGTTGGGGACCACTGATATAAAATAAGGAACCTGAATGCAAGTTCTATTGTCCCATTCTTCTTTATACCACCTTTCATGAAAACCCATTTGATAATGTGAATACCAAAGGCCTGTTTTAATTTTTTTTCTTCAGGCAATGCCACCTTGAAACTACTCTTTTATGTGAATTCAGTTATATGAACCTAGAGCCATTTTTAAAGTCTGCATAGGCTAATAAATGGTTTTTTGGTCCTTAAATAAGTTTTGGCTACTGTAAATAACTACATTTATATCCCTACTTTTAGGATGTTGTTTGCTCTCGGCAAATATTTGTATAATCATTCAGCAATTTTATTACAATATAAAGTTAGCAGGACTTTCTGGATAGTGAAATGCCATAGTTCAATTGTTCTTTATTATTATTTTTTCATTATTTTAACTTTGGATAACAATGTTCCATATGTTTATCTTATTTGCTGATAAACAGCTAAATAATCCATTGGAATATGATTTCACTTTTTCTCATATATCAAGTAATGTCAAGAGTATCTCACATTAAAGGGTTTAATTCATAGCTTTAAGCTAGTGAAAGTCTGATCATGATACAATAATAGATATTGCTTGTGGAGGGAGAGCAGAGCATATAATCTCTATGCGTATCTTCTTAGTCTACAGTATACCCATGGAGATTAGGGCAGCTACCTTAGTTCATATGAATTAAAAGTTCTTCTGTCAGTTGATTTGCCCAAATATATACTTGAGTTCTTTGGTCTTATGAAATCATTGGCTTCAAAGAGACAGAAAGTGTTGAAAGTTGACACAGATACTGGGAATTGGGATTTTTGTTCTGGAAATTATATACATTGATATATCTGAATTTTGGAAAAGATCAGAAAGATCTTTTAGAAAAAGTAGGCCTTGACTGGATTTTTTAAAATATAGTCATTGGAAGAAAAGCTCTTTGAAGTGTTACTTGAATAGTAGGAATAAGGCAGGGCATTAGCCTAATGCTTTTGAAAATATTAAAGTAACACATTCAATCCCTTTTTCTGAAGGAGTGTTTTCATAAACAAGGCTTATGTAGATAGCTCCTTATAAATCTAGTTCTGAAGAACTGTAGTATAATCTGACTCTGGAAAAGCTATACGATGGTCTATTCCATGTACTCAGGGGTGAAATGCTACCGGTTCGGGCCAGTTCGCCAGAACCGTTAGTAAAAAATGCTACCAGTTCTCCTGAACCGTTAGTAAAAAAATGCTTTAAAAAAGTAAAAGAAAGGTTCCGACGATCGCGTGGCACAGCTAATTGTCACAGCTGATCATCGGAACCTTTTTTAAAAACTTTTTTAAAGCACTTTTTACTACCTATTCGCCTGAACCGGTAGTAAAAAAATGCTTTAAAGAAGTTTTTTTAAAAAAAGGTTCCAACGATCGCGCGGCACAGCTGATTGTCACAACTGATTGTCAGAACTTTTTAAAAACTTTTTTTAGTTAAAAAATGCTTTAAAAAGTAAAAACAAAAATTGGCCACGCCCACTCAGTCACATGAGCCCCCCACCAAGCCATGCCCACAGAACCGGTAGGGAAATTTTTTGAATTTCACCACTGCATGTACTGTAGATTGTCTTCTTAGAGATATTAAATTTATGCAGTTAAATGCTGTCAGCAAAACTTTTTTTAAAAAACATATCCAGAGTCTCCGACCCACTTTAGGTCAATGAGATAAGAGGGCATTGCCAAGCCTGATGACTCCTTCTCAAGATCATGGAGCCATAAGACCCATTATACATGGACCTGACATTCACTGATAACAAATAACCTGAAGCAGCTGGCCTAGATTTATTTATATAGCATACAGCATGGAGTACATGGTTTACAGGAGTAAAAATATATGAAAGGAGCACATAATGCTATGATGCATGTATGATGTAATATGTAGTCAATTTTGTATGGCATGAGGAATTCAAGAAGTTATATATAAATTATAGGTTACATTTTGAAATACGTTGGTTCATGAGAATGGAATAAGTATTCTATATAGTGGTCTATATATCTAGACCATTTATCCAATTAATAACCTAAAAAGAGGGACCAGCACCAAATTGTTCACCCCCCTTCTTCTAAAACAATTCAGTATAAGTGATTTACTCCTAAACTCACTTCATTGCCCTCTTCACTTTCTCCCATCTATCTCTTTCCAGCTCCTACTTTTTACTCCTGATTTTCAGGGCTTCAAAACTGGACTAGCATAAAAATAATCCTCTCCTCTCTTCACTGACAACCTGAGTGAAAATATATTTGCTTTTCCTGAATTACAGTTTTTAATTCTATAAGTTTGGGGGAAAGCAGAGAACTGTTGGTAGCTATTTTTCCACTGCTGTGTCATCCTTTGAAAATTTCATTGTCAAGTTTATTATCTTTGTCCTCATGATTAGAAATTTAGTAAAAAAAAAAAAAAAAAAAACATCAACCTGAAACTGACCTACTGAGATTTGCCAGATAATAAAGTTGTTGGGGCTTCATAGGATTTAATGGAAGACATAGTACAAAAGCACTTCTTCTGGATTTTTTTTTCTGTTTTACTAAATCAAGTGGCATTTAAATAAGCAAGCTACTTTAAGTTTTGCCACATTTCTTAGAAAAAGTTAGCAAGAATTATTTACTGCTAAACAAAACAAGGTTGTTTCTACCTCCTTCTGTCCATGCTCCTGGCTACAGATTATTATTTTTTTCATGTACTCAAAATTGCATCTTAAGCTTGCTCTCATTCCATATGTTTTCAAACTATTTTCTTGAATTTAGCATGCCTTTACACGGCTATTTCTAATCTTCTCAGAAATAAAGAAGAGCTGATTATAACTGGCAGCAGTCTTTGTCACTCAGACTGGCATAGGCTTTCTCTTTCATTTCTGGATAGCAGAACATCTTCATATTCTGTCATGTTCAATGCCAGAAGGATAATCTGTGAAGGACAAACAAGGTTTTATAGTGCACACTTCTCTTTGATATTAGTCGGCTTTCCTTCCCTATGTCTAACAACCCATTCCCCTTTCTGTCATTCAGAAGCGCAAAAGGGCTGGATCCTGTGAATGCCTATGATGCTTCTTCCTTCAGTGAGTCAAATTCTCGCCCAACAACTTTCTTCAGCAAACTATTCTGGACTTGCCCTCGTATTAATTAGTCTTAAATAGTACATTATAACTCAGTCCAATGTAGGTTAACCAGACACATTACTTTATAACAGTAACAAATCTTCAGTAGATAACACTGCCTAGATCCATTTTAGGTCGTGCCAGTCATTTATACCCTCTCTATCAAACTACTACTTCTCAGAATTCTTTCTGATATTCTTAATATTCCTCTTTCTCTTATGGGAACATTTTCCTATGAGAAACTAAGCTATCTCTCCTACTCTTAACTTCTTCATAATCATGTTAATGAAACCAAAGTGTTTGTTTGGGTGTCTGTATGTGAATAGCCAGCAAGAAGCCATGATTAAATTCAGAGTGCGACAGGCGTATGTTTGTATATCACACAACAGTTTTATGCTTGAGAATTAAGTTCTAATTCTCAATTCTAATGTAATCTAATCTTACAAAGCTCCAGGAGAGCTCGTTTTGATGCAGAGTAATATTGTAATTCACTATATTGACCAGAACACCTTATCTGATTACCTTTCTTCCTTTGATAGTTGATGTTTCTGTGACATTTGGCAGTGTCCATCCAATTTATCTTTTTGCCCATTCAGAATTATGGTTGAATTATATAATTGGCAAATTCTGGAATGGAGAAAACATTTTCTTTTGTAACTTTAAAAAACAAAATCAGGGTAACTTTGGATTGAATTGTATATATTGAGTTGAAACAGGTTTTTCACATTTTACATGACATATTACTTAAGTATTAATCTAGAAAGATTTTCCTATGCTCTTATCATGAATTAACTGCTGGAGAAGTTATGTGAACCCAGAAGGTTGATCTAATATAATATATTTTTTTATTAGGAATGATCTATGATTAAAAACTACTTCAGACTTACTGTAATAAGTGTACTACAAGCAAATTGTGTGTATCTTATGAAAAATTATAAGATTTACATTCAAATAATTCCTATGTACAGAAAAGTTAGTATGGTAATAAAACTACCCATACACTGATCATAATACCAATTTCTTTTCTTTTGAGGTTTCTGAAATTAAACAGCCAGTTCTGATATCTTAACTGGTTATTTAAAATCTCTGCAAGAGAGGAGATACCCATGAACCTTGACTCTATGTATGATTTTTAGGGAATATCTACTAAATGTTTTCAGCATCTGTTCAATAACAACAGTCAACATTTAAAATCTGAAACATTTTAAACGAATATTTTCAGTGCATTTATTATTAATGTGTTGAATATACTCAGTAATATTTATGGAAATTTATTCATGTTTCTTGCTAATCAACTACTTTTAGTTGAAACATAAAAGGAACTAATGCATTTTCTTCAAATTATTTTGAGTGATGATCAAGTTAGGAAAGTTTCATCTGTAAAAATCCTCAATTTAGCAAGGAGGGGGGAAATGCCATACATTTTCATAAATGTACATTTTCAGCTTTAAAATATTACATAATTTTATATCCAGTATTTAAACTCAGTTACATTTACATTGTTCTGTAGAAGCCTTTATTATACATTTGTAAACGTTTGATGAATATTAACATTTAAGAGGGAGACTTAAGCCCTAGCATTCTTTAGAGGGGGAAAAAGACATTTACACTAATGAATTAAAATCAAATATTGTGCTCATTACTGGTTGATCATTACTCCATCTGCTCGGTGCTAACGTGAAAATCAATTACTGTGTTTCTTTCCCACTGACAGCGTATGTTGATCGGACTGGCAAGAGATCTTCGAGGGATTGCCTTTGCTCTGAACACAAAGACCAGCTACACCATGCTGTTTGACTGGATGTATCCTTATTACACTATGACAATACCAGTTCTGTGCACAGAGGGATACCACGTCCTTTGCATTAGTTTAATAGCATGGCACAGTGGGGAAGAGGAAACAAAGCTAAACGAACTAATATGTAATCAGCTAAAATTACAGTACAGTTGCACACATGCCATTAACTGGGAAGGCAACATTTGGAGAGAGACCACAAAAAGGTCACTTTTTTGGGTGGGGGGTTACACCACACTTAATCCCTAAATGTTTTGAAACCCTGCAGTGCTTTAATAATTCTATAGCCCTTTAATTTACGATGTGATATGTCTCTGCTTAGTTAAAGTATGTATAAGTTATCCTGTTGTACACTTAATTTTCCTATACTTATTGCAGGAATCATACTTAGACGCATTGATTTCATCTGATGCTATGCGGTCTCATATTACTTCATAAATGATTTAGGCTAGCAAAACTTGCAGATTTTGATTGTGTTCTCTGTTTTATTTTAATAGAAAGCAAAACTGGAATTATATCCTACCAATGTTGGATTGTCATTTCTATTTAAGAGCCAAAGTAACAATTTGTGTTAACTTGATTAGTGAACGCATATGATTTTCAAGAAAAAAGGGACTATACGTCTCCTTAGAATCTTCTAACTGGTCTCCCTTAATGAAATCAAGAGAGCTTATATTAGGATTCATCCATCTGGACTTCACATTTACGGAGAACTTCAAAGAGTAGTTTAGATAGTGCAGTGTTCCATTTTGACTTTATTTGAAATCATCTTAGACAATATTTGGGAGTAGGTTTTCATTCTCACATGTATAAAAACTCTTTAAAATAAGGTCTCCTTTCTTAATACTAAGATTATTTTATTTTAAAGCTATTACAAAAGCTTTTTTTTAAAAACAAATACATAAACAAAAATTTAAATAATATAGAGCAATTATTTAACACCAAAATTAATACAAAACAGTAGAAGATGCAGAAGTCTCCAGCTGTTCTTCTAAACAGCTTTCTTCCTATTACTGCCTCAGTTGAATAAATGTTTAAAAGAAATTTTTTAAAAAACCCTCTTAGAAACACTTGTATCTCCCTTGAATTTTCAGTTCAGCTAAACAGCTCTGAATGTGACTTTTGTCCACTAGATGGCAAAAATGAGCAGAATCCATAATATTTCTTAGTTGATCTTTGACCTTGGAATTATTACATATATGGAAGGGTTCTCTTTTAATGTTTAGAAGTATCTAGCTGAGCAAGAAGAACATTAACGTTATCCTGCAAAATGGAATTGTTTGTAGCAGGCTTGCTTATACTAATTGGGTTTCCATAACAAATCAGACTCCTTGGAAAAAGGCCAAAGGCTTTTCATAATTGTATTGACAAGAAAATGAATATGATAAATGGTGTTCATTCAGTTGAGAAAAGATTTATAGTTTCTCCCTCTGGGCAAAGGATGAAGAGCAAATATGTGTAATAATAAAAAAAAATATGTTACAAAGTTGTAACAAATTTGATCTCTCATAAAGCTTTATTAAAATATCTCAAAATATGTTAAAGGCGTTTCTGATAGTAAGCTATAGATTCGGCTTGGTATATTCCTCTATGAAAAGGAAAATAAAGATGAAGAATTAAAAATATAAATATGAAAGTCATACATTTCTCCTGAATTATTGATATGTCAAACTGTCTGATTCAGAGTTTCCAGTTCAGATGTTTTGTCTTGGTTAGTCAATAGAGTATATGGGCTGTATGGAGCATGCCTAAACATATAGAAGCAGTATTTTTTTTAATAAAAACATGTGCAACTGAACCTAAAAATTAGAATGCTGTGACTGAGATATTTTTCCATAATTTTGTAGTTCCATATTTTGTTTAATAAGTTGTACACCTTTTGAGGCTTAAGTTAAATTTAAATGCTTTGCTACAAACAATTCACTTTCTTAAATTCTGAAAGTTCAGGTGACACATAGCCAACATAGCAGAATAAGACTCAGCATCCATTTACAAAAGCACTGTGATTGGTGGAATTGGTAAAACTTACTTCTAATTACAAAAAGATAATCTGTCAGTCTCTTGACTCTTTTCTACCACTCACTACCATTTTCCATGTATGAAAACATAAATATTTCATGCAAAGAGCTTTCTTTTTCTTTATTTCTGTTACTATAGCCTTTCCAAGTGTTCAGGAAGCTTTAAGTAAGGTGCAGCTTTTGTTGTAGTCACTGCAGAACAAATCCTACTTTACTGTATTTCAGAGAGCTATAGAATAGGTAGGTCACATAATGGTAACTCATAGTTCGTTTTTGGCTTAGTATATTGTGTGGATTCACACATTGTGGCTTAGAATTATACTGTTGTTTTTAAATCCTGGCTTAAACATAGATTTTAAATTCAGCCAAGACATGCTTGATTCAATGAGATTCAAGCAAATCTATTGCATTTTGTTCCTGGATTTGCAAACACCCTTCTCTGTCTGTGCAAAGCTGCATTGCAAGAATCTGTTAGAAGACTGCTCCACTTGGAGTTCAGCTCCTCACTTTGCTTCATGGAACTAGAAGGTACCTGAGAGGTCCTCCAGTCCAACCTTTGCATGATGCAGCATTCACTACACTATCCCCAATAGATGACTATCCAGCCTCCATTTGGAAACCTCCAGTGAAAGGGAAGAAATCATTCTGTGTGGTATTCTATTCCACTAATCAATAGTTCTTACTGTCAAAAAGTTCTTCTTAATGTCTAATCTATATCTCAGTCTTCGACATTCCATCCCATTAATCCTAGTCTTGCTCTCAGGAGCAAGTGAGAATACCTCCAGCCCTCTGCAATATGACAGCCTTTCAGATATTTGAGGACAACTATTGTGTCCATTCTCAACCTTCTCAAGCTAGGTCTTTTAACCATTCTTCATAGGACTTGGTTTCCAATCCTTTTATCGTCTTGTTAGCCCTTGCTTCAGTTTATCCATGTCTTTTTTTTTCCCCAGCAGAACTGACCACAATAATCCAAGTGAGGCCTGACCAAGACAGAGCAGAGCAGGATGATATTTCCCATGATCTTAATTTTTTTTGCTCCTCTCAATGTTTCTAAACATGCCATTGACCTTGTTTTCTGATAGATCTCTCTCATTTAGTAGCACTTATACCAATGGTTGTAACATTAACAGTTACAGGAACACTTGTTTAGTAGGCTTCTGTCATATGATATAACACAAGGGTGTTGAAAGTACTGTTATCTTAAGTTTTCTTCATAAAACTTGAAGACAGTATTGCTTACGAGTAAATTAAAATGTTGGGTGTATTTTGGTGAGAAGTTAGACTATATGAATAAAATGTAACTTTCACCTCCAAGAGCAAGTATGAGATATAATTTTTTTTAAAAAAATTAAAACTGAACATCTAAGAATTTAATGGATATACAACTACAGAACAAGGTCTGTCAGTGTATGTTACATCTTTATATTATAAGCATTTTGGCTTTGCTTTAATGAAAATGTATAGATACTAAAGAAAAAACCCATTTTTAACTGTGTTTTTAGTAGACTTTTAAGCTGTACTTGATGCATGTCACTTATTTTGAATCTTTAACATAACTTATAAAAGCTACCCATCATATCTTCCCATTCTTCAAACAGCTGTTGAACTTTGGTATCGCGAACCAGCATGTACAACTCCAATCTTGAAACTTATGGCTGAGATGATGCAAAACAGGTACAGTTGTTCCCATTTAATTGCTTGATAGTTCTCTTAACTATGTCAACAACTGCAGGATTTGCCTCAAAACAAAATTTTGTATTACTAGAAACCATATTTGTGGGGATTTTGTGCAATCAAGCTAACGTTGAAAAGCTTCACTTACAGCTATATATTCATAAAACCTTTGCACATTTTAAACTATGTAGCACAATCCTATGCAAATTCATTCAGATTAAGTTTGATGAAATCTGTGATTTTATCTGTACTTTCCTGATTTTTTTCTGTTCTAACTCCCACAAAATGGGAGATAAACTACCTTGCTGGTCTCTTTGCAAAGATGCTTTCTTTTGATTACCATGAATATATAACAGTGGGTGGGGAATTCTGGCTGACTAGGGAATTCTGAGAGTCCTAGCATCTTAAACTTGCCAAGGTTGAGAAACACTGATATAGAGTGATTTGCTATAGTAAGCTAATCAGGATTAGCTTGATTAGCAGGATTAGCTGATCTCCTTGGTAGATATTCATATACAATGGATATATCCAAAGGGAGTCCAATCTACTTTAGCTCTGAGAAAGTATTCCATTATTAGAAAACAATGGACAATTTACTGCATAATTCCTACAGAAATACCCAGCAAGTTATCCTATCTTCGTATGAGTAATGGCTGGGTTTTTCTCCCCTTTGCTGAATTTGACTAATCGAACTTTTCAATTAATGTCTGACAGTTTTTAATGGGTCGCATAATGGTTAGGCTGAGAGGGTACCATTTAGAATAACTGAGTTTTCACACAAAATCTTGCTGTAAACTAAATGTGTATTTGCAAATATATATATATATATTTAAAAAAAGGAAATTCTACATTTAAATGGTTGAGCTAACTATTACAAACAGGTGACCAATCATAGTCAAAACTGAAAACAGTTTTTCAGTATTCTAAGTCAACTCACTTTATAAACTAAACATTGAATGAATATGTTTTACATGTAACACATCTTAAATAAAAGCCAGGTGATTGGGTGACTTTAATTTTGGGTGATTTTAACATTGACCTATATTAAAGAGTTTTAGATTTTTTTTAAAAAAAATCAAATATATTTGCAAATACACACACACACACACACACACACACACACACACATACATACATATACGCACATACATATGTACATACATACATACATGAATAAAGGAAAAAGGTACAAGAGAAACCTTTACAAATCCAAACAATTCCGAACAAGACAAAGAGGTATAAGATTAAGTCTCTAAAGGAAGGAAAGCTCATTGAAATACTTTGCATATTCATTATATTAATTTACTTATTGGTATTCAGAAAGTCTATATTGTTCCCATTAGACATCATCATTGGGGATGGCTTTGCTTTTTCTTGAGTTGTGTACAGCATTAAGTTTTACAGGTTAAAATGCATAGTACAATACACTTTGACATGGTGGAAATATGTTACAGAGTATTAAATTGTGCAATATGATAAAATGAAGTTGCTTCCATTATTTATATCTGCCAGATGTTACTATTTTGTACTTTGTAGAATAGAAAGTATTATAAAGTGTTCCTTATGCATTACAAAATCCTAGCCTCTGTTAGAGAATTCAGAATTTCTCGAATCCTAAGAACATTTTTCTAATTTGTCTATCTAAAACAATAAGACATTTTGTCCCAGTCCTTCATTTAGGAAATGTCTGAAATAGCAAGGGAATACATGGAGAGTAAGGCTCTGTCTACTTTGACTTTGAAACAAGTTTATTTCTTCCTAATAATTTCTTTTGCAACTAGTCCATTTGTCATACAGAAGACTAAAAAAACCCCCTATCAAACAGTCTAAATTGAATTACTTTCTTAGAAAATGAATTTTCCTTATTAACTAAATAAAGTTAATAATAATAGAGATGGTTTGGTCTAGTGTGATTAAGGTGCTGGCCTAGGAATCAGGAGATGGTGAGTTCTTGTCCCATCTTAGCTATGAATGCCAGCTGGGTGACTTTGGGCTAGTTGCACTCTCTTAGCCCAACCCACCTTACAGGATTGTTGTGTGGAAAATAGGAGAACACAGGAGCATTGGGCATGTTCTCTGCCTTGAGTTATTTATAAAAAATAAAGACAGGATAAAAATCTAATTTTATGACTGCTCCATTCCAGAACGTAACCATAATAGTTAAACATTTTGCTTAGTTATTTATATTGAGTTGTGTCTTAAGAGTAGTATGCTTCAGGTCTGAGTTTCTGCTCCTAATATCATTTGCCTTTGTTATTGCTTACGATGTAACACCTATATATGTTTCCTCTTTATCCTCAGATCCTGAACAAACTTTTTGTCCTTCTTTCAAAATCTTGTATACTTCCCCCCGCACATATATCTCCACTTGTATATTTTGAGGCATCACATGATATCTCTAGCTTTACTATTCTTAACTGTCCAAAGATGTCCTGCTCCCTGAAGCAATCTTATACATGCTTCTCCTTTTGATTTCCCAAAATGCCACAGCTCCTTCACTTCCTTCAAATCAATTCAGGACTCATCTGTTCCATGAATGCTTTCAAAGCGTCATCACCAAAGGAAGATAGTGTTATTTCTATTCTCTGTAACTAAATAACATCTTTCTTTGTTCATCACTATCTCTGTTCTGTCCCCGTTCATGTTATTTATTTTGTCACTTTTTCCTAGGCACTAAATCCTTGAGATCCACATTTTTATTTACTTGTTTGCTTGTTTATCTATATGTGGCATTACAAAAAAGAGACAAGTTTTTCTCACTTTGTCAAAGTGATTGTTTCTAATTCATTTTGCCACGATATCCAACCAGGAAATCTAACTGTATTACTTGCTAAGCTTCACAATCAATCTTGTGGAGCTAATTTATATATTAAGGTTGATATGAAACATTTTTCCTGTCTTGTGGGAAGTACATATTGTCTTTATTTCCATCAGTCAGCACCCACTTCAAACTGTATTTATTTTTAGACTTAAAAGTGCTATATCTTCCCTGGAATCCAAATGTATGCTGGTAACAGTTTGCTGGGTACACAAATGTTACATAATCAAACTCAGATTCAGTTCAAGAAGTATCAACATTCAGGCTTACAGTCATGTGGCACCTTATAGCCTTTTTTTTAAGCTTGTACACTTCCCCAAACATAATTAGGGAGAGTGCATCTCTATGAAGTAAGTTTTCTTACATTAGAAATACCGTCACATTTATATGATGCTGACATAAGGCTGATATTTGCTAATTAAGCTATTTAACATTTACTTAATCAATTTATATTGAATTGATGTAGTGATTCTTCCATTCATTCCCATCAGTGAATGAGTATAGAATAGCACAACTACTAGTCTTGTTTCCAGTTACATATATTTGAGAGAAAATCTGGAACATATACACTTATTCCTTCACCCCTACAAAAATTCTGATTAGAAATTGATTGCACAGAGAATCTATGGATAAACAGCTTGTTGCACATTCCATCAAAGTTGTGAAAGTTGGGACCAGCAGTTACACTAATATTGGGAATAAAAATGTTGAATATTCTCACTTTGGATGATGAATAAACCTTAGATTTAGGCTTAATTTGAACAAGTATTTGTAGAATAATGAAAGTTACTGTCATTCAAGCATCTGTAGTTGCTTCTATCTTTATAAGCATAATTCTTGCTTTTACATATAAATCATGATGCTTTATACTCTATATAATACATATGGTTACATGTTTTTGAAAGATTTGAAGCACATCTGTAGAGAAGGGGGGAAAAGCTTAGATTCAGGATTTTTCTTATTGATTCTGATAACTTATTTTTTAAAAAGATTAGGAAGATACGATGGAGATTTTATTATAATGTGAGGACATTAATTAGTGCATTGGTGAACTTCCCAAGACATTTAAAGGATTAATACACAGTAGCAAGATAATGCATACATAGATAGGTAGTATTCTTTTTGTTGATTCTAATTGTCTTTGTGTTTAGATGCCCCATTCTCTTGTCCTCTCCCTTCCCCTCCTTTCCCCATCTGAATCATTTCCGTCCCATAATACACAAATTGCATGCTTTGCCCATATGTTGTGATAAATGATTGGCTGGGAAAATGATTATGCTAGGCTAGATAAAGGAAAGCTGAAGAGAGAAGACAATGAATAAGGTAGATAGAGGGTATCAAAGAAATTATTGGGATGCTTTTGGAAGAGCTGCTTGTTTTACTAGAGACTAGTAGTCTAGATGAAATGACAAGAGACTAGAGACTAGATGAAATGACAAGCATTTGTCCATACAATCAAGTTTAACTCAAAACATACCTATCATTTTGCTTCTGTGATGCCTCACTGGTTATTTTTCTCTGCTTCTGTTAACAAAAGAACCTCACCAAGCTTACTGAAATCTAAATAGCTCCATTTTGGTTACATAGCTCTCATAATTCAGGAGTTGAATTACTATTGATATACATTATAAGTGCTTGTTTCATCAGATTATATAAAGATATGTTTCTGCTTTTTTCCTCAGATCTCAGCGTTTAAATTTTGATGTGTCATCTCCTAATGGAATTCTGCTCTTCAGGGAAGCTAGTAAGATGATTTGCACTTACGGTGAGTTTAATTGATGATTTTTTACATATAGTTTTTGTATACTTAATAGGAAAAAAGCACTACCTTCTAATTAAACAGAACCTGGCTTTTAAGAAAAATACTTGGATTCATGGATCTAGTTGTGAGAATTTATGGTGTACAATGTCAGTGGACAGCAGATCATTTTGTGTAGAAGGTGAAATACATTCCTGAAGAGCAATCATTATTCTCTATAACATTACAGTTGATTGATTGATGCTGTACTTATCAATTTGAAAGCACAAGTAAGCTACCCAGAAATATAACAAAGATTTCTACATACAACACTTTTGTTTATGCATTAAAAGAAAAAGGACATTTTAAGGAAGAGAGGAGGATTAGAAAGGAGGTTGAAACAAAACCTCTTTTTCCCATGTTATTTCACCTTTCAGTAGAATAAAAAGTGAGATATTTCAAAGGAAGAGTTCTGGAAAATAAAAAGCAAAACATGGAATCTTAAGGGAATATTTCTCCTACACGTGAACCTAAAAACATTGGTAGAAGTTGGCTAGAGATGCACGAGGAATGAGAATAGATTGCAATATTTTGTGTAGTTGCATTTAGATTAATTATTGTAAGAAAAGCAGTAGTTTCGTGTAAATTAGTCTAAGATTAATTGTGGATAAGACTTCTTAAATTAAAGTTAACTGCATCAAATTCACCCACATTAAAATTAACAGACTTACTGTAATTATTTCTAGGAAATAACAGTAATAGTTCAGATACGGTGCAGGTCTATTTCATAGACTTGTAGAATAAGAATCTTAAGAGTTGGAAGGAGCTCATTTAGGCCACTGAATCCAACCTTCCTGCTTGGTGCAAGAATTTTCAAGCATCATTAACAGTTGGCTCTCTAACTTCTGCTTTAACATGTCCAGTGAAGTCTACCAACATTGAATACTGTTTTGTTTTTTGGGGTTTTTTTTGGGATAAACGTTCAATTAAAACCTGCCTTCCCCTAACTGAAATCCATTATGGAGTGGTCAAGAACAAGTATTGATCATTTTCCATGTGATATAGGTCCAGAATGCTACCACATTCTCCTTCATTCATCTCTTTTCAAAGCTAAACTTTCCTCCTTCCTTTTTATACAACTAAGCTTCTAATCCCATAAAGATCCAATTGACCTTTTCTGAATTAGTTTAGTTTATTTGAATCCTTCCTAAAATGTGTTGTGCGCAGAACTGGACTCAGTATTCAAAATGGGATCTAATCAGTACAGGATGTACTGCAAGCGTGATCTCTTACGTTACTATTGATGCAAGTTCATTGGCTAGTTTTTTGCAGCCATATCACATTGCTGACTCATGCTCGGTTTGTAATCAACTGCTAAACGAGGATATTTTCCCAGATATCACATCATGTATTCTTCATTTCATATCTGAGCATTTGGTTTGCTTTCAAGTGAAGAATTTTACATTAATTCGATAAATTTCATTCTATTACTTTTAACTCATTTCTACAATCAATTAATTTTGAAATTTTTTCCCATCTTTTAGAGCATTAACAATCCTACACATTTAATAAACATTTCCTTCACTTTCTAATCCAAGTCATTGCTGAGAACATTGAAAACTACAGGATCTACAATAGAAATTCATGCTACTTTCAGTTTATTGAGAAACTATTGATGAACACTTTTTGAATATGTGTTTCAAGATGGCAACATATCTGTTAATAGCCATGCTATTAACTAGCTTGCTTAAGTAGAATGTTATGTACTAATTTATCAGCTGTTCTGCTATATTGAGGTATATTACATTTGCAGATTATAGATGCTATAAACTATTAAAGAAGTAAACCAATTGAAAAATGAGATAACATTAATCTGGCAAAATGTGTTCTTGACTAATTCGTATTAATCTGGTATTTGCAACAGTATTACAAAGTGCTTAGATTACTTTGTGATTCACTGTAGTATCCAGATACTGATCTCAGATTAACTGATTTGTATCTGAATCCATCTTTCCCTTTTCTTTAACAACAGAGGCAGTATTTGTCCTTTGGTCATCTCACAATTTAATCTCCAGGAGTTTCCAAAGAAAGAATATATGTTTTCGTTCAAACATCCATCATTTTCCTTGATATCTTAAGATGCAATACATGTCATATTTCCTGGCAGTGTTCTATCAGTCTCCTGGTTCAACTCTGTCCATTTATCCTTCTCTTCCCACTTATTAATTGGAAATTATATTCTTGTAGAGAAGATTGATTCAAATTAGAAATTCAGCTTTTTTCTCTTGTTATTTTATGTGCAGTTGCTGTGTTTTGAGTGCTTCTGCTGTTTTCCTCTCCTGCCCTTGCTCCAAGCTGTTGCAATTGGGCTATTATATTGTTTTCTTTTTTAGGAATTACCACTCATTTTGAACTTTTCTATCCATTAACATTCACTCATTATAGGATCCTACTGATTTCTCTGAATTTATTTCAGTCCACCTTGTTAAAGTTGGTTCCACTATATTTAGCTTTTCTTCTGTAAATAATAATTTCAGAATTTACATGCTGATTTTCCTTCCAAGTTCTTGCTATCTCCACTTCATTGTATAAACCTTCTCTATTGGGTAGTATTGTCCCCTTACTTTTCACCCAAATTTCTGTTAAGGAGTAAACGCAAGTTCATTAATTTAGAATTCAGAGTAAATATGAATTATTTTCAAATAAGGTGCAATTCTGCCTCTATTTCTATTACTTCAGTTGTCCCAAAGGTGCTTTTTCAGGAGGCCACTGGACTTTCTTGTTTTTTATTTGAAGATGTTTCACTTCTCATCCAAGAAGCTTCTTCAGTTCTGACAGGATAGTGGGGAATGAAAGAATTTATATTCCTTGCAGACACCTGGTCATTTCCATCCTTTTAGAGGGTTGTTGAAGGACTTGGAAGTTTATCTTGTCCTCAGGGTCACCTGAGTAGTGCTTCTGGTTCCTGTAATCTGCAATATTTTTTTTTCCTCTGGAAATCCGTTCCTACTCCCACACCATTTAAAGGGTGTTCAACCTAAATTGGGATGAACACAATTTGGGATGAACACCCTTTGAATGGTGTGGGAGTAGGAATGGATTTCCAGAGAAAAAGTTGCAGACTACAGGAACCAGGAGCACCACTCAGGTAACCTTGAGGATACAGATAAACCTCCTAGTCCTTCAACAATCTCCTAAAAGGGTGCAAATGACCAGCTGTCTGCAAGGAATATAAATCCTTCCATTCCCCACTATCCTGTCAGAACTGAAGAAGCTTCTTGGATACGAAGTGAAACATCTTCAAAGAAAAAACAAGAAAGTCTAGTTGCTTCCTGAAAAAGCACCTTTGGGACAACCATGACCTGGATGACTGAGAGTCTTTACAGACTATTACTTCAGTTCCTTTTATTTAAAAAATGTGTACTTCAACTCCTATTTTAAAACCATCCCATTAGCTCTGCCATTCTACCTGCTTTTTGCCTTTTTGTACTTTGGGTTTAACACTGAACTATATTTACAATTATTCTGGTTATTTGAAGGGGGAAAAATGTCCTCCTCCTTACATTTTCAGATGTAAGGTCTGATTGTATGTCTCGCAATCTAAAATTGTGCTGTTTTTTTCCCCCCTGAAGCATTGATAGAAACCTTGTGACCTTTGAACGTATTGGTTAGATCCTAGATGGCCTATTGAGACTGTTCCATTTTCAATCCCAGTGACAACTCCCTGAATGCTTGGAATTTTAACTCCCATAATCCTTGCTTTGCTAGCCTGGATCTGAACAATCTGGAAGTAATTAGGCTTAACAGGTATATCTAAATGGAGCAAATACAACAGATATTGGCAAAACAGGGTGAAAAAGATTTGTTCTAGAACCTAATAAACTACATTGCTCTAGGTTTTGTTTTTTAATTCATCCACCTCACAGTTTTGGAAGACTGACAGAAAAATAATATTTTCAATATGCTGTATTTTATTTATCTACATTCTGTCATGATATACTTTGATGTAAGTTTTTAATTTTGTTGCAGCATTCAGCTGTTCTAGCAGTTACTGTTCAGGGTCAGCCTCAAGGTTAGCCACAGTAGCACAGAACAATTTCCTGTTCTCATAGACCAGGTAACATTTGGATGAGGATTACATTTTACCACTTTTCCAGTAGCCGGGGACATTATTTCTAATGAGCTTTAAATTGCTTCTAGAACATCTATTGTGTGAAACGTAGTGTTGTAATCCATTCTACTCTTCTAGCTTAATATCATGTATCTTTTTAAAGAAAAGGTTATTTGTTGCTGTCTAATAAGTATTATTAATTTTTAATCAATTGTTCATTTTCAATAATGGAACATACTTTATATCCATTGCTTGTTCTATTTAGAGCATTCATAGCAATGGTAGTGACATTTTGCAGATATATAGATGCTGGCAGATTTTACAGTAGTAAGCAATAGTGTTACATATTTTAAAAGCATACAGACACGTATTTCCCTCTTTTTTAACGATAGTTCAATCATAACAATTTTATTTTAATAATACCTGCTTCTGGCACTTAAATAATTTTTTATCTGTTGTTTATAGAATTTATAATAGCATAATAACTCTTTCTAAATTCTTTCTTTCTGCTAAATAATACTATGCTGAATTCTGCTATATGTCCAAAAACATTAGCTGTTAAAAATACTCTCCACTTCAGAACAACAAATAACTGCTACAATTATGAGACAGCTACTGGAAAGTTCATCCCCAAGGTACTACAGCTGCTTGTGCCAACTGCAGCATTCAGTCAACTACATCATGTGAATGACAAAATCCAGTCAATTGAGGCAATTTCTACTCTTTGCCCTCTATATCCTACTAGAAAAAGAACTGGAGAAATACAGTGGTTTAGAAAAGCAACTGTCTCCATGACAAAACTGATTGCTAAGTCCATCCTACAGAATGTATCTCCTAAAGAGTGATTGGCTGAAAAACTCAAGTCATACCTGTCTCCTGGGTGAACAGTGTAGAGAGGCCGGTAATATAATGAAATCTGCCAATACTGTCCTGTTACAAAGATTTATGGGTCTCTGGGAAGTTCTGGATGGGGGATTCCGAAAGTGACAGCACTTGATTCAGTTAGTGTGATTGTGTGGTGCCAGTGGTATGGCCATTTAACTTTGTTAGCAGTTGACTAAGTTAAGTGTTGTGTATATAGATTAGAACACAGGGAACACGGTGGAACTTTAGTTTTAATTTTAATTTCTAGTAACAATTGTTTTCCCTTACAACTGGTCCTCACATTTGTGACCATCGCAGCATTCCCACAATCACGTGATCAAAATTTGGACATCTGTTTATGACAGTTGCAGCATCCTATAGTCATGTAATCACCATTTGCAACCTTCCCAAATGGCTTCCGATAAGCAAAGTCAGTAGGGGAAGGCAGATTCACTATATTCTTGTATATTTATCTGCCTGGTCCCAGGTCAAATAGTAACTCCCTCCAGGTCCCATCCATTTGAGATTGTTGTCTCAGAAGCAGGCTTTTTTAATAGCCATGCCACATTTTAGAACTCCTGGACTCTAGAAGACACTTATTTCCACTTAATAGAGGAGGAAAGAATGTGTTGATTGATGGTGTAGTTGTGAGTGCTTTATTACAGTATTTAGCTGGTTTGATTATTTTGTTTTGATCAGTATTCTGTGTATTTTTTGGACTATTTTAATGATGACATTATTAGCTACTTAGAGCTTTCTAGAATTGGCAGCATATAAATAAAACAATCAGACCTATGTCTGAAGAAGAGTTGTTAACTTTATTTCAAAAGTAAGACCACCTAAGGCTCCCAGCCAAAGATGTGCCCTTGGTTATTTTTGTTAGAGTTTTCAGCAATCCAGCCAGCACATAAGTAAATAAGTCAGCAGGATTCATGTATAAAAGAAACTTCTTTATATACAGTAATATAAAGCATAATGCATGTATACAATACCCATACAGCAGAAGCCAGAACCAGAACTCAGAATCCAGAAATCCAGAATCAGTATAATAATAGAAGTAATAATGCAAGGACAAACCAACTCTTTTATAAATAGCCAAGCTAAGCCATGCCCAGGCTTCAAACTGTCTGAGTCATCAAACAGTCCCCATTGGACCTGTTGCCATGTCTATTCCAATTCATGAACTGACAATTTGGTTGCAGACATTTAATTGCCCAACTAGTTAACCTCATCACCTTACACTATTGATGTTATCTAACTGAGTAATGAAACATCTGCATGCTAATAACCACGCTTGGAGAGCACCAAGAACTCCAATATTTAACCTTAAGCTACATAAGAGCCACGGTGGTGCAGTGGTTAGAATGCAGTACTGCAGGCTACTTCTGCTGACTGCTGGCTGCCTGAAATTTGGCAGTTCGAATCTCACCATGCTCAAGGTTGACTCAGCCTTCCATCCTTCCGAGGTGGGTAAAATGAGGACCCAGATTGTTGGGGGCAATATGCTGACTCTGTAAACCACTTAGAGAGGGCTGTAAAGCACTGTGAAGCAGTATATAAGTCTAAATGCTATTGCTATTGCTATTCTATTGCAGATAGTTCCAAGTTAATCTTCTCAGGCTGGAATGGGATTATAATAGTTCTCCCATATAAGAAGGGGAAAATGGAACACTCTGTTAACTATAGGCCGATTAACTTGCTCTCAATCCTGGGAAAACTCTATGCTAGACATTTAAATGAAAAACTAAAGTTGTACCTTGAAGAGTACTTTGTTTTAACAAATGCTCAAGCTGCTTTTAGAAAAGGCAGATCAACAATTTATCCATGTTACCTGGCAAGACAACTATTTGCTTCCTTTATAGATTTTAAGAGCCTTCTTTGATTCTGTTAATAAAACTAAATCTGGGTTAAATTAATGAATTTAGTTCCAGATATACTTCTCACATACTTAATACAGGTGTTACATTAAAATAGTCTAATGCTATTGGTCATGAAAGCCAGCTTGGGTGATTTCGGGGCCCTCATTCTCTCTCAGCCCATCTCACAGGACTTGTGGGGGAAATGGGAGGCAGTATTAAGGTATAATCATCTTGAGTTGATTAATAATAATAATGCCAGGTCGTTTTAAAAGACTCAAAGGATGGACAAAAATACCATGCACAGTCTAAACATCTGGCTGACTGTGTAACCAACAATAATAATTAGAGATGCAATCCCAAAATACCTGGAACACCACTTGAACACGATTGGCATTGACAAAATCACTGTCGGTCATTTGCAAGAGGCAGCTTTATTTGAACACCTTACATCCTGTGGTGATACCTTTAACACCATCAAGTAGCATCCACCTGCCCTGGGAAAGGATTCTATAGGTAGATAGAAATGCCAAATCCAGCCTAACATCTCACTAATTGCAATCAACTATAATAACAAAAGAGAAAGAATGCAAGACTAGAATAATAGAATAAAATAGAAGACAATGAATTGGAGAAGATCACAAAGTAGCAAGATCTCCAAATAGGAATTCAAAGATAAACTACCGTAACTGTTGTGGTCACAGCGATTTTAGTATGGCACATTGAGTGCCATACCAAAAAAAGTTGGATGGCACTTAGAAAATCTGCATATTGTCAAAATTTCCATCTCTCAATTAGGAAAGGCCACACTGCTTGGATCCGCATATATACTATGCTGGTATATTACGACATCTGAATTCTTGGGAACTTGATGCCAACAACAATTTAAAGGCTGTGATTTCATATTTTTTGTATATTATAATAATATTAAACCACATCATCTGCACATCACTCCTTAGAAAGGGCACGATATGTGGATAAAAATGCCAAATCCAGTCTAAATATCTGACTGACTGTGCAACCAACCATCATAATAATAACAATGGATGTTAGGTACAACAGAAAAAGTGTACTTATAAGCAACAAAATAATGAATAATGGTGTGAAATACGGTCGTATTCTGTCCCTAACACTATTTAATATGTAAGTCAATGATTTGGAAACTTTATTATATATGTTGATGACCACTGTCCATTATTAACCAAACGGAAAATTCTTCTTCCAAGTATTAGATTGGGTTTGAAATGCCTACTTGAGATGCTAGTCAAGTATTGCCAAAATAATAAATTACAAATCAAATAGAATAAAACTAAAATGGGGGGGGGTTGAGAAAAAAATCAAACAGTATAACTAGAAAATTCAAAATCGTATGAATACAAAAGTGGAGAATGTTAATTATATTTGCATTTTATTTAACCATGCTCTATCCTGGCAACATCATTGTAAGGCAGTAATTTTGAAAATCTACTATGAAGGCCTTGTATTATCCCTTTAGCAATACAGCTTTTTAATGCAAAAATTGCATTTCAATAACCCAACAGCAAATAAAATTTGTTAAATGTTAAGTTGGGTTCCACATTCTCTAGTTCTCCTGGAAATCAGGCAGTTCTCTTTGAAAGCAAAAGCTTGGCAAAGAACTATTAAGTTTTGGCTTCAAGCAGAGGTGGTATTCAGCAGGTTCTGACCAGTTCTGGAGAACCAGTAGCAGAAATTTTGAGTAGTTCGGAGAACCGGTAACTATCACCTCTGACTGGCCCCGCCCCCATCTATTCTCTGCCTCTCAAGTCCCAGCTGATCGGGAGGAAATGGGGATTTTGCAGTAACCTTCCCCTGGAGTGGGGTGGGAATGGAGATTTTACAGTATCCTTTCCCTGACACGCCCACCAAGACACGCCCACCAAGACACACCCACAGAACTGGTAGTAAAAAAATTTGAATCCCACCACTGGGTTCAAGCATACGTTTTCAAAAACAAGGAAGGACTGCTACAAGAAATCCCAATTGATTCCTATGTAGGTATGTCGTTTAAACAGGTGACCCAAAAGATTGATCACATTGGTATGAATCCTGATTATTTGTTTTGCAAGGATATGACTTCAGCATTTCATAGGATTAAACAAAGATTATAGAATAATTAAGGACAGGAATTATTGGCAAAGCCCAAAGTTCCGTATTTACTCGTGATTTATGCAATGAATTACAAATACACTTTTCAGCTCATGATACATTGTAATAATTTACATTTAAATTAATGTAATTAATTTAATAATTAAATAATTATTAAATTATTAATTAAATAAATAATAGTCTTTTCAAAATGCAGATTAAATGTGTTGCTATCAAATATACTAAACACTAGGTTTCAAAAGATCCCTAACTCTCAAAAACTCTCCCCGTCATAGTATTGACCTTGATGCAGTAAATCGTATTTTATTGCATTGTGAACTTTCAGTAGGATATTATCTAGCTTATTTTAAAATCAATGTCAGGAAGACATATTTTTAGATATGTTAAAATTTTACTCGCACATAAAAATCTTAACATTATAAAGGTAATAGCCAAATTTTTTACTATGGTTATAAAAGCAAGATCTTTAGTAGCACAACAGTAAAATTGAATTTTAAATTTATCAATTTTATTTGTTAAACTACTTTATCATAACATTAAATTTTAGATTACCTCTGTACTTTGCTATTTTGATCTTTTGGTCAGATATATGTGTGTGTGTGTGTATAAAGTAATTGCATCTGGGAATTAACTGATAACCAATGCAGGTCCTGCAATATAGATAAAAATACGGCAACTTTCTAAAGTTTCTAATAGTTTCTAAATGGTCTTCAAAGGCAATCGCATAATTCAGTTACTAGTGGATCAATCATCAGTAACTAAGTTTAAGCACATTTGGGATAAACACATGCCCATCATTCGACAAAAATTAAAAATAAAAAAAATTAATAAAACAAAAATAATTAAAAATAGTGAATTAACTAATTTAAAAGCAATTTAAAAAATAAAGGGCAGACTTGATGGACCACTAGGTCTTTTCTGCTGTCTGTTTTCTTTGTTTCTGTATAGAGTATATTGCAGAAGTCTATCCTTGGTTGATAAGTGCCTCATTTGGTGTAGCCATATTCTGTTTGAAGAACAACTACAGCCAGTGCACCCACTGAAGCCAGTAGCCATGACCAGGAGGATCTCCTGCTCCCCCTCAAGGGATAGTACCAGAGCTGACAAAATCATCTCAACTAATGTCATGTTAAGGAAGGGGTGGGCGGTGCCAGTTTTAGCCTATTCCATCCATCTAGTACCTGAAAAGCCCCAAACAAGACTTATATTAAATTCTGCAGTAGAAAATAATCTAAACATTCATCATTTGAGATATATGTTGTCTCAGGGTAGTTCATTTTCAATAGTTGGCTAAGCTAGGGTAAGAGTGTTTCAAGTGATTTTCTCTGGATATGTAAAACAGGATCTGGGGCACACTCAGTACTTTTTAATATAAAAGCCAATACCTCTATGTGGACATGTAGAAATCCACATTATAATCTTTGATATCCATATATCTTTAGCACTATATTATCATTATCAGCGTTCTTAAATAAAAGAGATTCATTAGAGACTTTGCGTTTGAGAATGAAGTTTATTTAAGATAGCACCGAAGCTTGACAATCATTATATTGGCAAAAGGACCAATGTAAGGATTGGCAGACTTACATTTATAGTGTAAACAAGTGAAATGTCTACATAGATAAATTAGTGATGTTTGGATAATAATGTTCTCTTTCAGAGATTCTATTGGTAAGTAAACAAATAGTAATCCAATCCAAACAAATAGGTAATCCAATTTCCCTTTGATTTCAGGTCAAACACTTTTCCAATTCCTATTTAGCCAAATCTAGATTTGGCCTTAAGATTGAAGAAGGCTTATTTTTTCATTCTTAAAATACTGTTTAAATTTGGCACATTTTTACTACTGATACTAAAAAGCTTTACCCCCTGCCCCCCACTCCCGGCAAATAAATCTCTTCCTTTAACTTACCATATTTTTCGGTGTATAAGACACACTCCCCCCCCCAAAAAAAAAGTGGGTGGAAATGACTGTGCGTCATTGCCGCTGCCTATCCCCATCATCCCAAAAACAGGATGCTCAGAGGCCGAAAACAGGACGCGCAGAGGCTGAAAATGGGGCCCGCGGAGGCGGCGATAGATGGCAGCGGTAATGGGCAGCGACAGTGGCAATGGGCATTGGCGATCCCGCAGCCTGGAACAACTGATGTGCGGTATTCTGGGAGGCAGATCCAACTGCCAATCAGCTGCTCGTGCTAAATCAGGATTTGCTGAAGCTGACCAGGCTGTTTGCTGTTTGCTGCAAGGAGGCAAATTGCTGATAGGCAGAGGCAGAGGAATATTTTTTTTTCTTGTTTTCCTCCCCAAAAGCTAGGTGCGTCTTATAGTCCAAAAAATACGGTATACAATTCAGTGACAACTACTTAATAGCAGGGGAATATCAAATAGTCCAAGTCACAGAATAACATCCTCCCTTAATTTGTCTTAGATGTACATCAGATCACATGATCTGTCCATTGATAATAATCTAGCACAAATATTCCAGTAATGATAAAAAGCAACAGTTAAATGAAAGTGCTAAGTAACACAGATTCTAGGTTTTTCAGTTACTTATGTCAGTTTCTCTTTGTTTTTCTTTCTTGCAAACAGGTAATCAGATCCTATCTCTTGGGACTTTGACAAAGGATCAGATTTATCCATTGAAACTCAAGGGTATTTCCATCTGTTACTCTGCACTCAAATCTGCCTTATGTGGAAATTATGTCAGCTTTGGCGTCTTCAAGTTGTATGGGGACAACCACTTTGACAATGTACTTCAGGCCTTTGTCAAAATGCTGCTTTCAGTATCCCACAGTGACTTGCTAGTAAGAAATTATTCATCCTGGGAGTCTTTATGCAAATTATGTATTACTACCACAGGCTTAAAATGAAGATAGAGTGGAATCTAGAACAACTTAAGTGCAGTTTATTTTTGTTTCAATTGCATGCATGCATTAGTAGTTCTTACACATACAATATTATGTGTAGTTTCATTAACTAGTTATGAATATTTACTTTAAAATATTTATAATATGTCATCAAGACAGTCACAGATCATCTATTAAGTGGATAATAATTCACAAACCTGGAGTAGGATTGTTTTTGACATTGTCAGTTAAACTTGCTGATATGTTGTCAATCAGTATTCCTCTGACATTAACTCCCATGGAATGATTTTAATGAAAATGACAGTCTTACAAACTAGTATCTGACAAATGAGGGGGAACTCTCTGAAGACCAAAACCTTACCACTGGGTCAAATAAGCTGTACATCTTGTATAGCACTGATTTTCACCTAGTCTAATAGGAATTACCTTGGTTTTTGGAATTCTCTCTGCAGTACTTTTACTCAAGCAAATTTTTAGGAAAATTAAATATATAAATACCTTTTAATAACCATAATTTGTAATTATCTAACACACACATAGTGTGTGTGTGTGTATGTATATATGTACATATGTAAGTAATGTAGATTTCATTAGTAATCAAGGTTTCCCAAGGCAAACAATAAAACTGCATTGGATACCATGTTTATTTGATTGTATGTCCCAAAAGCTGTTCCCAAACAGATGAGAAACAATGACAGTATTATTAAAGGAGATATACAAACATCTGAAATGGGAAATGCAATCAGAAGAAAAGGGTGTTGTTACTTTTTTTTTTTTTTACATTTTTCTCCTCCCCTTCATCTGAGTTGCATTACTGCTTATGATTAGTTGCATCATTGTATCCACTTTAATTCTCCTGTTAGGGAATCTTATCTTACTGTCTTCAGTTGACATAAAAACAAAGCATAACAATGATAAAATTTCACAATTGGTAGTGTGACTGTGAGAGAAGTATTTAGAACTATTGGAATTTTTACATACAAATATCAAAATAGCTTGGCAAAATACAGCAGTAACCACAAAGAATATATTTGGGAAAGGACATGCAAAATAGGCAGCACAGTACAACCGGATAAGCATTAGTAAGCAGCTGTGAAACTTTTATTCGATATTAATTTCATTTCCATTTTCATAATGTTGAGGGTTCCAGTTCAGTTATTGCAAAATATTTGACCTGATCAATTTTTATCTCTCTTAAGCTGAAGTAATATTTTCAGAATTATAAGGCTTAGATTTTTTTTTAAATTCAGTTTGCCTCAGTTTTCCTCTAATTTACTATTAGAATCAAAATTCTAAAAATAGAAAGTTTTTACTTACTTCACAACGGAAGCCAGTACAGGTCCGAATATGTTTGGATACACCTGGCATAGTTATACATTCACTTTAGATTTACTAGGTTGATACAGTAAAGGGAGCATCTTTCTGCCCCCTCTTCAATTACAATTTAGAAACCCTGCATGATTTTCCTTTCTCTTTCATATAATAATGCACCTGCAGAGATCCACAGCTATACACCTGTACATATAATTACATACATTTGGAATTTCTCGGTTAGTAAATACACAGGTATATGTATTTTGTAATTCTACTAGCAGTCTGTGATTAGATTCCCAGTGGGCATTTCAGCCCCTTACTGTATTGTGGCTCTTCGTTCTGTTGTGTAGCTCGCAGAAAAAATGGCTGAATAGTGTCAGGATTATGTTTGGTTTATTCTGCCTAGAATATAATACATTTCTTTTCATATAAAAATACAGTAGATAATATTGGTAAAACTCTGTTTCATTACAGTAATTTTTTTAATAAGCCGTGTAATTTCTTATTGCATCATATTCTCTCTTTCTCTTCTATCCCAAGCAATATAGAAAATTAAGTCAATCTTACTACCCACTTTTGGAGTGTCTAGCTCAGGATCACATGAGTTTCATCACCAGCTTAGAGCCACATGTATTAATGTATATATTTACATCGATATCTGAAGGACTGACTGCTCTTGGTAAGTACACAAAAGAAATAAACTAAGGAAGAATGTAAAATTATGCTAAAGCAGACAAAAGTAATGTGACCACAATCATTAGGTGTTTGATTTAATTACTATAACAATGCAACACATAATTGTTTATTCATGAGTCTTTTAAGACTAAATGGTCCTGTGTTCAGAAGGATATTTTTACGGACTAGTAGACATGGGCATGATCTTCAGCTAAAGAAAAGAATCTAAAAATGTATTATCCAATAATATTCTTTTTTCTTTTCAGGGTATTCAAATGAAAACACTCTCTTTTCAATGGAAGCTAAACAAAGGGTATATTACTTTGAAAATTTACTTGTTAAAAACGTGTTTTATGATTCATGTAGAATTTTACACTTTCCTAATGTTGTATTTCCAAATATTTGAAAAACGTAAACCACAACATGAATCATAAAACATTTTTACATTCCAATTACTTACAACATAATGCTCCATAAGTCTTAATACAATAAAAGTACACAACATTATGCAGTCTTCGCCAATGAGAAGCATATACTCCAGAACACCAATAATATAGTAGAGACTAAAATGCTTTGTTCCTATTATGAGGAAAACTGATCAGATGATTCATAGTAATGTGTAAGTGTAGAACAGTTTACTTAAATTTTCAATGAAATTATGGAAAATAAATCTACCAAAGATATCAGTATTTTTTAATGTGAAAACCGGTTGCTCTAAGCCTTGAAATAAAATAATCCGTTCATAAGAGATTAAAATCCTTAAGGGGAAAAAAGTCTATATTACTCTCAGTACTGATTTAAAAAAACAATATGCATTTTATATATATAATGGAGGTAGATATGCATGCATGCACACATACCAGTACATGCATACACGTATACAAACACACACACCAATTGGTTTATGAAGGACATCAATCAATATAATTTTGCAGTCCTCCCAAGTGATGGAGTTTGCCCTCAAAAATCAGTTCCATCACTTTTCTCAGTGACATTTTCTTACACTTTTCTACTTCTTTTGTCAGAAAGACTTCTCCCATTGTTTGTCTCCTAAATCCTTAGATTAAGCCTGTCACCATTGCTACAATTATTCAACATGGAAACAATCCACAAGGTAGCAGTTTCAGATTCTCCATTAAGTTAATATGTGAGCTGGGATTAAATTATGGGCTTTCTGATCCAAGTGCAATTCCCTATAAAATAGATCCATATTTTATGTAAACATAAAATAACAGTTCCTATTGTTGTGGTATTGGATATTTGAAAGACAGTTAAATGAGGAAACCAAATATCAGTCTTTTTTTTTTTAGTTAACAAAACTGTAAATACTATTTTTAAAACTTCAAATCCAGGGGTGAAATCCAGCAGGTTCTGACAGGTTCTGGAGAACCAGTAGTGGAAATTTTGAGTACTTCGGAAAACCGGCAAATACCAGCTCTGGCTGCCCCAGAGTGGGGTGGGAATGGAGATTTTGCAGTATCCTTTCCCTGGAGTGGGGTGGGAATGAAGATTTTGCAGTATCCTTCCCCTGCCATGCCCACCAAGCCACGCCCACAGAACCGGTAGGGAAAAATTTTAGATTTCACCCCGGCTCAAATCATAAAGTAATTGAAGTACACAAATAGTAGCTAATACTTTGTGAGTATTAAATACATAATGGCCTTGTGGATGTGCAAATGTTGAATGGTAGTGTAAGAAACAGACATCCTACGTTTTATTAGAAATGAAGACAACTGTTAGTCAGCATTTGTCGTTTACTAAAGTAATTTTTCTGTTATTTAATTTTCTTAACAAGGTTTTGCTGTTTTATCCCCTTGTCTTACCAAAATGTTTGAAATAGAATATAACATGAATTAAACGGAAGAAAAAAATATGAAAACCTACATCTTAAAACTTATTTTAAAAGAAATTGTGAATGGAAATACCGTGGGTATCATAGTTCCAGACAATGAATGCATTGATGGATTGATTTCTTTATCACATTTCTGTAGCCACCCATCTAATGCAAAGACTCTGGGTGGTGTACATGTAAAGTCAATGAGGGAAATCAGATTCACTTAATGACCACATGATTTACTTAACAATTGCAGTGATTTACTTAACAACTGTGACTAAAAAGATCATAAAACGGTGCAAAACTTACCTAACAACTGCAACGGAAATTTTGGGCTCTATTGGGGTTGTAAATCAAGGACTACCTGTTATGACACCTACTTACTAATCACCATGTAAAGCTTTTGTAGATTATATATTACCATTCATAATAAAAATGAAAGTTAATATTTTCTGCAAGCTATTATTATTAAATGTTAAACAGATTGGCTTGTTTACTTTCAAAGTTGAGTATTTTGAGAAGAGGTAATTTGGGTTTTGGTAAAAGGAAACAGATCAGAGAGCATTTCACTTAAATCATTTCCCTTCATCATAAACAAAACAAAGCTCTTAAACCAGGGGTGAAATGCTCCCGGTTCGGACCGGTTCACCCGATCCGGTAGCGATGGCGGTGGACGGTTCGGAGAACCAGTAGCAGAAATCCTTGCCCCCCTCCATACCCAGCTGAGCCACGCGATCATCAGAGGCTTTTTTTTTTTTTTTACGTTTAAAAGCATTTTTTCTACAAATGCTTTTAAAAGTTAAAAAAAAAAGCCTTTGATGATTGCGCAGCTCAGCTGGGATCATCAGAGCCTTTTAAAAGCAGTTTTTCTACAAACACTTCGGCCGAAGAGGTTGTAGAAAAAATGCTTTTAAAAGTTAAAAAAAAAAAAAGTTGGCCACGCCCAGCCAGTCACATTACCCCCCCCCACCAAGCCACGCCCACAGAACCGGTAGTAACAAATTTTACATTTCACCACTGTCTTAAACTGTCATGCACAATAGTGTTGCCACTTGCCAAATAATTCTTCCAGTTACATACATTTATAAAAAACTTATAAAAATTTTTTAGACAGCAACGCCTTGGTTCTCATGAAAAGAGAAATTCGTTGAAATATAAATTTCAGGTTGATATTAGGCATTATTCCACCTTTTTCTTGCTTGTTTCTCCAACAGCAACAATTGTCATTTTTCTCCTCCTCCTGTGTTTTCCTCCCTTTAATCTGCTTGTCTACCTAACCTGAGTAAAATGCAATAAGGATTCTATTCAGCTTCAGCAAATGCCTCTGTGTCCATTAAAATCAGAATAGGGGTCTTGCATAACATCTTCCCCTGTTACATTCATACAGTGAAAAGAAAAATGAATGTCACAAGCATCTTTGATATAAAGTTATGGGAAAATATAAGTAGCTCTTAATACTTAAATTGCATCCTCCTGAACAGATAAACCTCTCCACTGCACTGCTAAGATCACTTAAAGAAGAAAATAAATACGTACTTGTATGGTATCAGCATGTTTAGAGCGTTTTTAAGTGGACGTTAGTGATTTACTTTGTGTTATTCAATTTTCAAACAAATAGTCAAAGTATTGATTTAAAAGTACGGCAAAACATGCTTATGAAATATGCATTTCTAGATAACTTTCAAAGTGTTCATTGCTTTCCTGTGCGACCAAAGGGAAAGAAACTTGTAAGGAAAACATAATGGATCAGATGCTTCTTAATATGCACATAAACAGAGAGTCTCTGAGAGTGAATGGGCGGCCATACACATATTCTTAAATAAATAAACAATTCTAGATCTGTGTACAGGATTTTAACATAATTTAGAGAGAAGTCTGACGTAAACAAGAGAGGTGAAAACCTGATAGTTTTCACACAAACTAATACATTTATTTAATCTGGACTATATGTTTTCCTGCTTGCACTAGGGGATCAGAGTCACCAATTCATCCACTATGTATCTGTATGAAGGTTTCACTACAATACCTTCAATTATGTACTGCAATAGATCTGTGGAATATATTGGAAAAGAATCAGTGATACCCCTGATTAAATACATTTAATCTTGAACGACTATGAAAACTACCATTCCCTTTTTGGAATCAGATTAGATTGGATAGGGCTATTTGATATTGTCCTGTCTCTTCCTCCCCTCCCCCCCTCCCCCACCTGCTTGAATAATGATTCAACTTTAGCGCAAAGCAAAGTCAAGCTCTTCCATGTAAATGAATTCTAATAAATAAAAAAGTGGACAATTAAAATTGATCACATTATTGAGTACTTAAAACATTTAACTCTTGGGCAAAATGCACAATTGAGCATTTATAAATATTAAATCATGCTCTTTAGAGAGAGAATTGCTGTGGGAAATCTTTACTTGGATTTCCTTTCTTTCAACATCCAGAGTAACTATATCACCTGAGTATTTCCTCACAAAAGCAATACATGTATTGTAGATAGGGACACAAGTGATTACTGAGACCAACCATGAATTCTTTTTCTCACATTTTGTTAATACAACATTACCTTATCTTTTTGATATGCTGTGGAACAAACATTCCAAGGCCTAGTGCCTTGATTCCCACAACAGACATAGAATTCAAATGCAACTTTTTGACGCCAGAGGTTTAGCATTATTTTGCATTTTGCTTTTTGCAATATTCTGAATTTATACTGTATCTCTACATTTAAAACATAGCCAAATGCATCTAAATATTAAGAAAGAGAAATGTTATGAATTTTCCCTTGTTAGCTTTGTGTAATAATTGAATAATTGAATTGGACAATCACATACGCCGTTCCAAGCAGCATGGTATAGAAAAGACATGTTATTGTGGCCTATTCTGAAAAGGATCAGAGTGGATGTATTTTACAGATGAAGAGACAAATATTAGCTTCAGTTTGCATCCAGTGGAAATGGGGATTGTCAGAAATTCAGAGGAATGTTTCGTACGTGGTAAAATGAAGAGAGTCTTGAGACTAATTGTGGTTAAAATTGTCTGCAAAATCTTTCTTAATATCCCAGGAGAACTTAGCTAAGGAAAAAAAAATATTGCAGTGATGTTGAAAGAGAAGTAAACTTCAAAACAACATTTAGAAACCAGAACTGGCACAGATCAACATTCTGTGCCTAGAGGGAAGTTTTCAAATACTCACTGCAATATTGGCAAGCTTCCACTTATCGCAGTTTAAGGGGATACACTTAATTGAGTCTATCACATACCTTGCAATTCTCCTTCAGATAAGCAGTATTTTAACACTAATGCTTGTGCACATGTATATATCATTCACAAACAAAGAATCCAAAATCAGTAATACAAGATCTGAAAATAATCTATATTTGCATTAATCAGGGCTGTGGTTTTGTCCTCATCTGGAAGCTGAATGAACCCCTAAATATTGATAAATACACTTTTTATTTCTATTGCACCATCAGTATTCTTTCCAAGTTTTTTTTCCTTTCACAAATATGTGCTTAACTATACCCACTAGTATAAAAGAATGACTGCTCCTAAAACTAATAATAGAAACAATACTTTAGAAATCTGTGATGTATTTAAAGAAGTTTGTATATTCCATGAATGACAAGGTTGCTGAGTCTGTAAGAAGTGAATAGCTAGAAGATTGCAAAGTAGTTGCAGGCAATCACTTGCTAATAAGTGAAAAGAAATATGCACAGTTTGAATAGCATGTACTGAAACAATGTGATACAATGTGTTTGTGGTTCACACATGTTTTATATCAAAACTGCTGGCTGAGATGAGTATAAATATAAATAATATTCCCTTTAAAAATTGTCAAACATTGAGTAATAGTGGATTCTGAGATTGATTTGTATAACACATGCACAGTTATTTTACTTTTATGGTATTGCACAGAGGCAATAGTTGCCTATTACTGTGTTTCCCCAAAAATAAGACCCTGTCTTATATTTTTTTGAACCCTGAAATAAACGCTTGGCCATATTGCCATGTGCTCAAAAGCCCAATTGGGCTTATTATCAGGGGATGTCTTGTTTTGAGGGAAATAGGGTACCTTGCAAACTGTAAATTAAAAAACAGGAATTTATTGTTATAATATTTTGCTTTAAATATAGTAAGTAAAGTTGGTCCTTTGCTGTTCTATTTCTCACAAGTTTTTTAAAAATATGTTTTATTTGTATTTTCATAACAACCAAATGATAAAAATTAAAATATACAAGTTACATATTTCATGGGGGATGGTTGGTTTTCAATTGTTTTGCTTTTGGTTTCTTGGGGAAGGAGGGCTGGTTATTCATTTTGTTTTCCAACATTTATGTCATCTGGATATTTTGTTTTCCATATAAATGCAATTTATATTGTGATTTCTCTCCAGATTGTATTAATCTTTTGCCTTTCAATATTTATGGTGGTAGAGAAATTTGGGTCACTTCTTCAGTATTGGTATTGAAAGTATCTGTGAATGCCACAGGTATTTAATCTATGTATGTATTTTTATTCTGACCATGCAGATTAAAACTGCAAAAACAATACATTTTTTTCTTATTCCCCAAGTACAAACTCTTCAGAATTCATAATTTCATAGCAATAAGGAAACAGCTGGAGTCCTTGAATTTGTAACAGCCAGCAGGAGTGCGTAAAACCAGGCAGAACACCAGCCAGTAGGGTGTAAAAGCTCTCTCTGTGCTGCAGTAGAGTGAAAGATAAGGGATTGTCATAGCGAAATCTACTTGGAATATGTTATAACAACAGAGTAAGAGCAACAGTCCCATCTACCCTTATTATAGTTCTGTAATCCCATTTCAATGTAGGTTGTTGATAGTGAAATTATTTCAGAAATTGCAATGTTGTGTTTCCTTTTCTTTTAATGTTCAGATACGATTGTCTCCTCTAGCTGTTGTGCAAGTTTGGACTACATTGTTACCTATCTCTTCAAGCACATAGCAAAAGAAGGAAAGAAACCCCTGAGAATCAGGGAGATTTCCCAAGACGGGCAAAGATTACTGCATTTCATGCAGCAAAACTCTGAGGTGCTGCAGCAGGTAAACTCAAAAACACTATTTTGCCTTTGTCTTTCTGAACTTTCTTTTTAAAAGATTTTTTTTTACATTTAATAATGCAATTCTCTAAGTTTTACCACTGCAGTTACTAGTGAACCCATTCCAGTCATCCCCGTAAGTTCTGCATTGTCCCCCAAAGCATCTCATTTGTGTGAGTTCAGTGACCCAGGAATACATCAATGAACTGATGAGATTATAGAATTTTAGAAGCATTTACATACAATGGAATATAACTGTCTTTTGGTGGAATAGTCAGTGAAAATTTTGACAGTGAATACTGTAGTGGTGAAAAAAAGCATTATAACAGGCTGAAAATGTTAAAAGAAGCCTTTTTTAGGCCTTTCTAATCAGATAGATGGCTGCATTTTGAATACTGTATAGACTTATCAAAGCTTTTTGTATCTTCCCTATAAGGGCAATTGTTTAGGCATTGTGGCATGCACTACTTTGAATCAGTTTTGAAAAACTGCTTTGGAGCACACCAATGCATGAATAAAGTATTTGTCAGTGACTCTTTAAAGCAAATATTTTTGTTTCCAGAATTGCGAGGGGAAACAGAAGCAGCTGCTTCGATGAGTTGCCAAGTGCTTTATTATTGCTCTTTCATGCACTGAAGCCATATTTTGGAGTCAGATCTGAAGCATTGCCCAGTTTATTGGGCATATAGTTGTCAGCTTTTTAAAAAGCCAACTTGTAGCAACAAAAACTAGCATTGTTAGATGTCTTCCAACGAAGACTGGATTGACATTTAGTGGAGTTTCTTTAATTTAGATTTCTGCATTGAGCAAGGGGTTGGATTGAGTAGCCAGTGGTGCTTTTAAATTTAATGATTCCCTGACATTAAAGTATTTTCATATTATCTTGTTTTCAAAATAGTTTTTTTGCTAGAATAATGAAAATATCATGAGAAGATAAAACATCAATTGGAATTGCGCTTCTCTAGTACTAATAGGAGATAGAATGTATTTCGATAAAAGATTTAATGTGCTTCCAAATAACAGACGGGTCAGCATTTTAAGTAGATCCCTGTTAGCAAGGATCTCCCTGAAATAACTGCTTAAATTTATGGATGTAATCAAATCACAGTAACATTTGTAGAGTTCTCATGATCTTCAGTAACCTGAAGATTGTGCTGATGATGAGGTACCAGCAATATGGTTGCCATTTAAGTGTACAAGATTTATCCTTCTTATTTATTGCTGCGATTACTTTGGGTGATCTTTGCTTCTAAATAAATTGAGAAGTAATACATAGCATAATATTTAAGTATGTATAGGACCGTTATTACTATCCTCGGTGATTCATTGCCATCACTGTTTTATATTGCAACTTCCTGGAGTAATCACTCTATTCAAGTAGAATAAAAGTTGATGAGAACCTAGAAATGTATTTCACATTTGCCTGTTGCCCAGCATTACAACCTCACTCTAAAGTTCAGCTATGTAATCAGGAAGATCAGGTACGGTGGCCTCAAACCCAGATTTTCCTACATTTGCTGTTCTTATGACCTTAATGTTCTATTTTGTGTCAATGATACTTTGCAATCCTAAAATTTATAGCATATGAATAAGGTATGATATGTCTTTATTAGCTTCGCAATCTGTGGAATACATTATATTTAGTTTGAATGTAGGCTTTCAGGTACTCTTTTAAATATTTATGACCAGTCTCCAGTAGTCAGCATAAATATGATTTGCATTAGCACAAGTCACACTGCATTGAGTGCTTCTGATGTCAACCATTCAGTGTACTAATACCTGACATCATCTCCCGAGGTCATTGCCAATTTTGACCTCTCTCCTTCTGTACAGTTTCTCTACTCTCAGAAGCTCTTTTGAATTGATTTGAAATTTTGACTCTTCCCTTTATGAGGCAGTAAAATTGATAATTATTCAGATGGGAACTGAGTGCTGAGTGAAAAATCAATTCTACCCGCTCTCTGCTGCGTATAAAATTACTTCTGACTCTGCTGGTCTGAACAAATGGGCAAGGTAAAAGCAGCAGGCAGGAGTAGTAGAAAGACTTAGCTGGATAAAGCTAATAGCCTAAAGGGATGGCTCTTTGAGATGAGGGAGTGAGCCAGTTGGGGGCGGTTATCAACAATGATGGGACTCATTGATTATATGTTTACATCAGATTTCCATTGGGTTATAAATCAGCCCCTGAATAGAAATAGAACCCTAGGCTTTGCATCTTACCAAAGGGACAGTGAATTAGATTATTCTCATTTTCACACTCAGATGAAAAGTGATCCATTGATTATTCATCGGCAGGCCATTAAACCATAGCTTTAGAGCTGATTTGACTATCATGCAGCCAAATGAACAAGACCGTTGCTTCACAACGAGAGGTTTCAGTTTTCTAGACAGCTGTGTCTTGTAAGTAATGCCTAACCCTATTAAAACAAAAGGGTTATTACAAATTGCTTAACAGTGCTAGAAAACTAGGCCCTAATGACTAATTGTACTGTGAGCTTAAAGAGACTTGTCAGTTCTTTAAAGTGATGCAATGAAGCTAAATATTCTCCCAATTTGTCTGCTTTGATGGAAACACTGTTACATCATGTCTCTTTTTAAAGCAGGAAAGATGTGTCCCTAAATATTTGCACATCATAAGTGTTGAATTAATTGGGGAAAAGTATGCAGGTAGTCCTCAACTTATGACCACAATTGAGCCTAAAATTTATGTTGCTAAGTGAGAAATTTGTTAAGTGAGTTTTGCCCCCATTATACGGCTTTGCTTGCCACATTTGTTAAGTGAATCACTGCAGCTGTTAAATTAGTAACATGGTTGTTATGTGAATCTGGTTTCCTCATCGACTTTGCTTGTCAGAAGGTTGCAAAAGGTGATCACATGATCCCAGGACACTGCAGCTGTCATAAATGTGAGTTAGTTGCCAAGCATCTGAATGTTAAGTCACGTGACCATGGAAAGTAAGTGTGAAAAATGGTCATAAGTCACTTTTCTCAATGTCATTGTAACTTCGAACAGTCACTAAGTGAACTGTTGTAATTCGAGGGCTACCTGTAATTAAGCACATGAAAATGCATTTTAATACATTGCTACATGACAATATTGCTGGATTATCTGTTTAAAAATATTGCAGAAATTTAAGTTCAAGTATCCTGTACCTCATCCATCTTATTTTTGATTGATTAATAGCAACGTAGACTTATGGATAGTATTTCAGTGGAACTAGGGGGAAAGTACTCTTAAACTATAGGGCTTAAAAGCCATTTCAAATAACTCGGTATACTCTTGCACTATCCTGTTTTGCTATCCTTCGGGCTGCTGGATTATTGTTGTAAGAGTACCATGAGATCAATAGCTACGTGTAGTTTGAAATGGGTTACAGTTGGCTCTTTAAAGAGACTATCGTAGTATAAGGTAAGTTACAGATGGGGCCATCTTAACCTTTTGCAGCAGCAGAAGATCTATGATAGTTAAACAACCAATTGGCATTATTCTTATGAGGATAAAGAAGACCTAATAATAGAATTGAGACAGATCACAAATGTTGATGAAGTTCCTCCACAGTTTCACACCAACTGACGGCTAATTTATGTCCATACGAAGTTGAGATAAATCAAAGGAGGAAAGGAAAGTTGACAATAGATAATGGTACAGAATATCTCTTTGCGACTTCCTAGTGATTCAGAGGTATAGCATCCTTGGGCAGCAAGCCTAGCCAGAAAAACATCACCTGTGGGAAACTAGTGGCTTCATAATCCACTTTGCACCTAGCCACACCACTAGATTCCACGTAGTCCTTGCCACTTCCTCTTATTCATTTATTTGTTAGATTTCCCTTCCACCATTCAAGGGCAGCATGTCGTGCATCGTTCTCCCTCTATCATTTACACACACACACACACACACACACACACACACACACACGCCCGCAATAATAAGTAGGTTGAACTGAGAGAGTATGCCTGGCTCAAACTCACCCAGTGAGCTTCCCAGTCTGAGGGTCAACTTGAACCTACGATTTCCCAGTCCACCATTTTCATCACTGGGTCGCACTGCACTCCTCCCCCCTCCCCGAAGGAGTTATGCCTCCAGATATTTCAGAAGTAGATTAGGAAAAATGTCTTAACACAAAGGATGAGCAACCTTTGCAAATAATTTATGAGAGGGTTCAGTGCCTTAATATGATCACATAGCAAAAAATGGAGTGTTCCAGTGCATCATTGTTTGGCTCCCTTGGTTTATCCAAAAAGCTGATCCTCTGCTACAGTCTTGAGCCTAGAAATACTAGTATTGTACATGTATTTAGAAGCATTTAAAACATAAAGTGTTATTAAGAATTTTACGCAAAAGGCACTTCTACAATTTCAACATAGAACAGCAACTCGAGCATGGAACACATAGTAGGATTGAAAAATGCATTTTAAGATTTTACTGGCTTTATCGGCCAGTTTTATTGATGAAATGAAATCTAAATAGAAAGCATGTGGGATTGCTGTTACTTGCATAAATGAAACTATACATTCTCTGTAAATAAATGAAAGGACATACACACTTATTTGCATAATTTGTAATTTGGATATATGATTGTCTTTTGCTTCGTATTCCTATCAGTCTCACTTTTTAGTGCTAATGTTTTATTTTGCAGTGCAGTGAAACATGGTCTATTTAAACATTTGTCAGCTTGTTTGTTCTTTTGTTAAAAATGCTTCAGTTTCTATAAAGATTAAACAAAAGTCAGTGCCGTCCAACTGTTCTTTAAAAAAAAAAAAGCCTTAAATTTTAATCAACTAACGTTTGAGTAGCCTGTATAAACTGTAACTCTTACAAGTTGCTATGATGTAAATAGAAACTTTGTTAATCTTTACTGTGCAATTTAATTTTTTTTTAAAAAGTGAAAATACACATTTTCACTTCATGCATCTCATATTTCAATTTAGTCTTACTCAGCTACCCCTCTTTATGGTAGCTCATATTTTTACAGTTTCTAATACTGCATGGTTTGTTCTTTGCAATTAAAGTTCAGGCTGCTCTTAGTGATAGTAAACTGAGTGAAGTAGCAGCATACCAAGTTTATCAAGCAATTAAAAATTAGTCTGCCTTACCAGGCAAAACACTAATATAGGGATTGTAGTGTTTCACTGTGATCTTTTTCAAAATTAGTAAAATTTCGACTGAAATGTTCAGTGCCCCTTATATTTTGTGGCTGTCTTTATTATTCCCACCCCCCCTCAGGGGAGAGGGGAAAATGCCAGCATGATAGAGTGACTGGTTTTTTTTTAAGTAGTGAAACCTTTTCAGCTGACATTTGTAGTTGCTTCTGCACTAAACTGCCATTCAGTTAGATAGCTTCACTAGCATTTGACAGAAATGGGAATGGGACAGAGTGGTAATAATAGATAATTAATATATGCACAATAGGTCATCTGCATTGGTGTGTAGCAATTATGTGACTTTGAAGAAAGCTTTACTTTAAAAACCAAATCAAACTAAAATATGTGTATGTATACTATCCTAGGTTGAGCAGAAATTACAACTGTATGAGCTTACATAAAGAAGAGAGTGATGTCAGTCCAGGTTCTCTTCTAAATTGGGGATGTTCTCCCTGCTTTTTAATATTACTATACACAACATTGGAGTTAGGTTAGAAAATTATGCCATGAATTCCCATGAAGCTCAGTCCAAAAAGATGTTCCTTAGACTAAGAAAAAAAGATGTAATTCTCATACTTGAGATAATGGGGGGAAATCGGTGGGTAAACTTTCACATATTTAAATTAAAGTAAAGAAACATAATACTGTAAGCCTTAAAACCCAAAAAGTCAGTTGCATCTTTGGATGCTTAATAATCTTTGGATGGCAGCTTTTACTTGTTTAGATTATTGTATCTCTGTTTAAAATTTTATCGGATTTAATTATGTAAACCAGTGTTATCATTTTTTTTTAAAAAAAATGAAGAATAAAAATATAACAGCTATGGGCCAAATCAGCTGAGATTTGAGTGATTACAGAACCAGAAAAAGCACCATATTGAATGAACTAAAATTCAATCCCAATGCCATTTATTTTATTGTTTGACATTAATTTGGGCTTTTCAGCTATTGATTGATAGTTTAATAACATCAATAATTTTAAAGAAACTAACCTTGACAATACATGTAAATTGTTATAAATTGATTGTTCTACTTTTGCACTTAAAACAATTTACATTTCTTACTCATCTTGATAGAGTAACCCTGTATACAAAACAATACTTCCAGAAGCTTTGATGCAGATATAAGGCAAATGTCTTTCAACTTATGCAAAAACTTGGGTAAAAATTACAACATACCTAAATGATGAGCACAAAGGTTTACAGAATAATCTATTTTATTCCAAAGTCTTTTTGTGGACTGTTCTAGCTACTTAAATCATTTGCATCCCTTAAAACATGGAGTTAAATCATTTTGATAGGACTATTACTGTCTAAATGAAGCATATGAAACAGTTAACAATACAGTTTTGTGGGCAGCAGGAGTGACGTTCACAACTGTGGCAAAGTCCATGTGGATGGAGACAAAAAAGTGTATAATTCGGCTTTCAAAAAAAAAAAGTTGCTAGAGGTGTCAATGGGACGAGGTGTACCCTCAGGCTAGACAGCTGGTGTCTGTATGCTTTTTGTTTATCAGTTTCTGGTTTTTTGTACCCTTTAGGCCCGCAGATGAAATAATTGCTCCTACAGGGTCAACTGCTGGTCGAAGCAAAGTAAGAAAAGACCTTTGCGTTCAACCACGTCAGCCGTCATTTTAGCGCAGCTGGCACCTGCTACTGGTGCACAGCAGGAGGGTTAAAGGTCAAAGAGGCAGTTGTTCTAAACTCAGTGATGGCTTAAAGGGACTTGTAGATTAATCTGCTTTATTAACTTCCGTATATTAGATAACTATTGCTGTGAATGAAAGCATGTCTTTCTGAATAAGTACCATCACCTCTTTCCCTTTTAAATTGGCTTTTGAGTAATGAATATTAAATAGAATGCGTTTCAAGGGTAATTAAATGAAAACATTAGGATGCTAGTGTTTGCATCTTATTTGTAACTTTGTTGCATATTTATAATGCACTGTTTGATTTTGATAGTACATTTGGAGGAATACTAAGTGCAAAGAATTTAAGAAATACAGTTCCTTCCTGTTAACTTGGTAATGGGAGTTTTGTCTATAGGTTTTCTTGATGAAATTATAATTCTAATAGGGCTGGCATAAAACAAAATTTGTTTTGTTTTAACCTGGGTTTTCTTTTACAAGTTTATTTCTTTCCTCTGAAGATAATGAAAAGTTTGAAACAGTCAAAACTATTTCCATTTTGACTCCAGAATACAGTGGATGTGGCCAAATGGCAAGTTGAACTTAATTGAATTCTACTTCAGCTGTTGATCATACTCCCCTGTTTTCAGACAACTTAACTGCCTTCCTCTAAAAACAAAGATTGTTATTTATTTTGTAAAATAGAAGAGATTTCATATTCAGTGTCTGAAAAACAAATTGCATGGGAAGATTGTATCTTTCATTCCTAGACAGTTTTAATTAGCTGACCATTGTTGAATATTTTTTCTGCTTTAAATGGAGCTGTTCTGTATAGGTAACATCATCATATAGGTAATACATAATCAATTTCTGATAAAAAAAAACTATATTAAATTTATGGAAACAAGTCTTTAAGTTACTCTTATATTACATTTCATCCTACGACCTGTCTCTTTTTCACTCTCAGAATGAGTAAGAGTTTAAAGTGAAATCTGTTGAATCCCTTAAATAGGGATAAGTGATCTATGTCTCCAAGACTACAAATTTCCCTTGAATATTTTTGAGTGGTTTTTGAACTTTGCCAAGTGTGATCCCCTACAGACTATTGTGAAGGAAATAAAGAGAGAAGGAAGAAAAAAAAAACTGGACAAATTAAAATTAAAACAAGCACCCATACCTATTTTTGCTCCTCTGTTTATAGCAATAGCAATTAGACTTATATACCATTTCACAGTGCTTTATAGCCCTCTCTAAGCTGTTTACAGAGTCAGCATATTGCCCCCAATAATCTAGGTCCTCATTTTACCCACCTTGGAAGGATGGAAGGCTGAGTCAACCTTGAGCCTGGTGAGATTTGAACTGCCAAATTATAGGCAGCTGGCAATCAGCAGAAGTAGCCTGCAGTACTGCACTCTAACCACTGCACCACGGTGGCTCATATCTCACCAACTTGTTTCTCAACCTTGGGAACTTTAAATGTTTGGACTTCAACTCCTGGGATTTCCCAGCCAGCATGTTGAAGTGAGAATCCACACATTTCTCAATGTTCCCAAGGTTGAGCACTATCTTAGCTTGTATTTATTGAGTAAGGCTCTGTAGGACTCCATAACCTGTGTGACATGCTTGTATCTTCTTTTGCATTACATAAACTATGCATGCTGGTGTAGAGGAGGACCCTGCTGCTGAGTTATGTTCAGTATCTGTGGGGTTGTATTGTCATTGGAGCAGCAAAAATAGAAGCCTTTGTGTAGTAGCTCACTTCATATGAATTCACAGAAAGTTAATCAACTTTTTTTGCCATGAAGAACAATATTCTGTTCTTTAGTACACATTTTCATGAACATCAGCTAATCAGAGGAATCCAAGAAGATGAGCACATTAGTATAATAGTTACAGTGAAAAAAAATATTCAGGAAGATTTAAATTCTTCTGTTAGATAGTGGTTATGCAAATTCATGTGGAATTATATGAAATGAAAAAGATTATGATTACTTTTTATTGTGCAATAAGTAGGTGCGATTGCCAACTTCATGACATCTCTATTTCATCTTTCTGATTAAGTATCTCAGCAGTCATTTTATGAGAATGTGCTTTTAAGTTGCAAGTTGGTCACAGGGCAAGTTTTAGAACAGAGTGTTTAAAAACAGTTTTAAAGCAAAGATACTGTAAGTGGATGCATTGAAGAATGCAAATTTCCAGCATGTCTCCTAAAAACTACCTTGCTTAATGATGATCCTTTGGAAGCCTCTCTGTTCAATAAGAAATTTAAAACTTAGGCAGATCTGCTAAATTGTATTAATCGTCATAGTTTTTAGTAATATTTAGTTGTATATAAGGAAATGAATAAGTTTAAAAATTGATTCCAAATAGGAGTCACTACAAAGTAAGAATTTACGAGATTGGCAGGAAAAGTAATCCCCACATTCTTTCTCTTCCTACTCTAGTTTTTAAAAATGTGTTCCACAATATTGTACCTTAATTAAGGCACAGCATTTAATCCTCAGCCTAGCCAGATGATGAGCTGTAGTCCAGAGTACCTGGAAGGTATCATCTTGAAAAACTTATGGTTCCAGCAACCTGATAAAGATAATCTTTCTCAAAACAATTTCTAATAGAAACATGTAGAGAAGTTCCTTTGCTATTATCATGTACTGAAAAAGGATGACATAGATTCTGTCCCCAGTTAGGAGTAAAATGGATAAGAGAGGTTCCAGCAGAAGTTTAGGGACAGATACAAAATTATTGGTTGTCTAAAATCATATTTTTCTATGACCCTGCTGCTAAGCCCATTATTAGAAAAGGCACGATAGGCTGGTTTTCAAAAGAATAGGCTGCCTGCACCTTTTCTTCTCTCAAGAGACACTTGTAACGGATGATGATTTTTTTTCTTCTTCTCATTAATCACATGATGTCCAAAGACACAATGCTCTCCAATCCCTGAAAATTCAGTGCAGACACATTGGGAGTAAGTTCAACAAAGGCTTATGCTTGCATTGCCCAAAGGAGAAAAATGTTTGAACAAGTCCTCAAGTTCATCATAACCTCCAATATGTGGGCATGTTGTGCACTGTGAGGAAAGGATGTCTGTGAGTTTTCAGGCTGAAGAATGCCAAACAGCAGCCCAATTGGCTGTTCACTGAATCCATTTTGCCATCAGTTATTCCAGCCTTGTGGGAGAAAAATCTGCACCTTAAAAATCACAGATAGATTGGAAACATCTGTCAGTTGCTTTGCTTACTCAAACATCAAGAGCTTTAGTGGAATCTTGAATAGATAAGAGCAAAAAGGCAAAAAAAAAAAAATATTCTGATGTTTGTGTTGCTTCACAATGAACAGCATCATGAAGCAACACAAAATCAGCAACCCAGAACTAAAATAAATAAAATAAAGCAACTTAGAACTAAGGAGAAATTTCCTAATAATGAGAGCAATCAATCAATTGCTTAGCGCATTGTAAGCCGCCCTGAGTCTCTGGAGAAGGGCGGCATATAAATCAAATTAAAAAAAAAAAAAAAACCAATAGAACAGCTTACCTTCAGAGGTTGTGAGTGCCCCATCACTGGAAACTTTCAAAAAAGAGACTGGACAACCATTTATCTGAAATGGTATAGGGCCTCCTGCTCTAGCAAGGGGTTGGATTAGAAGACCTCCAAGGTCTCTTCCAACTCTATTATTCTGTATCCTAGGCATGTGGTCCAATCAGGCACACCTCTCTTGACTTTCGTAAGAAGAAGTCTCAGCAATATTCTCTTGAGCTAACACAGCAGCAACAGCATTTAGGTCTTGTCTTACTCTAAGCTCTATCTCTCTAGACTTATTTGTACGTGCAGCAGATGGATTATAGCTATTATTTTTAAGAAAGTCACATTTCTATTTCCTGCCTCCCCATTTCAGTTGGATTTACTATCAGATTAAAGGCAGCTATTTGCTTTAATACCTTCTCAGCTCTTTCAAAGGCTTGCCAGCTGTCAATACTGTAGTTTCTGTAATAAAATGTAAGAGATGATAGAATACTAGCTTTTTAATCAGTAAAGAAATACCATTATATATTATTTGATAATGTAAACTGAGAGACATAACTAAGTCTGAGCGTTATTTTCTAAATGTCTTCCTGAATCAAGGAAGAAAATAATTGGGAAGTGCAATTATAATTACCTTATATCTGGTCTGATTTTTTTTCCCCCATCTCTTCCAGAGGTGGGCAGGTTTTGGCAGTCTTTTCTGCTTAGTTACGCAAAGGCCAGTCTCACTATTCCCTTTACACTGCCAGAAACACTTTGCAGTTGTGCCTTTTCTTTTCTCGCTATGATAATATCAGTAGAAAAAAGCCATCTCAGTTACATTAAGCTTACTTTAACCTCAACTACGCAGCATTGTGGGAAGAGTAAAGATTAAAGCCTTAGTGTGTATGTGCACCCAGAGTGCAGGAGTATGTGTCTGTATATGGGGACCCAGTTAGTAGTTCTGACCTATTGGCTTATGTAATTTGAGGATCCAAAAAAAGATTGCCTGCTGTTGATAGACAGTAATTCATTCAGTCAAGATAATGTTAAGTCGTTCTAGTAAATCTTTATCTCTTAGTCTTTCATCCTTTTAATTAGAGATGCTAGGCTTTCTGCATTCAAAATTTTTTAAAAAGTGATAAGCAGAGATAATTCTCTGCACACACACAGAACAAATAGATGAATAGACCAGAATTGGATGTTACAAAAAATTTAAAAAGAAAACTTATGAGAAATGCCATGTTCTTTCATGTTCTTTTCAAGACCAGTCCTTTTCAGTGTAGTTAAAGCTAAAGTAATAACATAATTTTAAGCAATCTGTTCATATGGTTTTACTGGGAATTCTGGGAACTGCAGTTCCAAAACATCTTGGAAGCAGGAAAGATGGGAAGTTTAAAGAAAAAAGGTCAAACTATATATTGCTTGCAAAGGATACTCTTCATATTACTTTCTTGCAGAAAACAAATACTCAAAAGTGGAGGAGTGACTGATCTTTTCTTTAAAAATACAGATTTGGATCCTGATTCTAGAACAAATCATTTGAGGAATGGCAGATTAGTGAACAGGAAAAAGGGCTGGATTGTCTATTTTCTCTGATCTAAATTGCCTTCTTCTAGCATATCTTTTCCATTTCAGAAAGGGATGTTAGCTTATATTTTTGCCCTACATTTTGTAAGTTCACAGCATTGTTTTAATGCAAATGCAATGTTTTTTTTAAAGAGGTAGACAACATGTTGTTTTTAATTAATTTTGAGGGCCTCTGAAGCTACAAGAATGTCTTGCAAGTGTTGAAAGTTAAAAAGAGGAGTTCATTTTTTTTACTCCTGTTTTAAAATCGTAAGATGTAACAGATTGTATTGTATTCTTCTTTGTGACAGTTTGTCTCCAGTTTTCGTGACATTTCTATGAGAGAAATGTCTTTTTTAAAATTAATCCTAACTTTGTCCTCCTTCCTTTGCTTATTCAAATAATCCACCATTAAGTCATTCTATTGTTAAACCAGAGGTTCTTTCATTAATTTGGGGGGAAAGGACAGAAACTGATAGTGATTGCTGTTGTTTTTTTCTCTTCTACTTCTCTATGTTCCATTGATAGATTTGCTTTCTGCAGAATAGCTGTCTGGCATTTTCTAAACCTTCTGAATTGCAACTCTTTTTGAACCCATTGTTTACTAACTCCTTCCCACTTACTACTGCATATATGTGTGAAAATATAAATAAAGTGCTGCTTAAGATAAGGACTTCTTATATCTAAAGTGGTTTACAGAACTTAATACACACACACACCGCCTCATTTGGCCTTCTGGAAGAGCATTAAGACCTGGCTCTGCCAACTAGCATGGGGATCCAAGAGTCGTATACAGCCCTTGGGGTGTCTGGTGCCTTGAGGACTCCCTCTTCATCTTTTAACAATATTTGTATATTTTTCATTTGTTTTATGCTCTCTTTTATTGTAAATCTACCAGTCATTTATAATGAGCTGGGTGGTATATAAATGCGATTGATTGATTGATTGATTGATTGATTGATTGATTGATTGATTGAAATCAACTCTTATCAGCTGGTTTGACTTCAAGATGACATAATGCTCTGTCTCAAGATTTACACTGAGAATTTTTGATTATCCTCAAAGAAATATTCTCTACTTTGGTACAAAGGATATTGTTTATATGACAAGTTACAATTGTACAAGGTAATGCAAGACGGAGTGCCATTTTTATCTTCATACACCCTAGAAACAAATGGATGAGACAAAGGTTACGGTGAGACTTTTTCCCTGAGTATTAAAGGTGCTAAATTAAATAATGGTTCCATATGTACATTCGGTTGGGTCCATCTTGCCCAGTATTGTCTGTGACATAGGCAACAGCTTTCCAAAGCCTCAGGCAAAGGAGTATCTTTACCCCTGAGATCCCCCCCCCCGCTTTTTTTTTTTTTTAAGTTGCCAGGGATTGAAATTGGATCTTCTTCAGTCTGCTAGGAGGGTTTTGTTTTGTTCTGTTTTGGTTTGGTTTTGCTTGTATTGGTTAGAAGAGAAATGTTTTAGCTCCGAGCTGAACAGATTTCAGGCTTGAAGGACCAAGGTTGATTGAATAGGGATTGAGTGCAAAATAGCAAGAACAATAGAATATAGAATTACACATTTTACATAAATGTGGAAATTAACATACAATTTAATGATCAAAGTATTGCTTCAGTACTTCGATGTTTCCATGTGTTGTGTATGATGATTCCATGTAATGGCATTAATTTGTCCAAGAAGCTTATGGCTAATGGACAGGTCAATTCCAAATTAATCTGTTTCAGGAAATATTTGCGAGAAGCCATTGTTACTTGCCTATAGATGAAGTGCTTCGTTTTGTTTACTGTGTATGGAATTCAGGTATGAAATTGGTTGCTAGGATCATAGAAACATCATCAGATACTCACATTGATACTACATCATCTGAGTCCCATCTATTTTCTGAAGTGCTGAACATTAATCCGGTGATCACTGGGGCTTACATTCCCTATATTATATAAATTTTTTTGTGGTAGAGGTGCTAATAACACCTGTCTCTTTCAACCAATTTTTAAAGAAAATTCCTTGAATTTGGGCCTCATTCAAAATCTACTTTGACCCGGTCCTAGACTGCATGTAATTCCAACCTCCCACAACCAGTGTCAATTGATTAAATAAGGTTGCCCGGTAGTGTACAATGTATGGGAACTATATGCAGCAGTTTGTGATTGATACAATTGTTAATATGTACTAATAGGGAATTGAAGAATGGAGTGCTGAACATATTAAACTATCTCATAATGATTTATATCATATGGGTCTCTATCCAAGCTCGCTTTTGAGGTCCTAAGTAGAGTTTTCCTAGGCTTGTTTGTGAACAGCCTAGCCTGTCTAACTTGAGGAAGTTACCCTTGGATGCCTAACACAAACTATATCGGAGTCACTCTGTGATGGAGATAGATGGTTTCTAAATACTGTGTGTGTGTGAGGGGTGGGAAATAAATATGGGCTGCTACTGAGACAGAGGTTTGTTTATGGTGATCAGTACATGAGGATCCACACTGCAAGAGCTGTTATTTTTATTTCTGTTTCAGCTAGTGATAGTTTGGGTGAAGAGCTTAAACTTCTTTGATAATTGTGAAAGATGACATATGACCGTGATGGCGAACCTATGGCACACGTGCCACAGATGGCACACGTAGCCATATCAGTGGGCACACCAGCTCAGTTCTGGCGTGCATGGCATGCCGGCCAGCTGATTTTCGGGCCTTCTGGGCCCACCAGAAGTAGGGAAACAGGCTGTTTCCTGCCTCCGAAGGGCCGGGGGGGCGTGGGGAAGGCCCATTTTTCTTTCTTACCTGGCTCCAGATCCTCTCTATGCATCTATGGAGGGCGAAAAGAAGCCTTTCCCACTCCCTCGGAGGCTCTCCAAAGGCCTAAAATGGCCCATTTCCCAACTCCCGGTGGGACAGGAAGTGACTTTTTTGCTGTCCCCAGCCTCCAGAGACTCCTAGAGAGGCTCCTAGAGACTCCTAGAGGGGCTCCTAGAGACTCCTAGAGAGGCCTCCGGAGGCCCTCCAAGGGAGTGAGAAAGGCTGTTTTCGCCCTTCCCAGATAAATAGAGAGGATCTGGAACCAGGTAAGAAAGAAAAACGGGCCTACCAGGCCATTGCGTGCCAGGAGCGGGGGGGAGGAGTTGCGCATGCATGCTCAGGGCAGGGCGCATAGAATTATTGGTGTGGGCACACACGTGCATGAACCTCCCCCGCCCCCCCCCCCCTCTCCTGGCACACGATGGCAAAAAGGTTAGCCATCACTGACATATGATATGCTTTTACATCTATCATACTGGATAGGAATGAGAATATCTATACACAGTGATTAAAAATACAGTAATCTGATTAGGCTGGAAGGATTATAAAATGCAATGTTAATAGGGTGCACTAGGGGTATTATTTACATGGTTGCAATAAAAAAAAATTGTTACCTTTCATACTCTGCTAATGACATGTTTGGCTTCAATTCTCCCACATATCTAAAACTTCAGTCTATTTTACCAGAGAAACTGACCTTTTTTCTGGAGTAAAGAGACCTACCTTTCATCAGGGTTCAATCCAGAGGGCAATGCTCAATTCTGGATCATTCACCTATGAAAAAGACAGGCAATAAATTCAAATTTTTCATTTCCTTCAGGTTTTCTTGACTTGTGAACTATTCAAAAACCTTTTATCATTGTTGCCTTCATCTGAATCTTTTTGAATTTGTTGGTACTTTCATAAAATATTATACTCAAAATTAGACATGGCATGTGCTCTCCCTCTCCAAGGTCTAAGTGGAGCAAAAGAAAGCTCTGTTATTACCTCCCTTACCTTGTATATTGAAAAGCAACGTACAATGGCATCTTTCTCCCCTCCTCTTTTATAGCAACAACATCAGAGTGCTAACTCAGGTTTAAAATGTTCCATGTTAACCCTGTACGTACATACACACGGAAAAATTCATTTGTTTCTAAATTTTGTTCATATTCTCCATTGATTACAATTTTTCCCGAAATTGCAGGTTTGTATCCAATTTAATTAGTTTCCTAGAAGCTATTACGAACTTGGAACAATGGCCTGCTACAACATCTGGATTGTCACTTTTCCTCTGAGGGGGCATCCCTTTTTGGAATAGCCCACCCTCCATGACACACCAGGTAGCCAAGCTAACCTGACTCTTAAAAACCCACTTTTGACTTTAGCTAAAGTCTAAAATCACATTTATTCTTTCATAATTTGTTTTTCTTTCTTGTTTTTTTTAAATATTACTTATAAAGAATATTCAAAACAGATTTCTGATTCAGGCTTGGTAAATTCAAATTATGATTCCAATAGAAATGAATTTAGGCCAGCTGGACAAATTATTCTGCTCTAAGTATGATGTGTAAGTTTGCCCATAGCAGTAATCTACCCTGGTTTTATTTCTATTCTGGCTTTATATTTTAGCCTGAATATTTTATTATTACATTCTGTCTTGGGGATATTTTCAAATAAAAGATATAAATATTTTGCTTACATAATTTATGTAAAATACATAAATTTACTTTTTGTGAGCATTCTGCTTTATCTCCAACACAGTCTTCTATGCAATTTATATTCCTGTTATTTTGGAGGCTGGTGTCTAAGTAAATGGGTCAGCACCTGACTAGTGTCTTTTTTTGCATCTACCTTGTGTTGCTTTTAATATTTTCTCTGAGCTAAAAAAAAACCCCAGTTTATAGTTTAGCTTGGCTAGTTATCCACCCTGTCAAAATCACAGGCCAGCAGCAGTCTTTGAATTCACATTTAGCTTTTTATTAAGCTCATAATAAAGGGGAGCAAAACAATTCTTGTGTGTAATGTTCTCCTCTTAAATTTATATATTTCTTTCAAAACAAACTACATTACTGGACCCTTCAGAAAATCAGGCAAAATTAGATGCTGATACACAAAATCAGATATTCATTCAGAACTATTTTAAATTTCATGGGTAATCACAGTGGGCATTTGATCTCGTAGGCAGTTGGATGCTAGTATTGCATATAAAAAGCAATGGCAGACTTTGAAGATTATGAATTCTGCTTTAGATTCAAGCCATTGATGCCTTGCCTACTATTGCCTGCTCTTTTTCCTGTAACAGCAACATCTTTTGAAAATGGTGGAGATTCTTTCCTAGACCTGAAATTCTTTTAACAATGAAAATGCTGTAGGATGAAACAAGCACTCTGTTTCACTAAGCAGCTTCTAAATTCTATATACCAGAGACAAACTTTACGCTGCTTATCTAAGATCAGCTGGAAATGAAGCCAGCTTTAAGAAGCCACCATCCAAATTTCAAAATAGGCAATGAAATTGACCAATACTCTGTCTAGACAGATGTAACCACAACTTCCAATTGTTGAATTCTTAATCTCTCCCACGTATGCTGAAAAGTAAGCACCAGTTACTTTCCTGTCGTTACGTAGGTCTTTGAAGACTTATCATTTCGATTTGCATGAGCAACAGTTTCCAAAAGACATAGATCCATACATTTGGAAAAGATCTTCGAAGTCATACCAACTCCTTTGCACTTTTCAGTGATCCACCAGTGGAGAGAAAAGTATCATCTCACTGTATGAGACTTCAGCTAGAAGGGTAAATTGGGATCATAGAAGAAAAAAATCTTAAAGTTTCTTCATCTGGAAATCTTCAGGTCCTAGTTGAATTAGTTTTGTTCCATTGAAACTAAAATAAAGAGGCCAAAGTAACTCCCCCCCCCCCCCATAAATTCCAGGGGGTTTATATGGTTTGTGTTCTTAAATTCTTTCTTTCTTTCTTTCTCCTCCTCAAACAAGCATTCTGATTCAAATGAGTCCCTCTTGCAGTTTAACTATTCCCAGTTTCATTGGTTCTGGTGGCAACGGGGCTCCATATAAATTGTGATGATTCAAGGCTTTGTGACATGCATTTGTGTGGGAATTAAAAGGAATACCTGGAAGACGTAAAGGTCAGCAGGTTAGTTTTGTTTCTCCTGCCTCTGGTTAAGAGTAGTTTGTAACCTGGGCTGGCTGAAAGTATTTATAACAAGTGAAAGGAAGCTTGATTCTTAGCAGTGTCTAGTACAAAGCTGGATTGAGTGGATCCAGAGAGAAGTTTAGGTGGCTAGCTAAAGCAGTGGATTTCTGGAGCTGGTCTTCCAGCTGCCCCCTTCAGGAAATGGCTTACTGGAGAAGAATTCATTTATTTATTTATTTATTTTATTTTATTTATATACCGCCCTACTCCCGAAGGACTCAGGGCGGTGAACAGCCACAAGATAAAAGTATGTCATACAAAAGTTAAAAAACATTTAAAAGTATATTAAATAATTTTGGCCCAAAAAACGAATTTAAAAACACCCAATTTGTATAAAACTTAAAAGCAAATTAAAAGGGAGAGTCAAGCCAGACCAGCCTGCTGGAATAAAAATGTTTTGAGGGCGCGGCGGAACGTGCGTAAATCTGGGATCCTCCGTATCTCCGAGGAGAGCTCATTCCAGATGGCAGGTGCCCCCACAGAGAAGGGTCTCCCCCTGGGGGCCGCCAGTCGACACTGTTTGGCCGATGGCACCCTGAGGAGCCCCTCTCTATGGGAGCGTACTGGTCGGTGAGAGGCTACTGGTGGCAGAAGGCGGTCTCATAAGTACCCTGGTCCTAAGCCATGGAGCGCTCTAAAGGTGGTGACCAAAACCTTGAAGTGCACCCGGAAGACCACCAGGAGCCAGTGCAGCTCGCGCAGGAGGGGAGTCACATGGGAGCGCCACGTCGCTCCCATAACCACCCGCGCGGCTGCATTCTGGACTAGCTGGAGCCTCCGGGTGCTCCTCAAGGGGAGCCCCATGTAGAGAGCATTACAGTAGTCCAGGCGTGAGGTGACGAGGGCATGAGTGAGCGTACGTAACGAGTCCCGATCCAGAAAGGAACGCAACTGGCGAATCAGGCGGACCTGATAAAAAGTCCTCCCGGCCACAGCTGTCAAATGCTCTTCTAAAGAAAGCCGTGAGTCCAGGAGGACACCCAAGTTGCGAGCCCTATCCGTTGGGGCCAACGACTTGCCCCCAATAGTCAGTGATGTCACCAACTGACTATATTGGGACGTTGGAAACCACAGCCACTCGGTCTTGGATGGGTTGAGTCTGAGTCTGTTTCTCCCCATCCAGATCCGCACGGCCTCCAGGCACCGGGACATCACTTCAAGGGCATCATTGGGGTGATCCGGGGTGGAGATGTACAGCTGAGTGTCATCAGCGTACTGGTGGTACTTCACCCCAAAACCACAGATGATCTCGCCCAGCAGCTTTACATAAATGTTGAACAGAAGGGGCGAGAGGACCGATCCTTGTGGAACCTCACATACAAGGGGCCTCAGGATCGACCTCTGCCCCCCTATCAACATAGACTGCGACCAGTCGGAGAGAAAGGAGGAGAACCATCATTTCATCATTTTCTCTCTCCCCCCCACCCACCCCCAACAGCTTATTCTCCTTTTTCAGATTTTCCACCACAGCTAAAATGGAATGACTTTCCCTAGAATCTACAATCTACGAGGCCTTTTGCCAAATATCCTAAGCAGGGTGGGTTCTACTTACCTTTACTACCGGTTCGCAATGGGGCCGCGTGCTCTTCTATGAATGCGCAGAAGCGTTCTGATGATGTCGGGGTCGGTGGGCGGAGCCTCCCGCCGGTTTTACTACAGGTTCTGTAGAACCGGCACAAACCTGGGGCAACCCACCACTGGTCCTAAGCATATTGAAGTCCAACAAGCTAAAGATATTCTATATGTAGCCAGAATCTGAGACCATTAAGTCTATGTCCCCAAATAAGGAGCTGATTTAAACAAATTATTGCTGTGGGGAAATATCCTATTTAAAGATATTGTGATAGAAATTAGTCAGAGATGTTCCCAAGGTTGTTGTTTTTTCAGGTAAATCACCACAATGGATGAATTAATAGATGGAATGCCAGAGCATTCATATACAAATAAAAGCAAGAAGAAGTATTTTTTTTTTATCTGAACTTTTGCGGTAGATTTAATATCAAAATAATGTACAAATGTCTTTATTTTTCCATAGACAAATTATTAAAATTATTTTAATATTGGGATATATATAGATAGAAAAGGCATTTTAGCATATTTCATACACGATCCATTGTATCGCTTTTTTACAAAAGCTACGGGCTTGCTCTCCACATGTACTGGCAGCAATAAAGTGAAGCCTTGCTTTTATTCTACAGTGTACTTTTTGTGCTGAAGTTTCAAGTAATCTTTGATAATTTCCTTGTTCTGAGTGATTTGCAGGGCTCCGAATATCTCTTTTCATTTAGTGAAACATGTTGTTTGACTTATTCTTGGGCAGTTATTACAGTCTGGCTTGCAGTGTGTGGTTAATTCTCTAGGGACTCAGTTCACTGTTACTTCTTGGCCTTGGAAAAATAATTTAAGATTTTTCCCCATTTTCTTTGTGTTTGATATTGGGTTGGATGCTTTATTTATAACAGTAGTATGTTACAGCTTAATGGACAGATTTTATAAGTGTAATACTCTAAACCTGATTAAGCATTATCTACTGTTTGTGCTAAGGGTACTGTACTGTCAATGTGAGTGTTCTGCCATCTTTGCTTGTTTATTTTGTACTGTTTCGGAGGCAGGTGTTTAAAATTTCAAAGCAAATTATGGACAATGATAAAAGTACCTTCAAAATCTTTAACTGCATCCTGCCCAGAATTGATCCGGTATCTCCTAATAGGCTGTGCAAATATTTATCTGAAGGGTAACAGAAAGTGATTACTGACTGATTTAGGAATAATCGTTTTTTTACAATTCCTCATCTATGAATTCTCTCTTTAACACTTTGTATATTCCAGAAGAGCTTTCCTGTCTGTTTTTTTTAAGCCTCATACTAAATAAAAATTCCAGCACTGTAGTCTTAAGATGTATAATGAGCATATTAAATATTTCAACATATACTTTTTCCTGAAGAAAATTCTTTCTTTCTTTCAGATGATGTCCATCCTTATGAACACTATAATTTTTGAGGATTGTAGAAATCAGTGGTCTGTATCAAGACCACTCTTGGGTCTCATACTCCTCAATGGAAAAGTAAGTATCCCATAGCTACAAATAGCACAAGTCTGCTTGTAGACTTAGCACTGGATTCTGCTAAAAAAAAAAAAAAAAAAAAAAAACTGAATTCCGTATCCCCTTTTAAAGGCATCTGAATGGAAATGCTCAAAAAGTGTAAACTTGAACTCATGATGTCCTGTTCTGATTGCAAAAGCTGTTGAATCCATTGCCTTCCTTGAATATGAAAGAAACATACATGATTTGTCTAAGATGAGCATCATGATACTTGGTATATGAGCATTTATTTCCACATATACAGAACATCACAAGACATTGTCTGCATTTTATAGCTGTTATTTCTATTATTTTATTGTTGTGGTAGCTCACCAAAATTTCCATTATATTAAGAGCTGCTGGGAGATTGCACATCCTCATTCATCTTCAGTAAAAGATCATCCATTGGAAAGTTTCAATCCTAAATCTGAGTGGAGGTCAAAGTAGGTTCTAACTGAGATGGGTTCAACCTAGTGCCTGTTATTATATAGAACAGAGGAGGGCAATCAGCAATTCCTTTGAGAAATCCTAAAGCTGAGATGTTGTATGTTGCATCTCAGAACAGTCTTGTTCTTCCGCAGTGATAGAAGGAAAATCCAATAATACAAATCAATTACTCGTGATAAGCAAGAATTAAAAGAAGAACTATAGATGATTGGTTAGCAGCAATTTGAATTTATTATGACCTGGCTGGAAAGTTTGATCTTCAATCAAAGATTGAAAGCATATTTTTCTTAAGAAATTATCATTTGTAATTTGATGTCATCCGGTAAAGTAGCAACTTGGCTATCAGCCCATACTTTCATATAGTATTCTGTTATGGAATTGTGATCTAATGTGACTATGCTATAGTTGATCAGTATTGCACAATATTTTCTCTTAAATGTTTCATATTGATTGTTGAGTAGTTCCATAAGATTGCAGATGATCTCACATACTCAGAGCAGCCTCTTCATTTACTCTTCTGCTTTGCAAATAAGTGTCCTTTTCTTTATTTTTATGGAGCAAGCAGGCTCACTGTATACCCAGTGTATGCATAAACCTGTTTTAATATTTTGATGTTGATATGTATTTATCCCAAACCTTTGGTACAGTTCATTTTGTTACTGTCCTGGGGATAGTTCAGACTCTCCTATATAATGAGTGTTTTTCAAAATGTTTTAGCATCCTCTCCTGTATTCAGTCAACTCCCCGCACCTGAGCCTCTCAAAGAAAACAGTTCCCAACAAAAATTCTGAAGTTTCCAAGTGACCATTAAAACGTTTGGGGTTTTTTAGCCATTGATACTCAGTCTTGATGGCTCCAGTATTTTTCATATCATTGAGTTTTGCGAGGGTTGCACTTGGCGTCTGGACTTCAAGCCGAAGTTGGATGCCAGAAAGAGACCTGTTTCTTTCAGTACAGTACAATACAATATCAGCTATTCTGTACATGTACAAGCTTGCAGTGGATGCTAAGGGATTGTTTCTGATGATATTGACCTGGAGTGTTCTCCATACTTCAATGCAAGTTCTGACTTTATTCCAAATCTATTTATCTCTTGGGCAGTCACAAGTGGCAGTGCATTACTGCTTTGGAGAATGAATTGTCTATACAATAAGATGGTGCTGGGAAAATATAAGACACTAAGATTAGCAGCAGCCGCATACATTAAAATTCAAACTGAAATCCCAGCTCTGGTAGGAAACTAATAGAAGAAGAAAATATATCAAGTATAGAAGCGCCGTCTCATCATTCACCTGTGCTGAAGGATCCAATTTTAACCATATCCAATAGCACTGTCATTCATCTTCTTGGTGTATTATTGTGATTTAAATCCAAGCTCCATACGAGAAGCAGTTCTTTTAAAATGATTGAGAGGGAATAAGGGCAAATTCAGTGTTTAGAAAAAGTTTATGACATCACAATATTATCCTTTACAGATGGAAGCAATATTTCCTACTTTGGGAGGAAAACTAATCATTTTCTATCTGCCCTGAGTCACTGCATCATTATAAAAGGTGGAAATAAGTAGTCTTATGCATTCCCAATCTTGTTCTTGGCAACACTTTTGTTTAGCCAATGTCTCTGATTTATAGTATTAAATATTAGCCTGGCTCTATATTAATTATGTGGTTTTGATTTTAGCAGCTTTAGTGTAAGAAGGAATTAAATATTTCACAAGGAAATATAGCTGTGCATCCATGAATAGTAAGAAATATGAGACTAGCACAGTTTTCCTTCTTCTGGAACAATATTGCATTCTAATGATCATCGAGCAGGTTCGTTGTAAAATGTATCTGTAGGGCATTATTTATCTACAAATCCTGAGCAGATTCTGAGTTTGCCTGGCTTAAGAATGCAGTGCGGGGACAGAGGATTTTAAGAAATCTATTTATTGAAGATGTGGGTGACAACCAGCAACAAATATGCTACATGCTTGTAACATTCACTGCTATGATTCCTTAAAAACCCAGCCGTATGGTAATTGGAGCCAGTTTATTTCAGTTTCATTGCAAAATTAGATGCTATTTGGAAATACATCTTTCTCAAGCCAGTGGCATTTTTGTGAAAGTACATTGCTTGATTTCCTTCTGGAAAATGTGCAGTGACAGGGGGAAACTCTGCAATAGATTATATAATGAACTTTTCCATTTACATTGCTGACTTTAGATTATGGAAATTTATGTTCAACTGGAGCACACCATGTTGATGATGGGCTTGGTTTTTGGAATTGTTATTACTGCTATTACAGCACATGTACTAATTTTCAAAATTTCTAATCTAGAAATATTCTAGGATATTATTTCTGGATTCAGATTAGTAAATGTTTGCTCTTCTTTTTTAAACTAAGTACAATTACAAGAAGTCACTAATGCCAGGGGATAAAATGAAATAACAGAAGTGCTAAAAGTTCCTGTGTAGCATGTGTGCTATAGTGAAGCGCTCCCCAACCTTTCCAGTTCTGCAGATCCGAGAGGGGGGAGGAAGTGGATGGTTTCACTTGTCACTTGCACAAATGGAGCTTTACACTTGCACAGTCCAGTTTCCAACAAGCCGCAGCTCGATATCAGGCCACAGCCCTGGTGTTACCTGGTAACACTCCTGGTTTTATTATTGGGCTGGCACAGAGGAGATTCGGGTGCTGAATCTGCCTTTGGGCCATTCCTTCTTAACTCAAGCTACTGCAGAGGGAGGTTGTATGAGGAATAAGTAGATCTTATATGTGCTTAGATATAAATACATACCAAATAAAAAGAATGCTTCTGCTGTTCCTATTATTTAATGTGTAACATAAACCATCTTTTAAAATTCTGCCTCTGACTTGGTATCTTTCGATTTTTGTATGACTTAAATGCAACTAGCACTTTCTGGACTGTGCTGCATTAATCTTGTCCTTTTTGCCCTGTTGGCACTGAGATACAAGGGACCTACATATTTTCTCAAGCTGTTGTTTTAATGTGGCTTAATAGGTGAAAAATATCTATGTGAATGTCCCAGTGCTGTAAGTTGGATTAAATCATCTTGAGACATCTTTCCTGCCATAGAACAGTATCGTCTTGAAAAGCAGTGGAAATTAGGCAATCATTCTCCCCAAATTGAACTGCTTTGTAGTCAGGGTTTGACAATCACTGATCTGCTAAATTCAGTCATTTTTATTGTATTATTTTGCCCATTGTCTTGTCAGTACTTCAGTGAATTAAGGGCAAGTTTGATAAACAGCCAGCCTTCTGAAAAGCAAGAGTTCCTTCATCAGTGCTTTAGAAACCTAATGGAAGGAGTCGAGCAAAACCTGCTGGTAAAAAACAGAGACAGGTGAGCCAAACAAATATCTAAAGGTAAAATGATAAAATTTAACATGCATTAACTTTCATTTTGGGGGGTTATACAACATACGTTAAAAGCTATAAATTCAGATATGTTTTATTACTTATTGCATTTATATTCTGCATTTTCTTGGAAAGCTTAAGGCACTGTCTTGCGGTTTGGGGGAGGAGGATTTCACCTTTCTTCCACAGAAGAAGTGCTGTGATGTCGGTTAGCCTGAGAAAGGGCTGCCTAAAGCATTTCCAGAGAGCTTCATGGACAACTGGGAAATATTTCCTCAAGAGCAGGGGTGTCAAACTCAAGGCCCACAGGCCGAATCTGGGCAGTGGGGTGTTTAGGTCTGGCCCACAGTGCTGCCCTGGAAACAGCTTACTGCCCGCAGTGCCTCTGGCGAAATGGTGAAATCCAAAAATTTTCTTACCGGTTCTGTGGGCGTGGCTTGGTGGGCGTGGCTTGGTGGTCATGTGATTAGGTGGGCCTGGCCAACTTCACGTCACTCACTGGTAGAGCCAGGAGCTGCACATTCTGAAACACATTCTGCCCTTCTGAAGTCCCCAACGCTTTGATTTTCTCTCTGGCTTGACTGCCCAAGCCTTCTCTTGCCCCACTCTCCATCCTGGAGGGCCGCACATCCCCCCCACCAATCCTTCGCACAAACCACCCACCCCATTTCTGCAAAGGAAGAGCCCCCCACTTGCAGGGCAATCGAAAGAAGGTGGGGGATACTGCAGAAAAGGCCGCCTTCACCCAGGCCTCCTCCTGCAGCCAAGTGCGCCCAGCCGTGCGTGCCCTTTCCTCAAATGGACTGTGCATGGGGCGCTTGGAAAGAGAGAGCAAAAGAGGTTTCCAACCTCTGTTTGTGTGTGTGTGTGTGTGTGTGTGTGTGAGGGAGGGAGGGAGGGAGCAATCTGAAGCCGAGGCACCCAAACTTCTGGCTGCATCAAGGGTGGCTTCTGAGCAGCCCTGAGTCAGCCAGCTCCACCTCACCTACTCCCTGACTCTTGCCGTTCTCATGCCCCCCCCCTCAAGCAGCGGCAGGCTCTGCGGGACAGCAGGGCCTCTCATTTTTCCCACAGTGTGGCGTATGCTTGCTACCTCTGCTTGTCTGCTTGCAAGCAGTGATCTTCTCTGCTTCTCTCGGGACACTGGTGCAGGCACCATGCATCACTTTTCGGGGCTGAGCAGGGAAGCCGCTGTCACACCACTCCCCCTTGCTTCCCTGAGTACAGAGCTGAGGCCATGTGCTTCCTCTCCGGGCTGGCCACCGGCAAAGAGCCATGCCCCATGTGCAGCATCACCCAGCCTCCGGTGGGGATGGAGCAGCCAGCCCAGCAAGGGCTTGGGCTGGCTGGTTGGAGCAGCACTACAGCCGAGGTCCCCGCACCAACATTCACCAGCGAGCACAACTTTAGTCGGGCCATTCAAGCTGCCACTGCAGGGCCAGCCAATAATTTCAACAGAACCATGGCCAATAATAAAAAAATAAAGAAAATCAATCCAGAAATAACAAGAGTTACAATAATTTTAATGAAAATGTGGTCACCGATAATAAAACTGAATGAAACTACTAATACAACATTGAATTGTCCTTTGTCAAATTATTCTGCGGCAAGTTGGCCACGGCAACTTATCTTAGAACCTCCAGTAGCACCCCGAAACTATATACCTTTCCTTTCTAAAGGGATGCAATTATTTAAAATAAGTGGCTTTTCCAATTTCCCAATTCCATTATTCATCCACCTGTAAGATCTCTATCAGTATCTTATTTCATTGGTCCAGTCATTTTACCTAGAGACTTGATTCAGAATATGGACATCTCCTTTTATTCTACAGGACATGCATATGGGGAAAATATTACATTTTTAAAAAGTAAACCCCATGTGATTTCTCATTCTTTCATATTACATATTTATTATTATTATTCTGAGTCCTTAACACTTTTCTGTAAAGCAGCTTCCCAGAAGTTATATGACCTATTTTTGTTGTTCTCATAACATTTTAATGCAAGTGATAACATCGGAAAGATTAACCGCATTGGCACTCAGCAGGTAATGTAAGAAGTCGCTTATAAGATGAGTGATCATCCGGAAGTAGCTCTTTTTTTTGACAAGCAATGTTACTTTGCTAAAATATTTCATTGTCTTTCGAAGTTAAGTTCCCCCAATCCAGAGCCTTCCAGGAGAACATCTGAATAATCTCTGGCCATTGACCATAGTACCTCAAACATATGAAAGTGGTAGCTCAAAATATCTGGAGACCATCTAGGTATCCACTCCTGCCATAGAAGTGATACAGTGATTGCCTGGAAAGCAGCACTAACATTAAATAGCTGAAAATTTCTTTCCAATGGTGTAATAGAGGGTTGATGGCACCAGAGTCTAGTTTTTAGTTATGGAGAGAAAATGTATTAAATACATAAGGAGCAATCGTGTGGATTCAATTGAATCAGTTTAATTTGAATCTAGGCATCAGCAAAGATAAGCATATACCCAAGAAAGCACATTCTCTCATAACCCTTTTCAATTCTCTCAGTCTGAGGAACAGAAAGAAAATGTTTCAATCTTATTGTATCACCAGAAAATTCTGCTTTATGCTGTGCTTTTATTTTGTGAGATATCCTGAGACCTTGTCCTGGGTGGTAGAATAAAAATATAAATAACATAAATATTATTTTTTTAAAAAAATAATAAAACCCTATTAAAACAAAAAATATAACTCAAACCATGATGCTAAGGGTGTTCCGGAAACAATGAGATGGCTATGGCTGGTATGAAAAAATGGTGTGCCAGTGTCAGTAACTGGTAATTTCTGATCATTTTATAATAGATGCCCAAAAAGACATCTGTATCTTTGTTTTTGGAATTCTGTCACTTTTTGTTTGAGGGATCAGATTATATTATTCTAAACTATTTCACAGGAAAGATATTTTACATGTTACTCTTTGATTACAGGTTCACCCAGAATATGTCCATCTTCCGCAGAGATATGTCTGAAACCTTGCGTTGTGAGGGTGTATCAGAATCAAGCAGTACAGAAATGATGAGCTGATACAGAGCTGGAAATGTGTTTAAATAATAATGAACAAAACTTGAAGTTGGGCACCATTCTATATTGCTGGATAGATTCTGATTTTCATAGAAAATATTTTTTAAAAACTGCCTTTTTGTATCTTGGGCATAAATGTAAGGATTCGTAACACTGGGAACAATCTAAACTCTAATGTGACATAAAGAACCATGTTGCATTTCCTTATCCAGATTTCTAACTCTTTTTCTTAGTTACATGATGCAGAAACATAAATTAACCAAAGAACAAAATAATATTTATATTTCTCCCCTTTGAAACTGCAGCTGTTGAGATTTTCATTTCCAAAATCCAATTAATGCAGTTTCTCAAAATTTCTTTGAAGGGCAGTGATGATATCATCCATTTCTCTCATACTTTTATTCAAGCCTTCGGAATGACTGGAAGCATAATTTTGCAACTAGATGACTACGTGTACCCTCTTTTTTTTTTTTTAATGTTCATCTTAAATACATTGTCACTAAGAAAAATATTAACAGAATTCTTGGCCTAAATAAAAGTGAATGTGCTGAAATTGGTACTTTATAAAATTTACAAATGGGAATACATTCTTTAGTAGAATATTAATAAAATGTTGTTTCACACACATGCATCTCAGATATTTCATTCTCGGAAAAATGTCGTATGTGTTTTTAAATGGTAAAACATTGTATGAACAAGCTGTAAATCATTCGCTACTGTAAACAGCCACCCAATAAGTACGTAACACTCTTTTAGCCCACTAAAGTACTTTATTTGTGTGCCAGAATGTTTTTTTGTATGTTAAGCCCTACCTTAGAGAGGTTAACCGAAAACGAGTAGAACAACTCATTTCTCTTAATTCAAGAGCTGTGATATTAATTACTGATGAAATGCCCAAACGGCATGAAAATGTGATGGCAAAAAAAGAATTTTAGAGGCTGGCATCAATTGTTTAATCTTAACTCTTTTTCTTAGTTACATGATGCAGAAACATAAATTAACCAAAGAACAAAATAATATATATATTTCTCCCCTTTGAAACTGCAGCTGTTGAGATTTTCATTTCCAAAATCCAATTAATGCAGTTTATCAAAATTTCTTTGAAGGGCAGTGATGATATCATCCATTTCTCTCATACTTTTATTCAAGCCTTCGGAATGACTGGAAGCATAATTTTGCAACTAGATGACTACGTGTACCCTCTTTTTTTTTTTTTAATGTTCATCTTAAATACATTGTCACTAAGAAAAATATTAACAGAATTCTTGGCCTAAATAAAAGTGAATGTGCTGAAATTGGTACTTTATAAAATTTACAAATGGGAATACATTCTTTAGTAGAATATTAATAAAATGTTGTTTCACACACATGCATCTCAGATATTTCATTCTTGGAAAAATGTCGTATGTGTTTTTAAATGGTAAAACATTGTATGAACAAGCTGTAAATCATTCGCTACTGTAAACAGCCACCCAATAAGTACGTAACACTCTTTTAGCCCACTAAAGTACTTTATTTGTGTGCCAGAATGTTTTTTTGTATGTTAAGCCCTACCTTAGAGAGGTTAACCGAAAACGAGTAGAACAACTCATTTCTCTTAATTCAAGAGCTGTGATATTAATTACTGATGAAATGCCCAAACGGCATGAAAATGTGATGGCAAAAAAAGAATTTTAGAGGCTGGCATCAATTGTTTAATCTTAAAACCTGGATTAACACTATTCTTGTAGAGTATTTTGTAGAGCCTATTCACATCAGTAGCGAAGCACAGTTTGGAAAACAAGAGAAACAGTTTATGGAATGATACAGTAATAAACTATACATCGTGTGGCAAGCAGTGCAACTTCCTTTCAGTCATTTAATTACATTACTATCACAGACAGCCTATTTTACTCCACATAAGTAGAGCCTCCACCTTTCCACATGTTCTTGTATAAAAGATGAATTGCCCTCCAGTAATTCATGCTGGGTTTTTTTCCATTATTTCAAGGAGATCACACATATCCTTTGAGAGGGTCATTTTTCTTTTCACCTGAGAAATTAGCTTTAAGTAGCCAATTCTTATGAAAACATTCATATGGAATGTTTTCTACTAATAGATATTATTGGAGTCTGTAAATTTGATGAATTTGCACGTAGCATAACTTTGCATTTTAAGAAAGTAGCCTTTTTATATCTTATTTTATATCTCGGGCATCACTTTGCATTTTAAGAAATGTTCCTTTAATTCCATTAATTTGTGCTTGAGAAGTACTACAATCTGCAAAGTGGCATGGTTTCATGTTCCACAAAAAACATTGACATTTAAGCTTTGCAGTTGAAAGTCAGAATCTGTAAGCCTGTCCAGTTTTTCTTTCTGATTTTAAGTTATGCTAGACTAATATTGCTTTTACAGTAACCTTAGCAGGTCAGTATAGTAATTTTAATTCAGCCCTGATTTTGACTTAGACATCAAGTGCTGTTCCAAAATTTTGCTTTTCTTCTTTGGCAATAAAGTACATTTAATTTTGCATCCATAAATACTTAGGTCTAAAACAGTTAGGTCTTCTTGCACCCCTCCTGAAAGAATCAGGGAGGTTGGGAGGGAGCAAGTGAGCTGTTGCTTTATTTATCCAGCAAGGCATTTGGTGCAGTCAAAAATCTTAAACACTATTGTGCATCAACAAGCACTGAGCAGAGCTCAGCCTATTTCTAGTCCACACTGCAAGAAGAACCAAGCCAGATTTCTGTTATTTCTTGGGTGCAGTGGATGCATATAGGTCTAATAATCAGAAATACGTATGTGAGATCTGTTCATTTGCTTCTATAATTTGGTAGTTTGTAGCCAGTCTTTTATAAGAAAACTGTCTAAAAGGAATGTTGTTGTTTTTTACTGGTCAAGTTTGTGATACAGAGAGCCCAGAGATTATGGTTGTGTTATAGGCAGAGGAAGTTTATTTTCAGGCTTTTTAGTTGCCTGGCATTTGGGCTGCTATGTTATATTTTAACTGGTTTGCTCTCTGCAGCAGCTCTGGTTTTTCCTATGCTAGTTTCAGGCTTTGCTGTATTTAATTGATGGCTTAATTGCTTGTTTACCTTGCTTTGATTTGACAGATTTTATTTGCACTTTTATTGTACACTGCTGTGAGAGTTGTTAGCTATGGAGTAACTAATATATGTTAGACATTAGAAAATAATGGCTCTAAATATGAGAAACAAAGACTTTGATAAAATGGGTAATTGTGTTTTTGTTTGGCCATAGGACAGAGCAGAGGGGCTTTATGCTGATGGGAGTTTTGATAAAGAACTGTGGCCAAATGTTTGTCCCCTGCATAGTAGCCACAAAGATCCAATTTCCAGCAACAGTTTTAAATAATTAAAATTGGAGGTGGGGAGCTTCTTATCATTGACTTGCATTTGTTGTTTTTAGTAGGATCGGACATTGCATGCTTTACATTCTGAACTCATAATAATTTAGATCGGGGTGTCCAAACTTGGCAACTTGAAGACTTTTGGACCAACTCCCAGAATTCCCCAGCCAGCCATGCTGGGAGTTGAAGTCCACAAGTCTTAAAGTTGCCAAGGTTTGGACACCCCTGATATAGATTTCACACTCCCTCTTGAGACTTTTGCAAGTTGCTGGCAGCCTGACTTAATACCGTATGAAAATAACCTCCTTTGAGTGCTCAGTTTAAATTTTGTTACAAGTCGTGTTTTGTGATACACTAAATTCTGAGATGCAAGCCCAGAGAGCTGTATTCTGCCCAATTCTTGATTTCAGGGTATAAGTTCCCCAAATCTAAGATGTTTTTCCTTCCTACTCCTCTGATTACCTCTAGCTGTAGTACAAAGCCGTTCCTTCATGAATCTTCATTGGCTTCAAACATTTTTTAATTAAATGATTAAATATTATAAAATACAAAACATAAAAGTAAATAGAGGAACGTTAAGGAAGGAGGGGAAAGAGGAAGGGGAAGAGGGGAAGGGTAGGAAAAAGAAAAGAAAAAGAAGCATTGACCTCTGACTCTGTTGCAGTAAAATAAAACTTCAAGTCACAACTTTTTGTTTTTCCATAATAATATAAATAAGTCATCTCTATAAAAATCTATCAATTTAATCTGTAAAACCCAAGGTCAAAGTTACATTCTTTTCCACATCAAGCATGAAATTCAGAAGCGGTTTCCATGTGGAAACAAAAGTACTTATATTCTTTTCTTTAATCAGAGTAGTCAGTTTTGCCATTTCAGCCAACTCCATCAACTTCTCTCATAAATCTTCATTGGAAAGGCTGAAATGGGAAAAAATTGAGCTTCTAACTTCTCATGTCTTTGTTATCAGAAGAAAACTCTCTGAATATTCACAAATTGGTGAACACAACCTTTTATTGGTTTAAATTCTGGATTTAAGGACTTCCTCATTATTTGTTCCCTAAGTGTTTCTCAACCTTAGCGAATTGAAGCTGGGTGGACTTCAACTCCCATAATTCCCCAACCAGCAACCCCCTAAGGCAGGGATGGGGAACTATGGCCCTTTTATGACTAGTGGACTTCAACTCCCAGAATTCTGGAAGTTGAAGTCCACAAGTCCTATGGCAGAGGTGGGGCCATAGTTCCCCATTCCTGCCCTAATGCATTGGAATCCATTCAAGAGATTCACAAAACAGATTCCAAGTAACAGTTAATGTGAAACTTGGTAGACATATTTTGAAGTTTCTCACCCCGTATTGCAAATTGTGAGAATGAAATAGATGATAGGGAAATATACCTGTCTTTAGAGATGAAAATGAGTGTCACTCTCCTTCCCCTTAGTGAATGAATTGATTATTCTAGAAAGCACTCTTTCCAGTACCATATATCTTCCATAGCTATGAGCCATAATGAAGGGAAAATAATTGTAATGGGGAATTATTGTAAAAGGTAAGAAGTATTGGGCCATAATAGTTTCCTCTGATTTGAGCATCTCGGAACTTAAATTGAAACAGTAAATTTAACAAATTGGGATTTTCAATTGGAGAAAAGACATGGTTTGTCCCACTAAACACCTTAGAGCAACAAGATGAAATCAGACATAAGCCACAAAGAGAAATAACAAGAATCTTTTGTTTTGTAGCCTAGAGAATACAGTATTACTTGCCTGTCAAGAAAGGAGAATGCGGAGAATGAGGCAAATCTAGCTGCCTTGAGGGAAAAAAATTCACATTAATATAGTCTGCTTGCATAACAGTGTTTCAGAGGAATTCAACTCTAGGTCCATATTCAGTTGTAGTATCTTCAACTTGTTAATGTTTCATTCTGGTATGTGTTTATGGTGACAGCAAACCTTTCAAACTATCCAGAAATGCCATGCTTCCTTGCCATATTAAAAAATAATGGTGCTGTAGATTTTATGTATCTTAGTTTAGATTGCTGTTAAGAGCAGTGCTTTGATGATATCCTTCTCAAGGTTTACAGAAAAGTGTAATAAAATATGTAAGTTACATTTCTACAAACTCAAGGCCCATCATATATTTATAAGTGTGAGATCTGAACAGTATCACGATAAATAAACTCTAATGGATATCTGCACCATCCACTCTAATGCAATTTGCCCAGCAAAAGTGTTTGAAACGGAGCTCTATTTACTAGAGGAGAAAAATATGGCAAGAGAAAACGTCATATGAAATACAAAAGAAAAAGGGAACGCAGAAATACCATAAGTTAGCTTGCTGATGGGTAACTGTTCTTTCATAGAGCTGTACATCGATAGACTTGGAAAACAGTTTCCCCCTTAAAATAATTTGTTATTGAGATGCTTGATAGAATGAACTAAATTTCAAACCGGCTTTTTTTTTTTTTTTAAAGACCTTATTGACAAATTTTTCTACTCTTGATGCTACCCCATGTCTTAATGCGGTGCTGCTAGTTATTTCTATCAAGTAGCAAATCTGTGGGGCACCATTGTTTTACCTCTAGCCTAAATAATGTTCTACTGATTGATCTTTCACTGGTCCTGAAATTGTGACCATTCCGATTGCTAATATAGAGAGCATTTGCGGCAAGACAAATGAAAATCACGGCCAACAGATGCTTTCAGTTTAAAAAAGAATTACCTATCACCGTGATGGCGAACCTATGGCACGCATGGCCGAAGTGGCACATGGAGCCATGTCGCCTGGCACGCATGTCATCGCCTGTTCCTCTTCCGGGTTTATGGCGCACATGCGACAATCAGCTGGCCTTCGTGCATGCGGCAGTGCCAGAAACTGGAAGAGCTGGTCTTCAGTTTTCCTGCGTGATCATGCATGCTGGCCAGCTGATCGTCGCATGTGCATGCATGCCAGAAACCCGGAAGACTAGCTGGCCACCACACATGCACCAGAAACCGGAAGCTCATTTTCAGGGGGGGCGCATGCGCCCTGCCCCTGGGTTGCAGCCCAGATGAGTGTGCGCACGAGTGCTGAAAAGGTTCGCCATCATTGACCTATCAGATCCTCTCATGCTCTTCCAAGTATAGTTTTCCTTATTTTTGCAACTATTAAAATTCAAGCAGAAAGCAGCTCATACAGGTGAGGGACACTTAAGTCCAGTAGTCGTCTATTAATCACTTTCTTAGAGCTGCATTGGAGCTCCACAAATTAACAGGAAAGCCATCTGTCTGGAAGGGATGCAAATACTGGTGTCAGCACAATTTGACTAGTAAGAGGCCTAAGAGAAACCAAAAGAGGAGATAAGAATGTCAGGAAAACATGGTAGAAAATCAGAGAAAGGAGAGGTCATGTTAAATAATTAACAAGTGAAATTCCCGCAAGAAAATATGATGCAGTGTTCTGAATTAGCCAGCCACAGCAATAATAGCTTAAAATACTGGAAGTTTTCTTCCATCTTCCCATTTTTTTGGATGCGGGGATTGGACAAGCCTCTTGTTAAGGAGGGATAGTTTCCATCTGTTCATTGTTTGGGTAGCTACTAGTCCTTTTATCAGAATACAAAATGACTTACAATTAGCATCATAACTCATTTATCTTAAAGCCTTTCTATATGCGGAGGGGAAGGAGAAAAACATAACAGACCATCTCACTTCCAACTTGTCTCTTATTAAGTATGCAAGTCATATATCTTCCTGGCTCAGTCCAACTGGACATACATGTCCTTGTGTTATGGCTGGTTCTGTCCCTGGTCCCTGCTCTGTCATCTACTTCCCAAGTGGGTGCCTGTACTGTGGCAATGCTTTACAACGTCACTTTCATTGCCATATGTGTCTTTCTAGCTTAATATTGCTTTCCCCCTTTCTACTTAAGACTGATAGCAAGATGGGTAGATTCTGCACACTCCTCTCACGGATTTTCAGCAGAATAACGAATGAGCCACATACACATACCTGGCTTCCCACTACTTCCTACTTTTCCTGATTAAGCTCAGTGGCTTCTCATGGTGATCCATAATGGCAAAGCATCAACAAATGCTCGGTCTTACACATTGGCAAAAAAAATCAAAACACCAAATACAAGCTGGGTGGATACAACCTCGTAGATGACCCTCACTCTTTCAAGGACCTTGGAGTACTCATATCTAATGATCTAAGTGCCAGAGCTCACTCACAGCATTGCCAAAAAGGCATTAAGAGTTGTTAACCTAATCTTGTGAAGCTTCTCCGGTAACATTGTACTGCAAACTAGGGCATACAAAACCTTTGCTAGACCAATTATTGAATACAACTCGTCTGCCTGGAATCCGCACTTTATATCGGACATTAATACAATTGAGTGAGTCCAGAGGTATTTCACAAGAGTCCTCCACTCCTCTGCTCACAACAAAATATCTTATGCCACCAGGCTTGAAATTTTGGGCTTGGACAACCTAGAACTATGCCACCTACAGTCTGACCTAAGCGTAGTACACAAAATTATCTGCTACAACGTCCTACCTGTCAATGACTACTTCAGCTTCAACCGCAATAATACACGAGCAAACAATAGATACAAACTCAAAGTAAACCGCTCCAAACTCAATTGCAGAAAATACAACTTCAGCAACAGAGTGGTCAATGCCTGGAATGCACTACCTGACTCTGTTGTTACATCCTCAAACCCCCATAACTTTAACCTTAGACTGTCTACTGTTGACCTCACCCCATTCCTAAGAGGTCTCTAAGGGGCATGCATAAGCGCACCGGCGTGCCCACCGTCCCTGTTCTACTGTTCCCATTTATTCGTACCCATTTCCTGTGTTCATATCCATGTTTATACTTATTCCTGTTATCTCGTACATGTTTTACAAAATAAATAAAATAAATAAATACAAATAAATCTGTCCCCTGTGAGAACATGCCAAAATAGCAGATCATTGGGAAAACCAATTTGTGCTCTGTGGGCTGCACTTTTTACAATAGAATCTTGCAGCACATAGCAGATAGTCACTTGCTTTGCTTTACAATGAAACAACTGGGAAAGTGTCACTTTTAGTATCTTCAGGCCATCCACTAAGCTAATGATAGAAATAAGGATGGGCAATTGAAGGTTGTATGAATACCTCTGAAGAGAAGGAAGAGCCATAGAAAGCAGAAGAATGATGCAAGATGGGCCAGGTTAAAAATGCCAATGAAGCCATTTTTCCCCCTCAGATTTTGGAATGATTGGATTTTTTAAAAAGGGCAGGGGGGTTGTTTAACTTGTTTTCCAAAAGGGCAACTAAACGGAGCAATATTTGGCAATCACGGACTGAAAAGTAAAGGTTGTAGGAGCCTCATATTATCCTGGATCTATGGGCAGTCTGTTGGGGGGGGGGGTGTCACCTATCCGTCCTATACGTTATAAAGTGTGGCATATTTCCTGCATCAGGAGGTGGTTAGACTACCTGATTCCTTCTAGACCCTATAATCCTTTTATGATTTGATGACAGCGGATGAAATCAATTGGTACCTATTTCATTCACAATGAATGATGCCTGACCATTTTCCCTTATGCTGTGAATTGGAGGACATTCTTCATTTCCCTAGTAATGCTATCCATCTTGCTGAGTCCTCTTTGCTTTGTTGCAACTCTTCAGAAAGTTCAGAGTAATGTAATATCAATTAATGTTCCATTATTATAAAACGTTACCTGTCTCTTTAAAAGGTTTTCAGGGTCTTGTTTTCACTAGATCATTTTCCATCTCACCTCACCATTTCTCTCTCTCTCTCTCTCCCCCCCTCTCTCTCTCTCCCCCCACCCTCCCTCCTCCTTCTCTCTCCCTCCCCCTCCTTCTCTCCCTCCCTCCTTCCCTCTCTCTCTCTCTCTCCCTCCTTCTCTCCCTCTCCCTCTCTCTCTCTCTCTAATGGGTTATGTGCATTCAGCTGAAATGTTATACTGTTGATTAGTATTTATTGCTGGCTTGATAATTATGCTAAGAAAAGGAAGAATACACTGCACTGAAACCAGAAGAAAAGGCAGATGCTACCAGAATCTGAACTGAAAGCTGGCTTTGGGGGAAGCTGTAGTGCTTTGTAGTTCTAGAAATAGATTTACAAAAAGATACAAATTATTACAGATAACAGAATTCTGGAAAAGGACCAATTCATGACTCCAAAAGAATTTTCCTTGATAATTTTGTCCAACAATAATATCTGAAGAAATCATCAAAGATGAAGGGGGGGTGTCATGCCAGAATTTCTTGGTCATCTAGCTATACATAGCAGGATCTCTCTTAGTTATAACCAGTGATCTCATATATATATGCAAAGAAAATTCTGGAAAAACATAATGTTCAAGCTGAAAGACTGCAGACTATATAGGAATGATCTTGGATAATCTATGCACAACTTAGTTCTCTCACATTGTCACTTAAGCACATTGTCACTTCAGTCACTGAAAGAAAGCAACCCCACTATACAGAGAGACACAGGAAAGTAGCTGTAACTTTGATCTGGCCAAAGGACATCAAAATTACCTGTGGTCTCTGCACAATGCACAAAAAAAAATAGTCCCACATAATAGATGGTTCCATTTCAGCATAGGTACAACCATGTATTTTAACAAACCCAATTTTGTGCTGAATTAAAAGTCTGAAAGGGTGGTGGTGGTTGACTAAGCAAGAAATGAAGTTGATTCATCTTTTAACAGTTTATACAGTCATAATCTGAACAAACAAAGTATGCACAAAATATCCATAATTCATGATGCCTTGTTAAATTTGTAATACTGGAGACAATCACGGAGATCATGTGCATCTTTGATAAAAAGCAATAACATTAAATTTATGTTAACAACTATATGAATTTCACATTGAAATATTTATTATTTATTTACCATATTTAGAAACCACCAATCTTGCTCACAGAGCAACTCCGGCAATAGCAGGACAAGCCTAAATCATGTATGTTCCAGCTTTGAAATGGTCAACTGCAAAATGACCTTAACTCTAACCAATAGAGAGAACTTTCTTCTTAGTATGAATTGCATTTTGAGATAAAAACGATAGTTTTACCATTTTGAAGGCATTTCTTTGCATACACAGGTCATTCAAGGACTTTATTCAAATTAATCAATCAACCTGGACCACCCATCTCACAGTGACTCTGGTGGGGGGTTGTACAATTAAAAACCATATACGTGCTGTATTCTGGAAGGAGGCAAGATGTTGTGCAAACAACCATCTAGAATTCAAGCTAACTACTTTATTTTGTTCTGCCTATAATACAGGAATCTTCCCAGTCTGGGAGCCTAGTCTTTGGAACAATTAGATAAAACTCCAAGAAATTCAAGAAGGGCTGGTTCTGGCCCTTTTATATCCAGTGACTCCAGGTTGGCATTTTGTTCTTTGCAGTGGCCAACCAGATCCATTTGGGGTCTCACAAACAGGAGGTGGAAGCATACCCTCTGCCACTGTTTTTCCTCTGCAAGAGACATTTAGAATGAGCTTGCCGCTCCCAATCCAGAGATAACATTGAATCTCAAAATAAGTAGTTTGTGAGAGAATTGTCTTACATTAACTTATCAAATTCCCTTTTAAAGTTATTGAAGTTCTTGTGTAGTTAATTTGAAGGTTAGTGATTTGCTGTGGAAGAAGTTCTTCTGCTTCCTGTAAATATTCTGCCATCAGCCTCCCTGAATAACCACGGTCCTACTGTTGTTGGAGAATAAGACAATTTTTTCCATCATGGACACAACACAGTACATTCAAAAAGCAAAAGAACTGTTGAATGACAGTTGAATAATTGGAGTACAATCTCACAAACCTAGTATAGACGTTGGACAACCAAATCTAGAAAACTCAATGATCTAACTAAAAAAGTTCAAACCATAATGCAGTGACATGGAAAGCTATGGACCAGTCTTCATACACTTCTCTGGATGCCAATATACAAACTTGGCACACTATCCAGTTTTATCACGACTATGGACACTAACATATAATTTAGCCAAATATCTTACCAAGAAATGTGGACATTTCATAGATGGAAATGAATATTCCATCAATCACTACTACAATGCATCAAGAAAACAGAAGATCTAACAACTAAGCAACGTACTGTAGAAATCATAGCCTCATTTGATATTACTGCATTCTTTACATTCATCAATCTCAAAAGAGCAAAATTATTAATTGCAGCATTCTTAACAACAAAACAACATACAACACACACATACACACGAATAACACCTTTGATGGACTCAAAGTGGTGGGAAGAAGAAAACAGTAACAAATTACACTTATAAGCCATTCTGATCAGAAGAACGAATAATGCAACCTGCAAAACCAAGTGTACAATATGACGCACCAATCAAATACTTAACCCAGCAGCACACAAAATAAGGTGAGTAAGAATTCTGTTCAGACAACAGCATTGTAACCTAGAACTCCAGTAACCAGAAATAGATAATCTATACAATATTTCCACTGGAATAGATGCCCACTTGACAATTCTGTTTGAAGAATGCTACATTAAGGCTTGGATGAGAGTAATAAAATGCTATCAAAACATTCCTGGGAATTAAAGGTTCTTTAATTCTAAACTCCATTAGTTTTCCTACAATTTCATTTATATACATAGCAAGAGGAGAATAGCAAATGTCAAAATGATACAATGACTCCTTTGAGTTTAAATCACAGAAATCACAGTACGCTGACAACACCCAGCTGTACATCTCCACCCCAGACCACCCCAACGATGCCCTTGAAGTGATGTCCCGGTGCCCGGAGGCCGTGCGGATCTGGATGTGGAGGAATAGGCTCAGGCTCAACCCATCCAAGACCGAGTGGCTGTGGTTTCCGACATCCCGATATAGTCAGTTGGTGCCATCACTGACTATTGGGGGCGAATCATTGGCCCCCACGGAGAGGCCGCGCAACTTGGGCGTCCGCCTGGATTCACAGCTGTCTTTAGAAGAGCACTTGACGGCCGTGACCGGGAGGATTTTTCATCAGGTTCGCCTGATTTGCCAGTTGCGTCCCTTTCTGGATCGGGACTCGTTACGCACGGTCACTCATGCCCTTGTCACCTCCGACCTGGACTATTGCAATGCTCTCTACATGGGTCTCCCCTTGAGGAGCACCCGGAGGCTCCAACTGGCGCAGAGTGCGGCCGTGCGGGTGGTAATGGGAGCGACATGGCGTTCCCATGTAACACCTCTCCTGCTCGAGCTGCACTGGCTCCCGGTGGTCTTCCGGATGCACTTCAAGGTTTTGGTTACCACCTTTAAAGCGCTCCATGGCTTAGGACCTGGGTACTTGCGGGACCACCTACTACCACCAATAGCCTCCCATCGGCCGGTACACTCCCATAGAGAGGGGCTCCTCCGGGTGCCGTCGGCCAAACAATGCCGACTGGCGGCCCCCAGGGGGAGAGCCTTCTCTGTGGGGGCACCTACTATCTGGAACGAGCTCCCCCCAGAGATACAGAGGATCCCGGATCTGCGCACCTTCCGCCGCGCTTTAAAGACCTTATTATTTCACCAGGCGGGCCTGATCTAATTTTCTCCCTCTTTTATAAAAGATTTTTAATTTTTAAATATCTTTTAGTATTTTATACATTCTATTTTAAAATTGGTTTTAAAAATTTTGGGGTTTTAAATTTGTCGGGGCCAAAATTATTTAATTTGATTTTATTCTACTTTTAAATTTTGTATGTATGTGTTTTATTGTTTGGCTGTGCACCGCCCTCAGTCCTTCGGGAGTAGGGCAGTATAGAAATCAAATTAAATAAATAAATAAATCATATCTCATTGCTCCTCTGTGTAAAAGAATCAATTAACTTTCTTCTGATAAGTAGAAACTAAGATAGCGAAGAGGAAATTAGCAGAATATTTTATTCTGCTAGAATTTGCCAATTCACAAGGTCAAATATTGCTTCCTTCACTTCATTTATAAATGGGCACAGTCCATTCAGCTCTTCCACCTCACTTTGCTATATGCAAACCAGATCTTTGAAAACAAGAATAAATGTACCATTGGAATAAGACATTCAGAAGCTAAAAATATACAAAATATATCAATTGCAGGTGGGATGTGTTGATTTAGTATCACCAAGGCAAAAAGATTCTGGAATAGCAATGACAAATTTGAGAGCAGGTTGATGATAAATGAAGAAAGAAGGGTGGTCCACAATTAAATCCACAGACCCATGCCTGAATTCCCCTCTTTTAGATAACAACAGCAATAGCTTTTAGGCTTATATACTCCTCCATAGCACTTTATAGCACTCTTTGGGCTGTTTACAATGTAGAAGCATTATTTTCATATTGCCCCCAATAATCTTAGGTCCTCATTTTACCAATCTTGGAAAGGTGGAAGGCTGAGTCAACTTTGAGCCTTGTCAAGATTGAACCCCTGGCTGTGGGCAGAGCTTGCCTGCAATACTGCACTGAACCACTGAACCACCAGAGCTCTTTTAAGATGCAGTATGTTGGGTTCTTCCAGTTGAGCTCAAAGCGATTGTTTATTTAAAAAGGATTTACTCCATTGTTCAGCCTCCAATCAACCTCTCTGATTTCTTTCAAAGGGTTTTGTACTCTTCTCCTTCCTTAAGCTGTCTCAAAACAATGCTGGTATAACACTTTGCTGCCTTACCACTAATCCTTATGTTGTATCTGTTACTTCTATTCCCAGTCACAGCGCCATGATTTCTAAATAGAAGTCTTTAAAAAATGTAGGTGTTAAAATCAGGGAAAAGGTGAATTGAAAAGGAAAACACTCCCATCCCTTCACTCAAGCAATGAAGAATGTATTGAGAGATGGACGTTTTTCTCGAGAATCACAGTTTCTGTTTTATTAAACTATGCATAACTCCAGAGTTGGGTTTAGATTCACTCTCCTCCCCTTCCACTTGTGGAGAGCGGGACCAAATACTTGTGGAGATTAGACTCTAGACAGCAACCTGATGGAGGAAAACTGCTGTATACTAAAGATGGGTAACCAGGTATCCCCCTGACACTAAAAATGTCTAATCTTTGATTTATGGAACCTCAATGAATGAATCATTATAAGCATCCAAAGATACATAGAGAACATTGAGAAACTGAGATGGTAGCAGAAGGAAGTGTAGGCTTTCAGGAGATCATGTCCATTGATAGAAGCCATCTTTGGCTGCTTAAGCTTTGGCTATTCAACATCTGGGGTGGGACAGCATGTCACCCACTGCACTCTTCTACGCCCATAAGATAGTGCCAACTAACACAACTTCTGCCCACTCAACCTCAAGTTTCCTGAGACCTTGTTCTGTCTAACAATAGAGCTGGCCTGAATTGTTTCAACCTATTTCTGTTCTATCACAGACGCTTTCCCTAGGGTATAAGGTGTGCATCAGGCAGCAGTGGGGATTCTTGTGTGCAAAATGGCTTTATATATATGGCCACAATAAAAGGAATTGTCTGTCTCCTGCCCTGCCCTTACGTCAGTTTTATTTTTCCAGAGACGTTTGCTAAATTAAATAATCCTGGATATGGCTACACAGATGGCTCTTAATATATTTTAAAAATGCATCCAGTACCAGAGGTGCTTCAATAGGTTCAGACTGTCTGTTTCCATCTGGTCTTCTCCCAGTGATACATGTATTCATCCCAAGCAATGTAGCAATTAATGCCAACATTTTGTTCTGTACACTGCTGAACAGGAACCAGTGGATCCTACTGCAACTTTCCATACTGGGTAACCTCCAGAAGTATGGACTTGAACTCCCAGAGGCCTCACAATAGCTATCCTGGCTGGGGTTAGTCGCAGTTATGGGGGAAGAATGTCTATAGAGATAGGATAGCACTGTTTATTTATTTACTTATTTATTTATTAGTCATATTTCTATGTCGCCCACTCTCCGAGGACTCTGGGTGGCTTACACCAAAGACAGTATACTAAATAGCATATTGCCCCCTAACAATCTGGGTCCTCATTTTACCCACCTCGGAAGGATGGAAGGCTGAGTCAACCCTGAGCCGGTGAGATTTGATCCGCTGATCTGCTGAACTAGCAGTCAGCTGAAGTAGTTGCAGTACTGCACTCTAACCACTGCGCCACCTCGGCTCTTTTTTACATGTTACATATATGTTACATATACTGTCCATGGCAATAGTATATAGTATTGGCTGTTACACACTATAATATACACTTCTTCAACATGCTTAATCTAGTTTACTGTTGACCCAATCAACCCTCCTTATTGATAAGTTCTGGCATCATCACATAAAGCCAAAAATTATTATTCTGGCAACATATCTGACTTTGTCCAAGAAATTCCTAGTATTGAGTCCTTTACCAGGTAAATATGGGCAAGGTGTCAAAACATCATAGCCCCTTTCTATGTTCCCAGAATATATTTACCTCTACATTGACCCAGTTAAGCTGGTTGTGGGAACAAGGCCAGTAAGTTGAATTAATTCCATCCATCCAGGTTAAAAAAAAAACCCTATGTCTCTTCCCAGATGAAACAGAACTGTTTTAAGTTTAATTAGAGAGTAAATTCGGTGTAATAGCTAGTGTTGCATTAACACATGAGAGATTGTGATTTCTGGTCCTCCCTAGGCAGGAAAGCCAGTTAGCTCAGGGGTCTCCAACCTTGGCAACTTTAAGTCTGGCGGACTTCAACTCCCAGAATGGAGTCCGCCAGAATTAAAGTTGCCAAGATTGGAGACCCCTGAACTAGATTACTTTGGACCAACCAATCCACTTCTTAGGTGATGTTGTGAGTCAAGTAGGAGGCAGGAACGTTAATGTACAGTGCCTTGAGTTATACAGCATAAAAGCAGAGTACTGTATACATCATTATTGATTGATTGATTGATTGATTGATTAGTAATTTCCATTAATCAGTAGTCATCATTTTGTTCTTTGCCCCCTCAGGCAGACACCACCAACTTTAGGTGAATACCTGAAAGCACTGAGTTGTCTGCCTTTAAATAGGCCTTTAGACGGATTCTAAACAGTCCTTCTTACAACCTCAGATGAAGAAGCTTTGATTCAGACTTGTTACCTCCTTCACAAGGTCTTCTCATTAACAGTAATAAGCTTACTATTTAAGATGTGTGGATTTCAACGCCCAGAATTCTCCAGCCAGCATGTTGGCTGTAGAATTCTTAGAACTGAAGTTCACACATCTTCAAATAGCTAAGTTTGAGAAACACAGTTATTACTGAACTGTTAACTCTCTCCTTCCTCCCATCATCCTATGGCCTTCATCTTATTTAACCTTCTCCTTCTTTATCTTTACACAATATCAATTATACCCCATTGATTACATGATATGATACGATAGCTTTATTGATTAGCCTATAGGCCATATCAAAGCACAAGGTGCAAACACATATCACCAATAAAATCTTATACAAACAATTTAAAATAAGAGTAGGGTAAACTGCAATAGTTATAGGATAGGATACAATATAATTTAATACATAAATATATAAAATAGAATAAAATGACATAAAATTATATTTCAGCGTCACCCTCACAATCTACCCCAATATGCAGATCTCAACCGAACCATTTTGTTTAAGTACTGTGCTGTGTTAAATATTATTTTCAGGTTCTGGCCACACATAAAGTAAGTTGTTTTGATATGGGGATCCCAATGGGCCATTTGTTTGATACATGGACCAAGGTACCTGTCTCTCACCCCTTTATACAAGCAACAGTCAAATAGGATGTGAGCCAGGTCTTCTACCTCTGCCGCCCCGCAAAAAATGCAGAGATGCTCACTGTAAGGTATAGAATGGAATCTCCCATTTATGACCATTGTGTCAAACTGTTCGAATCTCGCTCACGTTCATATCTCCCTAAGATGTTTTGGCAGTTGTAACTTCAAATAGCTGTCTACTTGAAAAGTAGGTTTGTATTTGCTCAGCCATTTCAAGTTACCCACCTTACTAAGGATAGCTATGTCATTTTGTGCTTCTATATCGTCCACCGTTTACATAGGATGCTAACAAATGGCTTCTGTGAACCTGGCCTACATCTGAGAGGAAGATTGCAATGGTTAAACGTATTAGCTTAGTTCTACTCTTGAGCCCAGTTATGGAAATCACTATAATTAATCCTTTTAGGAGTTAGGTAGTCTTTGTTTTGCATGGGGAGGTTGCTTTTAAGCTCACTCTTATTTATACAGCACTATATTATGTGAGACACACTGTTGTAATCTGATAAGGCAGAGGGAGCCAGGGGTTTACAATGGGTCAAAAAGCACTGCCTTGGTCAGTAGAGCTAAAAGGACCCAACCAGGAAACAGCCACTGTTTTTCCTCCCTTTTTCCTAAATTTCCTCCAAAGACTGGACCAACCGTGACTTCTCCTCCTCCTGCTCTTCCTCTCCCTCTTCTTCCTCCTCATCCCACTACTATACTGCTTGTCTCCTTTCACAGGAGAGGCCTTAGCAATTTCACAAGCCTCATTTTTCCTTCCCAGTTTTGGGACCTTTTTAAATGGTAAGATAAGGGTCATCTGGTTATGGCGTAGCGGCCATGAAACCAACAAGGAGGTGCCAAGCTCTGATTCAGGGGAAGAAGCTCTGTTTTCATCCCGATGGGACGGAGTCACTGGCGGCTCTGCGTCGGGAGGCCTAGTATGGAGGCCTCAACACACTTTAGGCCGCGCTCCTTGCACCCGGAGCCAGAGTTCAGACGCATTCTGAAGACTCGCCTCCCTCGTCCAATAAGCAACCCGGGACAGTTTACTCAAGGAGAGAACTCGGTCTCGCTCAGCCCAAGAAGTCCTCGCTTGCACGTGGAGAATCTTCACCAATTCGCTCGGCCGTCGCCTCCATCCGCTTGCGAGGGCGGCCGGGGACTGACTCGGCCCAGCTCCCGACCGCCCTTCCGGATCTCCCTCATAGGCCCGGACCGAACCAACTCCTTCCAGCAGGCTTTGCCCTTAGCAGAAGCCCCGGGTTGCCTAAGGCTTTCTCTCTGCTTTTCCCCATTACCGATTCAGCCCAGGAAAAAAGCAGGCGGCTCCAGTCAGTTGGCTCGCCCCAAGCCGGCAGGGTCCGAAACCGCGGATCGGCCGAATCGCCGGACCATCTTTTCCCTGAAGTTCGCCGCTCCGTTGTCATTCGGGCTTTGGGATGGCGGAGGAGGCTGAGAAGAAGCCTCCATCCGCGTTGTCTCCCTAGTAGCCTCCGCCGATCGTGGGCCGTAGAAGAAGCAGAAGTTCAGTAAGAATAATCATTACAGTTACCCAGCAATCTGGTCTTTCTGAACCTCCCTCCCAGCTTTGGATCCTTCTGCTATTCGACCCTACTACTGTAAGAGGGTTTGTTTCTGAAGAGGCGTGAGTGAGCCTGCATATATTAGGAGTTTTCAAAACTCCGGAGATAAGAAAGCATGATCGAACAAGTCTTTCCCCACGCCTTTTCAGCGTAGTTTACCATCAGGGGGTTTCCTTGGCCCGTTTCGACTTGGCCATGGAGACGCGCTTCATCCCGGTATGGCAGTGGGCGGAGTGGGGGGGGGGCGGTTCTGTCCCAGAATGAATTCCTTCCTTCCTTCCTTCCTTCCTTCCTTCCTTCCTTCCTTCCTTCCTTCCTTCCTTCCTTCCTTCCCTCCCTTCCCTTCCCTCCCTCCCTTTCCTTCCTTCGTTCCTTTCCTCCCTTCCTTCCCTTCCTTCCATCCCTCCCTTCCTCCCTTTCCTTCCTTCGTTCCTTTCCTCCCTTCCTTCCCTTCCTTCCATCCCTCCCTTCCTCCCTTTCCTTCCTTCGTTCCTTTCCTCCCTTCCCTTCCCTCCTTCCTTTCCTTCCTTCGTTCCTTTCCTCCTTCCCTCCCTCCCTTCCGTTTGCACCCATTCTTTCCCTCTTCCCTCCCTTCCACCTCTCTTTCAAACCCACCTCTCTCACTAACTAGAAGAGCGGGGTAGAAAACTTCTCAGGTACAAATCAGCTGTAAAGGCCTATGTGTTTACCATCCTGGAGAAAATGCTAAATAAATAAAACAGAAACAAAAGCAAAACATTGAAAGATAAAATCTAACACACACACCCCTTAAAATACGACTCGATATAAATTATTTCTCATTTAAGGAATTAAACGAATTTCTTGGGTTTAGAGGAGTGTAAAAACCGGAGTATAGGTAATAAGATTGTGTGTGAGTGAGTGTGTTTTATGCACGGGCCATTTTGTATAGGGCTTCTCCATAAAATATTTCCAAACGTTTTTAATGAAACAGATGGAAAACTATGGCAATAAATTCACCGGGTGGCAAGCAGAAAACAATTATTTACTCGATGTGACCCGGTGAAGTCTACCAGTTCTCAAAAATTAATTCTCAGGTTTATTATTCATGGTGGCAAAAATAGTACAAAAGAGCCGCACGGAAGGGGAGGGAAAAGGTTGTATCAAAGTTATTAATTATAAAATATAATTAAAGTAAAAACGACCGAACGTCAACATATTAAACTTAAAAAGCTAATATTAAAATAGAGTTAATATTTAATAAGGAAGCCCAGCCTTGCAAGGCGGCGTGTTGAGAAGTCTACAGAAGTTAACTGTGTGAAGGCGGGCGAGAGAAAAATTCCCCCAAAGAAAAATGTATTGTTTATATGATTATCAAAGACTCCGTGATATATTATCCATTTCGCCCAAATCATATAGATCTCTCTCGCTCTCTCCCTCTTTCTCTCTTTTTAAATATAGTAATAAAAACATACTAGCGCCTTTTAAAACCCACTATTACTTACCACCCCTTTTCATATTGTACTATCAGAGACACTTTGGAATTGGTTTAAAAGCCCATCATTCATTATTCAAAGCTCATCTTTGCATATTATTTTTTTTTCCCCTCCCTAGCTCCGAGTCTGCCAGGCTCCCTGTGAAATCGTTCGCAAAATTGATAACAGCAGACGCACCCGCAATAAAAAGACCGCCTTGGGCAGCCGGGCTGCCATTATGCAGAGCGAGCCGCAATTTCCTCCGCACAAAAGCCACGAAGCCTGCCCGACTCGGGGCCGGCGAGCTTGATTTCTTGATTTACTTGGGCCTGGGCCTGGGCTCACCCCCCCCACACACCCTCTCCCTGTCAATCTCAATACCCCACAACTAAAGCGCGGCTCCCGGCCCCGAGGGGCTCCTTCCAAAAAAAAGGGGGTCCGCTCCCATCCCAGCCACCCTCCCCCCACCCCCCGCGCATGCATTTGGCCCTTTGGCCGGAGCTGGGACTCCGGAGCCGCCTTCCTTCCCCGCGGAGCAGCTTGCTGGTCTCCTGGAAATCCAATTAGCTCCGCTCGGTAGGAAGCCCCAACTAATGCTCAGGCCGCCCCGACGCGCCGCGAGAAGCCAGCGGAGAGAATCCAATTAGCTCAGCCTCCCAGACGGCAGCCGCTTCCCAGAGGCGAGACGAGGCGAGGCGAAGCAGGTCTGCCCGCGGGCGACCGAAGGATTCGCCCAGCCGGCGTGCTGCCCACCCCCGACGGAGAAAGCGCGGCAGCGGGAGAGACGAAGCCCACCTGGGCAAGTGGGCGAGCTGGCGCTGGGCACGGGACACGTGTCCTTCCTCACGATCCCGGGTTTTCCCCGGTTGATTCTCCCAGACAGATGGAGGAGGAGGCCCACTTACCCGGGGGGCGCCCGTTCGGGTTTCTACGGCAGATGTGCGCGCGGGTAAAAAAAACCTTGTTTATGCAGTTGTTTACTGAACTCCAATTCCCAGCATCCCCCACCTAGAACGGCCAATGGTGAGCGAGGCTGGGAGTTGTAGTTCAGCAATCTCTGGAGGGCCACGGTCCGGTCCCGTCCCGTCCCGTCCCCCCCCCCCTCACTTGATCAGGCCCTTCTCTCTCTCGGACCATCTCTGATTCTGTCTCCTTTTCCTCTCTAATTCCCTTATGCTGTTTTGGATACTTGTAAGCTCTTCCCGGCAGGGACCGGTAAATTGTCTTCCGTTAAATACTTCGCATCGTTATGCGGAAATTAATGATTCTCAAATATAACATATACATAGTTTCCATAGATACGTATACTTATTCTGCACACACATATATTCTTTTTAGCTGATATTAAAGGCTCCATCGCCATCCCCTCGATTAGATCCCCAGTTTCAATGAGTCAACTCAAAAGACAATCTGCAGGCATTGGAGGTTTTTATCCGGCCCAATTAGGAGTAAAACTACACACACGGAGCCTTTCTTAACTACACTTCCCCACTCCCCATCTGCCTCTTTCTTTGGTTTCATTTTGGCTTCTTCTTGAAGAACTCTGGACCGGACCTTAACGAAGACTGAACTCCTGTTTTCTCGCTCAACTCTGTCCAGAATGACGAAGGCATTTATTTCCCTGATGCGGATTTCTAAGCCTGTGTGTGTCTCTCAGGAGAGGAGCAATGCAAAGCGCTGTCCAGGGTGCTTAACCATTACGGGGTGCCTCTGTGCGGATCTGGCGGCGTTTCCACCAGAGCGGAGGCCCAGGAGTTTTGTTTTTTCTTCCCCACCCCCACCCCAAAAAACCCTCCCTCTCTTCACACACACATACATACAAACACACAAATGATATGCACTGAAAAAAGAGGGAGCGGGTGTGTTGTTGTGTGCCTGTATACACGCACGCGGCGTGGAAACATCGGAAGTCCAAAGATGTCCCCGCGTGGCCTTGCGTGCGTCTTTGTCCAAAAAGGATCCAAGGAGAATAGTTCGCTTCGATCTGGTCGCGTCCCTTCTTTGCAAGGAACCCACCCGCTTTCCCCTCCGCAGCGCGGGCCTCTTCGAAAGAGCAGCCGGGCTCCGGGGTGTGCGGGGTGTGTGTGACGAGGTGGCTCTGGCCCAGATGCCGCTCTCTTCCCCCCCCCTTTAATCGGATTAGCTGGGAAAGGAAGATCGGGCGCATTCCACCCGCGCTGCCGCTCGCAACCCGCTTCCTTAACCGGAGCCAAAGTGGGCAGCGCCACCGGCTTTGCAGAGAGAGCCACCGAGGCGGCTATTTCCCCCGGATCGGGCCCCGCCTCGTTCCTTTGCCTCTCCCCCCCTCTCCCCCCCCATGAAGGCCCGCTCGGCCCTTTGGCTGCTCCGAAAGGGGTGTGGCCAGAGAAGGACGGCGTCTCGCGGAGGGCTGTGCTGAGAGATTCCGGAGCGCCGGGCCTGGTTAGCTTTTGGATGGGAGGCCACCAGGGAATCTCACGACTATAGATTGCAATGGGCGGTGCGGGGATGGGGGTGGGGAGAGGAGGAGGGGAACATCAGGGAAGAAAGCAGCGCAAGCTATTTGTGTAACGTACAAAGAAAACTGCCCGGTCGTTTCTGTGGAATCCAGCAACGGGGTTTCTTTCTTTGGATGCCTATGAAAATCCGGAGAAAGATCAATTTGGTGCCTCGTTGTTGTTGCTGTTTTTTTTAAAGACAGGAGTTTAACTAGAAGCGCTTCCCCCAACCTCCAGCCATTTCGAAATGTCCTGTCCTTGCTGGACCATTCATGTCACCTCTCTTTTATTCCTTTTTCGTTTTCCTTTCCATGCGTGGTTGCTGTGCGGATCGCCCTTGAAGTAAGGCTGTGTTTTTGTCGTGATCGGGGGTTAAAATATTAAAATATTGTCGAACGAATAAATATATGAAATAAATAAACCAGGGGCCTCTGTTGTTGATTATGGGTTCTCGAAAGTTTTCCCCAAAAACTATACTTAAAAAAAAAAAACCTGGTAGCCTCTTTCGGGAATTGCTCCGAGGACCTACATCGCCTTCAAACCCTGCACTGCAAAGAAATAGGAAGCACCCCATAAGAGAAACGAAATCTGAATTCGGGCTTCCTTGCTTTGGGGTGGAGGGCTTGAGGCTGGATTCCCGGATAGCGAAAGGAGAAAGCAGAAAGGCTACGATTTGCAGGCCTTTGCTATTCTTGTCATATCTAAGCAGGCCTCCTTTCAAAGGGAGAGAGAGGGGTGGCCGGAGTCTCTCTCAGCCACGCTCTCCTTGCAGGCCGAAAGTGGCCATGGAGACTTTGTATTTCCTTCCATCTATCGGGAGTGAAAAATCTCCAGAACCTGCTGCCGTCTCCGCAGCCGCCGCCGCCGCGAAAAGTGGGCAGGGTATGAAAGCGAGGCGCCCCTTCAGCAGTCCCGCTTGAGTCTGGCTCAGAAGCCAAAGGAACCAGCAGAAGCCTGGTTGACGGCAGCCTCAGTCCGGCTTCCAGGCGGGTCCCAGGATTCGCCCAACCAGCTCAGGATTGAGAAACCCTTGATCTCAGTTCCAAATGCAAAGGTGGTATTTAATAACCACTTTGTTCCTTTTCCGAAGAACAATTGCTTTGGATACAATTATCAAATTATTTTGGATCCTAATAACAGCTGTTCTTCTCAGAAGAACCGTATCTGTTTCAATCTATAAATAAATAGATTTTTAAAAAAACGCCTTAAATTAAAAAAACATCCTACCATTGGAAAATTGCGTTGTTGCTGTTTTTAAAAAACCAACCCAACCCAAATAGTCTTAAATATTAAGAAATACATGTTAAGAGATGAAATTGATTGTTTTCCCTCTTGAGCTCTTCTAGAAAAAGCGAATCAAAAGGGAAGAAAAGAACTGGAGGAATGGATGGGGGGAAAAAGGAAGGGCGAAAGTCTCCCGTAGTATTGCAGCCTTTTCTGTGCAATAAACCCAATAAACTCCACAGGTCTGTTTGCATTTACTGTTGCCACTTAAATTATTCAGTGTGTTGCGGTAATTGAATCCTAAGCTTTAAAAACTAATATACTCCCTCCTTGTCACCGCTTTTCTGAATCATGAAATCCGCCCTAACAGGTGCTGATCAAATACTATTACATTCTATTAAAAAGAAAATTCTATTCCCTGTTTTCATTTCCCTTTATAAAGGGGAAACTAAGTAAATGCATTTGAACGTTATTTAATTTTTAACGCTTTTAGTCCAATTTGGACGTTAGGGAGCGTCTCCAAACTCACAAAACCCGGGCAGCGTGGCAATAAATTGGGTTGACATAAATTAATCCAAAACGGAATCTCTTTTTAGGGTGCTCCCTTTCTCCCCTTCCCCCAGCTTTTGCAATCGAGGGGCTGACCCAAAGCAAAGGCTAACTAACCCCACTGAAGGAGAAGTGAACCTTTTTTCTAAAGAGGCAGAAAGAATTGGGAATGTAAATAATAATAATAATAATAATAATAATAATAATAATAATAACAACAACAACAACAATCATAATCATAATAATCATAATAATCATAATAATCATAATCACAGAAAACCAATATCCTGATGAGCGAGTGAGTATAATGAAAGCAGATTTAAAAAGAAAGCTTCCATGAAATTGTGTGTTTGTTTTTTTTATGCAGGCTGGTCTGTGTTCAAGCTACTCTAAGGGGAAGTACTTGGTAATGTTTTTTTGGGGTGGGGGTTAATAGAAAGGGGACAGACCCGTTCCCTGTTTCTTCAGGAAAACGCTCACAATTGTTATAAACGGGTTGTAATCTGTTAGGTACTTTGAGTATCTGCATACGCGCACCCACACTTATGCATATCTGTATATGTGTGTTTTCCAGTACGTCCTGTATCTCTAAAGTCAATTCCCATTATCAAATGCAATCTGAGATTGGGAACCAATGTCCGCTTTCCAGGCCATCCAGGTTTTCTCGGAGCACCAAATTGGATTCATAGTCCTGGAAAGTCTTGTTAGGCCTGTCGTTTTAAGATGGGCCAAAACAAAAACATAAAAAACCCCCAAGGAAATCGTAAAGGATTTTGTGTGTGAAGAAGGAGACCATAGGATTTCAAATTCAGGCTCTGGGCTTTTTCAATCCAGCCTCCCCCCCCACAGGAATATCTTCCAAGTGGAACTGGACAGTTCCAAATTCGGGTGGAGCGTCCCAAGGCATTTGGTGCCTCCACTTGGTGCCTTCTGAGGGGCCCTTCCTTCCCGTAGGATGTGTTTATAAACAAAGAATGGTAAAATAGATTTTAGGTGGATCCCCAATTAATCCCCCCGCGGTGGGTGGCTCTCGGAGGGGGGCGAGGCTCCACATCCCCAGCCTGGAATTCTGCTCAACTCGCCTCTTGGTTAATGATTCGGGGGAGTGGAAAGGAGGGAGCGGCTCGTCTGGTAATTGCAAAGGTTTGTTCAATTTCATCCGGCTAATTTCGAAAGACAACCGTCGCAGATGCGCATTGCAATATCCGCCCCACATTAGCTTAGCTAATAAATTTGACCTATTGTGCGTTTGTTAAAATGATGTCACCATGGAACAGTCCCTAAGCTCCTATTCCAATGAATTAGGCCTTTATTGAAACCCGGGAGCCAATGGGAGGAGAGAGGCTTGTTTGTTGTGGCCAATGGCAGCTGTCGGAGAGAAATTAGAAGCAGAAACTCAAGGTTTGGTTCAAAAAAGATGACACAGAGCCTGTCGGGCTGGACCACTCTTGGCAAAGTTTCAGTGTGACATCTATACAAACCAGGACCTTACATGGATCTACTGTAAAAAAGGAAGGGAGCGTTTTTATAGGGGAAATCTTGCCGGGCTTTTTTTTTTTTCTCTCTCCCCTCTCCCCCCCGATTGAGCCAATATTTCTATTCACCAAGGATGGATCAGCCAACGAACACGCAGACACCGCATCAACACGAACCCATCAGCTTCGGGATTGATCAGATTTTAAATAGTTCTGATCAGGAGACCCCTTCCCAGCCCGCCCCCCGAGGATCAGACGGCGGCACCAATTACCTGGGCAGCCCCGTGAGCAGCAGAAGCAGCGCCCCGTACCCTTCCCTCCCCGGCGCCTTTGCTGGCATCGGGGCTCCCTTCGAAGACTCTGGATCTTACAGTGTGAATCTCAGCTTGGCTCCATCTGGCGTGATCCGGGTGCCAGCGCACAGACCCATCCCTGGGGCAGTGCCACCTCCAATTTCTAGTGCCATTCCAGCCATGCCAGCTGTACCCAGCCTTGGCAGCCTCAACTTCCCTTGGATGGAGAGCAGCAGGCGGTTCGTCAAAGACAGATTCACAGGTAAGCGGCGGCGGCGGCGGCCGGGTTGGCGAGCGTTCTCAGGTAGACGGCCGCCCGGTGAGGTTGGGTCTCCTGCGCGGAGGGAGCAGGCGGGTGTGAGAGAGAAATTGGCTGCTTCATCGCAGCCTTTCTCCGGCGGAGAAAAAGAAGTTTTTAAAAATATAGGCGTGTGATCCTTAGGAAAATTGGCCGACCGGTTCTGCGGGCTTCTCTATTTTCTTTTCCCTGGCAAACTGCATATCCAGGCGTGAAAGTGTGATCAGTTTGGGTGGTCCTGTTTCAGGACCACAAAAGGGGATAATCTTGAGTTCTTCCAGAGCTCGAATGGATCTTTCCTTTCCTCGCCCCGTAAACCAACACGATCAAGGGAGGAAATCTTAAATCTCGCTCTCCTCAAAATAAGAAACCCTCGGGATGATTTTCTCAGGCCGGTGTGGAAGGGCGAAAGGAAGGCGAGTAAATGGCTGTGTCTAATCCGATTACAGCATTAGCGCTAGAGATGGAAGAGGACGATAAAGAGAACAAAAGAAATTTATAAAGATTTAAGTACTTCCAATGAAAACAGGATTAAGCCAATTAGGACGAGGCAAGCAGGGGTTTAAGTGGATACGGTTAGCTTCACCTTGTAAAGCGGCTAATCAGACCAAAAGTTCTGAGTGTGCTGTGTCTCTTCAGCACAATTTATATTTGTGGGTAAAAGGGAGAAACGTTGCAGCGGGTGCCTGAAAGTTACTATCAATAACTTTCATGGTATGTATTTTTTTCAAGAAGGAAATATACGGGAAATCCCTAAATCCTTTGTAATAATAATAATAATAATAATAATAATAATAATAATAATAATAATAATAATAATAATAATAATAATAATAATAATAATAATAATAATAATAATGGTGGTTGTTCTTATAATTATAATTATAACAATAATAATTATAATAATAATATGCATAATAGCTAGGATGGGTTTGTAGACACGTTTAGAATTCCTGGGTGAGTCGATTTTTCGCTGCAGGGCCAACTGTTTTCTTCCCTCGGCAATGTACTTTCTATTCCGAGGCGGGAGACACCAGAAAACAAACGAAACAAAAACAAAGCAGGCCAAACGCGATTCGGTGGCCTTCTTTCCTCGTTTCGGAGGCGGGTGTGGAGAACTTTTCCGTCTCAAGCTGGGCCCTCGTCATTTCCCATTGCCAAAGCCGGCGTTTGGCTTTGCCCTTTGAGCTAGAGATCATTGCTCCATTTTTTAATCTAAAAAAAAAAAAAAACGGATTTCTTTTTGTTTTCATACTACTCCAGTTCTCCTGTAGCACAGACTCTAGAATAGACACCCCCTCCACACACACACACACACACACACACACCTTCTTCCACATTGTAGGTCTTTAATCGATCCGGAATTGCTTCGCTTCCCTCCCTACAGCACCCCCAGCAGGGCTGACACAAGGGGCGGGACAAGTACACGGTGTCGGTGAGGGCGGGCGGGGGAGGGCTGTCACCTGCCACCGAGCACCCAGCCCCTCCGCCCAACCCAGCCCCCCCACCCCCCAGCCGTGGGTGCTGCGGGCCGCGGGGCTTTCCGAGAGGCTGCTCCGGGTCATTCCCCGAGTCCGTGCCTCGGAGTCTCACTCGCTGGCCGCCTGAAAGGGGCGGAGGAGAAAGCAGCGAGGTTACAGGTTGAAGGGGGCCCGCTTGGGCCGGCGCCACTCTCAACCTCACTTCCCCAACCCGGCGCCCGCTCCGGCTGACTCGCTCTCTCTTTCTGTCGCAGCGGCGGCGGCTCTGACGCCCTTCACGGTGACGCGGAGGATCGGGCACCCCTACCAGAACCGCACTCCGCCCAAGCGCAAGAAGCCGCGCACCTCCTTCTCGCGGGTGCAGATCTGCGAGCTGGAGAAGCGTTTCCACCGGCAAAAGTACCTGGCCTCGGCCGAGAGGGCGGCGCTCGCCAAGTCGCTCAAGATGACCGACGCCCAAGTCAAGACCTGGTTTCAGAACCGCAGGACCAAGTGGCGGTGAGTCCCGCGGACGCGCGCGGCTGGGCCTGGCATCGACCGGGCTGGAGGGTGGGGGTCGCTGAACAGGAGAAACGGGTTGGGCCTTCTCGGGATTTCTCCTTTCGCTTCCCTTTGCAATCCTCGCCCCGCAACCTTTTTGTGAACTCTTTAGGCCTGGGCCATGGTCCACTCTTTAGGCCAACCCGCTTGGGCCTGATTTGCCGCCTTCTCCCTCTCCTCCTCTCCTCCTCCTCCTTGCATTGGACCCTCGGAGCGCAGTGGCCTAAAAACCTGCTTGGCCGGAAGGATGCCTTGCGGGAGGCTGAGCAAAGGATCGCTTTAGTACAACGACCGGTTTGAGTTTTGGGGGACAGAGTTGGATGATCCCAGGCAATCACGAGAACTTCCATATAAACCACGTTCACAGAAACGTAGCTTAGCGCGCCGAGCCCGCGAATCACGGAAAAAAATTCTCTTAGGATACGTCCAAGACTCCTGCCCCGAATCCCCAAGGCCCGTCCTCCTGCCACCTTCCTTCCTCTATGGGGGTGTTTTAGTGAGGCAGCGTCTGTAAAAGAAAAGGGCTCGTGGAAACCAGGGCGAGGCTGAGCCACAAAGGGGCCGGGGGCGTTTGCAGGCCGAGATGCGAGTTTGCCCCCTCTGCGGGCTCAAGAAGCACAGAAGTGCGGTGGGCGGCGGAAGCCCATTTGCTTTTCGACGGAGGGTGAAAGATTGGCGGCTCCTTATCGATAAGCCGAGGTCCTTTAAGCGCAGGGCGTTTTATTTTTTATTTTTATTTTTATTTATTTTTATATGCCGCCCTTCTCCGGAGACTCAGGGCGGCTTACAATGCGTTAAGCAATAGCCTTCATTCTTTTGTATATTTTATACAAAGTCAGCTTATTGCCCCTACAAACCGGGTCCTCATTTCACCTACCTTTGAAAGGATGGAAGGCTGAGTCAACCTTGAGCCTTGAGTTTAATACCAGGTTGCCCTTCTGGATGAGCGTTGGCTTTTCAAGGCTCGGAGAGTCTCAGAAGGGGAAGGAGGAAGAACGAGAAAGGCGTTCACGCGTGATGCTCAGGGCAGTTCTTGAATCTGATCCATGCCATTGCACCATAGGAAAGTTATCCCAGTCTTACAAGCTTGGCCAATAGGGCAGATGATTTAGTGGGGTCCGGAGGTGCTTCGGTTGAGCGTGCAGTGTTGGAGACGGGCTTAAACCACAAAAAAAAAAAAAAAAAAAAAAAAAATCCCCTCTTCGGAGATCAGCGAGCCCGGCTTCAACTCCCGGCTGAGAATTGATCTTCCCTAATATTTACCGGGCCTCTCCTGAATCGGTTGCAGAATAGAGCTGCCCGTTGTCCGTTTGATGGGCCCGGAGGCCTGGCTGCCGTGGGGAAGCTGGGAGGCTGGGGTCAACAGGACTGGGGAAAGCGGAGAAAGGATCTGGCTGGTTCCCCTGCGCGGGTGATTCCCCCGAATAGCTTCCTTACTTGATCTAAACTCCCTCGGTTCTTCTCCGCGGCCTCCAGAGAGAATGGCTGAGGAGATGAGGAACCTTGCGCGAATGTCAAACGCCCGGCGAGGGGAGAGACGTTCCTGCCCACCCACCCATCGTTTTTAGAACCCGTTTTCTCCCAGGGCAAAAGGACCCAGCGGTGCCAATTCCCAAATGGCAGGTCCCCAGCTTGGTGCTAATCATAATATCAACATCTTGCGACGGTACCTTTAACACCATGGAACAACAAACATCTGCCTATCTCGGGTTATCGGGAAAGACTCGATGAGGTGGACAAAAAGGCCAAACCCAGTTTAAACATCTGGCTTGACTGTGCGACGAACAACAACAATAATAATATAACTTTCCTAGGTCCTTGGTTAGGACTCGAGCTGCTGAGCTATTAACCAGCCTCAAAGACTGTGAATCTCATTAAAGATTATTATTATTATTATTATTATTATTATTATTATTATTATTATTATTATTATTATTATTATTATTATTATTATTAATAATAATAATAATAATAATCTTTAATTTATCTGCCGCCCAACTCGCAGCGACTATGGGCCAGCAACTTTCCCAAACCCACAAAAACTTAAGAGCCATGTCTTCGTTCCTCGGCTGGAAGGTGTCGGTCCCCGACTGGAGTTGAAAACGACCTTTTCCCGAGGTTTCAGCAAATTCAATCCCAGGCTCAGATTTCCCAAGTCTTTTCTCCAGAGCCAGAGGGTCTCCCAGCCTGCAGGGAGTGGGAAGGGTCTGGATCCCTCTCGCGCTGGCCTTTTTTGGCCGCGTCCGCTGCCGAATCTCCCCAAACAGCAACCCCCGCCCCCCCGCCTCGGTCCAGTTGCAAAGCCTGCCGCCGTTTCGATTTCGGTTTTGTTTTGTTTTGTACTGCGGGACCTTCAGGTGAATAGGCTGCCCTGGAAATAGCAGCTGAGAGGGAAAGCCCTCTTTCCGTGTTTCGGGTGGAAATCTCGGGTGAAGTAAAAACCCAAGAAGGATAAAACGGGCGCGTGAGAATTATTGTTGCTGTTATATAATTATATTAATATACTAATAATACAATACCATTACTCTCCCCTTATGCTGATATTTCCTTTTAATAATAAAATAAATGCTAATGGTGTTAAAGCTCTGCTAATGCGGGTTTGCGATGTACTTATGCCTCGGTTTGCTTCTGTGCCGGTTTGGGTTTACCCATCCCCATTCCAGGCCCAGTTCTCTGCACAAAATCCAGGAGGCCTGAGGCCAGAAGGGCCCTGAGCCACTGAGACTTACCGGAACGGCCCAGGTGGCCTTTCCACTCAAAACCTGCTGGCCGGATCCGAGCTCTTAAAATCTTCTCCGCGGGTTTCTACATAATCCACTTCTTTAGTTCTAGTTAGTTTTTTTCCCCTTTGTCTTTTGCACCAGTTTGCCTTTCCCCACACCTACTCTATTTGTATACTGGGGATTTTCCCCCCCCTGTTCTGAATTTACTTTTCTTCTTGCAGACGTTGTATTACCAAACTAGGGAACGCCATCAGTGCTCTCCCCTGAGACATGGGGTTGGTGATTACTTATAGTTAGCAGTTTGCCCTACCGGTTTTGTAGTGGGACATTCTCTTATATATGCGCGCGTGTAGTGCGCGCGTATTTTTTTCGATTTGTAAAGCCGTCTAATCGCAATGCCTTTGTCGGTTTTACTAATTTACAGAATCCGAGGACAGGGACTTTAGTTCGGCTCAAGTAATTGGCAGATTTCACTCTCTCGGAAGTCATGGGGGTTCCGTGCGTTCAGAAAAAGTGCAAGACGTTCAAAGATGGGAGATCTTTGGGGCGGGAAAGGAAGGAGCCGCAAATCACGCGAATCTTCCTCCGACCGTCGTCGGAACTCGACCCGAAAAATGAGCGTTAGTAATTCAGGGGGCCCCAAGTGACATTATACCCGCCAGTGGAAAATTAATTACAAGGACTCGTTTATGAACCTTTTAGAAATAGGAGAGAAGAGGCATTCAGGTAACTCTCCCGTTTGTTTCCCACATCATTCGTCAGCAACCATTCTCACGACCCGCTTTGCAAGTCTCGGTTCGGGTTTTAGAAAGTCGCAGGGAAAAAATCGTCGGTCGCTTGCTGGCCTGGTTGGAAATCGAAAGAAAAAGGTTTTTCTCTCTCGAAAACCAGTTTGCCTCTATCCCACTTTTTGTGGTTCTGTTTTTTTGACTTCTGCGTTGTCTTCTGCGTAATCCTTGTTTAATTTTGGTCCGGCTTCTGGTCTACCTTGAAAAAATCTGTTTTACCCTCCGGTTTAATTTTTGGCAGATGCACGCATTTTTTTTTTTAGTCGTATTGGGCCAGGCTGGCGCAAAAGTGGGGAGAAGACTAAGAACATAGGGAAAGCGGATCGGGGCCCGGCGCTCCCCGGGGCGCCAAGTCTCAAGGGAGGCCCCCGAAGCCGCTGTGCCCCTCTCCTCCTCCTTGCCCAGCGCTAACAGCAACTGCGCCTAGCAAAGGGGATCAGTCCATCTCCAAGTAAATACCGGTATACACTGGTATTTTGCGCGACCCCGATCTTCAAATCGCTTATTTGTCTCTGATTGCAGGAAAAAAATGAGTGGTTATTATTATTATTATTATTATTATTATTATTATTATTATTATTATTATTATTATTATTATTATTATTATTATTATTTCTCACCTTTCTGAGCCCTGTGACGAAACACGAGGAGTACAATGCAGCAGCATTCCCACAAAATTCAAGCCCCCAGGGCTTTTTCGACATTTTTTTCCTTCTGCCTATGCGAATAGCTGTGTTCAGTCCCAGCCTTCGTTGTTTTGATCCGGAACGGAACTTCTGGTTTTGCTCCGGACTGGCCCGAGTGCTTTCCATCAGGGAAAGGTTTTCGGGGGCAGGAGGCTTTTAACGTTTGATTCGAAAATCGTGTTTTTGTTTTCGCATGTATTTATGTAGGTACCTATATACATGTGTGTACACATACACACCCACCCCTCCCTTTTAGTGCTTATGCGTGCGCCGCACGACGGACAATAATTAAAACGCGATTAAATGAAAAAGGGACCCAAGAAAGGAATTGCCTTTCCCTCCCCCCACAAACCTCTGATTGGATCGCAGGATTTAAAAAACCAAAACAAAACACCCTTTGCGACTTGCCTGGGGCGCCGTGCCTCAGTTTCCCAGCCCACCCAGAATTTCCCCAGGAAATACTCGGGGAAAGAGAGGCACTTCCAAGGTATAGAAATTCGGGAAATCCAGGCTGTGCTATTATTATTATTATTATTATTATTATTATTATTATTATTATTATTATTATTATTATTATTATTATTAAATATTTAATAATATTTAAATAATATTTATTATGGGGAAAGACGAGTGCTGGGATTTGATTTCCAATTCTTTTTTCGAGCGGGGGGAGGATGGAGGACAAGATAGGATTGGAGGGAGGGTAATGTACCAGCCAAGGAAACCTCACAAAGGACGGCGGCGAACGGCGGCGTCGATTTTGTTCGCCGGCCTTTCGGGAAAAGGAATAAAAGCGGATGATCTCAGCAGCCGCGATTTTTGTGCTTCTCTGTCGCTTCTGCAGCGGAGGAGCCCTGGGTCATTTTCGAAGTTTCATGGGCCAGAAATTGAAACGCTCACTATTTCGGAAAGAAAAAGGAAGGAAGGAAGGAGAAAGAAAGAAAGAAAGAAAGAAAGAAAGAAAGAAAGGAAGGAAGGAAGGAAGGAAGGAAGGAAGGAAGGAAGGAAGGAAGAAAGAAAGAAAGAAAGAAAGAAAGAAAGAAAGAAAGAAAGAAAGAAAGAAAGAAAGAAAGAAAGAAAGAAAGAAAAGAAGAAAGAAAGAAAAGAAAAAGACCGGCGCTCGCACATCATAGCTGGATGAACTTTGGCTTATTAAAACTCCTTTTGATCATACAGCTTAAGTTTATTCAGCGGCCTTCTTTCTCCCGACACTCTGACCCATAAAATAATCCTCTTTTGATAATAATAATAAAAAAATCCTCTTTTGATTACAATCACAGCCGAGTCCAACCAACCGCTCTTGACAAAAGTTTCTCTACGTTGAACCCCGCGGTGGTTTCCGCCTTGAACTCAGAAACCCTCGCGTAGGCCGGATCGGCCCAAAATGGTTATAAAGTACTAAATCCGGGCGGCCTTTCCTGTCGCGCGAAAACGATCCAATCATCGCCCCCCCCCCACCAGGCGGAGCTCCTGGTGGCCGTAACTACGGGGCTCCCCTTGCGGCTGTTCCCCTTTCCGACCATTGAGTCCCACTGACCTAATGAGAAGTCGTCGACCCCGCCCCCCTCCCGCCACGGTGCCCTTTCCCCCCCTCCAGCCTTGGGAATTGGGGTGGGCGGTGGAGGGTAACTTTCTCGTTCTACCCATCGTGAGTTTTCTCCTTCCTCGGTTAGCCGCCGCCGCCGCCGCCTCCTCCCTCCCTCCCTCCTCCTTCCTCCCTTGTCCTCCTTTCCTTCCTCCTCCCCCTTGCTTCTCCTTCCTTCCTTCCTTGCGTTTCCTCTTTTCCTTCTCCTCTTCCCCTTGCTACTCCTTCTCCTTCCTTCCAACTCCTCCTCCTCCCCCTCTTCTTCTTCCTCCTTCTCCTCCTCTTCCCCCTCCGCCCCCTCCTCCTCCTCCTCCTCCTCCGCGTTTTCGACTGACCCCGTGGAACTACCCCTGAGACCCTCCTCTCTATCAGTCCCCCTTGCTAGCCGGGCCCGTTGATCTAATGGGTATTGGGGGCGCAAGTTGGAGACCGGGCCGGGCAGGCAGGGAGAGAGGGAGAGAGGGAGGGAGGGCTCAGGGCTGATGGGCGACTGGCAAAGCCGGGGGCGGGAGCCTGATTTCTGTGCTTGGCGTCCGCAGGAGGCAGACGGCGGAGGAGCGGGAAGCCGAGCGGCAACAGGCGAGCCGGCTGATGCTGCAACTTCAACACGACGCCTTCCAGAAGTCGCTCAACGAATCGATCCAGCCCGACCCGCTTTGTCTGCACAACTCCTCGCTCTTCGCGCTCCAGAACCTCCAGCCGTGGGAAGAGGAAGCCTCCAAGATCCCCCCCGTCACTTCCTTGGTGTAAAGAGGGCCGTCCGGGCGGAGGGGCCCCTGGGAAGGAGAGGCCAAGCGGCCCGGCCTCCGCCTCTCCCCGCATGACCCCAACCGCAACGGAACGTGTGAACCGGCGTGGGGGGGCGCCTCGAGGAAGGGGGGAGCGGCAACAAGCCACGCCGGGTCTCACACACACACACACCCCGTCTCGCTGCCCGGCTGGGCTCGGACCCGGTCCCAGGCCGCGGCTGCGAGGATTTGCGGGAGTGGGGGGGGGGCTTCTCTCAGCCCGGGAGCTCCGCCCTCGCCCCTCCGGCTCCAGCACTTTGGACTGAGCCCGGCCGCCCTCGCTCCTTCCAGCTCCAGACTTCCCCGACAGCCAGAGCGAACTTCTCCAAGGCTGGTGAAGGAAAGGAGCCGAGACCCGCTGCTTTCGCCCAACTTTCTCCCGTCGTAGAAACTTGGCAATCGGACCTTTGCCCCCCCACTTCCCGGGGTGGGGAGGAGACTGCGGGCTGCTCGAGAAGAAAGCGGAGACCCCCCCTCGCTTATCTCCCTCCGGCGGGGTTTGCTGGGGAGGGGTAGGTTTAAAACGTGGGGGAAGACTTCGCCGGATGCCCCCACGAAGGCCTGTTTTTTTTCACCCGAGGATTCTGGAGGTGGCCCCCGCCTCGCCTCGCCTCGCCTGCCAATCCTGTCGCTTAGGGTCCATTCGGAGGGAAAAAAACTAAGAAGGAATAGAGAGTCACCTTTTTTTAAAAAAAATATTATAATTTGTAAGAAATGTTAATAGTTTAATTTATTTAATGCACCAAGATGCCGAGCACTGTTAATATGGAGGTGGGGGGGAGAGAAAGACTGGATCTTGGTTATTTATATGGAGACCAGAACAAACACTAAAAAGAAGTATGTGTGAGTGGGTGTGTGAGTGAGTGAGTGAGTGAGTGCTCTGTGCCTGCATGAGAGGGTAATTTTTGGCCAAGGCTGGCCTTTATCTTGGATGGTCAATCATCTGGCGATCCTGCCTCCTGGAAATCATTCTGCAAAGGAAAATATATATGTATATATATATATATACATATATCTTAAGGACATATATATCTTAAGGACAAACCTGCTGCAGTGAAAAAGCAAGCCACCCCCAGCTGTCCCCCAGGCAAACCCTGTCCGTAATTTATTCAACATGGTAATAAGGGCTCCCCTTTCAAAGAAACCCCAATCTCTCTCTCTCTCTGGCAGGCAAATGAACATTAAGGTGGAGTGGGGTTGTTGAGGGAGATGAAAGAGGGGAAGAAAAGGAAGGAAGGAAGGAAGGAAGGAAGGAAGGAAAGAAAGAAAGAAAGAAAGAAAGAAAGAAAGAAAGAAAGAAAGAAAGAAAGAAAGAAAGAAAGAAAGAAAAGAAAGAAAATTGGTTTTAAAAACATTCTTGGCATGCTACAATGCCCGTTGTCCAAAACTCATTACAGAGAAAGCGCCTTATGTTTCATAATACTAATAATAATTATACTGATAATTAAAATAAATACTAAGGAAAGTTGGGGTTAATGCAGACCATGTATAATACTTTGTACTTGCTGAAATGTGTAAATAAATGTTTTCTTTAAAAATGTTCCTGGTCTGAGCTGTTATGAATAAAGGCCTGAGGAAGCTACATCCAAGTGCCTCCATAGGTTGACTTGGACTCCCATCAGTCTTAGCCATCAGCCTCAGCCACCATGGCATCAGTTCCAAAGGACTATGGGAGCTGCCAAACAAAATGCTTGGAGAACAGCCACTTCTTTTTCTTGCCAACCATGGCCACTTTTACCGTGAGTGGTGATGGTTCCAGGTAATGGTAGCTGGAGTTCATCAATGCATACGGAACCTATTCTTGATTCTGCTCCAACTGGCAGCCACTATCCAGGCATGGTGGCAAAGGCTTTTTCCATCACCTTCTACATGGCATATACTTAGGAGTAAACTTGAGACTTTACACATGCTATGGCCTCCATGTCTCAAGATTTATGAGTGACCTAAACTCTTTTAAGTTGCTCTAGATTTCCTCTTTTTCTGGAAAGAGGTAGAAAATTCTTTCTCATCTATGGCCTCTTCTGTAGAACTGAGTGTGAAGGACCAAACCTACTCCCAGCAGGTATTTGTCAATAAGCTGCAGTTGAAAGTGTTTGTCCTGAGATGCGCCCACTGCAAGACATCGTGCTGTTTGAGATAAATAGGATAATCCACGGCAGTTTGGATTTTATTTTGAGATAGCATCGAAACCTGACACCACGAACAAAAGCCCATAAGGGTGTCAAGTAAATGTTAACTCATGCTGAGGATGGGATATAGGCTTCTATAGCAGCCAGCTTTGATGAAGATGATGATGCAGGATGGACCCTGAAGTTTGCCAAACCTTAAGTCTGCCACTGGTTCCAGTAGCTTTCCATTGCTTCCTTGTTCCATACGACGATTCCGTTTACCTGATTAATCAAACAGCCTGGGGAGCCTTTCTTATAGTCTGTCAGACCTTGGTGTCACTTTGCTAAATTCCTCATAGTGTTGGGGTTGAGTGTGGAGATATGGCTGGATAAAGAAGACCTGTATTTTGAAGGTGAGCCATGGGTGCTATACAAATCCCTGGCAAAATGACACCAGAAGAAGCTGATGGGGGTGTTCAGTTCCCATTGTGTCATCTGGTCCTTATACTGTAGAATCCGGGCTTTCATCTTCTACCCAACAATCTTGACTACTGATACAGGCAATCTTGCCTGCATTAGTATTACTGGGAAATGACTAACTCATGAGGATGGGTGAGAAGAATGGGGGGAATTTAACTTTTGTATGGGATATTGTTGCATTGTTTTATTCTCTGTTGTAAGCCGCCCAGAGTCCCTTGGGAGTTGGGCGGCATAGAAATGCGACAAAATAAATATATAAATAAATAAATAACATTCCTTTCTACAGCCCTGGAAGGGTTCCATGAAGTTAAATCCAGCTCCGGCTTCACAGCAATTCACAATGATTGTACGCCTCTGTTGTAGGTCCCGATTAGTACTCGTCTTCTGGTTTCTTAACAGAGAGGTTGACAGATTCAATTGGCCAGATGATCAGCCCAGATCTTCTCTTCTTGAAAGGTGTAAGAGTCCTCTTTTTTCCCCCCCCCAACAGATGGACTATCATGCCCGAGGCAGTGAAATACAAGAACACCAGTATTGCCTCTTTTTAAAAAAAAAAAAAAAAAGCAGAAGGGAACAGCGTACGTATAAATTATTAATTCATAATACAGGAAAAGAGGATGCACCAAGTGAAGACTGGACTCTTTGTCTTAACCTAATGACTGCTCTGTCTCTGGAGTCGTTCCTCAGCCTGCAAGTAGGGGCATCACAGGACTGAATGCTCCTTTTAAGTGTTTAAAGAACAAGCTTGTCATGGAGAAGACTTGGCTGGGGTTTTGCCTTTCCCCCTTTAATTTGGCTTCTCCACAAGGCTCCCAACAGGGATGGAGGAAAGCAGGGAAGCTGATGTCAGCCATGGTGTAATGGTATCTGGGAAAGACTTTGGGAGAAGGGTGTGTGCATGAAGAGAGGCTGTCTAGGAAATGGTCAGATAAAAAAAAAAGGGCACAGTCTATAACTGTGTTACGGGAAGAGAAAGGGACCCTTCCTAACTTTTCAGGCTCTAAAAGGAATGGCGGGAGTTTTGTACTTTCAGACTTGCAAGATTCTATTCAAGTAGCCTTAGAATAAGGTACAGTTAGCTCATCTGGTCAGGTTTCTTATCTGGTTGGCCTGGGAAGGCTGACACATGCTGGATCTATCAAACAGGAATCTTGAGTTTTGGCTGGAGATGATGGAGTGGAAGCCAGAGGTGGGTTTCAGCAGGTTCTGACCAGTTCTGGAGAACCGGTAGTAGAAATTTTGAGTAGTTTGGAGAACCGGTAAATACCACCTGTGACTGGCCCTGCCCCCATCTATTCTCTGCCTCCCGAGAACCAGGGATGAAATGGGGATTTTGCAGTAACCTTCCTCTGCCACACCTACCAAGCCACATCCACCAAGCCATGCCACACCCTCTATGCCACGCCCACAGAACCGGTAGTAAAAAATTTTGAATCCCACCACTGGTGGAAGCCCAATTCAACAGGAGGGACAGGATTGATGGTATTGCCCCTTTGAGCAGGAATAAGGGAGAAAGAAGAAGATTGGGGATGGGGGGAAAGCCTCCCAGCACATTAGAGATCAAAGAAGGGATGGATATTCAAGGAACTACTCCCAAGAACATTTTGTGTGTGTGTGTGTGTGTGTGTGTGTGTGTGTCTTGAAGAAGATGACTCCTGGGAAACTGGGCTTCTTTTCTTGGTGGCTAAAGCTCTGTGGTGTTGATTTTCCTTCTTTGTGAGAGGAAAAGGAAGAAATAAATCCCCCAAACCCCCTTCCACCTCTTATAAGGGCTGAATAACTCTAGAATTCCATCTGCCAGTTTCATTTCTATAGGTGTGAGATCGCCGGCTGGTTGCTCCTTGGCCCAGACGACAAACTCCAGTGTGTCCAATTCATTTTCTGTATATGGTGGGCATAACTGCTCCCCCTTCTCACTAAACTTCATTCATCTGTTCACCTATCCAGCTGCTAATGCACAAGAGACAGAAGGAAAAGGCATTTAATTTCTACTCTCTCTCCCCCCCAACTCCCGCCCCCTGTTCTTTCTCCCCAGCTCCAACATGCAGAATATGGATTGCTATGAAGCCATTGTCAGAAGTCCTGGGAGAGCATGCAATTTTCCCAAGACAACGAATGATTATGTGAAAGCCAAGCACCTGGAAAAATTACATTTCCCCAAAGTCCCGGTGCTAGAATATAATTTTCTGGAGAAAGAAATGGAGGGGAAAGAAAACGAGACAACACAGAAAAAGCAACGCAATGCCACATGCTCTGAGCCAGGGTCTTTAAAATTATTCTGGGAGAACTAAGTACAGGTCATCCTCGTCTCACGACCACCATTGAGCCCAAAATTTCTGTGGTTAAGTGAGACATTTGTTAAGTGAATTTTGCCCCATTTTCCGAACTTTCTTGCTACAGTTCTTAAGTGAAACACTGCAGTTGATACGTTAGTAACCTGGTCATTAAGGGAATTTGGCTTCCCCATTGACTTTTCTTGTCAGAAAGTCGCCAAAGGGGGGATCACATGATCTTGGGACAAAGTGACGGTAATAAACATGAACCCGTTACCAAGCATCTAAATTTTGATCACATGATCATAGAGATGCTGGAAAGGTAACTGTGAAAAACAGTCATAAGTCACATTTTTCAGTGCTGTTGTAACTTTGGTCGCTATACGAACTGTTGTAAGTCGAGGACTACCTGTATTTCAGATAAGGGATGCCCCCTCTGTACAAACAAAGATGCACCCATTATAACTGTTACCCCTCTAAGCATCCTGTGGGAGGATCTTGCAGTATTTTAATGAGTGGGACATCTCACCTTTTAGCTCTCTTTTTCCCTGGAGCAGCAAAAAAGGGATTCAGACAATGGTGAGGAGAAGAAAAGTGGAGGAAAGGAGAAAAATGAGAAGGACAGATATGAATAAAACGCGCGAAGTCTGTAAAATCATACCCTTGCAACTGTGTCCATGAGCTGGAAAATTTGGAATATTTTTGGCCTCTCTTTCCACAATACACCATTTCTGTAATCTGGACGAATCTCTTGCAGCCACCTCTACATAATCACTGTGTATTGTGAAAAAAGTCAGACATACCAAACCTCTCTCGAGCTGTAAAAGCAACAGAAGCTTTATAAATAGTGAGAAGAACATAGCAGAACCTTCTCCAAACTGTTGGCTTTGAATTGTATTGGGTAAATAGCCAGGGGTGAAATCCAGCAGGTTCTAACAGGTTCTGGAGCACCAGTAGCGGAAATTTTGAGTAGTTCGGAGAACCGGCAAATGCCACCTCTGGCTGGCCCCAGAGTGGGGTGGGAATGGGGATTTTGCAGTATCCTTCCCCCAGGAGTGGGGTGGGAATGAAGATTTTGCAGTATCCTTCCCCTGCCACGTCCACCAAGCCACACCCACCAAGCCACACCAAGCCCACAGAACTGGTAGTAAAAAAAATTGGATTTCACCACTGGTGATAGCTCTGCCTCAGCTGTTGGATGAAGAAAAATATACTTGAACACATATGGAGGCATCAGATTACAGTTTAGGGAATGTAATGCATACTTTATTTTCTTTCCATTTCCTCACAAAACCTATTATGTCCTTTAAGAAACAACTAGATCCATGATGGCAAACCTATTGGCACACGTGCCAGAGGTGGCACGTAGCGCCCTCTCTGATGGCTTGCAAGCCATCACCCCAGTTCAGTTCCGCTGTGCATGCGCACATGCTTCCCACCGGCTAGCTGGTCTTTGGGTCTCTGCTGCACATACATGGGGGGGCAGGTGCGGGGGGCTGCGTGCGCATGTGCGAGGCATGTGGCATGTGTGGGGGTGCACACATGCATGGGGGTGGGGCATATGCACCAGCACGCATATGCGTGGGGTGGCGCACATGCGCAGGGGTATTGCACATGTGTGGGGGTGGGGTGCATGCACGGGGGGTGCATGCGCATTGCATTTTGGGGGTTCGGGGGCATTCACGAGTGCATGTGCACGCTTTGGGCACTCGGTCCGGAAAAGGTTAGCCATCGCTGAACTAGATCATTGATCCTGAAGAACTGAAGAAGGAAAAAGTTAGGGAACATCTACACAGAATAGAGAGATGATGTTTTCAAATGTCTCCCTTTTCTTCTTGCCATCCCCATTTTCTGTGGCAGAAATTAGATCTTTCAAACTATGAAGGGGGCTTGTTGCTTCTTAAGCATTTGTAACCCAAACATTTCCCCAGGTGCCTGAATTCCAGGCCTCTTGCAATAAATTGCATTTATTTTGTTTCATTGATCACTGGATCTCTGCCATCAGATCCATCTCAGACAGGATGTTTCTCGCTGGAGAAAGTAATCTTTCAAGCCAGATGTTTTAAAAAAGATTTTGCCACAGACACGCTTCCTATTGCTGGCATCCATCAGAAAGGTAAAAGCTGAATATTGGAAGCAAATTGAAGTGCAAACAAGGCCATATCATTCACTGCTGGATCAGATGTTGGGACTGTAATGTGGAAATCTAACCCAGCACATCAAATGTGAGAACATTGGTTGAGGGCTTTTTTATTAGTCATTCTCCCTTTTCTGTCATTAGGAATTCCAGAAATTACATTTTTTTAAAAAAGGGTTGGGGCAAAAACACTCCATCCCCTCCTCATACTCAGAATTCTCTGGGGGAAAAAGCCATGATAGTTGCAGGAACATCAAAACAATATACGTTTTCTTTTTTTAATTATTATTATTTTTATTAAGTTTTTAATTAAAGCCAAAACACAAAACCACACCCAGTGTATAATACAAAATAGGGAGAAACGGAGGAATTTTTTCTTCATCTTCAGGTCTTCCAAAATTCTCTTTGCATTGGCACTCGCATTATTTCTTCCAAGTTCCCGATTGCGTAGTCCACAAATGGTTGCCATAACCTCCAAAATATAACAATATATGTTTTCAAGGTCTGCATAGCCATAGAGACTTAATATATATATGTATATGTATATATTATGATCAAACGGGAGAATATTTCACTGTATTCTTGGCTGTTGGGGATTAAAACCCCTTCTGGTCTCCAAATAATTATGTTAGGCAATATTTAGTCCTCCTTGCCGATCTCTGTCCTCCTTTCTCGTCACTCTTTCTCTGTCCCCCTTGCTGATCAGCTCCCTGTCCCTTTTCTCCCCTACACTCCTAAATTTTCCTAGTCTGAATATGCTCCTGAATAAAGCTATACTTCCAACCAAAATGGAGGATCCTCTTCCCTAACAGAATCAGAATACCCTAGCTACTAAACTACTCTATCAGTCAATCAATCAGTGTCAGAATCTTCTATATCTGGAATTCAGGATAATATAGATGATGGAAAGTTTAGCTACTAAAAGCCAATAAGCTCTACAAATTGCCTGACCCAACCCATATAATTCTTTATCACATAATATTTTACACCCATCTCAGTCTCGAACTGAAAATAAGTAAAATCCCTAGAATTTCAGTACAATGCCTAGAACATTCAATTGAGATTCCCCCCCCAGTAAGTGCGTTTTCAATAGCATTACAGATAGGTCACTTATTACACTAATTTGATCTAGTTTGCCATTTTGCTCTTCACTGAAGAATACGGTTTTTAGGCTCTATTGCAATATGTAACTTATTCTTTACCTGTAACATTTATTGATCTTACGATAAATTCCAAATACTAGGGATACAGAAGAATATATATGCATCCTTGATATGAGGTATGTAAACTCATGATACAACTTCAGGTCTACAGTAGGTATAAGAAAAAATAAACAAGATCCGGTCATGTGGATAACTGTACAAGTCTTGAATTTCACCTCTAACAACAAGGCGATTGCAACTAAAGTTTGTTAAAGATGTTTTAAGGTGTCAAACATTTATTTCTTTATTTTATTTTATTTTATTTTATTGAATTTCTATACCGCCCTTCTCCCGAAGGACTCAGGGTGGTGTACAGCCAGAAATAAAACCATAACAATATAAAAATTAAAAGCAATTAAATCAACTAAATAAATTGGCCAAAAACTCTAATAAAACAACCCGTTAAAATAGTTAGGCCAGCCCTGCTTGTTGGAGTAATAATGTTTTTAGGGCACGACGAAAGGTACGAAGGTCGGGAATCCTACGAATCTCCGGGGCCATACAAAAACATACAAAAGAACCAATATTTTGGTTGCATGAACCTCATTTGAAGACCTGTCTAGACATTCAGATTTGTTATTCCAACATTCTGTAAATGATTACATCAATTTCTCTAAATTACTGATTTAGGGGGATCAAGTGATTTTTTCCAAAGCTTCTGCTAGGTACAGAATATACTCGAGCATCAAAATCAACAGGGATTTTCCTGTTTCTCCTTTTCCTTTTCTCCTACAGGAAGAATTCCAAAGTCAGAATGACACTAGGAGAAACAAAATCAACCATGAATATGCAGCAATATTAAAACATAGTATACATTCCCAATAGAAATTTAACTAAATTTAAACAAAATGGTTCTCATATCTAAAACACATAATCACCTGAAGTTTGGCTTTTAAGATAGCCTGAACACTTACAAATATTGTAACTCAGCAGGTATATAAAAAGAGGACACAGAAATTAATGGTTTTTAAAATTATTTTTTATTTAACAGAATGATTTCATAATAATAATTGTATAACTAACACTTTGATATGAATTGCAGACATTCTTTTTTTTTAAATCTTATATTCAATTTTGGATGAAAAGTGAAATAATCTCATATCCAATTCTATTTTTAAATGTCTCAAAGTACTTTTCCCTTGGTTTATTTCATCAGTCATTATTATTTTTATTATCTTCTCCTTCTCATCTTCTTGTTTATTTGCTGGTTTTTCTGTTCTGTCTTTTCCACCATTTTTTCTGTTGACTCCTCTCTTTCCTGGAATTTTTGGTCTTCATTCATTATTAGTTGCAGAGTATTTTCTATTTTCCCATTTATGCCATGCAATAGGTTCTTTATCTCCCTGTAATTCTTTGTCATAGTGTCCTTAATGTGTTGGAACATCAACCCCATTTCTATTGAGATTTCACTTTTCCTCCTGATGGAGCATCTTGTCTTATTTTAGTAAGCCCCGCTTTTATTCAATAGTCCAAATACAATATATTCAAGCCTAATGTTACTCCTCAGGAAGTACAATACTCATAATTCTTTATATTCCAAGTTTATTCAATCAATTCCATTTAAATAGTCCAGGAAGCTTTCCAAACATCAAAAGTTACTTTACTTTACTTGAATCTTCCTTATTCCTACAGTTAAGTCTCCAGTAATCATAAAGTAAATAATTATAGAACAGTAAGTATCACCACAGTCCTTCAGATGGGTCTTGTTTATTTCTCTTATCACAAAGTTTCCCAGGCTTGTAGAGGTATGGTATATTTTCCATTCATCAGTAGGTGGTGCCCTCAGCTTAGGTTTCAGCATTGTTTCAAATGTAACAAGTTATTTAATCCAATTTTAATTCAATTTATAGAAGCAAAGTCAGTTATTCAAATAGTTCCAGCATTTTAAAATGCTTTTCCAAAACAATGCCTACGCAGCTTGAAAGTCCAATTTTCTATGCTTTAAAAAGTCTTTAGTTTTTCTCCCCTTAGTTTCTTTCTTTTGGGTCTAGAGTTTTGCTCTATATAATTGTTCGCCACTTTAACAAACAGTTCAAAGAGTCTCTTTTCCTGGATTTTCTTTTTTTTTCTTTTTAAAACTAAGGTCTAAATAAAAAGGGAATCTTCTCACCCAGCTTCAGTCACTGTCCATCTTCACTGCTCCTGCACTTTCTTTGTTGCCTTGCCTGTCCCAGCTTCATGGCAGCCATGATTGCTGCCTCTTCTCCTCATCATGGATAAGAGGGAAAAAACCTTGAATCAAGCAGAAGAATGGTGGCTCTCTGCGACCTACAGGGCACCCCTCTTTTCTTCACCACCACTACAGGGTGGCTTTAGCTCCTTTCAGAGCCCTCCAATAAGAAGAACTCAGTGCAGGAGCACGGAGACCTGCTCCTCACATCCGATCTTGCAGCGATGTCAGCTGGAGGTCCATCAGTGCCAGTTTTAAGGTAGGTATTGTTTGATATATTTAATATTTAATATTTTATTAGTTTATCAAAATACAAAATGCAGAATGCAGACGTACAAATAAAAATAACAATAATGGGAAAATAAGGGAGGAAAAGGGAAGAGAGGGAAGTGTAGGGTGAAAAGGGAAAGAAAAAGAAAAGCATTGACTTCTGACTCCTTTTGGTGTGGTAGAATAAAGTAGCAACAGAAAACCTCACCTTTTTACTTTTTTTAAAAAAATAATTCTTATTACAATTTTCCTTTAAACAACTCTAGTACATAATCAACAGACTGGTCATTTTTATATACTTCAGATCAACATTCCATACAATATATACATTATATAATTCAATATCTAACCCTTATGTATATTTCCAATTTTTTTTCTATTATCTATCCAGGTATACCATTTTTCCCAAACCGCATAAAATTCCAAATCATCTTTTTCTTTTAGTTCTAGGGTAAGTTTATCCATTTCAGCACATTTATATATCTTCTGAATGATCACTCCCTCTGGTGGTCTATTGCGTTCCTTCCTGTATTGCGCACTTTTTTACTTTTATATGATAACACATACTACCCATTTTTATAACAACGAACCTATCTAATCAGCAAAACCCAAAATCAAAGCTTCATTTTTTTTTACCCACTCAGGCGGTATTGTTTGAAGCACTTGACTGATCATTCTGTCAGTGGCACTGTGAGATGAAGGGGTGAGAACAACTGAGTATACTTGGTCATTTTAGGTCGATGCTGTCATGCCCACTTTTTCCCAGGCCAATCTTCTTTGGGCAGTGGGAAAGTCTGGTTCTGTCCAACTGGGTCCTACCCTTTTGCATAACATCTTTTTGATCTTGGGAATCAGCTAATACCCAGAACTTGAGATATGATAGGTCAAATGTTCTTTCTCTTCCTTTGCCTCCTCTCCCACTTTAGACAGATGTTGACCAGACTAAGAGAAGTGAAGGAGAACCATGGTTCTTTCTAGCAGGGCTAAAAGCTGAGATACCAGTGGGTATCACTGGGATACCAATGGGGAGAAGCACAGTGGGATCTGTCCAAAGGGCTTCTGTTTTGGATGGGATTTGATGAAGAGTCCACATATAGGTTGGCAACAAGTCTTTGGATGTTCTCCTGCAGAGATTGGATTTGAGTTGCTCTTGCTAGGCTGATTGTGGTGCCTTTCTTTTTTATTTGGTCATATTCCACCAAGCTAAAGATACATTGGGACTATAGGTTGTTCGCTCTTTCCCAACGAAATAGTAATGATGTAGTAATAGTAATAATAAACTATAAGCATTTGTGGCCTCTGAGGGCACTGAACTTCAAGCTGCTGTTTCAGATAGTCCAATTAAGGGTCTAAAGAGCAGCTGAATTTTTACACCACTTTAATATTGATCGGGAGCCAACCTCCAACTGGGGAGGTGAAAGCAAATGGAGAAAGTAATACATGGAAGTTTTTCTTCTTTGTTTAATTAGGCATGGCTTCATCTATCTGCCTTTCCCCACTGCTGTCCACCCACCCTTGAGTCAGCAGAAACTACACCAGCAAGAACTTTGCTGTTCTACTTCCCAGGCTCTCTAGCTCACTGCCAAATAGGGCTGTTCTGATTTGCCATGTGGAGCATATGGTAAGCGATGTGATTGGTTGAGTGGTTGGTTGATGTGATTGACAGCTTTGCTAGTGTCCTTCTTCTGCATGTTATTGGTTGGAGTGAAAACCAAATTTCAGTTGCAGCACTGCTGGAAGAATGAGTTACAGGTCTCTACCCCTCTTCCTGTGCTGTCGAAGATCAAATTCAGAAGTGTCATTGTAATACCAATCCCTGCTCACCTGACTTTGGGTCCAATGTAATGACGGCAGCAGAATGGAATATTGCAATGTTTCTCAACCTTGGCAACTTTAAGGTATATGGACTTCAATTCCCAGAATTCTTCAGCCAGTCTTTGGGATATCAACAATTGTGGGACTTGAAGTCCACATATTTTGTGAAAAGAGGACAACAGAAATTCACCCCCACTAAAGCGTTAACCTCTCTCTCTATCTCTTCCACATTTCTTGTAGCGAAATAGTAAATTCTTCTGAGTCTTTTTTATTAATGACTAAGTGCCTTTTCGCTGCCAAATCCAGAGGTGAAGTCCACATATCTTAAAGTTGGCAAAGTTGAAAAACATTGGAGTATTGTATATTGCTTAAGGTTCTTCTCTGATGTTGGCTTAAAGGGGAAACATTTCTTTAATACTGGGGTAACTAAGAGATGTGGTGGCTCAGTGGCTAAGACACTGAGCTTGTCGAACGAAAGGTCGGCAGTTCAGCAGTTCGAATCCCTAGTGCCGCGTAATGGGGGTGAGCTCCCATTACTTGTCCAACTTCTGCCAACCTAGCAGTTCAAAAGCACATAAAAAATGCAAGTAGAAAAATAGGGACTACCTTTGGTGGGAAGGTAACAGCGTTCCATGAGCCTTTGGCATTTAGTCATGCTGGCCACATGACCACAGAGATGTCTTCGGACACCGCTGGCTCTTCGGCTTCAAAATGGAGATGAGCACTGCCCCTAGAGTTGGGAACAACTAGCACATATGTGCGAGGGGAACCTTTACCTTTACCTTTTAACTAAGAATTACAATCCTATTCTGGCTGGGGAGAAGACAGAAAAAGGCATTATCATTATCCTCTTGTTAGGTGCAAGTGGAAAAAACTCCTCAGATCTTGCTTTCTACTGTAAATTCATGGTAATTTACATTGTCAAGAGTAAAATCTCAATTCTTGGGAACTTTATTCAGCTGACTTCAGATTAAGTGGACAGAATTTTACTTTTGACTTCATTTCGAAAGAATAAAGTCAGCTGTTCCTGAGTTAGTTCAGGTAGTAGGGAAAATTAATGTAATTTGTTTCATTTGCATAATAAGGTAATTAACATTTTTGCATAATCTGGATCAGCGTTCCTCAATCCAACCACCACACAGGTTGTGGGGAAAAACAGGTGGTGACAGTGCTGTGTATCCTGCCTTCAGTTCCTGTACCAAAGGTGGAATATAAATGTAATAGCTGAGAAAGCAACACATAAATACGTGTCGTTTGCATAATGAAGTATATTTTAATGCCATTTCATAAATTTGCATTCCTTCTGTAATGACATAATTGACATTTTACATTGTATCAATTTATATCATTTGTGTGCCACAAAGGAGGTAACAAAATGCAAAAGACATGCTAATTATATCATTATGCAAATGACATCAATTATATAAAGTCAGATTTAACAGATATTTGGCTTTAACGGACTTCTCTTTCCTCTAAATGTTCATTAAATTGTGGTTTTAGAGTACTTTCCAGAAGGTTTGATAATTAACAGCCTTGTGAGATAGATTACATTGAGAAATGGAAAATCTGCTCATCTAGAGCTCTCTTGGATGGTAAATATTTAAGCCTGATAACTCAGCACTCAATTTAATACCTTATTGAAGCCCATCCAAATTTATGTCTCCAAATAATAATAATAACTTTATTGTTATTGTACGTGTATGCACATTATATCCATACAATGAAATTCACTTAACACCCAAGACCAGGTCCAACACACAACAATCCCCAAACACCCCCCCCCCCCACTCACAACAAATTCCTCACCCCTAAACCACCCAAACATCCACACAACAGACCAAATAATGCCGTCCAACAACTCACTGATGGTGGCCCTTTAGTTCATTGTTGAGTGCAATTATAGCTGTGGGATTAAAAACTATTCAGAAAACGTGTGGTCCGAGTTTTAATTGTTCTGTATCTTCTGCCAGAAGGCAACAGTCCAAAAAGATTGTAAGCAGGATGGGAAGAGTCTCTGAGAATGTTATGCAACTTCCTCAAACAACGAGATTCGAAGATGTAGATGATGGGTATTCTGGTCCAATATATTTGGAAAAACAACAGTTTAGGGAAGGCTGCTGTAAGTATCTCACACACATGCTCCTCATTCGCTTCCCTGGAATATCGACCCTTCTGTTTCAAAGATAATCACACTAGTTTATAATTGGATTGATTGAGTCATGGATGCTGGTTGACTGTCTTTGATAGGATGATGGCTTCCTATTAATCCAGAATGAATGGATCTCCAATTGAAACAACACATTAAGATATGATATTTTTTATAATAGGACAGTCTACACACAGGTTGTATAGCCTGAGAACAGTTATCTGGAGTGGGGAAGGGACAGGGGTAAGAGCAAAAATGGAGAGCAAGAAAATAAACCTCTTTAAAAAAAATAAGTTAATTCAAATATAAAATGAGAGCCAAGGATTTTTACCAAAGTTGCTTAAAAGGGTAGTCTTTTCAAGAGTTTCCTTCCCATGCCACCCCTTTTTTCTTTCCTTCTCAACTCATAATTGTGTGTATAGAAATATTCTTATGTCAGCACCATAATTTAACAAAGTTAATGGCAAGCCACAAAAATCTTAAATCATAATACAACCAAATCATTTTTTTCTGCAACAGACTAACATGGCTAACTTCTTCTGAAAACATAATACTTTATCAGAGGAGATTACTTGCCTCCTGGTAGTGTACCTTTAACAGTACAAATCTATGTATTTATTAAGGTATAAATTTCACTTTGTTCACTGGAGGCTTCTGTATAGGCACAGTATTTAGTGTAAGACAAAGTCTATAGATGATTGTCAAAGTACGTTCAACATTAGGGAAAGAGAGCTTGGACGTACCAGATGATGCAAGAAATTCAATGTTTTTTGAACTGTAATTCAAGGACCTGGGGTGAAACCATCTTGCTTTACTGCTCAAAAGGGTATCTTGATTCAGCAAGGCATTTCACTGTGTTTAATCCAATGCTTAAAGGGTTATAAAGTATGAGGTGGATTTAAAACAGATATGGAAGTAAGTTTCAACCCCAGTTGCAATCCTGAAAGAGCTTTGTCGATGTCAGTCCATCTGACATTTTTAATATGGTTTATAGCAGTGATGGCGAACCTTTTCGGCACCGAGTGCCCAAACTGGAACGCATGTGTGCGCCAGAGCACCGAAAATCTGAAGTCCAGGTGGCCAGGATGTGCATGTGCACCGGCCACCTGGTCGTCAGGTTTTTGGCACATGCATGTGCACCCGCCAGCTGGTCTTTGTGTGTGCCAGAACTGGCCAGCTGGTTTTTAGGTTTCTGGCGCTCCAGCGTGCATGAAGACCAACTGGCCGGCGCACATGCGCGTGCCAGAAACCAGAAAAGCAGCTGGCGATGGCTCACATGCCCACAGAGAGGGTGCCATAGGTTCGCCATCACAGGTTTATAGCAAACCATAATCTATAGATAAAAATGAGAACATTTGGTTAAAAATCTTCTTTGTCACAAAAAATCCTAAATGTAACATGTCTTGACATCCCTTAGATTACTAGAGTAAGATGAAATGGTTGAATAACATTTGGCTGAGATAAAACACCTGCCACCCACTGCTTTGTCAGCAGTGAAAAATCTAGTGGCATACACTAAGACCAGCACATATATGTTTTATTTAGAAATATGCAAACCGAGCAAAGCGGGAACAGAAAAGTCTTCTACAAGTCCCCAAATTGACTAAGCTGTTTCAGGTGGCCAAAGAAATGGCTGATTCCTACCATTATGGCCATTTCAGGCAGCTGATTTTTGGTACAGAGTAAATTCTTAGCCACTGTATTAAAATTAATATATTAAACACTTTGTGGTGTTGGCATTTGAAGATGCCAAGAATACTTGCCCAGGCATGGTATAGTCACATGGAAGAACCCATACAATAGAAAGGTGGATCTACTTTTTCCCCAGAACACCTTTGGATCATCACACCTTGCTCCTGCCTCCTTAACAGTATTTATTGTAGCAACTTGGCAGTTCCTGCTGCTACCACTGTCTTCTTGGGTTGGTTCACTTACATCCTCCTCCTCACTAAGATGTGTGAGACATACGGTAAAGCTCTTCTATTCTGTTGCCTGTGTAAAAAGGTAAAAATAAAATAAGATAATTGACATAGGATTATTTCTTGTCTATATAATGTTGAGGCCTATCAATAAATAAACCAATCTGCATGGAATAAACAAAATCAAACTTTTTTTAAAATGTAGAAAAAAAAAAAACCATTTTAGCCTTAAATGGATACTAAGCATTTTTAGGGGGATATGGAAGTGATTTTTTTGCTCCACTTCAGGCAGGCATTATTTTCGGCTGGCTCTATAGGAGAGTAGGTAGGATATCCCCACAATTTCTTTGGGGATCTTTTAGAAGAGTTAAGCTCTGGTTGCACATTTCTCTTCCCTTTCTCCCCCCACTCAAACAAATACTAATTAATTGAAAATTATCTATCATGCTTTAATCTGGATTCTTGCACTGAGCACGAGGTGACTTGCATCGATATTCTCTTTATTCTACTCCGTAACAATAATTCTGCACCCTTCAAAACAAAGTACAATGTTGCAGATACCCACCATTTTATAAGTGGGTCAATAAGATCTACTTGAGGACTAAATACATTCCTGGAAATAAAGAGTATGCTTTTTTAAAAAATCTTTCTTTAAAAGTCTGGTGGTAGAAAGAGCTCAGAGATGCCTCAGGAAACATCAGTACCCATGAGTACAGTGTTACCTACCCCTGCACACTTCACTCTTCTAGGACCTGATTTTCCCTGGCTAGGAAAGTTGTCAAGGTTGTTAGACTAAATTCTGTGCATGTAGAGATTCTCAGTCATCCAGGTCATGGTTGTCCCATCATGTCTCAGTCATGGATGACTGAGAATCTCTACAGACTTTTAGCTATACAATTTTGGATGAACACCCTTTGAATAGTGTGGGAGTAGGAATGGGTTTCCAGAGAAAAATTGCAGACTAGAGGAACCAGGAGCACTACTCATCATCCTGAGGACGCAGATAAACCTCCAAGTGCTTCAATGACTCTCTAAAAGGATGCAAATGACCAGCTGTCTGCAAGGAATATAAATCGTTCCATTCCTCACTATCCTGTCAGAGCTGAAGAAGCTTCTTGGATGAGAAGTGAAACTTCTTCAAAAGAAAAAACAAGGAAGTCCAGTTGCCTCCTGAAAAAGCACCTTTGGGACAACCATGACCTGGATGACTGAGAATCTCTACAGACTTTAAAGATAGTCAGTTTCTGGAGTGGTCAAGCCATACCTGAATTCTTTCATATTGCTGCTTAAAAGGCAAAGGTAAGGAAACTCTGAGGGGGCGCACAGTTCTACCCAAAGGATTAGTTCCCACATCTTTTCTTAATGTGAAGATACACCTAAATCATGAGGGGGTGCAATGGTTGGTGACAGTTTCTGTCTCTTATTATGAGAAGAGCAGTGGCTTACAAAAATGCTTTGATTCAAATTTCAGCCTGAAAATAACTTCTTCTTCTTGCTGTAATAATGTGCGCAAAACCAACGATACACCAATAACCTCAGGACGGCAATTCTCTCAGCGTACATGTTAGTTTTCTCAGCTTGCATCCTACATTGTAGGATTGTGTGTTACAAGGTTTTGTAGCCCAATGAACTCTCAATAGTAACCTGCTTTTCGAAATTGATCTGAAAACCAGTTGGTTATTAGCTCTTCATACACACTTACAAACTTTACAATAGAAGGCCGGTAGCATGAAATGTAAAGTGACAATAATGTTCGGGAGCTTCAGTGCATAAAAATGTGTTTCTGGACTTGGCTGTGATTGATTTATGGCCGGCATAAATAATAGTAAATTTTATATCACATATGCAAACAAACATATTGTTTATCTTCAGCACCAGCAGCTCTAGAGAACAATTAGGTATAAATATGGGCCATAATGCTACAAGATATAAATGATATTTAAATATGTTGATGATCCAGTTTTATAATATGTTCCAAAGGAGACCCTTTAAGCAATGCTGCCCTCACTATTTCATTTCTTTTTCCTGCATCCATGAGGGCTAGGAACAAGTAGTAAAATAAATCCAAGATTTTTAAAGGAGTACTTTGGTCCCTAAAACTCAGTCTCACAATAACAACCCAGGATTACTCAAGTTTGTAGCGCAGCCCTGTGATTTTTGTGAAATTATCGCTGATGCTGTCCCTTCATGTGAAATGTTTTCTGCTTGTATCTTACTATTGTGCTGTGTTGTGCAAAAAAAAAAAAAAAAAAAGCCTCCTTCCTCATTAATTAATGTACAGTATAATGTTTAAAAAATAAATGTTTGTGGTTTTTTTATATGGTATCCTAAGTTACAGCTTTCTATCATATGTTGCAGATTATGCATGGGGTTCCTACAATGAAATGATGTCCATGGAATTGATTGAAGCATTGGATAACATGGTTTGCTTCAGTGCTGACTCTAGATTTTAGAAATTGCTGTGGTATTATTCTGAGCAACACCAAGACATTGTGTTCAGTTGCCCTTTTGGATTTCCCACAATGCCCCAGGACACTGTTCCACAACCTTTCCAGCTTTGCGGACTGATGGGGCGGGGAGAGGGGATGGTTTGGCGTGAGTGGTAGACAAGTGCGCATACATACGAGCACGCCTGCTGCTTGCATCAGCGGAGCTTCGTGTGTGTGCTTGCTTGCCCACTGCTTCAGTGGCCCAGTTCCAATTGGGCTGTGGCCTGGTACTGGGCTGCAGCCCAGGGGTTGGGGACCCCTGGCCAAGTATAAAGCTACCTTGATGCATTGTGGGAAATTAAAAGGATAGTGTTGGCCAGTTATCTCTGGAAATTTGGGATGCTGGGTGAAAAGAAAGAAGATTTGAGGCAGAAGATATCAATAATAGGATTGCAGTTATCCAAATATGATAGACTTTGATAGTATCCTTGCTCTGAACTACTTAATCTACCCTCTTCTTTTTTCCCAAGACATCATGATAGGTCTTTCATCATGTAATTTCTTAATTCTAAGTGCCTATCAGTTTGCAGACTGGCATCATGCCCTTTGAGGAGTATCCTACTCCTACTTAGTATCCTACTAAGGCAGAATACTAAAGGATATAAGTAGGGACACCTACATTGTGACATTGTCCTACTCTGAATTATGTAGAAAGGGAACAAAACAGTGGTGGGTTGCTACTGGTTCTCCCCGGTTCTTGCGAACCGGTAGTGGAAATTTTGAGTAGTTCGGAGAACCAGTAAATACCACCTCTGCCTGGCCCTGCCCCCAATCTATTCGCTGCCTCCCGAGTCCCAGCTGATTGGCTAGAAGGAAAAAATCAGGGCTCACTTAACAAAGAAGAGGAAGAAAAAAACAAGACACCTTAGCTTTAAATTGAGAAGCCCAGAAGCCTCCCAACTGATCAGCTAGAACCAATCCGCTCCTTGTAAACCGCTCGGTGGTGGTAGATTGGCAATTGAGGCCAAGCTGCCTGAAAGCGGTTTCCAATGCTCTCGGTGGTGGCAGAGCGGCAAAAAACTATTTAAACTCTTGTTGCAGTGCCTCAAAGCGCCGACCTACAGCTGATCAGCAGTAAAAGGCATTGTGGTGGTAGACCAGTGCACTCCAAGAACAAATAGGTAGACCGGAACGCTCCAAGAACAAATGGGTAGACCGGTACAGCTCTGCAAGCAGTTTAAAAGCCTGGTAGACCAGTACCTCTGCTAAATCCTAAAGAATTGTCACATGACCATCAAACCACGCCCACATAATAAGCTACACCCACAGAACAGGTAGTAAAAAAGTTTAGAACCCACCCTGCAACAAAATATGACTTTCTATTTGCCACACTGACTGAATGTCATAGCTGCCAACTGGGTGTCAAAGTAGGCTGGGCAGTATCTTTTCTGGAGCCATCAGGAACTATGGAAACGTTGCAGGGTCCCAGCCTCTGCCAAGCCTCACAACTATTAGATAACCGAATGTAGAATTCTCAGGTCTACCAGAACGTCAAACTCATTTTGATTGATCCCATTCATTTTGCAGCCATTGTATGCTGGCATGTGCCACATCCAATCCATTAGTTGTGCGCATTCAAAATGCACTTAAGTTTTTATTGCTTCTAGTTCTATGTCATCAGCAAAGAAAGGTAAAGTTGATCTTCATCTAAATCACTGTCACCGATTATTGCGATTGATTACAAGCTAAGAGAGCCTTTTCAACTTTAAAAGTTATGCTCCTTTTATTTCCCCAAGTAGTAATCTGTGCTGTTTAAGTTATTGCACTAGGGCTGGGGCTGAAAATACGGTGTATATTACATTCCTTCTTCAGATCATTTCTTTTAATGTTAGCTTCTCTTGTTCCTTTGTCCACGCCCCACTTCTGTTCATTTATTCTGCTTGGTTTTGCCCAGTAAGGCAGAAATCCAGACTCTCTGAAGACTTTCTAAGGCAGTCTTCCCCAAGCTGGCCTCCAATTAAACTGTACCGAGAGATTCAGCCATGTTGTCTGGAAATTTTGGGAGCTGCCACTCAACATATCTGGCAGGTACCAGGAGATGTGGTTCCAGGACAGATGCCAAAAAGGAATGTTTAACCAAAGACAACAGCCTATTAGTGAGCAATCTTGAAAACTTGGGGAGTTGGTGATAGAAGAGGAAGATGTTGTCTTTTACGGCTATGAAGAGCTTCCAATGGCACTTGGCTTCAATGAAGTTGTAAGCAAGCACTCCTTCATTGGGCTTCTGGGAAGCATTATGACACCCTTCTTCTAAGTGGCAAAATTGCCACGGTGTTTCCTTTATCAGAAGTGGTTACTACACCTACACATACAAGCATAGCTATAGCTTACACAGTTCTTCTGAAGGTGGTGCTTTTTTGGACTTCAGTGAACTCAAATGTAGAAACAAATACTTCTTGCCTTGTGCTTTGTTGTAGGGAAGCTGGAATTTAGAACTTGGTGGTGCAGTGGTTAGAATGCAGTATTGCAAGCGAATTCTGCCAACTGACAGGAGTTTGATCCTGACTGCCTCAAGATTGACTCACCCTTCCATCCTTCTGAGATCAGTAAAATGAGAACCCAGATTGTTGGGGGCAATATACTGACTCTGTAAACCGCTTAGAAAGGGTTGTAAAGCTCTACGAAGTGGTATATAAGTCTAAATGCGCTTGCGATTTTCAATTACTGTTCAAAATTTTGAATTCCTTGTCTAGATCTTCTGACTAAAGTACAAAACAGCATCGGAGACAGATGGCCTTCAAAAACTGAAATGTGGAGTACTCCATTCTTGATAGAAGGCGGAAGAACAACTTAAAACTCTCCTTGCATTCAGATTAAGAACAGTGGGAGAACTGCTTCAGCCTCCTTTGTCTCACTGGTCCCTATGAAACCTAAGCAAGTACTTAAAATAATCTAATATTGAAGTGGAAATTAGGTTCCTCTTGATCTCATGGACTTGCTCCCCTGCATGCATGCACACTCTTACTGCAGTCATGCATTGCCCAAATATCTCCAGCATGAGAGTGCATGCTCTCTACCAATTGCCAATCAATTAATTAATAGACATGTAGAAACATCTGTAGCAGACTACCAAAGGCAAGGGCAGACACTGAGATTTCTGGTATACTTTTGCCTTAGTATCCTTGTTCTCCTCAGCATAATAGCTCTGCTCAGCAGAACATCCAGCCAGTCAATTGATCCATGGAGTGCCTACAATATTGGACAGAGCAACATGTGATGTAGGTGGTTGCTAAGGCTGGCATGAAATTTTTCACACAGATCTGTTTGTTGATCATTCATGAGGCCAAGATCTGCTTCTTGAAGCAATAGCAGTAGCAATAGCAGTAGCAGTAGCAGTAGCAATAGCAATATACTTATATACCACTTCACAGTGCTTTACAGCCCTCTCTAAGCATTTTACAGAGTCCGCATCAGTAGTGTGTTTCAATTTCGGCCGCTACCGGTTTGCTCGTGGGCACTTGCATGTGCACGCAACACTTCTGCACATGTGCAAACGCTTCTGCGCAAGCACAGAGACGTCCGGGTGGGTGGGCAGAGCCTCCCGCTGCCGCCATCACTGGTCAGCATATTGTCCCCAACAACAATCTGGCTCCTCATTTTACCGACCTCAGAAGGATGGAAGGCTGAGTCAACCTTGAGCCTGGTGAGATTCGAACTGCCAAATTGCAGGCAGCTGCAGGCAGCAGAAGTAGCCTGCAGTACTGATTCTAACCACTGCACCACCATGGCTCAGATAGATAATGTTGGACAAAAAGGATGAAAATGGAACTAGAAGATGTGGTTTGATGGAAACAATAGGCAGCCTGGGCATCCAAGGTATTTTAAATTCCTTATGTTACCTTTGTTATCTTAATCTCATTAGCTAAGGCAAATGGGAAAGAAGTTCAACACAGCTAGGAGTCCTCAGGAAAACTCCTCCCAGATCAAGGGATGTGAGGATGTGGTTGCAGGAGCAGAATTTCATTATTCAAATCCTATATGAGTTCCAGGTTCAATATTGATTGGAACAAGGTCTCATGTATGGAAATTCTCTGCATGGTCTATTTTTTGTTTTTAAATAGCATCCTTTTTTTAATAGCAAAAGCAAAGGATTTTAAAAGAAGAATTTGGAGGTAATGGGATAATTTATTGAGGAACACGTTTTTCTGAGGTCATACATAATACATCTCCTTTAGCTACTTTCCCAACCCATACTCCCAATCAGGAATGAAATCCAGCAGGTTCTAACAGGTTCTGGAGAACCGGTAGCGGAAATTTTGAGCAGTTCGGAGAACCGGCAGATACCACCTCTGGCTGGCCCCAGAGTGGGGTGGGAATGGAGATTTTGCAATATCCGTCCCCCAGAAGTGGGGAGGGAATGGGGATTTTGCAGTATCCTTCCCCTGCCATGCCCACCAAGCCACACCCACCAAGCCACACCATGCCCACCAAGCCACGCCCACAGAACCGGTAGTAAAAAAAATTGGATTTCACCACTGCTCCCAATTGAACTACAGCTCTGGGAATTCCCAGCTAGCCTAGCCAAGGTTTAGGAATCCTGGGAGTTGTAGTATCTACAGGGCTGAAGAGCACTAAAATGAGGACGTCTATCCTACTTTCATGATCTCCATTGTCACTCTTGGGAACTGTGCAAGCAAGCGGCATGAGAAGATCTCTGAGCCACGGTTTGGTCTTCTTTCAGATTTCTCTGTTGAGTCGGAGGTGTGTTTTCTGCCTCTAAGGGTCTTGCATTATAAAGTTGGAAAGCAAAGCAAATGATTAATAATTGAAGAGCCCTCCGGCCTTTTATTTGGAGTGGGGGGGGGGGCCTCTGAAAGACCATTATATTTTTAAAGTGTCCATATAATGCTGTGCTGGTGATATTATCCTGCAGGGCTTTGAACTCAAATTTTATCAGGTAGACGTGAGGACTAAAATGAGGGTGGGTGGCAAATAATGCGATCTGTATTGCTGAGGTGCTGCATTCTCTGCAAAGGGCAATATTCCTGGGTGGGTCTCCAGTCCCAGCTGCAAGCAAGCTTTGTCCAAGCACAATTTTCCTTAACCCTTGTAGTTCGGCAATGCCTAATCTTTTGTGCCTCCATTCAGGATTTGTGTAGGAAAAGAGTGATGGAAAGACAAGCCAAGGTATCCGGAAGGCAGCGAATCAGGAAAATGAGGGGCTTGGATTTATGGATTGCTCTTGTAGAAACTCAGCACCTACCCCTCCTGGAAGAAAGAAATATTTTGGGAAATATTTTTAAAAAGGCAGAATATTATATTCCCCCAAAGGGAGAAATGGAGAAACATGCTCTTAAAAGGAAGAAAGCAGCCCATACTTTCCTTAATAGCCCATGTCAGCACTTGAGATAAAGAGCTTATTCAAAGAGGAAGACAAGTATCTAGATAGCTCTATTCATAGGCAAAGCAAATACTGCAGGCAGGAATCCATTCAAGACAAGAAATTTTGAAACTCCCTACAGCAAAGTCTGAACAAAGGCAGAATCGTAGGATTAGCCCTCACTCAATCCAGGACAAAACTGTTAAGTCACAATAGGAATTGCCCAACACCCTTTCAGAACACAAGCCCCTTCATTGCACCATCCCAGAGCAGTCCAAACTTCACCAGAAGTGAGTGACTTCTGCAAAGGCTTAGCCGGCAGCACTCCCTTTTAAAGGGAGCAGTCCCACCGATTCAGCCACTGACAACGCTTTACATTTCCCTCCGTTTGAATCCACCAATCAGTGGTGGGCATGCAAATGTCCAGCTAAATCTGGACCTGAGTGAAGCCTACATCCCTGGCTCCACTTGCTATTTACATATGTAACGAAGTTTATTTAGTGACTATTGGAAGTTACCACAGCACTGAAAAAAGTGACTTATGAACATTTTTCACTTTTACAGCCGTCGCAACATCCCCATGGTCACGTGATCAAAATTCAGATGCTTGGCAACTGACGGTTGCCACGTCCCAGGTCACGTGATCCCCTTTGTTGGCCTTCTGACAAGCAAAGTCAAATGGGGAAGCCAGATTCACTTAACAGCCATGTGACTAACTTAACAACTGCAGTGATTCCCTTTAAAACGGTGGCAAGAAAGGTTGTAAAATGGGGCAAAATTCACTTAAAAACTTTCTCCCTTAGCCACAGAAACTTTGGGCTAAATTGTGGTCATAAATCGAGGACTACCTTATATATGCTGGCCATGCTGACTGAGACTGAGGGGAGTTATTCAGAAGCTATACAGGTAGCCCTCGATTTACAACAATTCATTTAGTGACCGTTCAAAGTTACAACAGCACTGAAAAAACTGACTTCTGACCGTTTTTCATACTTACAACTGTTGCAGCATCCCCATGGTCAAAATTCAGACTCTTGGCAACTGATTCATATTTATGACGGTTGCAGTGTGCCAGGGTCATTGATCCCCTTTTGCGACCTTCTGACAAGCAAAATTCAAGGGGAAAGCCAGATTCACTTAACAATTATGTTACTAATGTTCAGTAACAATTGCAGTGATTCACTTAACAACTGTGGCGACAAAGGTTGTAAAATGGGGAAAAATCACTTAATGTCTCACTTAACAACATACATTTTGGGCTCAATTGTGGTTGTAAGTCGAGGACGACCTGTACTTACATTGATTACCTGGAGGCAGGCATTAGATGACCTTTTTCATCCTATTCAGGACTCATCAAATGTAGTCAGCCAGATGTTCTTCAAACTCCCTACTAGGAATTGTACGCATGGATCATTGCAGTTCAGATGACTATGTACAATAAAGCAGTTTTAGGGACTATCCACTGATGTTCACTGGATATCTAAATGGGATATCTAAATGCTATAAGAATAGTATATGCAGTCCACCTTCTTTTAAGCTCTCAGTGTAGACAGTATGGATTTTACATCCTGTCCTGCCCCTAGGTACATATCGGCCACTCTTCTCTATAAGGGGTTTTGATAAGTCTCAAGTTTGTTGCTTTCTTGAAAGGATCGCTTTTCCCTTTTTATGTCATAATTACACTACGTCGGTGCAGAATTCTTTCTTCTGGTTTATGAAAGAGTTGGTTGCATTATATTCATGGAACGTAGGCTGCTTTTAGGAATCAACCCAATTATAGAAATGAGTACATTTCCCATTTTACATTAGGCCTTGCATTGTGTTTTGAAGGTGCTGTTTGATGCTCTTCCTCTTGTTAACTCTATGCAAAGTCTTCAACTTTCTTACTTCCCATGATCTTCAAGATATCTATATCTATCTATGCCTAAGTCTAAGTCTAAATCTAAACCTAAATCCACCCCCCCATCCATCCATCCATCTATCTATCTATCTATCTATCTATCTATCTATCTATCTATCTATCTATCTATCTATCATCTATCTTGTTTTCCCCCAAAAACTATATTTTTTTCAGTAGTGGAAAAGCTTATTTTGGCCTTTATTAATCTTATTATATGATTAATATATCATTTTATAGGCATACTGTGTTAACACCAATCTTCAGATCACCTGCTATGTCAGAACCACTGTTCTCAGCAGGCTTCACCAATGTGGCCAATGCTGTAGGACTCTGGGACTTCTAGTTCAGCTCCACAGTTTTCTTATTCCTGCTAAACTGCCTTTTCTCAGGTATCTTTGGCTTTTCATTGATTCCCGTTAGTAGGAAAGGCCATGTGTTCAGTAGGAATGGGTTTTAACAGTGTGAGTTATGTGTGTGCCCTCCTTCCCAATCCCAAGAGCTCTGCTAGCATGAATGGCTCCATAGAAACTCTTCTCAGCAATTAATTTGTTGTTTTGCTGTCAAATTTCAGAAATACTATTTTTGGAAGAATCTGGGGCCTGCAAAAAAAAGTGGTTCCATCTAGAAGGATTACAGAGGCATTTGAGTAGTGGCTGTGAAGAAAGGAGAGCAAGATAAGTAAGCAGCATTGGGAAGACACCTGTTATGCAACATCACAATACTAGCTCTAGCAGATCAGAGTGTGTAGTTTCCTCCCCTTTCTTTCTGTATTCTATGTACAGGTAGATGGCCACAATCAAGCCCAAAATTTATGTTGCTAAGTGAGAAATTTCTTATGTGAGTTTTGTCCCACTTTGTGACTTTTCTTCTCACATTTATTAAATGAATCACTGCAGTTGTTAAATTAGTAACAGGGCTGTTAAATGAATCTAGTTTCCCCATTGATTTTGCTTCTCAGAAGGTCGCAAAAGGGACTCTCGGACACTGCCACCGTCACAAATGTGAGTCAGTTGTCAAGCATCCGAATGTAAACCACATGACCGTGGGGATGCTGCAAAGATCATGTGTGAAACAAGGTCATAAGTCACTTTTTTCAGTGCCGTTGTAACTTCAAACGGTCACTAAGTGAACTGTTCTAAGTCGAGGACTACCTGTATTTGGACTGCAAACATCCAGACAACCATTAAGCCATGTACTAGCATTTTCTAGATCTTGTGGCCTTTATTTAGTGGTTGTGTTGATATTTGCTGACATGGTATGCTTAGTGCAGTAATGGCGAACCTTTTTGGCACCGAGTGCTCAAACCAGAACGTCCATGCATGCATGTGCATGTGCCGGAGTGCCGGAAACCCGAAGACCAGCTGGCCAGCACATGCATGCCTGTTTTTCGGCCATTTTCAGGCTGTTTTTCGGGCCATTTTCAGGGCTGTTTTCAGGCCATTTTGGGGGGCCTGAAAAACGGCCAGAAAACAGCCTGAAAAATGGCCTGAAAACGGCCTGTTTTGTGGGCATTTTTTGGGCTGTTTTCCGGCACTCCAGCACCCGTGAAGACCAGCTGGCCAGTGCACATGTGCATACCGGAAACTAGAACAGCAGCTGGCAATGGTGCGCGTGCCCACAGAGAGGACTCTGCGTGCCACTTCTGACACACATGCCATAGGGTCACCGTCACGAGCCTAGTGAATGGAAGATGATAAGCTGATACCAAGACTAAGCAGCAATTCTGTTGCAAACAGCAGTGGTTAGTCTTTCTCAGCCCTGTGCTTTCCAGATGTGTTGGCCAGCAACTTGCACTCTTTGTTGGCTGGGTCATGAAGGGAATGAGGTCACACATTTGGAGGACTTGCAGCTGAAGTGGTTGCTCAGAACAGTCTGCAGAGTGGCCCTGGTCCTACTCCAAGGCTGTCAGGCTGCCATCTGCCCTGGGTGATAATAGCATAACCTGACAATTTAACTGTACATTTGGCACCTGGAGGGACTCTGAGGACATTTACCACCATGGCCACTATCCCGCTTTCCACCTGGTACTCCTGTCCATCAGGGTCTTGTTGCAAGAAGCCAATCATGCTTCATTACATCGTGTGTGCATGCATCAGAAGAAGAAGAAGCAGCAGAACTGGAAGCCCAGATAGTGGTAAGCACCTAGAGACTGAATGCCTGAAGGATCTGTAGACAGGAGGACTGGAAGGCCTGGCTTAGTGCATGGATTTAATGAAACAAGGTGCCAATTTGTCTTTGGTGCATATGCTCTCAGTGTACATAAAAAGAGAAGGTACATTCATTAAGAATCATAAGGTACAAGACTTAAGGATAGTCATAGGGTACAAATAAACAATCAAATCATACTAGGAAACAATCAATGTAAATCGTAAGGATACAGCAACAAGTTACAGTCATACAGTCGTAAGTGGGAGCAGATGGGTGATAGGAACAATGAGAAGATTAATAGTAATAGTAATAGTAATAGTAATAGTAATGGAGCCTTAGTGAATAGTTTGACAGTGTTGAGGGAATTATTTGTTTAGCAGAGTGATGGCGTTTGGGAAAAAACTGTCCTTGTGCCTAGTTGTTCTGGTGTGTGGTGCCCTATTGCGTCGTTTTGAGGGTAGGAGTTGAAACAAGTTATGTCCAGGATGCGAGGGGTATGCATGCTAGTATGCTTGCTATCAGCTCCTGTAATCTTCATAATGGCAAAATGTTGAAGGGGATAAACTGGGTGGAAGGTGAAGTAAGGGAGAAACAACATAAGTGGTGCTATATGGAATAGGTTGAGTCAGAGCCAATGCACATGAATTCGGAGCCATGAATTCACTTTATATTCTTTAGAACTCAAGTGGAACTGAAGTCGGAAATTTACATAAAGGGGTTCCTATTCATCAACAAAGTAACACTGAAAACCGAACAAAATGGGATCAGATCTGATGTGGCTGGAAGAAGAAGAAGGATCAGATCTGAAAATGGACCCGAACTGATGGGGGGATCTACAAAAAGTTCCCCCCAAGCTCCCTATGGGAGAGACAATTAGGTAGCAACCCAGAATATTGCTGACTGTTTCATTCTATGCCCCTTCCCTTTTCCTCTTGTCATGTCATCCAAGCTGAAATGTGCAGCACTTTACACAAATACAGGTAGGCCAGACTGGCCCTTCCTGCTTGCCTCATCACCAGTACTGCAGGGGCCCTTCTGCCATTCCTGAATGCAGAAAGAGACAATGTAGCCTCTTCCTGCCAATCTACTGTCAACGTACGTATTTTGGAGCTATTTCACCCTCAGGCACCTTCAGCTCTTCAGAGCTGTTGGTCCAGTGGGTATCTTCCAATCTGGCAACATTTCCAGTTCTGGCTACAGTGGCTGATATGGCCCTCCATCAAGTGGCTGGTCATTGCCCCTAATCATTTCCTCCAGGGATGCTGTAGTTGCTATGTTCTCAGCTGGTCCACAGATTCCCTTTTTTTTTTTTCATTTTCTTCCAGCTAAACTAGGTGTGTCAAACTCAAGGCCCAGGGGCCGGATTCGGCCTGTAGGGTGCTTAGATCTGGCCTGCGGGGCCATCCTGGAAACAGCGAACAACCAGCCCACAGTGCCTCTGCCAGCGAAAATGGAGCTTGGGAGGGCTGCACTCCTGCCAGTAAAAACAGAAAGTCCATTTTCGCTGGCACAGGGCTGCAGGAGGCTGTCGCAGCCAAAAACGGAGCCTTGATGAGTGATGTTGAGCTGGCCACGCCCACCCTGTTCTGCCAGGTCAAACACATCCCTGATGCGGCCCTCAATGAAATTGAGTTTGACACCCCTGAGCTAACTGTTGATGACCCATAAAACCCATGGAATTCAACAAGGTCTCCTGGTCACCAGGTTTTCCCCACCTCTTCTACCAGCACAGCTTCATTCATCTCCCAACAAGCATCGTTTTTGTTTCTGTCCAGGCTGGAAGTAGCACATACTCTTTCCCCTTCCCTCCCCTTGTCCTTTTTAAAAACCTTCACTTATTTATTTCTTATTAAACTTAAAAAAACCAACCATTTTCCTAAAAATTCTAGGCAGCATAAAGTTACAATGTAGGCATACTGAAATAAAAGGACAAAGTTTTAATTAATGTTACTCTTAAGCTTTTATGTAAACCTTCAGTTCGTCATCACTGCAAAATTTCTATGATCCTTCAGGGGTACAAAAGAACAACCATTCTTTTTGCTGTAATTGTTATTACAATAAAGCAGTCATGTCGCAATAAGAAAGAACATGCCCACATTAATGTCAAATGAGAGAATGTTGGAAGGGACGTTGAAGGAATCTTTGGGTGCAAATATCTGGAAAGCAAAGTGAATTTAACACTTTGGGCCGGTCTCCCTCTCTCAGCCCAATCCACCTTACAGGGTTGCTGTTATGGGAAAAATAAAAGCAGGACAGTGCGTTGGATATGTTCACCACCTTGAGTTATTTTTAAAACTGATAAAGGTATGATACAAACAGAAGTGGGTTTCAGCAGGTTTTGACCAGTTCTGGAGAACCGGTAGCGGAAATTTTGAGTAGTTCGTAGAACTGGTAAATACCACCTCTGACTAGCCCCGCCCCCATCTATTCTCTGCCTCCTGAGTCCCAGCTGATTGGGAGGAAATGGAGATTTTACAGTATCCTTCCCCTGCTATGCCCACTAAGCCAAGCCCACCAAGCCATGCCATGCCATGCCACGCCCACAGAACTGGCAGTAAAAAATTTTGAATCCCACCATTGGATACAAACAAACATACAAACACATAAATAAACAAATATAGTAACTGAGGTACTGAGGTAGGAACAGTTCCTACAAGAAAAGGCAGCCACTGGTAGATTGTCACAGAAGCAACCAGCCAGCAAGGGTTGCCTTACTTGTATGAATGGGAAAGAATCAGGGAACCAATCAGGTTCTGCAGTTTAGTCCAGCCTCAGTGTTAAACCACTGCAATCTAGCTTGGAATTTGTTAAGTCAGCTTCAAAAATACCTGGGAAGAGTGTGGGAGAAAAACACTTTAGCTGTAAGGTGCAACTGCTCACGAGTACAAAGTGAAGAACAGCAGAAACATGCCTTCACAGAAGTGCAAAACTTTACTCCATTACATGGGGAGGGGGGGAGAGAGAAAACTACAGATACCTCCTTATGGTGATGTCAGGTTTTGAGGTCGTCTCAAATAAATTGCATTTCAAACAAAGTCTTTGATGAAAAAAACTCCCATTTATTAAGCACGACATTCTACTCAGACTCCATTGCAGCCAACACTGACTTCCAGACCCAAAACCCTCCCTTTCCGTTCCCCACTCCCCTGCACTCATTGGCCATCTTCCAAGTCACTCTACCCCTAATCTACTGCTCCAGCTCAAAGGAATTTCCCCCCTCCCATCCCATCTCCTAGGGGATATTATCTCCAGGGAAAATAAGTAGGTGAAAAGTCAAACGTCCCTTTCCATACGCCTCCGCTTCTCCTTCTTATGTCAGCACTAGAGTAAAATGCAGCTTGAAGTGCTGACAGGTGACTGCTAGAGAAAGGGAGAGAAAGAATTTAAAATCTTGCATATGACAGTTTGAATCTGGAAGGAAGGAAGGAAGGAAGGAAGGAAGGGAGGGAGGGAGGGAGGAAGGAAATGCATAACAATGAACATAATAGATACTATGGATGGAGTGTACTTAAAAGACATGTCCTTGGTCCCATAAGCAGTTCAGCAATTCAGTATCTTCTGGATGTGTTGTACTGCAGCTTCCAACATCATCTTTCAATGTGATTTTCTAACCCAGGAGGATAGATGATAGAATACTGTATCAGCAGTGGTGGGATTCAAGTAATTTAACAACCGGTTCTCTGCCCTAATGATTTCTTCCAACAACCAGTTTGTCAAACTGCTCAGACAGTTAACAACCGGTTCTCCCGAAGTGGTGCGAACTGGCTGAATCCCACCACTGTGTATCAGGCTGAGGAAATTTGGCCTATATCTATTCTAACTGCAAGGGCATGTCTAAGCTTAAAGGCTTGTGTCATTGACATCACGGGGATGAAATGGCAACACGGGTTTCCCCCAGGCCCCCTGTTGCTGCCTTGTTGTATGTATGGCACATAGTTGTAGTAAGACTGACTTGTCAACTGTCATCCACATGACCTCCCATGATATATCACTACTGGCCAAGTCAGCAAATGCAACTTGGCTTCCTTCATGAGAATCTCAATTTTTCTGATAATGGTGGAAAGCCTTCTGCTCTTTATTTAGCACCATCAGCCCCCTTTCACTTCCATAATAAACCTGAAGATTTTAGCTCATATTCCTGTTATAATGGAGTTGGTTGTGTGTTCACGTGCGATAGTAAGCATGCAAATGAACACAAACAAACAACAACTTTGGATCCTATCTTACTTACCCCTGCTTGAAAGGGCTGCATGTGGCATAGGGAAAATCACTCCAAAGGCAGGATTGTGCATTCGATGATCCATGCTAAGCAGGTCTTCATGAGAGCCCCTTGAAAACAGTTGGCCAGTGTGACTTTCTTCCCTACCAGATCACAGCATTGATCCAAGCTGACAGCCCCAGCCATCTGCTTGGCAGGTGAAAGCAGAGAGATCTTTGGAAACTCAACATGTGCAAGATGAACTTTGGGCAAGGGGCCGTGGATCAGGGCCAGCAACAAGACTTCGGGTTGTGTTGACATATCAAGACAGCTGGCGATGCTCCATGAAAGCCATCAATGGCTCCTGCCCCATCCCTGCCTCCTCCCCTCTCCAAAGGCATCCAAGTTGGTCTCCCTTTGAAAATGGCATTTGTCAATAATAATCTATGAGGTTTTTCATAGGAATTGCTTTCCAGGTGGCATGGAGGGAGGGAATGGATTTGGTTGCTTGAATTTACAAAGGCATCTGATGGATCATATTGCACGTAAGCAGTTTTGTTTAGGGGGGAATATTTGGGGTTCCACTGCAAGCTACTTGAACTATATGGCCTTAATGAATATGTTCAAATGTGCCAAGATAATCTGGGGGACAGGATAGAAAGAAGGAGGCGTGAATGAAAAAAAGGCACTACACCTCCTTCCTCTCTTCTTTACCCCCCAAATATGGAAAGTCAAAAAGAGCTTTATTCATCCTAAATGATTGTTCAATTGCTTGCAGACCATATCTTTCAGTCAATTTATTGCTGCCTCTCGGAGGGGGGAGGGGGAGCATAACTCCCCCCCTTAAAAAACCAAATGCATTTTGCATATTAACACGTAACTCTTGTTCCTGTCTGCTCAGTTTGGGAAATGGTTTGAATGCTTTTATAAAGAAAAAAATGGCTAATAAAATTGGCCGCAGCACCATTGCTTTGCAATTCTTATGAACAGTAAAGTGCTACTTACAGTCATTGATGTTAAAAGCTATTTCTAAATTATGGTGCCATTTATTATCTGTAGCGTCCAAAGTAAGTTTAAATGATGCTGATAATTCATGTTTTACCAAATTTCCTTTTCCCCCTGAGGATACCTCTGATTAACTTATGCACATTTAAGCGCTTTTTAAATTCTTCTTTTATTGCCATTATGCTCAGAGAATCTCAGCGATTCTCAAAAATGGGTAATAAACTTGAGATAAAATGCTACAGTTTTAGATCAATGCTGACATATTGCTCGGGTGATTTCTTCAGAGCTAAAGTGATGATGTTTCATATTTACAGAATATATACTAGGTTATTACTGCAGGATTACCATTTCTGTTCCAAGATGAAATGAGTAATTTACCAATTTATTAAACAGTTACATTTAAGTATTGCTTAGGACATTACTACACCAATCTGTTTACTTAGCATGAGGAGTTATCATTAAAAACAAAACAAAACCCAGTTTACTTAGGTAAGATTTGTAATCATCACTCCCTCCATTAGAAGACTGATTTTTTCTGCAAGCTTAATTGCTGGGAAATGAGCTTTTTCTTATTTACTGTGCTAAATTCTGCTAAGCCAGCTAAAAACCATCACCCTCGCATGAAGCGCTACAAAAATTAATAATACATACAAAAGGCAGTTTTAATTAGTATAATACCAAGCATTAATAAAAGATTTATACAAGGGAGGCTGCTGTTGTATCCACAGTTCCTGCAAAGTAAGTGAGGTTGAGCTCTAGGAAGCTTACTTCCAAGTAGACCTCTACAGAATTGGACCACGGATATATGCTTGGAAAGGAAGGCATTTTTTTTCTATGCAGGAGTTGGGGTCACACATTACTTAGTCCATTTTGCGGTTTCTTTAGATTGATGAACATTTTGTAGATCATGATTTATGTCTTAATCCAATGAATGAACCAAGTTAACTGAATGTCTATGGAGTTTCTCAGATATTCAGGTCGTGATTGTCCCAAACAAATGGACTTTGTTTTTTCCTTGAGGAGGAGAAGACGACGCTTCATTTCTCATCCAGTCAGAACTAATCCTTACACACACACACACACACCATTCGCTCAGAACTGATGAAGCTTCTTGGATGGGAAGCGAAATGTCTTCTTCCTCATGGGAAAAACACAATCCAGTTGCCTTTTGAAAAAACACCTTTGAGACAACCTAGTTAACTGTTTTAGTCAAGAAAACAACCATTTGTAGCTAAGCAAAGTATTGCTCTAGAGTATGTTTAAATTTAGAACTACTTACTCTGGATTAAGTGGACTTTTCACTGGTTTGCACAAGTTACAGTTAAGCATCTACTTTATATTCCCCGATGGGTTTAGGACAACTCAGCATGGCCACTGCTGCTGGCTCACCACCGTCAAGTTGCCTTGGCCTTTGCCAACTGTTGCAGGACAACTCAACCCAACCAATTCGCCACAGGGACAACTTCCATGGGCAGCCGGAGGGAGAGCCAGGTGGGTGGGTGAGTGAGCAGGCGAGCAGAGCACAGAGCAGTGGTGACCAAGGGCTTCCCATTTTCACACACACACACTGCTGCCACAGTTGCATCAAGCTCCAGGCCATTCGGAGTTTGGGTTGTTCAGTGATGGCAGAGGTGTTCGGGTCATTTGGTGGTGGTGGCAGATGGGGTGAGCAGCTGGTGGAGGCTGGCTACATCCCATTTTCACACCCATCCTGCCATGCCGAGCTCCCAGAGCTTGGCGTGGCAGTAGTGGCAGCAATGGTGTATGTGAAAATGGGACGTGCCCAACCTCTGCTGCCTCCCTGTCACCTGCTCCAGTGGAGGTATTCAACTGGTTCTATCCGGTTCAGGTGAACCGGTAGCAGTGGTGGGAGGCTCTGCCTACCCGCCTGGACGTAATCATGTCCCGTTTTTGATGAGCTGCACATTTGTGTGTGAGAAGAGAAATATATCCATTGGAAAGTTGCAGATAGTAAGGCCTAGGAGTGGGCTTGCAGGCCTCACTGAACCAAAGTTTTAAACTAACATAATTGCAAAATGTACCAGGCATATTTCTAATATGCTGACTTGTGTGCTGCATTTTCTGCAAAGTACGTGGTTTTGAGATATATTTGGAATCAGAACATTGAAACTGTGAGAAATAGGGAACTGAAAGTAGACGATGGATAGAGGTTTGAGATGTATACAGGTGTTTGCAGACAGTGATGGTCAGTAAGAATGTAAGAAAGAACAAGGAAGTGAAACTATGGAATGCGTATGTCAGTAAAAAAGAAGGTATAAGAAATGTGGCTTGAGATGAGACTGGTGTCCTTTGCCCAATAGCAGTCCTTGTAGGACTTGCTATGTGACATTGGAACCCATTGCAATGGTTGAATAATGCAAATTTTGTCATAAAATTGATTGCTATGTTGGCTGTTCATGTTCCAAATTGCTCATGAATAAACCTCTGATCTTAAAGTAAGATTTATTACTTGTGGTTTACTCTTTGGGTTTTTTATGGGGCATTTTTATGACATGCGGAAGGCCCTGCGCATGCATGGAGGTGGTGCAGGTGCTCAGATTTGCGAACCAGTAGCGAAGGTAAGTGAATACATCCCCTGACCTGCTCCACCAACAACCATCACTGTCGAATGGCCTGAATATCACTGCTGTTAAAAGACCTGAACTCTGGAGCTTGGCACTCTGGAGTGGCAGTGATAGTAGGGTGTGTGAAAATGCCCAAATTTAGCCTATAGCCTTGGCATCTCTTCACAGTTCCCCTGCTCAATTATTAATCAGGTCTGATCTGCCTTTTTTTTTTTCTTTTGAGGTCAGCCAAAATACTTCCCACTGAAGCAATGGACTATGTCTATTCAGAAGGAACCTCATTGTCAGACTTATTATGGGATAAGCAAGCTCAGAATTGAAATCAAAGGCAATAGGGGAAAAAAAAACTATTGAGCCTCTTGCTATGCCCCGGTATGGTGCCACATTTTAAATTGGGCTCTATAAGTTGTGCCTTTATGTATTACGAAAATTATGAAATGATTAAAATTAGTAAGGGATCCAAGAAGTCTGTGGAAGGATAATATGCCATTCTCTGCTGGTTATATATCTGCTTTTCCTGCAAAGTGCATAGTAGGCTATAATTCCTATGAGTGTTAGAGGCATGCCATCAAATATACTGAATCTGTTGGTAAACTGATGGTTTCCCTTACCGCCTTAGGTTTTCAAAGAAATTATGGGGAGAATTTTAGCTGCCCACAGAACTCAGTGTTCATGTGCATTCTGTGAAAACGTTTACTTCCATATTTCTGCAAACCCCACTCCTATTAAGGGGATTGTGGTTTCCCTGCGAACATCTCTCTGCGAACATCTCCTTGTTCCCAGATGAGCCAGGAGCAGATCTTGGCTTTTCCTCTCCTTCTTGAAACAACCAGCAAGTGACTCTCTTCCTCACTTAGAAGAAGATCTTCGCAATAGAGATCCTCTTTGGTCCATCTGCCAGGGATGGGCTGGCTTATTCACTAACCCTACTTAGGACTTCTCATTGCATACTACAATTTCAAAAACTAGTTAGGGTCAATATTCTTCTTTCCTGGGGAAATGTGGCCATTATATTAGTCAGGCATCACAATATATATGATTACGTATTTTTATTGCTTAGCCCTGGAATCCTCAATTGTCAAAAAAGGCAAGATAGTGATGGATAGAGAACCACGAGGGGTGTAACAAATAACATTTCCAGTTACTACAACAAAGCACTTCCAGTGCTCCCTGTTGTGCTGGACTCTGAGTTTCCAGGCTGGGACTGCAGAACGTCCTCGCTGTTCACAGTTGAGCCACAAAACAGTGTGTCTTCTTTGAACCCGAAGGACCACCATATATAATAATCACAGCTTGGTATGATTTGTGAACCCTTCCTACGTATTATTATCATAGCCCCAAAGGAGTAATGGGCAATCTGAAGCTTTCCAAATGATATTGGAATATTACACACATCATCCTTTATGACTAGCCATGGTGGAGAGCTGATGGGAATTGGAGTTCTGGAGAGCTAGGCACATGTTGCTCCTCCGTGTCACGAGGAACATAATTGTGCCTTGTTCTATGAGTTTGACTCTTGCAAAGTTTTTTTTCCCTTATGCCTCCCTTCTGTACCCAGCCCTACAGTTTATCTGAAGATTAACGGCAGTCACCCTAGCTTTACATGTGTCTTAGGCTTCTTGTTATAGGAGAACTCTCTGCCGTGTCAGCGAAGGGGCATCCATTTTAATTTCACAGAGAAGCTTTTCTATCCATTATTTACTATCTGCAGAAAACAATAAAATCTCTATCAAAATGGAGGCAAACCCAAGAACTATTTTTCACTCATCTTGTTAGCACAAATCACAAGAGATGTAAAACTTAATCCAGGAGATGTCTGTGCCTTCAGATCAGGGTAGCCGGCAAATTCAGAAGAACTCGGAGCAAAAGTACATCTGAGACAGATGCAAAGTGTGGTTGAGATACAGGTTGAAGAGCCACCTGAGATATCTATGTATCCACCAAACCCTTTCTCCACCCTGCAAATTTATCCCTTTCTTCTGTTTCAGGCATTCCAGTTCAATCCCAAGGGTGCTTTTTTCAAGAGGCAACTGGACTTTCTGGCTTTTTGTTTGAAGACGTTTCGCTTCTCATCCAAGAAGCTTCTTCAGCTCTGACTGGATGGTGGGGGATGGACAGATTTATACTCCTTGCAGACAGCTGGTCATTTGCATTCTTTTAGAGAGTCATTAAGGCCACCTTCCCTTCCCCACCGTCCAGTCAGTGCTGAAGAAGCTTCTTGGATGAGAAGCAAAACACCTTAGCAGAGAAAAACAAGAAAGTCCAGTTGCCTCTTGAAAAAGCACCTTTGGGACAACCATGATCTGGATGACTGAGAATCTCCATAGACATTCCAGTTCAATGTTTATTTCATCTAAATGAAAAGGGAGAGATGACTGAGAGTCATATCCAGGTCTTCATCAGCTGTTGGTCTTGTCTTCTGTAATTTCCCTTGACTTGACTGTTTCCCACATTGCAAAGGGGAGGAACTATGCATTATGGGTCAATAATAATAGGAAAGTTCCATCAATACCTGCCAAACCAGGCTCTGGGTGTGATACTTAGACAATGCCATGTAGAGATGACCCCTTTGGAAAGGGCAAAGAAACTGTTAAGGGAGGTGAAGTGATGACTCAGTCCTGGGAGAGTGGAAATCATGAGAAAGAAACACAAAATAACCCAATCTTAATTCTGTTTCGTATTAGAGGGGGCAGAGGGAAATTCTATCAGGCTTTCAAGTCTGATGCCAGTCTTTTGAGATGGGCAGGATATAGACAGTGTAAATATGCCAGGAATGCTAGTTGATTGTTGTCCCTCCATCTCTTCCCCAAGTTCATCTCTATGGTATGTTTCTTTACATGACAGGAATATAACTCCCCCCCCCATCTCCAGTCTTTTGGAACAGCCTCCCTCTTGAGAGTCACATGACTTGACGGTATTCTGAGCTGGCTCTTTGCACTAGCACTAAGACTAAGTGATATGATCCTGATGAACAAATTTTTCCAAGCTCTTTATGTTCTTATGTTTTTGTGTTATGTCTTTTTTTTTAACATGGACTCAGTTATGGGAAGTACCCCACCCAAGTGGGCAGCTATATAAACTGAACTAATAAATAAATAAAAATGACCAATAAAAGAAAATTAAAATGATACAAACCCAACTAACAAAAAGAACCCCCCCCAACAAATGAATAAACAGCAATAGAGGTGCAATTTCAGATACATAAATGTGGGCTCAGTATAATAAAGGAATAATATATTTTTGTAGGCTTTAAATTTTAAACATACAAATTTCTACTGGAACCATAGAATTCAGTCATCAGAATTCATACGTACCATTCTATATATTTCATTTCCTGACAGATCTCTAAATAAATCATTGTTACAATCAACTGAACATTTTACTGGTAATGAAGCCAACTGCAACAGCAATTGATAGATTTGTCCACTAACTTTTGGGTGCACATAGTTTATTTAATGTATTTATTTAATGTTTTCATCTTTCTTAGTTAAAAAGGTATCCTAATGAAAGTGGAACCTACCACTTTATGTTATCAGACTACAATTTATTTCCTGCTGAATTGAATTAAAAGATATTTGATTTATTTATTTTTAATTGTTGGCAGGGTCACCAGTTCCTGAAGTTCTCATTCAGCCAGAAGAGTTAGCCAACAGTAAAATTCACCTAGGTAGAACAGGCCCCCTAACCTGCTGTTTTTTGCAAAGTAGACTGCAGATCAAAGCATATGAGCTAGCCAGTGAAATGGCTGAGTCATACATTTTACAGTTTTGTCAGTCTTGCTGAATCAGAATTGCACAATCGTGCATTCTGTGTCTACACATTTACTATGGTTTCTCGTCATCTGTCAGAGTTTTCTGACAGAGTTTTCTTTCTATCATTCTGATTTCAGAGTTTCCTGTACTTCAAAATGCATCCTTATGATGATTGTGCAAATCCTGTAAAGAATAACACCATACTATGTGCTACAGAAATGTCCCAAATGGGCAAAAATAATATTTTTATAGAAAGCCACAATGAGGACATCACAGAGGTCATCAGGTATCTCCTCTGTGGAGAAAATATCTTCCAAGAGGTCTTGGAATGCCTTTGAGGTATTTGGATCTAGTGCTTTGCCAATCTCAGCAGGAATCCCATCCTGTCCTGTTGCTTTATTTCAGGGGTGTCAAACTCGATTTCACTGAGGGCCGCATCGGGGTTGTTTGAGCTTGGGAGGCTGGGGTGGGTGTGGTCAGGGTGAGCATGGACAGCTCAATGTCACTCGTGTCAGGGGCACCTGTGGTGGCCAAAGTGCTCTGCCAGCAAAATGGGCTTCCAAGCTCCTTTTTCAGCTGCGACAGCCTCCTACAACCCTCTGCCAGAGAAAATGGAGCTTGGGAGGGCTGCACGCAGCCCTCCCGAGCTCCGTTTTCACTGGTAGAGGCAGGTCCTTTGCTGTTTCCAGGGTGGCCCTGTGGGCCAGATCTTGACACCTCTGCTTTATTTGAACTCATCTGCAAGATCGCTTCATCTCATCAGTAGCAGGAGGCAGGTCTAGGGCATCCAAGACTGAAAGCTGAGGAATCTTCTGTAAGACATCATGATCAACTGTTGGTGGCCTATTGGATACATTGGGAAAATGTTCAGCCCAGTGGCTTTTCAGTCTTGTGGTTTCCATCAAACCAGCCTTGATGCGTCTGGGTTTTCAGTCCAAGTACATTTGATGTAGTCTGCATGACAGCATCTTTAAACTTCATCCATTTTTCATGGGTGATGGTGACATCTTTAAAGTTGGGCTGACATACTGTGACACAGCAGAGTATATGCCAGTGTTGGACCTGGGATGCATCTGGGTAGTTCTGTACTTCTTGCTGACAATACTGGGATTTGCTGGGACTGGGAGGAAAGCAGAACTTCATAATGTGTTCATTTATTCTAGTGGATTGAGTAGAGATGTTCTTCAGCAGAGCAATTCTGATTGCAAAATCTTCTTTGAAGTCCTGTTGTCAGCCTGTGGTTTCCTTTTCCAAAAGAATGCATATCTGTTTGCTGCTTCCTGTAATGAACCCTCATTGGCCTGCCTGGTCTCACTGAGTGCAGCAATGTCAGTATTGTAATAGCCAGGCTTGGCTGCTATGAGTGCGGTACATGCTTTAGGCCTTGACACCTTGTCTCTATCCAGCAAGGTATGAACATTCCAGGCTCGAAAGTTTTCTTTTATTTTTCATGACTCTTGACCACTAATGAGATGAACTGTTAGACATGGTTAACTGCCCAGGTGTTGTAGGGCAGGCAATCTTTAGAGTAACTTTTCTGCCACCCTCCCTCACTGTTATTCTAAAAGGGCTGACCAGTTGCCATGGATGCTGCTGGATATCTCTGCTGCCCCAGGTACTCGATGAATGACCATTAATCCAAGGACTGCCCATGTGCAGTTTTGGGACTACAACTGCCAGTGGTCATTGCCACCTGTTGCTTTCAACTTGAGCTCTGAGCACCTGTTGCTTTGCTGCTCTCCACTGAGAGATGGGAAGGGATGTTGATATCCAAAACCAACTAATAACAGCAAGGTGAAGATATCTGCAATTCTATTGATGGAAGCATTTCAGAATATCTACTGATACATATGTCCTCAAACAGACTAGAACAGTGATTAAGAATATTTTAAATCACATCTCCTGACACTTGACTATGGTAACTCCCACAATTAAAGGTGAATCAAATTTTCAGCTTTTGTGAAACGTATTCATTTCATCATCAGTATTATTTTTTTTCAGAGCAAACTTTTATGCCATCTAAGACCTATGGTTGGTTGAACACTCCTGGACAGGTATACATTTGCAAAATGGAGCAGACATAGAAATAAACCATTTTGTTGACATTGGCACTTATAAGAAAAGGAATACCATGTGAAAAATAGGACTATATGGCTAATTTTGAAGTGACTCTGGCAGGAGTAAAGCTAAATGAGCCAGGAACCAATGCTTCCCAGAGAGAACTGTTGCATCTACAGAGATCAGTTGTCTCTGAAGGCCATCAAGACAATAGCCAAGGCAAGTATTATTAATTAGGAAAGGTAGGAGGAAAAAGCCTGGAGGTTTAAACCAGAGGTGTCCAACCTTGGCAACTTTAAGCTTGTAGACGTCAACTCCCAGAATTTCCTAGCCAACCATGGAGAATTCTAGAAGCTGAAGGACACAAGTCAATATCAAAGATTTGTTTCCTTCTTTTTCAAGAGGCAAACCTGTAATATATACAGCAGGGATGCTATTCAGCAGGTTCTGACAGGTTCTGGAGAACCAGTAGTGGAAATTTTGAGTAGTTTGGAGAATCAGCAAATATCACCTCTGGCTGGTCTCAGAGTGGGGTGGGAATGGAGATTTTGCAATATCCTTCCCCAAGAGTGGGGGGGGGAATGGGGATTTTGCAGTATTCTTCTCCTGGAGTGGGGTGGGAATGGAGATTTTGCAGCATTCTTCCCCTGCCACGCCCACCAAGCTATGCCATGCCCACTAAGCCACGCCCACAGAACCGGTAGTAAAAAAAAGTGAATCCCACCAATGGTGTACAGTATATGGTTTTATTCTTATCTCCAATAGAGATGAATCTGACTGAGTCATGCCTGAGAGTCCTTTATCAAGTAAACCACGTTTGAATAAAATGTTTGGAGAATCAAGATTTACAACAAACCTGGTATTAAGCCTGGCACCCATAACTTTGAAGCCAGACCTACATATATCCTATTATCCAGTTCTGCCACCCCAACTAATCTGCTTTTATAGATGCAATGCAATATGTAGTGTTTTCATTGATGCCAACATAAATGTCAGTCTAATTAGCTTTTATATGTGGTTGCAAGACTAACCTTATGTTTTGATCTGGGTAGAAAAATGTTATGGACCTGCCATGCTAATTTGTAAATAGTCCTGCCAGAATAAACTATCAATTTTCTTTAAAAAAAGTACAATACTGCAATTTTTGGTGCTTTCTTTCCCTTCACCCTTTCTATTTCTTTCTCCTTCCCAAGGTCTCTATAAGATTCAAGAGCCAATTAATGTTAGAGGTGAACAATCTGTCGAGTTCAACAAGAACTGTATCTAACACAGGATAGCAGAAATCAATTTTTATGTATTTTTTGACTGCTCTTAGGAATAGCCTGTGGAGATGACTATCCCACTGTGCCAGCTTGCTGGATATTTTCTTTTGTTCTTTGTGATCTACAGGTTATATCACTGTCAGAGTGATTTTTTGATACTGCCAGGCTAGCAACGGCAATTTCAAGGTCCTTAGCCATATTTTCAGCTTCATCATATCATACTTTTCACTTATTTTTAGCTCCACTTATTCTTGAGAAACACTAACAAGCTTTGACCTATTCCAGGATACTAGCTACACAGAAGCTTTTGTGTCATAGATTTTCCAAAGCAAAGCTAAGATTTCAAGGCACCCTATCAAGTAAACAATCTCCATATTTTTCCATGTTTAGTGCTTCATTTTCCAATGGAGATTTACGTTTCCATCCCTATACTATCTCTTGTATATGTTTGGAAACTGCATGTAAAACAGTAATTTACAAATCACCTCATGGATTCATAAATATTTTGCTGTGTCTCAATCTTGTCCTGCAGATTACAGTTTTCTGGTTCTGTGATGGCTTATTTAAAATCGAAGCAATGTTGATCTTTTGTTTTTAATAGGAGCTTGTGGGCAGTCCATTCTTTCTTTTGAAAACTTTATTGAATTTCAGAAAATTCTAAAATACAAAGAACAAAAAAAAAACATTTAAAAAGGAGAAAGCAGAGAAAAAACAAAATTAGGGGATGCAGACAAGAAGGGAAAAGATGGTATAAAAAAACCTAATTTCCAACTTTCTTTGGTAAAGGTAACAAGCGTGAAACATGACAACTCTTTGAAATAAGAGTAAACCATAGCACATCATACTTCTATAGTTCTAAACAGTTGTTGTCCGCCTCCACCCCCAATCTCCTGGCCTTTTGAAAATATTTAAAGACCTGGCTCAGTCATCTTGCTAATTAATTAATTAATTAATTAATTAATTAATTAATTAATTACATTTTTATGCCACATCTCCCCTACTTGGAGCAAACAGAGGAGTATACTCATGGGACTGGTTAGCATCCTGAAGGCCTTCTCTCCACCTTTTCAGTAATTTTTAAGGTCACATTTTTAACTATTCTTTATATTCAGTTTTCTGTTTTTAACATTTTATATGTTTTTGACATTTTATTTGTACATTACGCAGGGCTCCTGTATAAGGGAGATGAGCAGTTTATAAATATGATAAATGAATAAAATAAAAATAGACATCAAGTCCTCAGGTTAAAATTTCATTTTGTTTCAAAATGAAAGTCCAAAAGTAGGTGGTCAGATCATTCTTAATTAACAACAACATTTTTCTCTTCTTGAATTCAAGCATGCCCTTCTATTTCATAATAGTTGGCAATCTCCCCCCCCCTCAAAGCATCTAATATTTTGAATCCTGTTTGGCCAAAGCAGGGAACAATCGTCATCCTTGTACCTTTTCATGGTCTCTTCACCTGGGGAATACTGTATGAAGTAGGTGTTTGCAATGTATGGCTGTGAAAGTTGGATCATAAGAAAGGCTGAGCGCCAAAGAATTGAGGCCTTTGAACTATGGTGCTGGAGAAGATTCCTGCGAGTCCCTTGGACTGCAAGGAGATCAAACCAGTCAGTCCTAGAGGAGATCAACCCTGACTGCTCTTTAGAAGGCCAGATCCTGAAGATGAAACTCAAATACTTTGGCCACCTAATGAGAAGGAAGGACTTACTGGAGAAGAGCCTAATGCTGGGAACGATTGAGGGCAAAAGAAGAAAGGGATGACAGAGAATGAGGTAGCTGGATGGAGTCACTGAAGCAGTAGGCATGAGCTTAAAATGGACTCCAGAGGATGGTAGAGGACAGGAAGGCCTGGAGGAACATTGTTCATGGGGTCACGATGGGTCGCACATGACTTCACAACTAACAACAGCAAGAAGAAGAAGATGTAACAAGAAAAAGCTTCAATTCAGTCTGAATCTATGTTGGCTGTGTTTTAAAATTAAATTCCTAGAACAACTTCAAATGTTTTTATAAGATATGTTCTTCCTTTCACACAGCTAATTATCTCTCACATACTTTTCCATTATAGTAACATGTGGGAAGATGGTGATGGTAACAGTATCATTTTTTAAAAAAAATATGGCATGGGGATGGGCTTTGGGGGCTTTAGCAGTTCATTCTCAAGGTCCTCATTTAATAACTTTTTGTGCTCTCTAATTGGAGAGAGCTGATAATCTCTAATTGGTCTGTGGAGATTGGCTGATAGTCATTTCAGTATGTTATCTGCACTTCAAAGCCAAGAGAATTGAAGAGAATCAAAGGTCCTTTCCAAACCAATTTGAAGAGACCAGGAAATGAAAGGCTGGCAATGCCCATTTCATAGAGATATACTTATAATTCTGCAGACCAAAGTGCTTCCTAGTACATGTTCAATATAGGAATTTGTTTTCAGTATTAGGATTTAAATTCGTGCACAAATCTTTTTACATACGTATTAACTTACCAAACTAAGTAATAATTTTAATTAGCAATTTTATGATGTTTGTGTGTCTATATTTTTCTTGACTGTACACCGCCTTGAGTCCTACGGGAGAAAGGCGGTATAGAAATATAATAAATAAATAAATAAATAAATAAATAAATAAATAAATAAATAAACTTCTGTCTTCCTATTCTTGCCTTCAGCTTAATTCTGAAAAATGAAAAATATGCATGTGTATGGATGTTTTCTGTCTGTAATCCATTGGAAACCTGAAACTTTGTTGATTATAGGCAGTCCTTGACTTACAACAGTTCATTTAGTGACCGTTCGAAGTTACAACGGCACTGAAAAAAAGTGACTTATGACCGTTTTTCACACTTACAACTGTTGCAGCATGGTCACGTGATCAAAATTCAGATGTTTGGCCACAGCTTCATATTTATGACAGTTGCAGTGTCCTGGGGTCACATGATCTCCTTTTGTGACCATTGACAAGCAAAGTCAAATGGGGAAGCCAGATTCATTCAACAACCATGTTACTAACTTAACAATTGCAGTGATTCACTTAACAACTATGGGAAAGAAAAGTCGTAAAATGGGGCAAAATTCAAGTGTCTCATTTAGCAACAGAAATTGTGGGCTTAATTGTGATCATAAGTTGAGGACTACCTGTACTGCCAGCAATTCAGGGGTCCACTGGTAAAATAGATCCTGTGTGACCTTCTGCATCTGGAATTCTATAGCTTAGGATGAAAAATGAAATTATTGCTGGTTGACATTTATATATTTGATTTCAGGATATTCGCAGCAAGCCTTCTCTTGATAACATTTTAGTGGTGTCACAAAAGAAGTATGTTTTCATTTCAAAGATATTTATAGACAGCAGTAGTATATACAGATATAATATTTTTATTTATCTTCCTTTGCTGTCTAGATAAGATATTTTCCATGACTTTCTACTAAATTTAATTACATTGATTATGTCATAAAATACATTTCATATTCCAAGAGCCCAAGACATTATGGACATCTATAAGCTATATATTTACATTGACTCATTGCATTGACTCTTCTTCATTATAGCAATAGTTATGCAATAAATATCGTCAATGCACTATTTCAAAGGAAACAGGAATGGTTATTTTCACCTAAAACAAAATGAGCATATCTTTTGCTAAATAAAGTTGTTTATTTATACCTATATCTATAGTTCAAGAGGAAAATATTTTATTTATTAAATGTTTACCTTACCTTTAGCCCCATTGGCTCTCTAGTGATGGCTGATATTGACTTAACAGAATGACTGACATTTTTTCTCATTCTTCTTTAACTTAAAAAAAAAAATCCAAAACAGAGAAACAAAAATCCTCATAGATCCTGAATGGCTTGTCTTACATGTCATAATATCTTACTGTATTCAATCTTGAAGCTGTTGCACAATATTCTGTTGAAGAGATTTAAATTGGGGGATGACGACTAGTTATCTTCTCATACAGAAAACATCTGTGCTGGTCCATGATGTGATGGGCCTTCTGAAGGAGTCCACTTTTCTATAACAAACCAATATGCGAAACATTGTGCTGTTTCAATTAAACCACTATTACTGCTGTGCATTCTTGCTTTTTACAGTGCCATTTTTGAAGAAAGTTATTTTACCCTTTTGCCATGACTAGAGATGATCAGATACTCCAGTTAAATGTTGTGGTAGCTGGTGATGGGGAGAATTCTTAATCAGATATCCTGGTTGATCTAGTCTGTCAGTTTTACCAAGCCATTGTCAATAAGAGTTAAAGCTTGCTCTCCTTGGTGTTATTAGCATAGCGATGATTGGTGGACTATAGACAATGCTATGGGTTTTTCCTCATTTACTTTTAACCATTGTATGAACATGCCCCAGTAAATGCTTTTTACTCTCCCATATGCTCAGGATAGCATCAGTTTGGTATAATAGTTAAGGTATCTGGGTAGAAACCTGGAGACTGTGATTTCTAGTTCTGCCTTAGGCACCAAGCCAGCTGGATGACCTTCGGCTAGTCACTTTCTCTCAGCCCTAGGAAGGAGGCAATGGCAAACCACTTCTGAAAATGTTTGCCAAGAAAGCTGCAGGATCTTTTGTCCTGGCAATCTCTAAGGATCAGACATGATTGAACAAAGGAAAACAATAGTTCTTGTGATATTATTTTTTCTTATGTCCAGCTCATATCTGAGGAGGCTTAAATTCATCTTAGTTGTTTTAGTTGTAAAGTATTGATTTTCTCTTTCCAACAAAATGTTTGCTGTGGGTATGATCTGACCTGCTTTATCAATCACTTGGTGGCTGATATGGTTGGGAGTTATGCCCAGCCCTTATCGGACACTCCAAGTTGCTCTCTTTTATGGGTCTTAACTCTAAACTGATTTTATACTGGACAGATCTTTAATTAAGGGAGACCTTTTAATAGAGGACTTACAGCTCTTCACAGAATCAGCTACTGAACCTTGAATCCTACATTACACAACTGGACTTTCACTCACATTCTGTATTAGAGTATTTCCCCCCTCTTTTCCTCCCTATCATTTGGAACAGATGCTGAGGGACATGTAGAGCTACCTGAAATGCTCAAGGCCAACAGGCTTTACATTTAACAAAATGGACTTCCCAAATCAGGAAAATCTGATGCTTTTTACTCTGTTTTGAAGCACAGTTATGCATAGATTGCTTACAAATAAACATAACAAATACCCCCTTTTTTACAACCCTATAATCCCTTAATTCGGGGTAAAGTTGGGGTGACTGGATGGAGCTGAGCATTTATTGGCTGATGCCCTTCTTGACACTTACGCGGAATTCACAGCAGATATTTTTTCTTTGTGCCCTTGAAGAGAAACATCTGCCACCACCTAGGATTGAACTCAACCTTCTGAGTGGGAGGTGAGTATCTTAACCACTAGGCCACCATGCTGCTCATAACAAATCAAATAACTAAATAAAACATTTTCCTATTGAACTGTGGAATGATACAAATAAATTACTTTGTTTGTAGATCTAAGCAATCCATTAAATAAAATAAATAACAATTAAAAATTGTTAATATCTTAAATATATTAGGAGTGGAACAAATAACCTGAACAGGAACCATTTACTTTTCACACAAAGACACCTAATATACATTTGCCTCCTCCATGATTGATAATCTATCCTCTTGATCATGCATACTGGGAAGAAAAATGTATTTGGGTGATGAGAAATGTCGACTAAAAATCTTAAAAATCTAAATCATCTAAATCATCTAAGTTATCTAAGTCATCTAAGACATCTAAGTCACCTAAATCACCTAAGTCACCTAAATCTAAATCTAAATCTAAATCTAAATCTAAATCTAAATCTAAATCTAAATCTAAATCCAAATCCAAATCCAAATCCAAATCCAAATCCAAATAGAGGGGGCCAGCAGGTTGAAAAAATATGACTTACATCATGGCACAGCGAAATAATTTCAGCAAATAAATTATTGAATATTTGCCAATAACAACTACACATTCTATTTTGCTTCTTAAAGTAAGGAAATAGCACGCCCACACCATTTTTCCTAACAGATGGCAGGTGGAATAAAATCTTTCCAAGACTTTCTTACCATGATAGCCAATCCATGTTAATATTTTTAATCATTAAAATACTGCTGTTGTTTATTGTGGGATAAACTTGGTCAACATCTTACAACGGTGTTATTAGTCTTTGAGGAGAGCTAAGGTTCCTTGTTAATTTTAATTAAATAATTAGTGGTGGTTAACGTTGAATGAGAATCTCCACTTCCAGAACTGCTGATTGAAATAATTAAACAAAAGGCAGCTGCCAAGCAGAAAGTGAATATGGGTTGTTAGGTATGTCTGCCACTTTCTTAGAAGGGATACTCCAGTTAAACAGCCTGTAGTGCCCTCTGGTGCAGTTTATGAGGTAAACTTCTTCAAAATAGAAACAAAGCAGGATCAGAGAGAAGGGGATGACATGAGCTACCTCTGCAAACTAGAAAAAAAAATCTTCCTGAATGTAAATATCTGAGAAAAAGAAAATCCAAATTTAGGCATGGTTTAGTTTCTTTTTCAACTTTGAATAATACGGTTTCACATCAAATTATGCTAATTCTTCAACTGAGTTTTCCATAAAAATCATGGTGCCTACTGTACAGAAATAAAAAATCTAGTAAGGAATGAATACAGTAAAAACCTATGCCAGAGTCAAATATTCCAATTCCTTTTAGAAGAGCCAGCACCAATCTGATCGCTGGAAGAGGTAAGAAGAGCCAGTTTGATGTAAGAATGAAGGGCTGGGCTAGAAACCAGGAGGCTATGAGTTGTAGTCCCACCTTTGGCATGAAAGGTGGCTGAGTGACTGGGCCAGTCAATCTCTCTCTGCCCAATCCTTCTAACAGGATTGTTGTCGGGAAAATAGGAGGAGGAAACAATATTAGGTATGTTTGCTGCCTTGAGTTAAAAAATACTGGGTGGAGATATAAAAATACATAAAAATTAAGTAATAAAGGTGGAATAAAAACACATAGAGAAACAAACAAATTGTAGCCCGTGTGAAGAACTCCAGGCTGTGCAATAGAGGAAGAGCAAGTAGCTTGATTTTAATGTCTATTTGATCAAGTGGATTTGAGGGGATTTCTTATATGTTTCTGTAGACCGCTGTATTTTTTAAACAGTTTTGCATTTTAATTGTATCCAATTATTCTATGTGTTTTTATGAACAGGCATGATAGTCCATTGACTGTCAACATCCAGATTCTATGAATGAAAGAAAACCTATATACTGCCATTGGGACAAACCACCCCAGAAGCATTGCTGGGCCTCCAAATGGTATTAATACAGTCTTAAAATTTATGGAAATTATGTCATTTTTCTTGCTGTTTTTGTTTATCTAGATGTAACAACCAACATTTTTATTGTTGATTTTGCTAATTATGTAGTCATATGCATCTGCTGTCTGGGTTGTCTTGTTTTGGGTTTTTTTGCCATATTAAACCTATTATATGGTAAAACTCTAGACCTATTTCAGAGATGCCTTATGATATTTGACTGCTTGAAATTTTCCCCTTGCTTCCTGCTTCTTCCAGAAGGTAGCCTCAAAGACAGGCTTTTCCATCATGGGTGTTCTCCAAATTGTGGACTTCAGTTTCCAGAATTCTTCAGAAGAATTACCATTGCTGAGAATTGAGTTTTCATGCTTGGGGTGTTACTGCACTTTTTCTTGAGTTTATCCCAACATATTCCACCTATGGTTTAGAAGTGCACTTAGCAAGTGAGCGGTAAAAGCTTGTCATATAATCCTTTGTGGAACAGTACTTTTAGAACTAGTAATATTTAATCCTATTGGGTTTTATTACTGCATTATTACCACTTCTTTTTTTTTATAAAGGGGAGAGAAAATGTCCAGTTATGTTTTTTTTTCTAGTTGATGCCTGATATGTTAAATATTCTAAATATATTTTACCCTGGGTTGTTTTATTCAGTTCTAAATGGATGTGGAGAATATACTTGACTGCAGTGTTAAATTCATCATCTTTTAGTGGACAATCAACATCTTTTTTCCAGAGACATCTTTCCAATAGGAGAGGCAATAGTACAACTACTGATGCCCTGATAACACCTAATTTAGTCCAGCAGGAAAGAATCACAAAAGACCACTCTTTGCATTTGTTCCTGTTCTCTGCTGTCAATTTGATCAATGACTGAAATCAATTATGTCTAAGAGGCTAATGTTCATAATATGCTAAATTCAGTGTGACTGGAATAATTTAAACTGAACATCTGACGTAAGTGTATCTCATCCCTTAATTGTAGAAATTCATTCAGAGAATGGTAAATTCTGAAACAAATGGGCAGTCTCTACAACCGACTAAGTCAATAGTTTTAGCTATTTCCCCATATAGGTTGTAGCCCAATATCATATCTGTTTACTCAGAGGTGTATCTTAGATTAATTTTCAAGGGACAGTCTTAAATAATTGTGCAAGTGAATTGCACAATTTCAACAATTGAAAAGAAGTGTTTTAAAACTTCTCTTTGGCATTATTATTTATTCTATTTATATACATCCCTTTCTGGCTGAAACTACATCCCTTTTGCCCTTACAACCGTCCTGTGACTACAATAAAGCAAGTGATTGTTTTTAACTAAAAAGATAGCTAGTGGGCTTCTAGATTATAGAGGATTTTAATCTGGCTATCACCACTTCTAGTTTGCCTCAGCCTTTCTAATCTGTTATCCTCTAGGTGGCTGCAACACCAACCACCCTCACCAACTATGTGGTTAAAATTTACATTATAATGACAGAAAATGCAAAAAGTATTTTTAGTATTTGTATGTGAACCTGTGGATTGACTCAGTTACAGTGGCAATGGTTGTATCATTGGAAGGCCTGAAAGATCAAGTTAGAGACAGATCATTATGGAGAAAATCTAACAATGTGGTTGCAAATACAGATAGTCCCCAACCTACAACAGTTTGTTTAGCAACTGTTCAAAGTTACAACGGCATTGAAAAAAGTGACTTATGAACATTTCCATACCTATGACCATTGCAGCATCCCCATGGTCATATGATCAAAATTTGTATGCTGGCCAACTGACTTATATTTATGACAGTTGCAGTGCCTGGGGTCGTATGATCCGCTTTTGCAACCTTCTGACAAGCAAAATCAGTGGGGAAGCCAGATTCACTTTGCAACCATGTTACTAACTTAACAACTGCAGTGATTCACTTAAAAACTGTGGTAAGAAAGGTCATTAAATGGGGCAAACCTCACTTAACATATGTCTTGTTTAGCAACAGAAATTTTGGGCTCAGTTGTGAGCACATGTGTGCATGGGAGATAGAGAAGGAACTTTAGATTATCACTTTATTCCCTGTTTTATTTTTAGGATCTTTTCTTTTGTTGTACTTCTGGAAACTAGCAACTCACCTTGACAAGTTGGAATAAAATTTTGGAATAAACTTTAAAAACCTATTACAGATCCTATGTCCCCAAGGTAATGCTTCCATTAACAAGGTGATGAAATAAGTATTTGAACATTCCCTCAGAATCACATAGAAAAATCCCATTAATCTAATAAGATTACACTCAAAGGATCACAGAGTATATTTGGGAGGAGTCTATATATATTTAAGTGGAAAGTTAATATTTATCATTTACCGCTTTTCAGAGTTGTGAAGTGGGTGAAGTAATCAGCTAGAGATTATAACTGCAATTAGGTAATGTTAATAGAAGAAGCACTGATGCCTCACTAAGGGAAATTGCTAAGATTATACTTTAAGTATAGTCAATTAACTAGATTTTGACAAAGCAAGGAAAAGATGAAACAGAAGCCTTTGGATAAAATAATGAGAAGGAACATGTCTGTTTGGGGAATCCTAATATTTTGGTTGAAATCCATTAAGTGAAATTAAATACTATTTTAAACCAAAGTGCTAGAATATCTAATTAAGTTAGGGAAAGACTCAGGGAAAGGGTATTGGTATGGGAATTGAGAGACGGTTTACTAGCTTATCAACCAAGCCCATAGGAAAAAAAATGGTCTTGTTTAATTGGTTGGGAGGATCCCTGGATAATAAAAGTAAAGTTTAGCAAAGATTTATTTAGGATGATTTTGAGTTTGAAGCCATAGTTAAGAAGGTAAAGAGTTGACTTCAAAAGAATAACCAAGGGACTATTGAGAAGTAAGGAATACAATTTCCAATATAATCTTCCATACCGAATGCTCAGGACCCACAGTTAGAAAGAAATGAAATAAGGGGAAAGAACACAAAGGATGGTCCTTCCTAAAATTATTGAACAAGAAAGAAGTTCATAAATCTAACTTGAGAGATTCCAGGTAAGGCCTCACAGCACCACATGGCATGAAACCTGCCTTTGCCACTTACTGTATTCCAATATTTTCCAAAATAAAAATTTCCAGTGTAACTGCCTTTAGCTGAATGAACATGCCCATATGTAGAAATTGAATTTTTCTGCTCATTACATTTCCCAATGCATCATTCTCCTAGATGTATTGGGACTGCAATTTCCAGAATTCTCATTTAGGTATGGTTGATTGGGAATTCTGGGGTTTGAGGTCTCCACATATTTGGGGAACACCATTTTAGAGAGGGGAACGCAATATTTAAGATAGCTGTGGACCAAATCCATTGGGATAATGGGATCAGCAAAATAGTTTCTGATATGCTAGTCACTGATGACTCTGATAATCTGAATGTCATACACAACTGTTGATCAATAATAGAATAAAATATCTACCATACTATTTTATAAATATCTATCAAACCATTTTATAATTTTTATTTAATTATATTTTTTCCTTTTTCAAAAAGAAGTTTCTCCATGCCTGTGCTATTTTTTGTGCTTGTTGATTTATATTTCAGTGGGAGCATTTTTCTTTCAAATAATTTATCAGACCAATTTTCCTGCTTCTAAGAGGCCCTCTTGAATCAAATCACATGGATCGAGCAATGAGTAAGGAAAGAGTGATAACCTCAGAAGCAAGCACCCACCTTGCTACCACATTAAAGTGTTTACTTTTAAGATTAACGTAGTAAGATGAGCAAAAATGCATTTCTACATTCACATCATCATACATGGAAGGGTAGAAATAGAGTACTTTATATTGGTACTTATATTGGCTTTCTGAGGTTAAGAATCTTTGATGTTGGAAAGGCCGACAAGATTTAGTAGAATTTAGTAGGAGAACACAATAATTCCTTTGGTTTCCTCCTAATCTGTGTCTGCCCAACTTTTACTAAACTCCTTTGTAGACCTTTCCAAAACCAGAGATTGAAAAAGCCATCCAAGAATCCTATTGGGAATCTGATGCTACATTTTCTGATTCTATGCCTGAGTTTTTCTACTGATCTCAGAACAAGGAATCTGACCAATCTACTGGCTTGAGGTTGAATGCTAAAGGAATGAGTAAACTCATTCTTCCCAGTCAAACTTGACTTCTGATTTCTTTATGAATATGCCTAAGCAGTATTTTCCTCAACAATTCAGAAGTAGTTTGCCAATGCTTTCTTCTTTCATAACATTTTTTAGCTTTCTAATCCAGTTTACTGTCTTAGAATTTCTTGGATGTCTCCCACTCAAAGACTAACCGGTTTTTCAAGATTAGCCATAATAAATTAAGAGCTGCCATCAGGGATTATAACCTTGTAACCAATCATTTGTTTGATACATCTTAACAGTAATTGCCACTTGAGCTTTAATTATTTGACATATGCAAAATGTAGGCAGGTGGTCAGTCAGCAATTAACATGCCTGCTCTATACATCATTTTCGGTTTTATACAATGGTGTCAAATATAATTGATATAAGGGTTTAAAAAGTGTTTTTATTCACATTTATCATAATCAGAGTCCTTTCAGTGTTGTTACTCAAGCAACGTGAAACGTTTCTCTCAATTGAAGCTGTAAATGTTTCTCCCATTTTTTAAAAAGTACACATGGCCATTTTTCAGAGAAAGAGCTGGCACCAGTTTTAAAAATGCAATACTACATTTGAGTATAGTAAAAGCCTCTCTATTTCCTTCAGTTCTCTAATTATTCTTAAAAACAGGCAGATCTTTGGAGGAAATTCTAATCAATCTTTGTTTTAAAAATGAGCTGGCTATTCCATACTGTCCTATATTAATCTAATCGTTTTAAATCAAGATATTACTTAAACAATATTCATCATAGTACTGTCTATGGAGATTCTCAGCCATCCAGGTCATGGTTGTCCCAAAGGTGCTTTTTCAAGAGGCAACTGTACTTCCTTAGTTTTTCTTTGAAGACATTTCACTTCTCATCCAAGAAGCTTCTTCAACTCTGAAGAATGGATGAGGAATGAAATGTCTTCAAAGAAAAACCAGGGTTAGTCCAGTTGCCTCTTGAAAAAGCACCTTTGGGTCATCATAATACTCTTAACAATTCCTTACTTGAGGGTAAGGGGATTTTTTTTGAAATGAACAAATGTATATATCTTCCATATATATCACATACATACATACATACATACATACATACATACATACATATGTCTCTTTAGCCAGGTTCTACCTATGTAAACCAAGATGTTATGCAGCCCTAGTTCAGTGAACTCACAATTCACTAGTTTCTGGGCTTTTTTTTTCTTTTTCTTTTCTTCTGGCAGCCAGCAGACCCTTTGCTGCCCATTGGGAGACTAAGATAGATGGGCAGTAAAGGGTCTGCTGGCTGCCAGAAGAAAAGAAAAAGAAAAAAAAGCCCAGAAACTAATGAATTGTGAGTTCACTGAACTAGGGCTGCATAACATCTTGGTTTACATAAGTAGAACCTGGCTAAAGAGACATACACATAAAACCTATGAAAAAGAAAGAAAAACATATATATGTTTTCGTAGATTTTCACGGGTAGAGCCAAACCAAAGCCTGGGATGTGGCATCACAGCCATCTGCTCAGGACATTACATCAAAAAACTCAGGATATCACAACACTAGAACTCAGGATGTTAACACACAGCCCATTACCCAGGTCCTTAAAACACAAAAGACTAATGGGCACACATCAAGGACCTCACCCACACAGGATATTACGAAACAGTTGACTAATCTGCAAGCATCAACTCCATCAACTAATCAAGATGTTACAACACAGGCAACCAACCCGCTCACAGCAACAAAGCCAGCACCCCACACCTCCCCACCAGTATTTATAGAGAGACGGCAGCTCCGATCACGCTTTCCTCGCACACGCACGAAGCCAAAGACACCAGCCTGAAGATGATGAGTGAGACCTCGTCGAAACGTCGCCAAGATACTCTCAATCTTAATCATGTCATTGGATTTGTCTTTATAATAGTTAATGGAATCCTATGCAAATTAATGGAATCCTATGCAAATTAAAATTAAGCCTAAAATAGTTATTCATTCTGATAACTAATTCCAGACCAAAGAGATACAGAAATCTAGATGTATTTCTGGGGTTTTTTTGAGTAAAAATGGTACACTAATGAAAATAATAACAATGATTACACATGTTTGAAAATAAATGGAAAGAAGTTTAAAGGTTTGCCTTTAAGAGAGTCATCAATTAGATCCAAGCTAGCTGTTAATTCTTCTGACAGAGAGATGGAAAGCTTTGCTGTAGGTGTGCTGAGCCCTCTAGATAGGTATTGTTCTAGTATTTAGAAAAAGTAAAATAAAAAACAAAGCTCTTTTCATCCCTAAATATTAAATATTAAAAAGCCAAACATTCAGTGTTGTAGCAGACCAATACATCACCTGGTAACTTAGTTAAATGGAAAATTTCAAAAGAAAATGACTACTCCAGTCAGATCACAGAAAATGAGGTTCTACTCCAAATAGAAAAAGAAGTCTTTAACAGTGATTAAAACTGGATTCAATCTATTACCCATCATAATAAGATCTTAGAGATCCTCAGTTTGATATATGGATGAAGGCTAATAAAGCACTCATTTTTCTAGGAAGCAGTGTCTTAGCACTACAGAAAGAACCAGCAATCAAATCTTTTTGTGGATTCCTGACCAAACATTTACCTATTCCTACAGAATTGGAAGTTTCTGAAACAGATTTCCTAGACTGCCCGGCTTCTTTGAAATTTCAGAATGTAATCAATGGTTGTGGGAAAGAAGATAGTCACATGCTTTTCCCCATCTCAGCTTCCAGCTTCCCTCTGGAGTTCTCTGCCCCCCCCTCATTTGAAGCAGACATATTTTTTTTTCTCTCCAGAGGAAGAAGGAAAAGCTGGGTAATGGACTCTGTACATACTCAAGAACTATATTCCACTGGAGGAAATGTGTGTTGCGAATGCCTGCAATTTAGATCTGTAGCTCACAATGAACTCTCCCCAATAAATGAGAGTTTCTTATGCTATGCAGAGCTAAGAAGTGAAATAAAATAACCTTTTGAGCAGAGGATTTAGACAGGTGGTAAATGGGGCCAAGGCTCTCCAGATGACTTCCTGCTTCGTTGCTGGAGTAAGCATTCAGCTATTGCAGGGATGTCAGACTTGGGGGGAAAAGTTGTGATACATCACGTGATGACAATGTGTCATCACGAGTTTGGCAGCCCTGACTTATTGTGTGCACTCACAGCTCCCTACGGTGATTTGCAACCCTGCTGGGCATCCTGCAGATGAACAGGTCCCCAACCTGTTCATCTTATTGACCCCTTTATGAAGTTTTAGAACATTCTTCAACCCCCTAACATTTATTATATGAAGAAAATTTAACAGGCACTATTTAACTAATGGTACTACAAAGACTTCCAGCCATTTCTTGTTTCTTTGAATACAGATAGTCCTTGATTGATGACTCTAATCGAGCCTCCTAACAGTTGTAAAATGGGTCATCACATCCTGTTGTTTTTACTTTCTATGCGGTGGTCATTAAATGAATGAAATGATCATTAAATGAGTGCAGTGGTTGCAAAGGGAAAGCTGTGGTCATTAAGCAAATCCATTGTTTTCTATGGGGTGGTTTTTGCTGGAAACCAGAAGTAAATGCCAGTTTCTATGGCAGGAAAAACGATGTAAATTGTGTTCATGTGACCATGAACGTAAATGCGGGCTGGTTTCTCAGCACCCAAAATGCAATGATCAAACAGGTGGGCAGACTCAGAACTTCGAATCTGGGTTTTAAGTAGCTGTTCTCAGGATCCACCATAAATTTAGACGGTTGCTAAGTGAGGACTATCTATAGTCCCATTGAACATGGATGGGTGGGGGGGAAGAAACTGTGCTGCAGAAGTGATCTGAAGGAATAACATCTGGGATCCCATTGATAGGATGGATGGCGACATGCCAGCCGGAAGAGGAGGACAAGGAAAGGAATGAGAAGAGGAAGAGGAGGAGGAGGAGGAGGAGGAGGAGGAGGAGGAGTGGCCTGGGAGAGATGGAGGATGCAGCAACAGAAGCACCTTGTGAGAAAGGTCTTCTCTGTTCAGGCTGATCTTGCGTAGGAATCTGAGCTTCTGCGTTTCGAATGAATGGCTGGTTTCAACGCTGCTGAGTGAAAGGCATGCAAGTCCATTTCCCTCCACCCAAGTTAGGCGATTTCTTCTTTAGATTTCTACAGAGAGAAATTTAACACTTTGGCCCAGTAACAGCAAGTACACTGGAGGCTCTCTTAAAGAATTTACTGAGTATTTTGACCTCCATCATCATCGTGTTAAATTCATTTTACATCTAGAGACGAGTTAGTGAAATATGCATGGGCCACTGGATTAAAAAGAAACGGTGTTGTTCAATTCATATCCAATTGGCACTTTGCAATAATTGTGGAGAGTGTCTATACAACCCTTCAATGCGATTTGATGTTATTTTATTACCGTCCTATTATTCTCCTTGCTAAACAGGCAGGCAGGTGGTGACTGCAGGTTTTTTGCAAACGCTTACTGGGCAATATTCAATGTGGGATGTTTTATTTATTAGCATAAAGAGACACAATGGATTGTTGCTGATTAAAGGGATGATACGGCTGCCATAGTTGTCAAAAATATAGACTTAATTCAATAGAGAGGCGACAGTCCGTCTCCACGTTGATCTATGCTGAAGCCAACTGCATCTGAAAGCCGCATAAAGTCAGCATTGGCCTCTTAATTTTATGCTCCAGGGCATGATATAAAAAGGCTGAATTCTTACTAAGTGTCTGTAATTGCATGCTCCTAGCAATGAAAATACAAGCCAAATTTTTCAAAATTGGAAAGTGTTAATGCTTTTCTACTCTGGCCCGTGTCCAGAGTAAATAAACACACAAACCAAAGTGTTTTGTTTAAAAAGAAAAGAAATAGAGAAAAAAGGCCAGCTCCTGTCTGCATGATGGCAGTTTAAAGACACTTAAGTTTAACTACATATTATTCTTTGGTTAGGCCAAACCAGAAGTATATATAAAAATATCTACAAATACTCATGCAACCTATTTTTTTTTTTTTTGCTGAATTTGGACAATGGTGTAGAATTAAACTAGAGTAAAGATGGAAAAGAAGACAGAGAGCAAATCAAAACAAGTTTCATTATCCTCATTTGCAGGTGTCAATGATTAGCGGATCTAAAGCTGAAAAACGTCAAACAAAAAATTCATCTATGGCAGTGATGGCGAACCTTTTCAGCACTGAGGGCTGAAAAGGGAGCACTTTGTGGACAGGCTTGTCAGGGCCATGACCAGGAAGAGGAGCTGCCCAGGGGGCATGCGTGCACTGGATAAGGTACTTCCGGTTTCTGGTGCCAGCAAGCAAATATTCCGGTTATTGCTGTGCATGTACAAATGCCAATCAGCTGGCTGGCATGCATGGTCATGCTGGAAAATGGAAGACCAGCTCTTCTGGTTTCCAGCACTGCCGCACGCACAAAAGCCAGCTGATAATCGCTATCGCATGTGCGCCAGAAACCCGGAAGAGGAATGGGCGATGCCGCACATGCCAGGTGACATGGCTCCATGTGCCACCTTGGGCACGTGTGCCATAGATTCGCCATCACGGATATATGGTATATCAGGAGCAAATTGTTCCTGTTTCACTTACTGGGAACTCTTTACTGCAAATAAATTAACATATTAAACAGAAACACCCGAGGCAGAAATTGCCATCCAAATCTTCAGTACCAGGGCTGAACATGATAGAACTTCAAGAAAAAAAAAGACATTTGAGATTCATGGTGGAAACACAGTACAATTCCATAACACATCAGACTTTGATAGAAAAAGATGGGATCTGAATTAATAAACATAAATGCCTATGCAAATGTAAAAATTCAGCTTATTAACCAAAATATAGATTAAGCATAAAGCAAGCAGAAGTCAAGCACTTTAATAATAGCCATAATGAAAAATTGGTGGGAACATATAGTTGAAAATGAGCAGGTTAAAATATTGTAGGATTTCCAAATACTGATTGATAAAGTCTTGGCTCATAACACACCAGATATAACTGTAGTTGAAAATAAGAAAATGTGGATAATTGATGTGACTATATCAGGAGATAGTAGAATAGCCATATCAAAAAATCTTTAATAGAATAGAAAAAACTATTTACAAAATTTCCATCTGTCAATTGCAGAAAAAAAACCCCTGCTTGAATCTGAACATATATTACGTCAATACATTATGACATCCCAAGTTCTTGGGAAGAACTTGTTGCGTATGAAGCCCAACAACAGGTAAAGAAGTGGCAGCTGTGACTTCCCATTGTTGTGAATAAGTAATAATAGTAATGCAGCAACAGACAGCAAATGCAAAGAAGCTGATAAAAACAATGGACCACCTAGTTTAGCTGCTGCAAGAAGATCGCACAGAATGACTACAGACTACAATATAGCAAAGTAGCAACAATGGCACCTTGTAATATATGCAAAAAATACCACTTGCCTGCAAACAAGAAACTGGTGGGACAAAGTAATAGAAATATGAAGAAGCTAAAGTGCTCTAGGACTTTGGAATTCAAACAGACAAGCATTTGCCATCTAATACCCTAGGCTTAACAATTGTCGATAAGAAAGATAAAGTCTGGATAACAGACACTACAGTATCTGAAGAAAGTAGAAAGAGAAAGAACTGGAGAAAAATGAAAAGGTGTGTAAATAGAAATAGAACGGATGTGGCAAAAGAAGGCAAAGGAAGAATCAATAGTAATAGCACCTTGGGTGCAATGGTGCACCTGAACACCACTGGCATTGACAAAAACACCACCAGTCAATTGCAAAAGGCAACTTTACTTAGAACAGCTTACATCCTGTGATGATCACTTTAATACCATTAAACAGCACCATCTGCCTATCCCAGGACTTTGGGAAGGACTCGATAGATACAGTAGATAAAAATGCCAAATCCAGTTTAAACATCTGGCTGACTGTGCGACCAGCCATAATAATAATCTTTTACTTCATTAAAACAGTAAGCACTTTATGGTGCATTGATTTTCTTTCTTTTCTTTCTTTCTTTCTTTCTTTCTTTCTTTCTTTCTTTCTTTCTTTCTTTCTTTCTTTCTCTCTCCTTCCTTCCTTCCTTCCTTCCTTCCTTCCTTCCTTCCTTCCTTCCTTCCTTCCTTCCTTCCTCCTTAATGTCTCTCTTAAAATCTTTTAATCGAGGATGTGTTTTTGGTTTCCTTCACCTGAACTTACCATCCTCAACTTTTTGGAGAGCTGAAGGAATGCTGTTCTTTAGAAGACTTAAAAAAAGATCGGGCTTGGCAGTACTGTAGCCTCAATCAGTCATACATCTTGCTAATAAAGTGATATACAGCAATATTGCTATTCAACAGAGTCTCCAGCAGTTCATTTGGCTCAGTTAATCTTCTCCTGTCCAAATCTTGCAATTTTATTACATGTTGATGAGATGGCTGGTGGGCCAGACAGAAGAAGAAAAACAGGCTTCGGAGAGATCCTTGCAACCCCGTGAACTTTTTTTCAGGTATCTGGTCCCACATTAAAAATGAATAAACACCACAATAGCCAGTGCTTGAGCTTTGCTCTAAGTGTTACCACTGAGGGATCTTTATAATACATTGGAAAATGGCAAAATTGCTTTTTCCAATGGATTCTAATGAAAAATTAATACAGTAAGTAATAGGAATTTTTTTTTGCTCTACCTACTTTGTGAAGAAAAGCACGTCTCACTGTCATTTAACAAAGGATGCAATATTAATAGTTGAATTATGATTAAAGTTCCGGTTTCAATTGCTACTCTGTTTTGGGGTCTTTCAGAAAAAAAGGCCATTTATGAGTTTGAGTTAATGAAAAGGTTATAAATATTTCTTTTTATAGGTTATTTGGTCCCGCAAATAATGTTTTTTTTTAAAAAAACAACCCAAAGGAAATCTTGCCTAAGAGAGATGGCAAGGATTCTTCCTCGACCAAGCAGGTGAAGTTGTAGTGGTAGACTTTATCCCAGAGATTTAGCTATGCTTTATTATTATTTTAATTCACAGTCCATTAAGAAAAAATTTTCTGCAATTTTGCTGACGGGCTCCAATTGGATCCCATGCCCCAGTGACCAATCTAGATGGGAAACAATGCAGATATGGAAGTCTTTAGAAAATGATTTAGTAGCAAGCCCCTAGATGGTGGATTTATTAGGAGGCTAGTTTTCTTTTCAAACAAGGGTTGCAAATCTAGTTCCTGAGTAATCGTATATAAGTCTGTAGCTGTCAGTGAGAACTGGCTGACATAAATATTGATTCCCGATTATGTGGCTCTTTTGACTGTTTATTACTGTTTATTACTTCATGCAACTTAAACTCATCATCTTCACAAGAGGAAACTAGGTATTATGTCCCCCCCCCTTCCATGTGATCTTTTTCACTAATTCCATAGCTTTCTATCTGCAGGGGAAATTAGGGATAAAGAAGCATTCCACAAAATGTTCCCATTTATTAAGTGGTGGTGATATCCAGATGCAGCTAGAGCACCTCAGTCAGAGGCCTATTTTTGCAGGCCCATTCTCATTCACTTTTCCTCTATTGCCTCTGTTTGAATCAGAGTTGTTCTGCTCTATTCTTCAAGGAAGACAGCAGTAGAAATGTAATATTAATCATTTTGTACTCTTGATGGCTTCATTGGACAATGAATCAGTTATATTGGATTGGGAAAGATACTGCTCAAATGCTGTTAGCTCTGCCTCCATTACTGAGCTGGGATTTTAGTCCTTATTTAAAGAACTCTGCTGCACTGGGAATAATACCCTTGGAAGGTCACCATGTTTTATCCATCCCATTATTACTTTATATATTGCATTCTAGGAATTAATGTTGCAGATTATACTTCACAGTGGTGCTACTTTTTCTTTATTTATGTTTCATTAAAAAAAACACCGCACAAACAAACTGAACTGGGCTTTTAAGAATGCATAAATTATGCACTTGTTCTAAAAGTTTATAGAAGCGTTATGTTAATAGGTTGCTGATGGTGGAATATGGGGGGTGGGTGGGACATAGGGTACATGGTGGGATCATAGAAGATAGGAATTGTCCTCAAAATGTCTGGAGGGTACCAGCTTGGTACTCTAGCTATTTCTTTGAGTGTGTCTGGTGTTTCTCCTTTCACAGAGTTCATCCAGGTGATTGAAGTGCTATCCATCCATCTTTGAGCTAGCAGAAAAGTCAATGCTGCCATTAATATGCTACTCTGATCCCTATTTTACCACAGAAACAAGGCTGGCAAAGAGTACTGTCTTTATTTATTCATTGCAGGTGCTGCCTCTTTAAAGAAATATAGACTGTAATGAACTTGGCACGTAGGTATGTTGTAGCAATAAGTAACAATGAAATGGCCATTTAGTATTATCATTTCTGGTTTGAAAAAGAAGGCAATGTTTTGGTTTACAAAAACAACAACAAAAAATAAGCCCACAGCAAAAACTTGATTGATTCACAACAATGAAGTTATTTATTTGCGAGAGTGAAAAAGGAACGAAGCAATATTTTGATTAGAGATGAAATGTGCTGTCCTTTTGGAAATAAATTTTCATTTCTTGCTTATTTGAATTAATATTCAGTTTTACTACTGGTACCTGTGAAAACGCATAACTCACTAAATCATATTGATTATACATTTCAGGTTTGTAGATCAAGTATGATTTTTTTTCTCTGAGAAGATATTTGCATCCCTGAAAGATGTATGAATGGTAATAAGAAAATGCAGAGAGATATCTTGTTTTAAGCCTAATGACTATGCCTGAAATAATGGGACTGAATATAAAAGAGAAGGAGATGATGGAGATCGAAGGATTTGTATTAACTGTACTATTATTTCGAAAAATAATAGGTTGCTTAGGTATCTTGATTATGGTTATCTATAGCATTTGATTTTTCTTTTTATAAAGGCAACTATTTGCATGCAAAAGAAAAGATAAAACAAGATTTATCCCAAAGAGCCAATATAACAGTACAAATGTGACACTATTCTCTTCTAAAATAAATGCTTTACTCAGAGTAATATTTTTGCTTAATGTAATGCCAATTTAAATACTTAATGTCATCTTGGTGAAAGTACAGGTTTAGATTATGAAATTTATGTTGGAGAGTTTTTAAAAATTGATTTGTTTTCTACAAAGAAAAAGGAAGGGAGGGAGGGAGGGAGGGAGGAAGGAAGGAAGGAAGGAAAGAAAGGAGAAAGGGAGGGGAGATGAAAAACAAGGCCTGCCCCCAAATATGTTAAATTACCCAAGGCATCATAGTAAGTGATATTCCAACCTCTGCCCCACCCAGATCAAGGTGCATGGTGTCCAAATTATGCTGGAACTGGAGGCAGAAAATCCCACAAGTACTTCTCCCCAAATATAATTAGAATAAAATGAATGGTGTGAAGGAATTACTGCTGTTAGCTGGATCAGAGTTATTTTCAGTTGCTTTTAATTCAAATTAATTGTGTGATGCCCCAAATTATCCTGTCATTGTTTAGCATTTAGTTTAATTTTGAGGGGAGAAGGAGGAGGAAGAGGGTAGCCCAACTAAAAGAAAATGTCAGTTTAGCCAAGCTTCTTAATATAGGATTGATAGGATTATTCCCTATTCTGTTTTTCCCTTTTCTTATATCCTGACAGCAGATCTGAAACTCAACAAGAAAGAGAAAAAAAATATTTACATTTCTACCACGAGAGTAGCAAAGTAGGAAAGAGAGGAGTAGCCTTAGAAACAGAGATGCCTTGCATGATCCTGTCCTTCTAGTGTATCATATAGACAAGCAGGGTTAGTCCTAATAGTAGTTACCAACAGTAATAGTAGGGGGCTGAGTGATTAAGAGGCACAGAGAAAGCACTATCTTGTGTAAGTCCCCTCCCTCAAACCTGTCAGCTGGTATGTAAACAGTTATTAAATAAGGGCTCACTCTTTTTCAGAAGAGTGCTAAACAGGTCTCACTTTTTTTCCTCATTTCGCCTGCCACCACTCCCTGCCCAGGTATCTTGGAAAGGTGAAAGTGGGAGTAAATGTTCCAATGTTTATCTATTCATCTGACAAAACCACTGACAATAATGGAAACTGTATGATTGGCAAGTGGATTCCCCACCAATTAGTGATCCTGGAAAGTTGTGGAGATGGCAGAATATCTGCATAGGAAAGGATGACTCTCTCCTCTGGCTACCAGCCAGGACAGTGGCCAATGGGATTAGATTGGATAGCAAATCTGTGCTTTTCAATTTTTCTGCTAGTTTATGGATTTAAGGAGAGTGTTTTCTATGCAACTTGGAAATAATCCTTAGAACAGAAGGCTGATTTTGAATTGTTTGTCTAGATACAAAGTTCTTTTAGAATTTTAATTAGTGCTTTTACTACAAAATGTTAAGTTAACACACCTTGAGAAAATCAAAAAGAATTGAAAAAAAATCATGAGAAAAATTGGTGAAAAACACTTGATATGCATCTTTGCCACTCATCACTGAAAACACAGTGCAATATGATATGTTAAGATTAAGGTCATTTACTGTTCTATTTCCCAATAATAGAATATTTGACGTCAATGGTTTTGGAGATTCAAAGTCTTTGAAGAGCCTTTGTCCTTTTTCGAGATTCCTTCCCCTTTCTTTTTTGAATCAAAGAAGCAGGATTCTAGGTAAATTATATTTACCAGGGAAAGTAGTCTAGTTACATGATGCTTTATTCCTTATTCTATTTTCCTCTTTTCTTATCCCACAGCAGTAATTTTCAAGTTCAAAGAGAAAAAGGAATCATGATTAAATTTCTACTATGACAGTAGCAGACTAGGAGAGCAACTCTAAGACAGAATTTGAGATAATACATGCTTTGTACTATTGGGTCTAATTATCTGTATTTGCTTCAATGGTATTTATTGTTGCAATGGAATATATTTTTAAAAAGTTTGTCTATTTTAAAAAATTAGTATTTTTTTTCACAATCAACTCATATTCTTGCTTTAAGTTAAACATGAAGGTACATTTGAAGTGTTTTGTGTTTTAAAAGCTGTGCGGTATGGCTGCTATTTAAATCATGCTAGCTTCACTAGCGCCACCTGCTGTAATCCCAATTCAACAGAATTTCAGTAGAACACAGGAGGGATGGCAAAAGTATAGATGTATTCCATAGAAATGAAAGAAAAATATTTTAAGGGTGCTCTAAATCAGTAGGCTGGATTCGAAGACCAGTCTTCTGCATCTTGGTGCCCTAATGATATGGTAGATTACAACCCACACCCCCCCCCATAATATTCAGTCAGAGAAAGGGCTCCTTTACAATAAGGACAAAATGACATAAAACGTGTTGATATATGAATGTTTCATTGGGTTTTTTTTCCCTCCAGCTTTTTCCCTCTTTATTTTAAGTCAGTAATGAAAAACCTATGACATGTGTGTCAAAGGTGAAACACCATATTTTGTGTGATATGCCACGTTCACCAACACCTAACAACAATTATTCTCGAAAGCACGTTATTTTCTTGCATGGGTTTTGGAAACTGTGGAGGCCGCATGACAATGGGGTGTGTCCTCACATGTCCTCTGGACCAGTGGTGAAATGTAAAATTTGTTACTACCGGTTCTGGGGCGTGGCTTGGGGGGGGGCGTGTAATGTGACTGGGTGGGCTTTTTTTTTTTAACTTTTAAAAGCATTTTTTCTACAACTTTGAGGTTGCAGAAAAAAATGCTTTTAGAAGCCTCTGACGATCAGGCAACTCAGCTGGGATTGCCAGAGGCTTTTAAAGGCATTTTTTTCTATAACCTCTTCGGCTGAAGAGGTTGTAGAAAGCCGCCATCGCTACTGGATTGGGTGATCCAGTCCGAACCGGGAGCATTTCACCCCTGCTCTGGACACTCCGAAAGTTGTGTGGAAATGGGACATGCTTTTGGATACGTTTTTGGGAGGCTGTGGAGGGTCAGGAAGAGCATTCAGAAACAGCAACTGAAGGTAAGCAATGCATGGCAGATCCTGGGGATTACACGCATGATTAGACTGTGTTCATTTTAAATAAATGAATATGTAAAGAATTGTTTCTTGTGTGTGTGAGAGAGAGAGAGAGAGAGGGAGGGAGGGAGGGAGGGGGAGGGGGGGAGAGAGAGGGGGGGTTAGGTATTTTCCAAATTTGTAACACGCCAAGATCAAAGTAGACAGTCTTTATTTTTTTAACTTTCATTTCAAAAATTTTATTACACTTTTCATTTGAAAAAACATACTTGACATATGAGAAAATGGACAATGTTTGTCAGGCTCTCATTTGCATCCTAGGATGGGATACTTTTCCTACAATTTGCAGTCCTTTCATATCCAAGAGCCTCTCAGGGGGGCAAGGATGGCCTAATATTGCTGCTGTTCTTCAAGCGTTAATGTGACCATTGCGCTTCCATTCCAGATCCCTTTCTGTTCAGGTCATTTTACTGTCTCCATTATGGATTCTGAGGTTCTTCATAACTTCTGTATACAGAGCACCAGATTGCATTACATTGTTTGGAAAAGGGGGCCACAAGGACTCAGCCTAGAAGTATGATATTCACAGTACTTCTACAGTTCATTGCAGTCAAACTATCAGCCTGAGATGAGGGACCAAAGGGCTGTGGCACTGTTGCTGGATATATTGGTTCTTCAGTGGAGCCAATGCTCCTCTACATTGTGCTTTTAGATTTTGCAAGGCGGCTGCTGTCATTTTCAACTCCTCCTCCTCCAAAAGAGTTGGCTCATGAGAAGTCATTAGGAGCATGGCAGTGGCGAAATCCAAATTTTTCTACTACCGGTTCTGTGGGTGTGGCTTGGTGGGCATGGCTTGGTGGGCGTGACAGGGGAAGGATACTGCAAAATCCCCATTCCCTCCCCACTCTGGGGCCAGCCAGAGGTGGCATTTGCCGGTTCTCCAAACTACTCAAAATTTCCGCTACTGATTCTCCAGAACCTGTCAGAACCTGCTGGATTTCACTCCTGGAGCATGGCCTTTTCTGGTGTACTACTTCATCCAAAAGGAGGGCTTTATATCTGCGCTCCAGGAATGACATTCTGGATTCTATATTGCCTCCAAATTGGAGCTGCAGAAAACCTGCTTCGTGAACCCTTTGTTCTTACTAGCTATTTCTTGAAAAGATTCCTCTAGGCTGGAATAAAGACTGGAACAAAGACTGGAACCTGATATAAAGTCAGATAGCATGAATTATTCCGAGGTGGACTCACAGCCACAACCTGCACTAGAAAGTGGAGCTCATTCTAGGCACTGGCCTTCCCCTTCATGATATCCAGATCATCACCTCAACAAAGCCTTAAAATAGAAAAGCAGTAAAAGATCTAAGACGTAATGATTTATGACTCTTAATTTTGTTTCTTTCCAAGAACCCTTTCTAAGGTGGGGGATATACTTTATATAGGTAGTCCTCAATTTATGACCATAACTGAGCCCAAAATTTATGTTGTTAAGTAAGAATATGTTAAGTGAGTTTTGCCCCATTTTACAACATTTTTGCCACAGTTGTTAAGTGAATCACTGCAATTGATAAGTTAATAACCTGGTTGTTAAGTGAATCTGGCTTCCCTATTGACTTTGCTTGTTGGAAGGTTGCACAAAGTGATCACATGACCTTGGGATGCTGCAACTGTCATAAGTATGAACCAGTTTCCAAGCATCTGAATTTTGATCACATGATCATAGGGATGCTGCAAAGATTGAAACTGGAAAAACGTTCATACGTCACTTTTTTGTAACTGAACAGTCTTTGTAACTGAACAGTCGTTAAATAAACTGTTATAAGTCGAGGACTACCTGTATTTGTTAGACTTGACAGGCTTAAGGAATTTATATAAATTATTTATTTAGATATAAGTATAAATACTTATTTTGTGTGCAGTGATGAAGAAGATAAGGACGAAAATGATGATGATGAAACTAAAAATTTCAGTGAACCCAGTTAGGAATAGCCATTTGTCTCATCTCTTTCCAGAAAATGTGTTTTCTTTTTCTCTGTTTCATACCTTCTCACATTATATTGTTTATTGAGTAATAAGGCACTGTTCTGAACACTGATCAGCATATACTTCTTGGATGTCAATGTTGATACCATTCAGTGGGCACAGTGGGCAATTTGTTTTCTCTATTCCCTACACACTTTACTTTCTGTGAAGGAAAACAGCACCTGGCTGCACTTAAAGAGGTAAAAAAAAGTCTGGACTGGAAGGACATTTTGTGAATTATAATATAGAAAGAAGGTGTTTCTCTAATTTGGTCTTAAAGATTTATTTTAAAGATCAGATAGGAGAAACACCTTCCTATTTCTATTACAGGTTGAAAAGTGAGAAAAGATGGCAATTGGGCTGTTTCAGATCGCATTGGTTAAAGAAATGTTTGGAATAAATTTGAAGAATCTGCTTTCTAGTTAAAAAGGCTAAATTAAAATTTTCCTGCCTTTGGCTCAATTAATAGTTTATTGTATGTTGTTTCTGGAGGCAGCATCAGTAGGTGGAGCTGCAGCTTAAAATAACAGTCTGAAGACAAGATAAATAAAAATAGTTCTAAAGCAGTAGTTTACATATCATATTATAAATAGATGGTGGAAATAAGGAAATATTCAGTCAGACCTGGCTTCCATTTTGAATACACAACTCTTACAGGTAAGTTACTTTTGCTTTATTTATTTGTAAAATTTATTGACCACCCATCTTATCACAGGATAATGACAATTCTGGTTGGCTGCAACATTTTTTAAGACAGCTTTGTATGCTATACAAATAAATTAATATATGCTCTGTAAACCAATTTGCTCAAGCAGGCTACATTAGAACTAAACTGATTTATAGCCTTGCCCTCTCTTCCCTTTGAGGCAGAAATGACTTAAAAACATGATGACAAATTAATTTTGCTAGATGAATATATAAATATATAAATACTTTTGTTTTGTAAAAGGAAGAAAAAATGGCTTCAGTTTTTTATTTGCCTGGCTATGGTGTAAAAATGAGAATTCTGACAAATAACTGCTTGCAGGGTCTGTGAAACCTGATTTCCTTCTGGTTGGTCCATGTTTAACTCAGGGAATTTGCTTGGATTCAGCACTATTTATGACAGCAGAGTGGCATGTTGAGAATTGTCTTTTTTGCTTGCTTTTTTTCCTACCTTTAAGACTGCAATTATATACTCACTTATTTGAGGCTAAGTCCTTTTGAACTCAATAGTAAGTGGAGATGCATAGGACTACGTTAATATATATTTTCAATGCTCCATCAAATTTATTTTAATTATCTGATATCTGAAAGCCTAAAATTCATTTAATTCAGCATTCAGTGTAGTAATTAAAGTGCTGGCCTAGAGACCAGGAGACTACGAGTTGTAGTCCGGTCTTAGCTATGAAACCTGAATGACTTGGGCCAGTCAGTCTCTCTCAGCCCAACTCACTTTTTAAAATATATATATATATATTTGTCAAGAACATATTAGGTAATAAGCACAAACATAGATTGGATACATAAAATAGATACAAATAGAGGAAACATTAGGACAGGGACGGTAAGCACCCTGGTGCTGTTATGCATGCCCCTTACAGACCTCTTAGGAATGGGGTGAGGTCAACAGTAGATTCTTAGGTTAAAATTTGGGGGGGTTTGGGGATGAAATCACAGTCAGGTAGTGCATTCCAGGCATTGACCACTCTGCTGCTGAAGTTGTATTTTCTGCAATAGAGTTTGGAGCGGTTCACTTGTATCTATTGTGTGCTCGTGTATTGTTGCGGTTGAAGCGTAAGCAGTCATTTACAGGTAGGAAGTTGTAGCAGATAATTTTATGAGCTACTCTTAGGTCATATTGAAGGCGGCGTAGTTCTAAGTTTTTTAAGCCCAGAATTTAAAGTCTGGTGGCATAAGGTATTTTGTTGCGAACAGAGGAGTGGAGGACTCTTTTTCACAGGTTTGTTGTTGTAGGTAAAATAGGAGGGACAATTACGTATGCTCACTCTCTTGAGTTACTTATAAAGTAATACAGACAGTCCTCAATTTATGACCAACTGTTTAGCGGACCTACTGGGGGACTATTCACAACCTGGATTCTAAGTTCTGATGGTTGGACCCTCTCAGTTACATGACTGAACTTTAGATGTTTTGCAGTCAGGCTGCACATATGGCCATTTTCATTGTCCTGCAGTCATGTGATGGTGGTTTACAATGGTTTTACCGAAAACCAGCATTTGCTTATTTTTCAGCAAAACTGCCACCCATAGCAAACCACCATTCTCTTAAAATAATCATCACAAAAAAGGTTTGTAAAATCTGGAGTTTTATGACTCTCGTGATTTGTCTGTGATGGGCAGACTCCATTACAGTCCTAAATCGAGGACTACCTATAAAGATGGGATAAAAATCAAATAAAATAAAAATCACACTCTGGACTTGATTTTTATCTCTGATCAGTGGCTGAATGATCTAAGAATAGGGGATATAGACATCAAGCCCTTGTCATGGTCTGATCATTCTCTCCTTCACATGGACTTTCAAGTCACTTCCACCCACCGCAGGGAGACGGAACCAACCAAATGGTTCCGTCCCAGGCGCCTGATGGACCCCGAAAGGTTCCTGATGGAGCTTGGGCCATTTCCTGAGACTCTGGCTCACGACTCGACTGAGGACCTGGTGGTCGCCTGGGACAGGGCGGCTACTGGGGCCTTGGACCGCGTCGTGCCTTTGCGGCCTCTGACCCGATGCCGATCTCGTCTAGCTCCTTGGTTTTCCGAGGAGCTGAGAGAGATGAAGCGTCGGAAAAGACGCCTGGAGAGTGATTGGAGGACAAGCCGATCTGAATCTGACCGAACACAGGTGAGATCTTATATTAAGATCTACCTAGTGGTGATAAGAGCGGCGAAGTCTAGCTACTTCTCCGCTCTTATTGCATCTGCAGAGAACCGCCCAGCTGCGCTGTTTAGGGTGACCCGCTCCCTACTTCAGGTGGGGGTACGGGAAGATCCCTTAAAGGGTCGAGCTGAGGATTTTGTACAATTCCTGCATGATAAAGTCGCTCAGATTCGGGAAGGCCTGGACTCCGATTGGGTAGATCCAGGGGAGGAGACGGGGGCAGGTCTTGAGAGCGTTATCTGGGAAGAGTTTGACTCTGTGGCTCCTGAGGACGTGGACAGGATTCTGGGCAAGCTTAACGCTGCCACATGTTTATTGGACCCGTGTCCCTCCTGGTTGGTACTGGCCTCCCGGGAGGTTACACGAGGCTGGCTCCAGGGGATTATAAATGCTTCCCTGAGTGAGGGTGTCTTTCCCGCCACCTTGAAAGAGGCGGTTGTGAAGCCCCTCCTCAAGAAGCCTTCCCTGGACCCGGCTATATTATCAAATTATCATCCAGTCTCCAATCTTCGCTTTGTTGCGAAGGTTGTTGAGAGTGTGGTGGCGCGACAACTACCCCGATACCTGGATGAAGTTGTCTATCTGGATCCGTTCCAGTCAGGCTTCAGGTCACGATACAGCACAGAAACGGCATTGGTCGCATTGGTGGATGATCTCTGGAGGGCTCGGGACAGAGGTTGCTCCTCTATCCTGGTCCTATTAGATCTCTCAGCGGCTTTTGATACCATCGACCATGGTATCTTACTGCACCGGCTGGAGGGGTTAGGAATAGGGGGCACTGTTCTTCGGTGGTTCTCCTCCTTCCTCTCTGACCGTTCGCAGTTTGTGTTGGCAGGGGGGCAGAGGTCGACCTCGAGGCACCTTATTTGTGGGGTGCCGCAAGGGTCAGTCCTCTCACCCCTTCTGTTCAACATTTATGTAAAACCGCTAGGTGAGATCATCCGTGGTTTTGGGGTGAGTGTTCATCAGTATGCTGATGACACACAGCTATACATCTCCACCCCAGACCACCCCAATGATGCCCTTGCTGTGATGTCCCGTTGCCTGGAGGCCGTGCGGATCTGGATGGGGAGAAACAAGCTCAGACTCAACCCCTCCAAGACCGAGTGGCTGTGGCTTCCGGCGTCCCGGTATAGTCAGCTGGTACCATCACTGACAATAGGGGATGAGATCTTGCTCCCCACAGAGAGGGCCCGCAACTTGGGTGTCCTCCTGGATTCACGGTTATCTTTAGAAGATCATTTGACGGCCGTGGCCAGGGGTGCCTTTTATCAGGTTCGCCTGATCCGCCAGTTGCGTCCCTTTCTGGATCGGGACGCCTTGCGCACGGTCACTCATGCCCTAGTTACCTCCCGTATGGACTACTGTAATGCTCTCTACATGGGGCTCCCCTTGAAAAGCACCCGGAGGCTCCAACTGGTCCAGAACGTAGCCGCGCGGGTGATTATGGGCGCAGTTCATTACGCCCATGTAACACCTCTCCTACGCGAGCTGCACTGGCTCCCGGTGGTCTTCCGGGTGCGATTCAAGGTGTTAGTTATCACCTTTAAAGCGCTCCATGGCTTAGGACCTGGGTACCTACGAGACCGTCTTTTGCCACCAATAGCCTCCCACCGACCAGTTCGTTCTCACAGGGAGGGACTACTCAGGGTACCGTCAGTCAAATTATGTCGACTGGCGACTCCCAGGGGGAGGGCCTTCTCTGTGGGGGCTCCAACCCTTTGGAATGAACTGCCCCCGGAGATACGGAATATCCCTGATCTCCGTGCTTTCCGCCGTGCCCTCAAGACCCTGATGTTCCAACAGGCAGGGCTAAACATACAAACATGCAAATGATTTTTTAAATGTTATCTAATTCTGGGTTTTATTTAATTGACCAAACTAAGTAACAATTTTAATTAGCAATTTTATGATGTTTGTGTGTCTATATTTTTCTTGACTGTACACCGCCTTGAGTCCTACGGGAGAAAGGCGGTATAGAAATATAATAAATAAATAAATAATAAATAAAATAAATAAAATTTATGTAAGATTGTGACAATCACATCTAGAATAACTTTCATAGGTTTAAAACAGTGTTTCTTATGGACGATGCCAAAACAGATTTTGCTTTATAGATTATATTTACTGCCACTACTGCTTTTCACTATTGCTTCATGGATTTGAATATTGTATTAATTTTCAACACAGTGTTTCAAATAATCTTGATTTTTGAGGACCACTGAAAGGGTCTTCGGGGCGGCTCCTAAAAACACATTTTAAAAAGCAGTGGCCTAAATCCTGAACCTGGAACAAATAAGGCGAGACCAGAAATGCAAATAACTTTTGAGATTGATGTATTTATGACCCAAAAGCACAGAGACAGACAAGACAAGGCAATTTTCTGCACAGGGGAGATTAAGCCCGCGAATGCAAGACTTTCAGTTAAGGCGCAAAACGAATCACCGCACGCGCTTCGGAATCCCGCCCCGCCCCCCGCACCAACCACTCCGAATTCCCGATTCTAAAACGCACAGCAGTCCGAAGAGCGCCTGCGCACCCCGCGGCCGACCCGTTTTCCAACCGCGTGCGCCACTCCGATCACATGGCGAAGGCCCCGGCGTAAAAAATCGGGGCCGCCGAGTCGCCAAAAGGGTGATCTCGCCTCTTCTCGCGAGATTTGCCACTTCATATAGCAGGGAGGTGGGGCAAAAGGCGTGTTCTTTCCCAGAGGTCGCTGCCGTCTCTGCGTCGTTGGCGCCATCGTGCTCGATTCTTCTTTCTTTTTTTTTTCCCTTTTCCCCCATTTCCTTTCCTTCTTTCCCGAATCTTCGTCAGCCGAGGCCGGTGCTTTCGAAGCGCGCAAGCAGCATGGAGGACAGCGATATGGATAACATGGGCTCCCTCCGCCCGCAGACCTTCCTCTTCGGTAATCGATGGGGCTCTTTCTCCGCCGTCTCCCCCTCCGCGCCCTCTTCCGCTGCAGGGGCGGCAAGGCTGCTCTCCTCCGCTGGGCCTTCGCACGTGGCTGGGGTTTTGGTGGGGCTTTGGCCCGGGAGAAAACGGCGTGCGGGATCCGGAGAAATGCTGCATATTTTGGGGCTGGATCCTCCTCCTCCCCCTTAAAGTACTTGCTGCTTCTTTCCTCGCCACGTGGTCGACTCGGGGCTCTCTTTTTTTCCTCTCTCTCTCTGGGGCTTTTTATCCATTTTTCTTTGCAAACCGCGCATTTGGGTTCGTTAATGCGACACACTAAGCCGTGGTTTGCTGGTTCCTGAATTCTTAACCGAGTTCAGTTTTTAGCCCAGCAGCTTGTGCGAATCCGGATCACGGTTTAAATAAAAACCAGAGGAGTGGTAGGGAATAGATAGGGAGAAGTTGCTCAGGCATCAATATTCCGCCTCTTGATTACGGTCGTTTTGAAATCGGTACCGCTGGGAAAAAAAAAAACACGATCCTACTGAAAAGAAAAGAAAAATCGCCAAGGAGCCGATTTTGACTGGGGAAGGTCAAGAAACGGCCTCTCTCCCCCATGCCAGGCTTAAAACGGGGGGAAATCGGCGCAGGGGAAGAAAGACGGGTGGCCACGTGCTTCCGTAGGTAGAGCGGGGTTTGCATCTTTCTTGCAAACGGTAGATGGCAACGTCGTTTTTATGGCCTACAGGCAGAATAAGAAACCACTTATTTTGCTGCTGCTACTTGCAAATTGTAAACCAGTTGGTTGTGCTAAAATAAGTTGGCCATGTGGAAGATTAACTCTTTCTCTCCCCCCCCTTTTCTGGCAGCTGGGTTCATGGCAGTAGGCTTCTGTAAAATATTTTTGTTTATAGATAGGTGTAATTAACATGAATTTTTGTATTTTGGTCTGAAATGGAATTGTTTTTCCTTTTTAATAATTAAAAAGGAAATCATTGAATTTAAATAGTTAATTTTTTCTTGTTTAGTAATTAAATGGTGACAATATGTGTTTCTGCAGGCTGTGAGCTGAAGGGAGACAAGCCCTATCACTTTAAGGTGAACGATGAAGAAAACGAACATCAACTTTCTCTAAGAACGGTAGGTTAATTATTTTTTTTTCCTCTTGGAAATTTCTCTGAGTCAGAACACTTATTTGACACTTAAAGACCATAACTGCTATTTGGGCATGCTTTGCAGTTGTTTAAAATGCTCACCATGCAAAGTACCTTCAAATGTGCATAATCAGCAATTACTTGCTGAATATGTAAACTAGTTAGGGTAGCATGTGCCCAGTTGATACATTTCATTATTTCTGGATAGGTAATAAAACTACATTTTCTTTTACTAGTGATTGTTGTAGGAGGTACTTGAGACGTAAAGGAACATCTCAAACATTGTGTTTTATAATACAGGTTAGCTTAGGAGTTGGTGCTAAAGATGAATTGCATGTTGTTGAAGCAGAAGCTTTGGACTATGAAGGCAACCAGATAAAAGTCACATTGGCATCCTTGAAGATGTCGGTTCAGCCTACGGTAAGAATGTTTCTTGTTTAGTAAAATGAGTAGCAAGAATTACAAACATTGTAAATTGCAATTTTGGCAGTGGTTCCATTCTTAACACTGAGAATTTTAAATTGCTTTAAGTACATTGCTTTCTTTTCTTGAAGCCGTTATGGGAATTTCAGGTAACAAAAATTGAGTATCCATGTATGTACTTAATTGTTTTTCAGTAAAGTTATAAAAATAATTTACATAATAAAAATGCATTTTGATGAATATTTTCAGTTACTTCAATCAAATCTTTGTTCACAGACCAACGAGTAGAACACACAAACCAGTTAATTAAAATACCCAATTTTTGTTTTAGCAATTGTGGATCTTATAAGAAAATTCCTAATCTTACTTTTTTAACTCCCACAATCTGATTCAGTTTGTTACTGCAATCATTTTTCCTGCTGAGGTCACATAGGTCCATACTTTCAATAGAAGAAGGAAGTTGGATAGAGTTACCTTCTTCCTTGAATTATGTCAACTGACTTGTTCTCCCCTTAGTGTTCTCAGCTGGATTCGCTATATAAAACTACACTTGCCAGTTATCCTAGTTTGGATGATTGTGTTTCTGCTATTCAATAAACAAGAGGACAAATAAGATTTGGGAATGGAAGGAAACTTCATATTAGTACAAAGTAGATTGTCTTAAAATGTACCCCAAGAGTTATACAAGTAATTACAGGCCTGCATCTATTAAAGATTCAAAGTCTGCCCAAAAATTTTGGATTTTTTTTTTTTTTAAAGTAGAAAGTGCCTATTGTAACAGGAATACTATGTTCATTATCCTACTAGCTTATTAAGGATTTTACTTGTGAAGATGAGTATGCTTTTTTAGATCCCTATAAATTGTTCTTAGAAACCTTTTATTTATTGCATTGGTATATTACTATTGACAGGGCTTGATCTAATTGGTAACTGCTAAGAATTGATACTGTTATTCAATAAATTTTTTAAAAAGTAATTGGCCTTTTAATAGGAGAAGGGTCTCACTTAACAGACGATCACATTCAACACATATTAAAAATAATTTTGCACATGCTTTGACCCAACAGTTCACATTTGATTACAATGCTTATCTCCCAATCCTCCTTGGAATGCATATGTGATAAGCTTGCCACTGGAGAATATCTTCTTAAGCATTGTATGCTTTTCTCTTAATGAGCTTTTTTTAAAGAAAGATCTTTTAAATTTTGTCAGGATGGCTAAGCCATAATTCATAGACTGCAACTTGAAAATGCCTTAAGTAATTGAAGAAAAATTGAAAACCAGGAACAACTTGATTAGAAAAATTGCAGGAACCAGACTGGGGAGAACAAACAAAACATTGCGTAGAGTGGCACAATTATTAGAATACTCTATTGTTGAATAGTACATATCTGTATGGGGAAGAAATTGTCATACAAATAAGATTGATTTTCACTTTAATGGTGCAATGAAAATATCTGAAACCCTGAAATCCACACCACTCTCATGGCTCCATGTTGTTTCTAAAATTACCCCTCCTGATTTCAGGTGATAGCAACAGATAGTCCAAAATGGAATACCACTACCAGGCTAAAGTCTAGGAAATCAATTTGGGATAACATGCCGCAATTTTACAATCTAGATAAAGAATGGCGATTAAATTGGGCATTTTTTAAGAACCATCTTAACAGATCACCCAGATCCAACAAAACCACTCCCAGGAATGCAATTGCCCTAGAAATATGGAGCCACCTGAATAGAATCAGGCCAGGCCAGAACTAAGGTAAAGCTCTTTAAATGGAGAATGGCTGAGAGCCTGCAATGTGATAATATAAGAATTCTCAGGAAATTGCAAGGCATCTAGAATGATCGCATCTCAGACACACTAGAAGCAGTTAGGTGGTTCCCATTGTGACTATATGATGATATATTGTGATTTTATTATGGTTTTATCTTAATTTAATATTTTATTTCATATATTGTCCACGTGCCAGATATGTCTACATATATATATTTGCTGATTATTTAAACTTACATTTGTATATCACTGATTGTGTAACCTCTGTAGATGCCATACACTAAATAAATAGACACCAACTCCTGCATCAAAGTTAATAATTGAGAAATAATTTCAGTTCTTTCCACTTTATATTGGAAATGCTACTTTGTTACAATCAAGTCTCCATTGCTAATTTTAATGTATAAATTAATGCTGATTTTAAGCATAGAGTCTGAATCCTCAAGATTTAGGCGCTATGCATATCAAGCTCAAAGCAACATAAGCTTTGCAATTCACAAATATGATTGGGAAGGCTTCTGTAAACATGTAGAGATTGGGCAGAAACGTATCCTTGCATTTTAAGGTACTAAAAGTCTAGCAAAATTAGGTCCTTCATACCCTGAATTGGAAGCGACTGATAACTGATTCTCTACATCCCCTTCAGTTCTAGTTGTTATTGAAAGGCAAACAATTGTAATGAATTGTAACAATTCATAAGTTTTGATTGAGTTGTGGCATTTGAGTAGTCCAGCAGCATATGCTTAAATTATTGCTGTTCTGCATTTTCCTGTTCTGCCAATACTGTGAAAGAGCCAGGAAAAACTGAAACTGTCTGGGGGAAAAAAAGCCCTCCCTTTTTACAACCCTGTAATTTGAAACAAACACTCCAAGGGACCTTTAATGACAAGCTTGCTTTGCTCTAAGTTTGTGATAAAACTTTTTTTTTATGTACTTGGTTTGAATAATGCAATACAAATATTTTTTTAGTACGTTTTTGTGTTTAAAATGAAAATGTTAGGAAATACATGCAGCCTAAAGAACAAAAGCCTGGGAAACAGGGATCATATTCTAAAGTAAGGATGCTGATACTGAGAATATCATTATCTGGATTTCAGCCTTCTGATAATTAGATGGGGGAGTCCCTAGAGCATCTTTCCCTGCTGGGTCATATAGGGTGGGAAGATGCAACCGTATCAAAGGAACAAATTTGTGGAGTAAGTAATCCCCAGCACCTTGAATTTTACCAAGAAGCTTACTGGTAGCCTGTGAAACACATTTGTTATTCTCTGAATTGGCTAGGGTGCCAAGTAGGTAGCTGTATTTTGGGCCTATGCACCCTCAAGGCATTTTGCATTTCTTTCCGAGTTAGCTATCTTAACTTTGAGCAAAGGATCCTTTTTTGGATTGCAATCTTTAGCTTTATTTGGAAATAATAGCAACCTCCTTCAGCCTGGCTTGGTTTGAGTTCTAGTTAATGATGTCTCTGCTTGTCACATTTTTTTTTTAATTTCAGCAGAACTTTCTATTTTTCTTTTAAGGTTTCATTAGGTGGCTTTGAAATTACACCTCCAGTAATCCTGAGATTGAAAAGTGGTTCAGGGCCTGTTTATGTCAGTGGACAACACCTTGTAGGTATGAACATTTATAACATTCTGTGTTTTAATTTGGGATATTATTTCCATTCAGCTTGCTAAAGTAAATTAAACTTTTGTCTTTGCGGTTGGAAAATATTTGGTTTACTCTTGTCTTCTCTAACAGCTTTAGAGGAAGAACCAGAATCTGAAGATGAGGATGAAGATAAAGTACAAAATATGGTAAAAAGACCTGCAGGTGTGACATTAGCTAAAGTTCCCCTGGTAAGCATCTAATGGAATTCATTATTTTGACCTGCAGGATTTTAGGAATACAGGTATTCTTTGACTTAGGACTACAATTGAACCCAAAATTTCTGTTGTTGAGACATTTGTTAAGTGAATTTTGCCCCATTTTTATGACTTTTTTTGCCACAGTTGTTAAGTTAATCACTGCATGTGGTTGTTCAGTGAATTTGGCTTCCTGATTGACTTTGCTTGTCAGAGGGTTGTAAAAGATGATCACATGATCCTGGGACACTGTCATAAACATGAGTCAGTTACCAAGTGTCTGAATTTTAATTGCATGGCCATGGAGATGCTGCAGTGGTCGTAAGTGTGAAAAATGGCCATAAGTCACTTTTTCCAGTACTGTTGTAACTTCGAATGATCACCAAATTAACTGTTAAGTCGAGGATTACCTGTATGCCTGTGCTGTAAATTTATCCACAAATTTAGTTCTTTGCAGAAGAAAATACTTTTTGCAAATCAATCTTATGAATAAAACTGAATTTTCTGAATACATAGTTCAACTGCTTCTAGTGTGAAAGGTGAAAGAAACAGATTAATCATTTTTGTAATTTGATTTGACATCCTGGATAATTTTTAATTATTTTTATTCATAAATTAGTATTGAAGATGGTATATATCTTCTCATAAATTACATTTGTTCTTTCAAGAAAAAAGCAAGGATGGCAGACAAGGATTTTGAAGATGATGAAGATGATGACGATGATGAAGAAGAGTATGTTATATTTCAATAATCTGTTGTGTTTAAATAAATAGCCTGGGCAGGAAATACAGCCGAAAGACATTTCTCCTAGAGTTGTTAAATATATTTTGGGTATATATTTTAGAGACACTATGTTTTTTTTAAAAATGATGCTTCTATTACATGCCTGAATTTTATCTTTGGTTAGATAATGGGTGGAAGTATGACTTAATCAAAGAGTCTAAATTTTAATGCACTTCAGGAAGTAGTCACACAATTAGGCCTTTTGTGAAATTTCCATTAGTCTAGAATACCACATTCTTTAGTTCCTATTGATTTGTTTTTCTTCAGCTTGTTCCAGTAGGACCATCTGTTGGGAGAGGGGTCAAAAAAGTCAAAGATGATGGGCAAAGCCATGAGATCAAAGTTGCTACTCTTAGTGTGTGTTACATACAAAGAGACAGCTGTATCCCCATTTGGGAATGTGACAACTTGCCACAGTCAACTCGCAACAGCCAACTCATGCCCAACTCCTTGCAGGACAGCTTGCCATGGCCAACTTGCCATGGGAAAGCTCACCCAGGACAATTTTAACAATTCTATTTATTTAAAATAAATAAAAATTATTTTAATTTTTGCCATTCACATTTCAGTCTTGTCTCTCCTTTTGCATCCTTTCTTTAAGGATTCTATTCCACCAATTCTTTGATATTAGTGTAACTCTTGTCCCACAGCAAGTTGTTGGTGAGATGGCTGTGGCGAGTTAGCCATGTTGTGTTGGCTGTGGCGAATTTTCATAGATCCCCCCCCTTACCCCCTGTTTGCTCCAATGTAAAATTGAATATGAGATATCAAATTTATTAGACTTAACAGGCTTTAGGAATTTACATAAACTGAATTTTGATTGTAGTGATGATGAAGACGAGGATGAAGAGGAGGAGGAGGAAGATAAGACTCCACAGAAAAAAGTAAGTTATTTCTACTCAAAGTGCTTCTGAGATGAAAGTAGACTTAAGGTATACATAACAGAATTGAATTTAAAGGATTCAAAGGAGATTAATGTTTCCTTTGCTGAATATTTTTATTTTTGCTTTTCAAAACATTTTGGATGGGCAGCGTGCATCATTACAGTCTTAGTGTTTTACGCACCTTGTTGCTTCTAACTCTGAAATTGGGTTTCTGTAGTGCATATGCAGAACATTTTCCTGTCTTCTCCCTGCTATTACATGCACCAGCAGACCCATTTAGGAGTAGCTTTTTTGTCTCTTTCCCCAGAAAATACATTTGCTTTTTCTCTGTTTCATGACTTCTCACATTACATTGCTTTTTGAATGGTAAGGTACTATGAACAGTTTCCAGCAAGCTTCTGGAAGTCAATGTTGATACCATTTAGCTGGCACAATGGGCTATTATATCTTTTCCGTATATACTTGACTTTCTATGAAGGAAAACAAAACTATACCTGGCTGTACTTAAAAAGGTAAAAAAAAGTTTGAACTGGAAGAATATTTTGTGAATCATAAGATAGAAAGAGGAAAGTGTTTTCTCTTATTTTACAAGTTTTTTTTTAAAGGATTAGATAGGAGAAACAACATCCTATTTCTATTACAAGTTGAAAACTGAAAAAGGATAGCAACTGAGCTGTATCAGATTGTATTTGTTTAAAGAAGTGCTTGGATTAAATTATAAAAGAATTTGCTTTCAAGTTAAGGAATGTAAAGTAAATTTTCCTGCATTTGGCTCAATTAATAGTTTATTGCAGAGTTAAATAATCATAAATGTTTCTGGAGGCAGCATGACTAGTGGAGCTGTAGCTTAAAATAACAGTCTGATTTTCTTAGAAGATAAAAATTATTATAAAACAGTAGTTTACTCTCCATATATATAAATAAATGGTTGAAATAAGTAAATATTTAATCAGACGTGGCTTCCATTTTGAATACATGATTCTTACAGGCAAATTATTTTTGGTTAACTATAATGTTTTTTAGAAAATGCACAGATATATATTTCTTGTAAACCAAAATTGTTAAAGCAGGCTACATTAGAACTAAACTGATTTATTACCCTACCCCCCATCCCTCTGCCATCCCTTTGAGACAGAAAGTGTCTTTAAAAATACTAAATGAATTTTGTTGACTGGAAAATAAGCACTGTTTATTTGGTACTGCTATGACAATGGTACCTCAGTACTAGACTGCTTTGAAATTTTTCAAATTTGATACTTGATGCATTTTGACGCAAAAATTTGTCCCAGTATTCATCATGTTTGGCACTCAACACGCAAACTAGAACTTCTTATTGTCAGCTGCTTCGAGGCTCACTGCCTTTTTCAATCGAAACAAAAAGAGTCATGAATTAGTCACATGGTAGCTCTTGCCTTGTGCACATCCCCTTGTGGTCTTAGCTTCTGTGGTCATTTGGTGTATTTTTGCGTTTTTCCCCCCTCTAACATTGGGTCCTAATAAAATGATAGCATTGCGCAGAAAAGAAAATTGCACCAGAGCAAAAAAAAAGAAAGAAAGAATAGGCAAATACGAGAGCAGTATTCACATTACGGATCTTGCTAGGGAATACAGTATGCCTAAAACAACAGTCTCCACCATCATTAAGAATAAAGAAACGATTAAAAGGGCTGAGGTTGCAAAAGGAGTTAAAGCAGTAACAAAGCAGCGTTTCCAAACATTCGAAGTTGAAAAGCTGTTGTTAATTTCTCGTTAATTAAACGAGAAGCTGTTAGCAGGTGACAATGTATTGGAAGGCATGATATGTGAAAAGCAAACCTATTGCATGCTGATCTTTTGAAAAACAAACCGGGACCGAGTGGATGAGAGTGTTAAAAGTTTTTAAGGCCAGCCATGACTGGTTTGACAATTTTAAAAAGAGGACCGACATCCGTAGTGTTATGAGGCATGGCGAGACAGTGAGTATTAATAAAAAGGCTGCTGATGAATTCGTCTGAATTTCATGACTACGCAGAGGCTGAGGGTTTTATTCCCCACCAAGTTTTTAACTGATGAGACCAAACTTTTTTGGGGGGGAAATGCCGAGCCGAACCTACATCGCAAAAGAGGAAGAGGCATTACCAGGTCACAAACCAATGAAGGACAGGCTTATTGTATTGTTGTGTGGGAATGCTAGAGGGGACTTAAAATCAAGCCTCTACTAGTCTATCATAGGAAAACCCATGAGTTTTCAAGAAGCATAACATCATAAAAAACAAACTCCCACGTGATGTGGAGGGCAAACAGCAAAGCTTGGGTCACGAGGCAATTTTTCACCAAGTGGATAAATGAAGTGTTTGGTCCCTCAGTGAAAAACAATTACTGGAGAAAGATTTGCCTCTGAAAGCTCTCCTAATGATGGACAGTGCACCTGCCCACCCTCCAGGATTGGAGGATGTCTTACTGGAAGAGTTCAGCTTCATAACTAAGGATCCTGCCCCCAACACTATTGTCCTGTTTTCCCCAAAACAAGACATCCCCTGATAATAAGCCGAATTGGGCTTTTGAGCGCATGGCAATAAGGCCAAGCGCTTATTTCAGGGTTCAAAATATAAGACGGGGTCTTATTTTCGGGAAAACACAGTACTCTCTTCCAGCCCATGGATCAGGTCATTTCAAACTTCAAAAAGTTGTGTATCAAGGCACTTTTCCAGAGATGCTTTGAGACCACCTCTGATATTCGGCTGACACAGAATTCTGGAATGAGCATTTCAATATCCTGCACTGCCTTGATCTTATTGATAAAGCCTGGAAAGAAGGACAATGAATTCAGCATGGAAGAATTTGTGGCCAGAAGCTGTGACTCAGAGAGACTTAGAAGGGTTTGAGACTGGTCCTAAGCCTGCAGGTAAAGAGGATACAATTGTGCAGGATGTTGTATTTGGGCCAATCCATGGGTCTGGAAGTTGATGCTGCTGATATTGAGAAGTCAGTGGAAGAACATCATGAGGAGCTCAGCACTGAGGAGCTGCAGGAACTACAGAAGGAGCAGCAATAAGAGGTGGCTAAAGAAATTTCTTCAGATGAGATAAGGGAGGATTTACCCAGTTACAGAATAGAATAGAATAGAATAGAATAGAATAGAATAGAATAGAATAGAATAGAATAGAATAGAATAGAATAGAATAGAATAGAATAGAATAGAAGTACCATTCAGACAAGGGTCTGACAAGAAAAAAATCTAAATTTATTCAATGACCAAACAATTTCACACTTTCAAGAAACTCTGAAAAGACAGAAGCAGTCCTCATTGGATATGTTTTTAGCGAAGATGACAAAGAGTGTGCCAGAGCTTGTGGTGCAAATTGAAAAAAAGCAGAAAAGAGAAAGAACACCTAAGTGCAAATGCCCAATGTTCTGTTGGAGGGAGTCTCCTTCCAAGCAATGCTCCATTTAACTTCCTCCCACTATCCCTCTAATGACTTCCTCAGAAGACGAGGGTGCAGGGGAGCACCAGGAAGATGCTAAATAGCTGTGTGCCAATGTAACTCATTAGGAGGGATGAGGCTACCTCCTTGCGAGTAGCCTTGCTGACCTACGTTGTGCATAGTGCTTCTCCGTTCAGCCCTACGTGTTCTAGGATCTGGTGGAGGCAGTTCCTTCTCATACCAGCTGCAGCTGTGATCCTTCACTCTGTCCAGAGTGAACAGGTCAGAGGAAGAAGAGAAGCCAGGAACCTTGGAGGGGCCGTCGGAATAGTCAGTCAGGTGCCTGGCTGGAGATGAGATGCAGCTGCAGCTGGATGGTTCAGAGACCCAGACAGAAGTGCAGGCTGGAGAAGGATCGCTGCACCTGATCAGTGGGAATAAGAAGGAACTACCTTCTCCAGCAGATCCTAGGATACAAAGGGCTGAACGGAGGGGGGCTCAATGGAGGGGCTACTTGTGAAAAGGCAGCCTCGTCCTTCCTAATAAGTTAACACCATTGCACACTTATTTAGCAACGTGATGTTGGAAATAGCTGCCTGTTTTCTTTGCTGTGCATGTGCTCCAGTTCCATGATTCCATGACTTCAGACCTGTGCTTTGTGTGACTTCATGTTTGGATTTCGAACCTGCTTCTTGGACTTTGGACTCCTTGATTTGGTTTTATTGTGTGGATTTTGTCTGGATTTCAGACTGTGTATGTGGACTTGTACCTTTGCCTGCAGACTTTACAACCCTGTGCATAGGTTGAGCAGGCATGGACTTGGGAACTTTGCAGTTGGTGCAAATGCGATCTGTCTTAAAGTTTTAAAAACTCCCTGTGAGTTTGTGCATGTGGGCTGGAATAGGACAATTCCATTAGGACGTGGAGTCTTCTTAGTACAAATAAAGTGAAGTTTTTGTTTTATTCAATCCAGGTACAGTATTTATTTTTAGGTTTATATCTCATGTAAAGTAATATGCAACCCTATCTTTTTACTTACCGTATTAAAAATGTGCATTGTCTTTGGTTTGGGAACACATTAAATTTATTTACATTGTTTCTTATGGGAAGAATTTGTTTAGTTTTCGTTGAGCCTCTCTGAACCAATTAACGAGTACCAAGGTACCACTGTATAGACTCCACTGGAATAGTGAACTTTACATTTTCATTACAATAAGAACTGATAGGTAACCCTTTGTAGTAGTGGCAGGCTGTAAATTTTCATTAATTACAGCAAATATGGACAATAGCATAGGCTATGAAAATTATAGTGCAAAATGTGTGGTAAATAATAGTTTAGTTTCTTGATTATTAAAATAAGGCTGTTAACATTCTACTTTTAGCCTGCCAGAGATTCTTCTGTGAAGAAAACACCAAAATCAAAACAGAATGGAAAAGATTCTAAATTGGCAACACCAAAGTTGGCAACATCCAAATTGAAAGTGAGTATGTAGATTAATTTTCATCATTGGCTATTATATATTAGGAAAATTGGAAGTTGTACTAATCTAGGTTTTTGATGTCTGATTGAATTGTAATATTGGTGTATTATAGGAGTTAAAATAGGAATCTGCATGTATTTATGAATTGCCAAGTTGATATTTGCTCAGCTTTTTCATGTAAGCCTTTGAGGGATTAATGTATAGTTTAAGTTACATCCTAAACCGGGTGTCGGCAACCCGTGGCTCTGGAGCCGCATGTGGCTCTTTGACCCCTTTCCTGCGGCTCCCTGCCTCCCCGGTTGCACAACCTGCTCTCTGTCCCGTGACACTGGCCATGGCCAAAGCCATCCTCGCTAACATGAGGGCTGGTGGGGGGGGGGAACGGGATCTGGGAGGAGGGTATGATGGAAAGGGGGACAGCCCCGCAGCTGAGGAGCAAGCACGAGCTGCAGTGGTGGCTTCCCTGAAGACGACCCTCCTCACCCCTTTCCCACAGAAAACACCGGAAGTCACAAAATCTGGGTAGGCGTGGCTGGCTGGGAGTGATGTTGAGTTGGCCACGCCCACCCAGGTTTTGTGGCTTCCGGTGTTTTCTGTGGGAAACTGGTCCAAATGGCTCTTGAGTGTTTAAGGTTGCAAACCCCTGCCTTAAACTATCATTCTGAGGCAGAAAGGATTTCCCCTTCAGAGCAAACGTTATTAGTGGTCTTGTAAGTTACTAAGTGTCTGATAAATGCTTCTCCCTTTGCAGGGAAAACATCTTAAAAGCATAGAATGCTCAAGAGATTCTCTCCCTGTCAGTTGACACAAAATAAAAGCTAATGGCAAATGTATAAAAGCTAATAGTAGGAAGAAGTACAGGTTAACAACTGCCCTGTTTAACAACTGTTCAAAACTTAAAATGGTGCTGAAAAGGAGACTATGATTGATCCTCACAGCATCCCTGAAGTCACATGATCACCTTTTGCATACTTTATAGCTGGTTTCCAACAAGCAGAGTCAGGAGAAGCTAGCAGTAAAATCACAAGTCATAGTTATGTGATGTCTTGCTTAATGAGGGGTGTTTTGCTTAGTGATGGTTTAGCATGGTTAAACAACAGTGGAAGTGATGCAGATCTGGCATGGCCACATGTTTTGCTTTGCATCAGTTGCCGATCCCAATTGTGATAGTTAAATGAGGACTTCCTATAAATGAACTGGCTGAAACAGCACAGAAGTTCAAATAAATGAAAGTAGGATAAAGTGCAAGGCAATGACTTCTAAGTAGGCTTTATCCTTGTACAATCATCTGCAGTCTTAAGTATTTTTTCTATCAGGGCAACCTGGTCTACCCATATATGGGATAGAGCATACTGCTTCCGCCTTTCAGCCCCAATCCAGGAGCCTGGATTGTCGGTAAATATAAAGTTAACATCTGCAGTCTTGGCTCCCCAAAGAATGAACACCTAATCTATCATCCTTGCAGAAGTCAACGGATGAAGCAATATATTCTATTGTGGATAAAATAATCAGTGAAAAAGTGACAATGACAAAAGCTATATAGTATTGGATATTATTTCTGACGAAATTTTACAGAGGTTTACAGACATGAACATTTACTGAAAAGTTAGAAGCCTGTACTTGAAATGTCTTTCAAGTCTTTTAAAAAATACATTCCATTATATAAACGACTGAAGTTAAGTAAGAATTGCTCGCTGATATTGGACCAACTAATGTAGTGGCTCAAGATTTTTCCCTTCCTAACTTTCATATGCTTGGTTTTCCCTTCCTCATTAATATAACCTGAGGCTTACATATCTATTGTTGATCATCAGTTTTCTTGTTCTATTGTTGAGGGATTTTAAGCCTAGTTTGGTATGTTTCAGACTCCAGAATCTCAAAAAGAAAAGGGATCAGAGACTCCCAAATCACCACGGCCTGCAAAATCACCAAAACAATTTTCTATAGAGGAGATAAAAGCAAAAATGCAAACAATCATGGAAAAGGTAATTTTATCACACTGAATAGCCGTGGCTACTGAGATAGAGAGTATGTATGTTCTTTGATGTAGAAAACTTGATGATTTTTCAATTTATAGTGGTGAACAAACAAATCTTAGGTTTTTAATTTTTGTATTTTTACAATGGAGGGTCATCTGCCTCCCCAGCTTTTCCTTTGTGCATTCTTCAAGGCATGTAGCATTAACTGTTGTTTGGTGGAAGAATTAGATTTTTCCTCCTGCCAATTGTAGTTTTTACTCAGTCTCCATTTAATATATTTACCATATGAATTGCAATTTTATGGGTCTTTGTTGATAATTCCAAGCTTTGTCTAGGGCAGGGCTGTCAAACTCCTGGCCCGTGGGCCGTCACGGCGCTGGCCATGCCCGGTTTAGCAAAGGGGAAAAAATAAGTCCCGATATGTCACGTGACGCCGCCATGACAAAGTGAGTTTGACACCCCTGGCCTAGGGCATTTTCATGTGAACCAGTTCTATCTTAAATGAACTTACTTGTAGTGTGAATTATAGATTTTGTAATTCATTGTTTTAATGCTGTATTTGTCTCTTTCAATAGGGAATGAATCTTCCTAAATTAGAAGCCAAGTTTGCAAATTACATTAAGAGTTGTTACAAGGCAGAAGACCCGAAGGTAATGGAATTATGTCTTGATAAAATCATTTAAATTAACAGAATTGTGTTATTTCTTCAAGTCATTACAAGAAAAAAACCAGAACAGGATGTTTTTCTGATGATGGAATGTTAACATTTTTCTGTGGGGGTATCAATGAGTTCTTTCATTAAGCCTATAAGGTGCTTCAATCCCATTTTTAACCAAATAAAATGCTTTTGCGTGAGCATTGCCTGATGCACTTGCCTGTCCTTTAGTGCCAATTTCTAGATCAAAACTATTTTGTAGCTTTAAGCTTTTTTTCCTCCAAAGTCAAACAGCATGTGAGGAAACACGGTAGATAGTGGTGGTATCAGTGTCAAGAACAAATTGATTATCTTAGAGCCATAAATCTTAAATTTTGTGATACAAATTTCTGAAAGAATGTTTTCCTTTTCCCCAGGAATTCATTCTTCTCAAGAGATTTTGTGATGGAGAGTGAAATTATGGTTGCCTAAAAGAGAATTCTTGACAGTTTAAGTTAAGATAGTGAAAGGGCCTTTACTATACTAATACACTGAATAATTTTAATCATTGTGATCTTGAGTGGGGCATTTAGTAAATGTTTTTAAAAATCGGTACACACCTGAAATTCCTGTATGTGCATCTTGTTTTAAACCTAGAACTGTTATATTCTGTACCATAAATATTTTTAAAGGCATTACATCTATTAAATAATAAGTTTATTCACAAGTTTTATGGTGTTGTAAGGTTACAAATTACAGCAGGAGACTTGGGTAAAGCTAACCTCCTTGTGTATATTTCTAGGTGATTCAAGAGCTCTGGCAGTGGAGGCAGTCTTTGTAAGCAAGAAGTCAAATGGTTACATTTTTAAACGATGGTCCTGTGTGTTTAACCATTAATACCTGACTGAAGCTTTCTCTCCAGAGTCCGATTAATGTCGTCCACATTATTTTGGCAAGAATGTATGGTCCACAATGCCTGTTCAGTTTTTTAATACCAAGATTCCATCCTTTTCATTTAAAATATGTATGGAAATGTTTTGATAATACATAGTAGTGGTGATCTGGGAAGAGGGAGACTAAATGTAAATGTGAAAATAAAAAATTAGTATTTTAAGTCGTTTTGCTGCTTTGTTATGGGAAGAGAACAATTCTGTATGAATTGCCCTACAGTCATACCAACTGGATCACTTACTACATTTGCCCAATGGACTTGCAGATGCTCACTTTTCCAGCAACCCATTCAGGTAGTAATGCTTTTCAGAATTTAGAATTTCTGCTTTAAAAAAAAATGCAAGTTATGGCAGTGCACACTATGCATATTAAGTCAGATTGTGTTCCTACACATAACTGATCTGAACTGCCTTTTTCTATCTTCTGGATATCATTTGAGTGCATTTTTTCTTCCTTTGTCTCCTCTACAATCAGTTCTATCTGGCCTCACATAGAATGTACAAAGCAGAATATTTATTTTTCACATTTTTGAACAGTGCATAAAATGAATGAATGTTCCTTGGACATTGGTTGCAGCATTCCAGGCAAATAATTATCTTAGGAAGATGAAATCTGGATCATTTAAGTTTTCCTGGTTTGGGCTGAGACAAATCCAGAGGAGCCTTTAGGACCAAAAAGATCAAGGCCAGGGCATCTTCTTTCTTCTTCCCCCATCATAACTAATGGCTTGGTTGCTGATCTTTCTATTTCACCTGATAGGCCCCTCAACTGCACTCATCCAGCAAGCTTCTAAGCCAGCTTCAGCCCATGCACTGCCTACTTTCTCTTGCTGCTTCAGAAATTCTGGGTGACTGAATTAGTCAGTCTCTCAAACCAACTTGCTTTAATAAGGTGGTAGTTGTGGGGAAGTGATGGGAGCCAGGAACTTGCAGGGCACCAAATAATCTCGTCTGCCTAAATAAAAGACAAAAGGAGTGCTGGAGCTTGTGTTTCAGATCCATGTGTAGGCAATGAATACATGCTTTAAGCTTTGTAACCATCCCAATACTGAAGGGTGCGTTAAATGTTTTGCATATACCTACTACATAAGTTTTTTGTTACAGCTTTTTCATGGGCTTATGAGAAAAATGTTCCTCTTAAATAAGAAACCAAACCAGATTGATACAACAAAGAAAGCTTTTATGTTCTTTGTTGTATAAACTAGTGATCACCAGGCCTTCTGTTAACTGCAAAAGAGTGGAGCAAATCAAGGCTACAGATTACATGTTGGATTTATTAGATAATAGCAAAAGGGATATCAATTTGACCCCTGCACTGGAATGCTTTTGATAAACTATTGGAATGATATTCTACTTTTTATGCTGGCGGAGTCCTATCCTTTTAGGTAATACCAGTATATCCAAAAAATTATATCCATATTGTTTCACACCATTCTACTTGCTCTAAGGGAAACTGATTTCTGTTATCTGCATTCTGAGGTTGAATATTTTCTCACATTTCATTACTATATCATCACATTATGCTGTTGGTGTTAACTAATTTAGTAATAAAAAACCTGTGAGAAAACCACGCTCAAAGAGCACCAAAGATCCCACCTCACAGAATAGGTCAACAGCCACACTCGGATCCCTTTCAACTGAACACTGAGGTACAACCAGTTCTTTAGATACACGGAGACCCAACAGCAAAAGTTCGTTGGTTGTAATTTATATTTGCTTTTTCTCACATGCACACACATAACTCATCCATACCCACAACTAGGCTAGTAAGTACTGTTATCGAGCATATAGCATATAATGTCAGGAAAATCTACACACTAGACACTGCAGTCTTGACAGCCTAAAATTCTAGTTCATTCTGTTTACGTGCCTCTTGATGTACCACAGGGCAAACTAGCTTTACCCCAGCTGACTAGTGGTACTTGGGTTGCTGGGTCTTCTGTGCTCCTGGCTGGTCTTGCCTCACCCCACCTCGTGTTGCAATGCGTTGCGTTGACTTCTACTCTCAGCACACATGAACACAGCTATTTCCCCCCCCCCATTAAAGTGGTACTCATTTATCTACTCACAGCATTGCATGCTCTCTAACTGCTGGGTGGGCAAGAGTTAGGGATCAAGTGACACAGCTGGGCTCGAACTGCCAGACCACATTTCTGGTCAGCAGTTCCCGTGTCATTAAGCCTCTGCAGCATTGCATCCCCCGCTAGTGGTACAAGGAAGATGGAAGGCACCAAGTCTGGATCTAAAGACTCAGAAAGTGGGTGGGCTTCAGGACCCCTTTTATTCCACAAAGGTTGCTTTGTTGATCCTCAAGTCTGGCAGCTATTTTTGCCTTGTTGATTTTCAAGTTTGGTAGCTGTTGATGGGATTTGGGGAGAGATTTCTCATGTCTCAGGCCCAACTACTTTTGCCTGGTTTAGGTGACATGTTTTCTTTGTTTCCTTAATGACTTAGTTCCTTCTTATCTATCTCCCTTATTTTTTCTCCCAAAAGGATCTTTTAGACAATATTCCTGGTTTTTGTCCACCCTGTTTATATACCTACTTCATTTTAGGTATGAGGATGCCATATCTGGAATGCCACTACTAATATATAGTTCAAAGGATAAACTGCTGGCCCATTTCTAGAACAACCAGATTGGTATGGTCTGGAAGAAAAACAAAAGGTTTTGTCCATACTAAATAGTTATCCCAGTTGAAGCAAGTCACAGTTGTATAGTACATTTTTGTTTTGGATGAATATCTCACAAACAATCCAGGCTGTTTGAGGAATTCATTGATTTCTCTCTTAAAGGAAACCACCACAACTGCTGCAGCAGTGTGATTTATATACATCAAATCTGCACTTACTGAGTAGCCTATCAGGAAGGAATTTGAAAAGAAACAATGCCACTGCTTTATGGAATGCATGCATTAAGCATAATATAATTCCTAAAGCAGTGCTCCTATTTTTTAGGCTTGTGTGGAAGCCTGGGAAAAAATGAACAAAGAGGTGCTGAACCCATATAAAATCTCAACCACTTCTTTCAAAAACATTTTGTGTGGCTCTATTCATTGTAATCAGAAGTTAGCAAGAATTTAAGGAGCTTCCTGAGAACCTGAAGCTAATAATACTTAGATTTCCTAACACACTTCAGTTTGGCTGCAATGATTTGCTGGACCTTTCCATAGCTAATGTAACATTATTCCAGCAAAAGTAGTGGCTTTTAAAGCTGAAAATATTGTGCTTCATATGTTGTTTTGGTGGAGGTCTGGTAGCTCAGTGGCTTAAAAGATGCCAGAGAAGGTCTGTGCTCTAGCAGTTTGAGTCATACTCCTGTGTGATGGAGTGAGCTCCTGTCACTTGCCTCAGCTCCTGCCAGCCTAGCAGTTTGAAAGCATGTGAATGCGAGTAGATAAATAGGCACCACTTTGGTGGGACGATAACAGTGCGGTGTTTTGCTGTATACTCTGCACTGTGGCTACATGACACAGAAACGTCTTCAGACAGTGCTGGTTCAATGGCCTAGAAACGGAGATCAGTACCGCCTCCTACAGTCAGCTACAATGAGCGGAGTAAAATCTGCAGGGACTCCTTTACTTTTATATGTTGCTTTGAGCATTGAACATAATATTTGTGTTACTAGTTTCCTAAATAAAACCAGTAAGATGTTTTTAAAGGACAAGATGTGACTTTTTCATTAAATGGAAAGTTCCTTTACCTTCATTAATTTAGTTAGTTGAAGTTGACCTCACACTCATCAGTTGGTGCTGCTATGCAAATTAAAACTGCCTGTAACAAATGTAATTTCTCAAGAGAGCGACACTAATTTAAAATCCAACTTTAGTGTCAAATTACCACACAGAAAGGAACAGTGCTAGAAATTAAGACTTCACAAGAAATGGGCAGCCTTTAAAAGTATCAAATCTGTAGGAGACTCTTGTTGAAAATATTGTATGAAGGCACTGCTCGCTTGCTTTGTCCAGAATAGAAGTGATTCCTAAAGCAAGAAGTGGTTTTGAATGGCTGTGTGGATTTTGCTTGACAGGAAAGCAATTGAACAGCATTTAATAATGCCTATAAACAGACACAAAAACCTAATGTGTAATGTAACCTAATGTGTAATGTTCTTTGATAGTTCAATGTTTCAACATGATGTGTGTATTTCAATATTGATGGCTCCGTTATCAACTTCTAATTTTAATAATGAACTTTTAATAGTTTTTAATTACAAACAATATTGTTATAACAGTTTCAGTGGAGAAGCACGATCTCAATATAAATCAGTCAATCAATAGACAGGCATATTTTATTTATTTATTTATTTATTATATTTTTATACCACCCTTCTCCTGAAAGACTCAGGGCAGTGAACAGCCATAATAAAAACAATATACAAGACAAATTTAAAAACCATATTAAAATAATTCAATTTTGGCCGAATTTAAAATTTCCATTCTAAAACCCTTATAAAACCATATTAAAACCCATATTTAAAACCCAATTAAAATTATTGTCCCATCAGACCGGCTTGTTGGAATAACAGGGTCTTCAGCGCACGACGGAAGGCATGGAGGTCAGGGATCCTTCGTATATCCGGGGGCAATTCGTTCCGTAGGGCAGGAGCCTCCACAGAGAAGGCTCTCTCCCTGGGAGTCGCCAGACATTGTTTGGCCAACAGCACCCTGAGGAGGCCCTCTCTGTGGGAGCGTATCGGTCGATGGGAGGCAGTAAGTGGCAGCAGGCAGTCCTGTAAATATCCAGGCCCTAAGCCATGGAGCGCTTTAAAGGTGGTAACCAACACCTTGAAAGCACCCGGAAGACCACCAGGAGCCAGTGCAGCTTGCGCAAGAGAGATGTTACATGGGAGCGACAGGTCGCCCCCATTATCACTCGCACGGCTGCATTCTGGACCAGTTGGAGCCTCTGGGTGCTTCTCAAGGGGAGCCCCATGTAGAGAGCACTGCAATAGTCCAGACGGGAAGTGACGAGGACATGGGTGACTGTGCGCAAGGCGCCCCGATCCAGAAAGGGACGCAACTGGGAGATCAGGCGAACCTGATAAAAGGCCCCCCTTGCCAAGGCCATCATATGATCATCCAACGACAGCTGAGTCCAGGAGGACACCCAAGTTGTGAGCCCTCTCTGAGGGGGGTAAGATCTCATCCCCAATAGCCAGTGATGGTTCTAGCTGGCTATATCGGGACGTCGGAAAGCACAGCCACTCAGTCTTGGAGGGGTTGAGCCTGAGCCTCTTCCTCCCCATCCAGATCCGCACGGCCTTCAGGCAACAGAACATCACGTCAAGGGCATATTTATTTTAGATTTGCACATATTATCTTTAGCTACACAATATAGTGTTAAATCATTTTAGTAATGACTCTAATTCATTTTTTTAACTGTTGTTGTGCCCTTTTAATTGTTTTTGCAAATTCGCTGTTAAGGATGCTTTTTCTTAAATGAAAGCCAACATTAGATTCTCAACGCTTCCACCACATACTCCCAAATTATACACTTCTACTTCCACCACATACTCCCAAATTATTTGTTTTTCTGATTTATCTCATGATATCAGAGCTGTTTGCAGTACTCTGAAAAGTTCCACCAGAGATTTATGATCTTTGCTTGTGCTAATGAAACTTACTTTATATTAGCAACAGCCACCTGCTCAAAGATACTGTATGTAAATTATGAAGTACAATGCAAGTAAGCATGCAATTTCTTAAATCGTATGATTTGAAAAAGTGGTATGGTTTGTGCATCCTTAATTCAGAAGATCATTTATCTCTAACTGAGATCAATGGGAAGCAATTTATTATGGCCTAAAATAAATCTAAAATATATTTATCCTTAAAAAGACTTTTCTGTTCCAAAAGGAACAAATGAATGCAACCTATTTTCTTCCATATTTTAGATATGGATCCATAAACCTTTGCCCTCAGTGTAAATATCTTCAAATTTGGCTCTCTCATAAGAGTTGCTGGTTCAAAAAGAAAAGAGTGGATCTTTTCCTCAAATAGTAAAAGCAAGTTATTTGCTCTAAAATGCTATTTTCACCTCCATTACTTGACCACTAGATGGCAAGCGAAGTGTTTGAAAACTCTTTCAGACCAGCAACTGGTGGAAAACAGCTGGGATGTGGGAAAATTCCTTTGACTTTTTTTTAAAACTTTGTTCTTGAAAACGAGAGAGAGAGAGAGAGAGAGAGAGAGGGAGGGAGGGAGGGAGGGAGAGAGAGAGAGAAAGAAAGAAATATCTCAGTGAGGCAACAACAGCAAAACAAAAATAGCTTTGTAAAACCAACATTATGCTAATTGTATATAAGTAGGCATGCTTTTTTTTTTTTACAATCCTGTGCCAGTTTCCCTACACATGGATTGTATCAGTAAAATATATAAAACAAAAAACTTGACAAAACAAGTAATGCAAATTTGGATCAAAGCAGAACATTGCATAAACACAGAACACAGTCCTATCAAAATCCAACTAGGAAATAGACACCAAAGCCAAATATAGAAGAAAGGACCTATAATGGGAGATTATCCTGTAGATCTTGCCAATGTTTACACATTGATGGTATTGACACAAGGATGTGCCTTGATCAGTTGGACTAACGAGGTATTTCCCGGGATGGTTAGGATTTAATGTTAGTCTAATTCTTCTGTAAGAAAACTGTCCTCAGAGCATCTTGCTACTTGTTCTCATCCACTGATTCTGCCAGTCATCACAGCCTGGTGCTCAATCTGGCTCTTTCACGATGGGCATGGCCCAGTATTCAGCAAGGTGTTCAACGAATCCAAGGTATCTTTCGAAGAAATGCAGACTTTGCAGGTTAAAGTTTTTCTGAAACAAGGAAGTCATCCAATGTTTTCTCCTTGGCTTGACTTCTTCTTGAGATTAAAGTCTTTTTTGCTTATAGAGGGAGAGTGTTTCTTGCATTGCTTCTCGGAGGTAAATATGTGGCAGTCTCTGCAACTATTGCTAGATACTCCTTCCTTTCCCTTTCCCTTTCTCACACATTGCATTTGTCAACCTCTCTCTGAATTGTATCATCCAAACTGAGTAAGTTAACTCTCCCTTATTTGTCTATGGAGATTCTCAGTCATCCAGGTCATGGTTGTCCCAAAGGTGCTTTTTCAGGAGGCAACTGGATTTTCTGGGGTTTTTTTGAAGATGTTTCGCTTCTCATCCAAGAAGCTTCTTCAGCTCCTTCTTCTGGTTCTTCCTTACTTGACGTTTGAAGTAGTATTGCTTACACAGGTACAATGGACTTGTTGAGACTGGATTGCAATTGCCCTTCAGACAGTCACCATGCCTAACTTTCTTTCCAACAATACTGCCTCTTCTCCCCCACATTATGTTCTTATAGTTTTAAGGGAAGGCAGCACTACTGCAGGTCTCCTCCTCCCAGCTTAAGCTATTTCACCCTATTGGTCATACCAATCTTTCCCAACTTGGTAGCTTTCAGATGTGTAGCATTTCAGTTCCCAGATGTCCAATACTTAAGGAGCTAGAAGCCCAACACATGTGGAAGTGGTATGAATAGGGCAGCTTGATTTAGGCTATTTCCCTATTATATGTTGGCAGGACCAAACTAAAACTGTGGCACTTTTCATGTGTGCTAAAGGAGTCTAATGAATCTCCACACCTCACTCCATAAATAAAGGACCAGTTTTACAATCTCAGGTACTACCTTAAGCTTCTTACTCTTAACTTTTATTGCTCCTTATTGTGCTCTTCCTTCAACTGTGATCCTAGAGTAGATCATATACATCCTCTTCTTAAGTAGAGACTCAACCATACTTTCTTAACATGCATGAAAGTTTTAATTCATGCCATAGTCACAACTTTTGAGACACATCCCATCTTTCCTGAGAGTGTTATATAAAAAAGCAGGTGAGCAGGTGGGTACAGCAGCTAGGAACATAAAATCTGAAGCTTTATTAGATAAGAAGCTGTCTACCTTGGTTATCTGCTGAGACATCTGTATGTGTTTCCAAAAGATCAGAAATGAGATGCTCAAATGTGCCTAAAAGACACTAATGTATATCCCACACATATATTACACAAAGATATCTATACTTCCAATAGAGGGATGAAATTTGGTTTAAATACAACTAGTATGAGTGGTCAGTCATAGTTTACATTAAGACCTGCAGTGGATCAGAAGCCATGGGGAACTCTGTGTGTGTGTGTGTGTGTGTGTGTGTGTGTGTGTGTAGTGAGGATGTGATGGCCACAGTCGGGTTCATCACTTGTGAAAAAGTGCATGTATTGCTCTAAACAAGCCTGTGTTTCAGTTCCCACTTTTTTTTTTACAAATAAAAATCTGAATTTAGTTCAAAAGACAGCAAGAAGCCCAAATCAGGGATTTGAATCTAGGTTTATCAAAATATTATCCACTCACTGTATAACACTGAGTGTTAGTTGTATTATCAATTCTACTGGGATGCTTCCAAACAACCGTCATCATTTTGGTATATTGAATTGAATGTTGCACACTTTAAAATCTCCCTAATTTAGCTGAAAAAAAATTAATAGGCCTTTTAACATTCAGGATGAAGTTGGGGATGGGAGGAGGGGCACAGGAGACAGAGATAAATAAATCTTAATATGCTCCTAAGGAGTTGCTCCCTTAAATAAGGGATGGATAACCTTTCCTGGCTGAGGACTGCACTTAATATTTTTTAGACAGCTGACACCCCCAGAGAATATGGTCACATCATACATAAGAGTGGGGCTTATGATATGCCTGTTAAAGTGTTAGGTACCTCAAAATGCTGCCTAACTCTGTCCTCAGCCATTTCAATGAGGGGATTTCCACAAAGGATTAGGGTCGCAGATTATCCAATGCTGTACAAGAGGCAAAACAACTTGTTTTTAAAATCTGCTGGTAGATGGCTATGCTTCCATAATGGGCAATGCCATTTCTGGTGAGAGGAGGGCAGTAGAGTGAAAAAGGCAGAAGGAAGGAGATTAGATAGAACTGGATTTCATTTGGGACCTGCACTTAAAGATGACCTGATCTGAAACTTTTAATTTCCAGGCCAGCTGAAAAAAAAATATAGGCAGATGTAAAGCTTTCTCTTGTGTTCAGCAAGCAAAAGGAGTTGGGATTGCCATCTGAAGCAGGGCCCCTCAGGATGGAACACCAAGAGTCCCTTCTGCTCAGATCTTCCTTTTTGACTCTGAGATTGTCTCCTCTCCAGTGACATAAACCAATTCTAACAGGCTCTCCATCCAAGAAGGGTTTCTGTTTCAGCCCAGGAGGTTCCCGGCTCTGCAGATTTTGACTTGGGCTCTAACATAGGTGAAGTAAGGAGTCCCTTCACACAGTCATGCAACTTTCTTTGATTTAAGTTTCCTCTTAAACAGTGAAGTTGTTTTTTACTGCTCCTAGTTGTCCTTTGGAAAGATGGGTTGATTTCAGGACCCCGCTCAATAAAATGAGATGGTGGAATGTCCTCCCAACATAACAGAGCTGGCTTGCTATACCTAACCCCAGAAATAACTCTTGTATCATGGTATTTATCAAGCTCTTTTCTTACTCACAATTTATATTCCTACCAGACCACACAGGCAATATCAGTGTTCTTCTCACGCTGGCCCCATCTTGTCTCTATCCTAGGATTTAAACTGGTCAATCCTTCTTGTTCCAGAACAACTAATTGTTCCTGCTTAAACTGATTGGGTCCTGCTAGGCAGAGTGGAACAATCATGGTTCTTTCCTATCCCTCTGGAGAAGGCAAGGCCAGATCCACATTATGTCTTGGGAAAATATTGAGCTTTCTCCCATAGATCACGGGAAGAGTGTGTATGTACAAGTCACATTGATTGACCATTGGTCTGAAAGCATCAAGAGTAATGGCCAGGCATTTAGTTAGCATGGAGGATCACAGGATGGAAGCCACCACCCAGTCAACCTAATTTACGGTGGCCATTCTTTTTATTGAGTTGGAACCATCTATCCTTATCAAAACTATAGCAGCATGACATCTGCTCTTCTCATTGCTGATCCCTATTTCTGCCTTGACTGCCTCAGTTGTCAGGGCCATTGTAGTCAATTAACTTCCTCCTAAGGAAGTGACAAAGCCTAAGCAACACTGTCTTTGGACAGTGTTGGAATAAAGAAGAAAAAAGTTATTTAATACAAGCGTAGCTAAGGACAACTTAAGCCCCTCTCACTTATGGACCAAGAATGAGATGAAGGGGACCACAGGAGACACAGCAAGAAATCTCAATACTGAAGGGCATGTTTGTGCTGTGGTTAGGGACAGAGGAGGACTCAGACGCTTCGATGAATGGTGCTTTAAGCCACTAGTAAGGAAAGATGTTCAAGATACACCGGCAGATTCCAAGAGGGCAAGGTGGAAAGAGGACAGACCTAGTGAGGAAACAACATCCTCCCCTCTCCAAGCCCCTGTTCTTTTCTTTTTGATTCTGGATTCCGAGGTGCGCTGCTACAGCAGACAGGGCCCGGGATAAGGGTAAATCAGACAGAACCAAAGTTTCCAGCTAGTCCAACATCACCTTTTCAATTGGGCTGGCATATGTCTGGAAGGCTCGTAGGTCGCCACGATGCTAAGGCGCTTCGCCTGCACCGCCCGCCGCCCTCTCTTGCATTTAGAAGGATAGACTGCCTCTGAGCATGGCCGATCGATCCGGGCAAACAGCCCTCCCGGGAGAGCTCTCTCTCTCTCTTTCCAACCGCCCAGCCTCGGTTTCGCCTGTCAGCCGCCTGCTCCTCCGCATCAGAAGACGGGGCGCCTTGGCTACGCTCGCTTTGTCCCCGAATTGCTGCGGTCGCCGTTGGCTGCCCAGGTGGAGCTCCACACCCGCCACGGGACTGGAGGGAGGCGGGGGCCGGCAGCCAGCTGGCTTCTCGATTGTCCTTCGCCTCCAGCAAGTGCAAGCAGCAGCCAGCACCTCCCTTCACTGGCCGATGATGCGCGCTCTCTCGCGCGGTGGGGAGGATGTTGAGAGAAGACAAGAGGGAGGCTAAGGCGGAGAAGGCGCTGAAGCGGCGGCGGGGCAAGGCCGGTGGCCCCATTCGGGTTGTCCTTGGCCGAGCAAGCTCTCGGCCCTTCCTCTTCGATGCCCTCGTCAGGAACCTGTCCGACGTCGCCGGGAGGAGGGGGCAGTTTTGCGCCGGCCGGAGGCTGCGCTCGATCAAGAGGAGAAAAGGGTAGAAAGGCGGAGAGTCCGCCGGGATCCGAGAGCCATCCTTGAGCGCCAAAGCGCAGGCTGGGTCGCTCTTTTGGTCAGGGCAAGCAGCCGGATCTGAGAAAGAGACGGGAAGAATAGGCTGAGAAGAAGGGGGGTGGGGGGGAGGCGACCGGAGGGCAGGCTTGTTTGCTGACGATCGGAAGTTACTGACAATCAAGCAGGACCTTTGCCGCTCCAGAGATCGAGCACGAGAGAGAGAGAGGGAGTGAGACACACGCACACCCGCGCGCACGCACACACACACATCCATCCCCAGACCAGGAGGAGGAGGAGAGAGTGGTGGTGTGGGGGGGGGGGGAGAAGAGGAGAGCTGATGTCTAAGGGAGTCACTCGGTGGAGGCAAAGCAGGCAGGCTTTCAACTTCTCCTCACTGCTGCTGAGCGCCAAGCGAGATCGCTGGAAAGCGGCGGAGCTTCCCGGAGCAGGACCCTTCCTATGGCCAGCCTGCGGCGGGGGATTTGACGCCGTTCCCTTGAAGCCACTTGACCAACCCCCGCCGCTCCACCTCACTCAGCGATGTCTTATTCCCCGCTCTCCGCCTGCACTTGCCTGTAAGGATAGTGGCATTCTCTCTGGCCCCCCGCCCCTCCCGTCGCGCGCGCTTGCCTGCCTGCCTGCCTTTTTTTTTTGCTTTCTCAAAAGTCTCGGTTTGGGTGGTTCGGATCTGTTGCGGCGGCTGGGGGTGTGTGTGGAAAGGGGGGGGCGGCGGTGGTTTTCCCCTGAGGAAAACAAAGCGGTCCGGCTCTGACGGTATTCCTCGCGACCGTTATAAACAAAGCCACCCCGCGTGGGTCGAAGTTTCGCCGTTTCACCTCGTCCTCTAATCTTATCTTGTTTTTGTTTCTCTCTCTCTCACTCCTTTCTCCCCAGATGGTTACATTACCTGCTGCTCTGCATCCAAGTCCAGGTAAGCGCCTTGTTTCCCCCTCCTCTTCCCTGCTCTAACCAATTTCTCTCCCGCTCCCCCCCCCCCCCGCCGCTCTTTCTGTTCCTCTGAAGCGCCGGCGTGGATTTGAGTTATAACCGTGGAGGCACCTTTCATGAGAGCGCTTAACCGCTCCCGTCTTAAAAGATCCCGGGCGTTTTGCATACTGTAGTCTGAGGTTTATTCTACCCGTTGCTGTGCAGTCAAATCGGCAGATAATCCTCGGCTCTGCAAAACGGCGCCTCTCTTTCCCCGAACTTTTTTTCTCCCCCAGCTGCAGCCGCAAGTGTAAATCAAAGCACCTTTTGCGTTGTTTCCCCCCCCACAACCCCAGAGCCACTCCGCCCGGCCGCTCCTTCCCACACGGCTGCCGTCGCCTGGTGGACGGCAGGGGCCTTCTTTAGTAGCGAGTGCTTTTGCGGAGGGCCTGAGAGGCCGGCTAACGAGGTGAGAAGGAAAAGTTAGCCGCCGCAAACGTTGTGGAAAGTGCGGGCAGGAGCTTCTGTTCTGGGAGCCTCGGAGGAGGGAGGGAGGGGGGCAGAGGAGGGAGGGAGAAAGGGAGGCGGCGGGGCTTGTGTGCGGTTGCAGTTTGGGGTCAGCTCAGCGTTGAAAGCGTCGGAGTTTCTTCCTCAAAGCCGGACGGGAGTGGGGTGGGGGGAAGGAGGGCGACCGACCGACAATGGAATCGAATGGGTCAAGTTCCTCTCCGCCCCCCCTCCCCTCCCCACACCTTCGTTTCTTAAGAGAAACGAAGCCCGGATTGCAGGAAGGATTGTGTGTGTGTTGGGGGGGGGGGGCGAGAAGGAAGATAGATTGGAAAAGGAAGGAATTTAGAAACGCCGCATATACCTGTCGTTCGATGTGTGATACAGGGGAGGGACGTGAGGTGAGGAGAATTACAAAAAAAAAAAAAAAAAAGACGGTGCAGGGTATTGTAGTTCGGTGGATCCTATTCTTTTTCAGGGTATTCCACGATTTCGGCCGTGGTTTTTTTTTTTGTTTGTTTGTTAAGCGTGTGTGTGTGTGGGGCGGGGGGGGGGTAGCGCCCGAAGAGACTCTCCTTCTCGGTAGACGGCTGGACACGGAGGTAAACGCAACACGTGCGAGCAGCCCCGCCCCGCCCCACGATCCAGAGCTTGGCAGAGCAGGTGCTTTGCGCCCCCCGGAGGCCTCCCCGGCAGCCTCGCGGGCGGCGCTGCTTCCCGCGCAAGTTGCTCCGGCGCAGCTCCACCGGCCGCACCTTTTCCAGTTCGCTTCCAGTCCGACCTCCTTCCTTCGCGCCCGGAATGCACCTGTTTGCCAGGCTTTTCTCTCTCTTTGCGGATCTTTTTTTTTTTTTTTTTCCTTCCCAGCGTTGGGAAGGAGCTCAACTCCCGGGGATGGAGGGGGGGAAATCTTGAGTCATCCGGCGAGCCGGAAAGCGGCGCCGTAGCCTTTTACCTTCCTGGAGGAAAAAAAAAAAAAACCCAAACCAAACAAACCACGATCCAGTTAGAGTAGGGAAAAAAAAAATAAAAACCACCCAACAACTCGGGAACGGGACTCTGAAGGGAAAGTGAGAGCGAGAACGAGAGAGGGAAAAAAAGAAAAAATGCGGCAGAAAGCGACTCTCCGAGCTTGGCTGGAAACGAGTTTGCGGTTGGAAGGAAAGGCGTTTGCGCGCGGCAAATGGGCGCACTTGGCAGGAGGAAGAAAAAAAAAAGAGGAGCCCCCCCTTTCCCTCCTCCTCCTCCTCTTTTTAATTTGTGCGGTAACTGAAGTTAATCCTCCCTCCTCCTTCGCCAACTTTTATCGGACCCCTCCCCCCTCTCGTCCACTCGTTGCTTTTAGTGAATCAGAAGGCTTTTGGCTGGTTGCCTGCAAAGCACTTGCTAAAATCTGATCTCTTACTTCAGCAGGAGCCTTAAAAAACTCGGGAAGTTATTGGCATTTATACAGTTGGAGCTCTCAAGCTTTCCAAAGTAATATAAAGTAATGAAGGGGAGGGGGGGTGGAAGGGGGAGGAGGGAGAAACTCTCTGTACTTTCCTACTATTAGAACCATACTTTATTTAGTGCTGATTATGCAACATTCCGTGCACAGGAGATCTGACAGGCGGATTTACTCTGAAGAAATGAAAAGTCAGCCTCCGTGTCTTTTCCTTCTTTCTTTTCCTCAGATGGCAGAGCGCTGAAAGAGGATTGAGGTGGGGGTGGGTGGGGGAAGGCCCAGATTCAAATTCTCATTGGACTTCAATATCTCTCCTGGGTGGGACGGGCGCGCTTTGAACCAATCCCTGCCTCTCAGTTCAATCTACTTCGCAGGGCTACTAGGAAGCTTAAGAAGAAGAACAGAGTTGGAAGGGACTGTGGAGGTCTTCTAGCCCAACCCCCTGCTCAAGCAGGAAACCCTATATATAATTTCAGACAAATGGTTCTCCAGTCTCTTCTTAAAAACCACCAGTGTTGGAGCACCCACAACTTCTGGAGGCAAGCTTACTTTCCTGCCTAAGTAAAGTAAAAGTTACTTTTCTGAACTGCTCAAGTCTATCAAGATTATTCTGAATCTTGAGTCTTTCTTCCAAAGTGTTGGCAATTCTCCCCAGCTTGGTGTCATCTGCAAATTTGATGAGTTCCCTTTTTATACCCTTATGTAGTTCATTTATGAAGATCAATCATAATAGAGTTGGAAGGGACTTTGGAAGTCTTCTAGTCCAATTCCCTGCTCAAACAGGGGGCCCTATACAATTTGAGACAAGTGGCTGCCTAATCTCTTCTTAAAAACCTCCAGTGTTGCAGCACTTACATCTTCTGGAGGCAAGTTGTTCCACTGATTAATTGTTCTAACTGTCAGGAAATTTCTCCTTAGTTCTAAATTGCTTCTCTCCTTGATTAGTTTCCATCCATTGCTTCTTGTCCTGCCTTCAGGTGCTTTGGAGAATAAGTTGACTCCCTCTTCTTTGTGGTAGCCCCTCAGATATTGGAACACAGCTATCATGTTACCCCTACTCCTTCTTTTCATTAAATTAGACCTACCCAGTTCCTGCAACCATTCTTATATTGCCATTGGGTCCTGCAGAGTAGGTGGGATGTAAATACAGCAGAGAACCAGGTGTTTCAAGAAATAAAAATGAAAAGAAAGCTAGGGTCCCAAAGCAGCAATGACAGCGATCAAGGTTCCAGCCTGAGGCTGTTCTGCACTTCAGCCTTAGCTTAAAGAGGTGGGGTGGGGGAGATAAGAGAGGATAAAATCAGGTTCCTTGTACAAAAGTTGAGTGTTGAGGCAGGACCTGGGAGGAACTGTATTGTCAGTCAGTTGATCAAACAAAGAAATATGTGAGAAATGGGTTCCCTTCATTCGTTTTCTGATGATCTTGTCTTTCAGTAGAGGCAAAACATTCTATTATTTTGCTCAGAAGCTTTGACAGTGTGGACAGTCTTAGTGAGATGATGAAAGCACAGCCACACGGCTGCTAGTTGTGTTTTGTTTTTTCAGTTACCTGCTTTGCAGTCTGGCCTTTCTGGATTGATTTGAGTTGGATGACTAGATTGGAGGTTGAAGGAGAGATTGGGGTGGATTTTGAATACAAAGATTATCATGGGAAAAGGTTAGCATTTGGTGACCTGACATGAAGTCTATGTTTAGTTTAGATTTATGTCAGGGACATTAAATAATTGCTAAAGGCCTATGTTGTATTAATACAGACAATTTGAGATTGTTTCCCAAAGTGTCTACATTAGTTTTATACTGGTTCCCATCAAACCATAGGAATTACGTCAGCAAAGCAAAGACGTTTAAGGAAAGGGTTTATATACTGATTGCATGTTACTTGGTAGTTTGCTGATCAGCAGTTAACCTAACTTCTCCAGCTTCTTAAATGCTTTTGCATCCATTATTTGATTCTCTCTTGATTATAGCTAGGATTTTTCTACTTACATCGAAACACAGTTCAGATAACTCCCAACATTTTACAATGGATCTAATCCACGGTAATTTTGTCACTGCCCTCCATCCACGTTGCTTGGAATGAATGAAAAATATAATATAGTGGATCAGCCCTAGTAATTGCTGCCTAAACTACCCAGAAAAAATTGAGAGATTTAGTTAATGGTGATGATGATGATTTTCTGAGTGGAAAATAGTCTTGACTGATATGTTCAAGCATCTGTATACTTAGGAACTAGATGTTGTTGGGAGGAAAGAGAAGAGAACAATTTCCAAAACAGGAAGGGAAAAAAAGGGGAGGTGAGATAGCTAGGCCAAATACAACTATGTCTGCTTGCAAAGAACGGGGATATTGTCCTTCTCACATGAACATTATGGCAGTCTACTATTGTCTTTGTAACAGCACCCAGCCCAATATTTGTAGAAGTTTCCAAAGACAGGCAGGATAGATACTGCCTGTATTCTTATATTACACTAGGCTATCGTATGATTCTTTACTTAGAGCTTGATACATTGCATGAAGCCAACTATTTAAGTTTGTAAAGCATGGTTTCGGTTTTGTGAACTCAGCCAGTTGTGGTTTATTTATTGGCTGGCTTATGCAAACAGGTGTGCAAATAGCATAATTTGTGATACCCATCAATAGCTGGCAGCTGTTAAACTATGATGTCATCATGCACTAATCTTTAAGATGCCACCGAGTTTACATTTCCATTATCTGAAATGGCTCTCTGAATGATTTCATGATCAATAACCAGAGATGAGGGAGAATATTGTACATGCTGCACAGAGGCTTTAATTCATCTAGACTTTGGTAAAGCCAAGAAGTTTTAAAGTGTATAATTGTGTATTTTACACGATAAAAAAATAAGTGTGTATTTTAATAAGTGCTTGTCGCTCTCCGAGGAAAAACAAAAAGACCGAGAACCAGACTGTTTCATTGGTTAAGACCATACGATTGAGACTGGAAGTCCTTGGTTCAAAGGTCTTGCTCAGCCATAAAAAATAATTGAGTGATCATCAAGTCTCAGTTTAATTTTCCTCCCTGATTCGTTGTCATAATAAAAGATGTGTGCATGTGTATGGGCATAAAACATCCCACAACAGGATGAGACAGGATGAATTTGTGTGGTTTAAGAGCTGGTGGCTCTTCATTGCTTCAAATAAGGGATGGCATTGAGCTAATAGCTTCATGCTGATGAAGATCTAAGGCATACACCTTACAGCATCTTTAGAAGGTCACCTATAAGAATAAGAAAGGCTAATCTTAGCCAAAAGTCTAATAATAAACTAGGTCTTTTGATTTAGATTAATCTTTCTTATCCTGGTGTCTTTCAGATATCCACAGCATTCCCTGGGTGATGGGAGTCATAATCTTATCTAGCCTGGAAAGGATTGGTTTGGCAAGAGCAAATTAAGTTGTGCATAAGAGGCAAAAGGATCTGCCTCTCAGCCATGTTTTTGGTATCTTTTTGTGAGATTTTCACCAGTATCCAATATTATTTTTGGCTCTGCTAATAGTCAGGTGTCAATCAGCTAGGTCTTACTGCAATCCTATGCTAGAAATTCATGATCAGACTTTTCCCTCCCCACATGTGGCAGACCTTTCAGCTTCAAGTGTGGGGGGGCACTTGTATAGTTTATATTGGAGAGTGGGGAAACATTTTTCTGCTTGCCACCTCGATGGATTGGGTCCAGCAGATCCCATCCAACAAAATGCATACAATCACTGGAATAGAATCCTCTTTATCTCTGAAGACTCTTCTGCATGCTGCCCCACTCACCCCCCAAGGAGAAGGCTGAGGAACCTTTGAAAACAAATTTGAAGGAGTTAGAAATAAGGGGTGTTTGATATACCCTGGTGCTCCTCCTTCTTTGGCATGTTGCAGAGTTGAAGAGTGCTGCAAAGTTTGGTGGTCAAGTGGCCAAGAAATTTAATTTGTTTCTGTTGGCTAAAATTACTCTAACATTTGGTGATCCAGCAGTAAAGCTATGTTGCCAGTACTATTAATGATCTGCTGGATGGGAAATTTAAGCACCTAGCTTTTTCTTTTCTTCTTTAAATGAATGTTTCCATCAGTCCATGGAAGCTTGGAAGTAAATGCCAAATTTATGGAAATGTCTTTTGGGGCTAGTTTGAGAACAAACAGTAATACTTGACTTGGCAGTAGGGAGGCTCAGCTGAAATAAGGTGATGAGTGGGGTCACCACGTTTTATGAGTGTGGTGGAAAGATTAAAGAAGGCACAGAACCGAAGGAAAAAACAAAGCCTTCAATATGCGAGATAACAGCGAGGATGGAATAGGCATGTGCAGAGAATTATCTTGGAGCTGTTTCCCTTTCTTAATGCTTCGAGCATTAATGTGCTTGTGAGTTCCTATGTCTCTAATCCATAAGGGCACCTGTAGTAATAAGAGAATATAGTGATCCTGCTGCCATGGTTTTATGCAGACCGAGAGAAATTCTCATTTCTATTATGACTGTCTGGTGGACCCACTGTTGCTAAGGGGCAGGTTGTATCTGAACTTGCTGCTTTGCTGTTTGCTGTTTCCAAGAGTCAGGAAGGTTGCAGAATCGTGTGCTGTGTGAAGGCCTTGATTTGTCAATCCTCTGGATGCAGGTCTTGGGAAGGTATCACGAGCAACTTGAGTGTTTGGGCAATGGAGCAATTAAAAACAGTGCCTGCACATCCAAGCCCCTTTAATGACTTTGAACAGCTGCTGCATGCTGGACAGAGTTGAGTATGAGTGAGCACAGATAGGTTTGGCTTCGTGGACCCTTTGGGACTCCAGAATGTCAGGATTGGCCAAAGTTATCTTTTGTGAAGCCATTTGAACTGTTTACAAGAGCAAAGAGCTATTTCCAGATATACACAACAAGAAATTGTTCTGTAGGGAATAAAGTTATGCTGTTGTCCGAAAGAAAAGCAGAGGAACCCCAAATTTTGCAAAATAGTATTTGAGTGATAGGATGTATTGCCTTTGCTGGACATATTTCTGGCCTAGTTGGATTTGATGCATGCCAAAATTTCCAGCCATTAGCAGCGGGGACTCTGTGGGTGTGCCTGTGTGTGGGCCATGGATGTGTAGCACCTGTGTGCTTATGATCTTGCACCTCATATTAGTACTTCTGAGAGGTTCGGATCCCCATTCAAGTAAATGTGGAGAACCTTCATTGTTTCCTTTGCAGTCACAGCAAGTAGAAGAGCATGAGGGTTTATAGGCAGCATTTCATTACATTGGTAAAAAAAAACACAGTAATTCTTCTGTTGCAGCCTCAGAATACCAGATATATTTCTTACACTTTATTTTGGGCAGCACTCCACTTTTATATCAGGAAAGATTCATTAGGAAGACAATTGAATGTGTTCAGCAGAACTACTTTCTAGTTTTCCCTTGAGCTTGGAAAAGTAATTACATATTGGCAGAATTTAAAACACTAATGAGGAAATGCAGTGAGACAAACAAAAAGAAACCACAATCCATTACACAAATTAAATACTTTAGGTTACTGCAGTTAAGGTTACTGCAGGGTAATAATAGTTCTTTTTTCCCCTATTATTGCTTATCAGAGATTAACACATATCAGTGGTAACATTTTAGTGTTCTCTTATTATTGGGCATGTATTTAACCAAGGCAGTTCTATGCATGTCTACTTAAGAAGTGAACCTCATTGAATCCTGGACGTGCTATCATTGTTGGTATGGATGAAGTAGGTGCTGCAATAGATGCACAGCTGCTGAACCAGTGTAGGTGCCTGGCCTGATAGAGCTCCATAAGGACCAAGCATTGGAATGGAACAGAGTCTATTAATGTAATCTTAAATCTTCCCCTTGCGTATATCTTTGTACGGTGGCTGGTTTCTGAACATAATTCAAAATATTGCTGTTTACCTTTGAAACCCTTACATAGCTTGGGAACATCTGATTATTTAAAAGAACATCTTCTGGATGGAAATTCCTCACTACAAAAAAGCTCTGTTCTAGTGCCCATCTCAATTACTGTTGGATGAGATCAGAGTCCCTGCTTTGCATGCTCTGTGACTGCGCAAATAGGAATTAAGGTGAAATCAACATCACAGGAAAGAATTATGTAGCCTGTCCTGAGAACAGCAGTGAGTTTCACTCCCACAGGATTGGTCCCTAAATCATGAGAATAATGCTCAAATTGCAAGCTGGAAAATGAAAAAAGCACCAGATCCTAATAGGAATTTTTTTTTTAAAAAATATTTGTTTCTGAGAGTGAGATAAACATGTTATAAACAACAGCCTAAGCAATGGCATTTCATGTTGAATCAGTTGCCATCCACAGATGGATACAAATTCAGACTTGTACTTATTATTTCTTTCCTTTTCTCGATAATAACTTAAATGCTTTCATTTAGAGAATACCACAGCAATTTGGGGGTTTGGAAATGTTTGGAAGTTCAAAGATTTAAGGATTGAGTATTTAATAGGCCAACCATCTAAGAATAATAAGTAATACATCCAAGATAAATGGAATAGGAGCCCACTTCCCATTCATTTCAGTATTTAAAGATATAACAGCTTACTCCTGATCTCCTTCGAAGTACTGTATGTCTTCAGGTTGATTCAGTTCTGAAGGGAGATGATCAGCTGGAAGACATACTGACAAAATATATAAGGTCTTGTTGCATGATGTTCTTTAATAAAAGAAATTGGTTAATTTTTTAAAAAATTCCATTCTATTAGGAATTTTAGCTTGTATCAACAGATTTTGTCATGAGTTTTATATTTGTGCAGTATGTGACTGTAGTAAAGAATGATTGGATAGGATTTACATAAAGTGAGAGATGAGTGCTTCTGGTAAAGTTTTCAATGGGGATTTTTTTTTTTTTTGCTTTTTTCATGGAATCTTGTAATGCAATGGTCCTCAACCTTTTGGGCACCAGGGACTAGTTCTGTGGACTGGAGGGAGCGTGGTTTCGTATGTTGCCTGCATCCCACAGATGGGGTTTTGCTTGTTTGTGCAGCCCGGTTTCTGGCATGCTGTGGACTGGTGCCAATCCATGGATCTGGGTCCAGATGTCTTCCAGGCATAATTTTTTTCCTTCCTCACCCCCCCCCCCCACCTGTCTCTTTTCTTTTCTTGGTACTGCTGGGAGCCATTCATATGGAAGAACTGAAAGTTGTTTGGAAACATTTATCCTTTAAGAAGTCCTTCCGAAAAAAGTTCTTAAAAACAATGGTACAGATTCAGTAAACTGTCCTGTTTGGCACAGCATACAATCAGTGCAACTGCATTAATATATTTAGACCAGTACTGAAATTAATGGAAAATAATAGAGATACATCATAGGAATAACTTATGAAATATTTTCCCCAATTTATAGCAAAGGTAAAGGTAGCTTTTCCACAAGTAGCACATAAAATCAGGAGGTTCATAAGCAACTGCTTCATTTCCTAACCGGCCTACAGGTGTCGGTCTTCTAATAATGGCAAATATTTTAGTGGTTCCAAACATCCCAGAAAGTAGCCAAGGTAACAACCTTCCCTGGGAGCACCCAAATGCTCAGTAAATGCATGAGGTAAATAGAAAGCTACAAACATGGATAAGTCTGGTGCGGCTATGGGATGGAATCTAGCCCAGAACAAGTTTTCTTAGTAAATGGTCATTACCTTTGAATTGCTGAAAAGAAAAGGCATTGGGGCTGAACGTTTTAATAACAGCAATTGCAGTAGAAAGGGGGTGCCTTTCAGTTCCTAAGGGTAAGCAGCTGAAGTCTAATGTAGCTGGTGGGATAGTCCTCAGACTTGCTTTGTTCTTGCTGTGTAGCCTGGACATTTCCCCCTCCCAGCCTTGCCCTTGTCTTCAGGAGACTCTGTCCTCTCTTGCCGTGAACTTCTCTTGCCGTGCCGCTCCTAAATCCCAATACCAGACTGCCACCACGTTGATTAGTGGCAGCAGCCATAAAGGCCTATTGTGTGCTCATTTGTTCCACCATAAGCCCATGTGTGATGAATATTGTCCTGGGTTCCTAGTTGGCCAGGTGCAACCACCCAAATTCACGGGGGTTGCTGTAGCCTACCTGATGGGCTCTCTCTCTCTCTCAACAGAGGCAGGAGATTGGACATCTAAAGAAATGGCCGGCTGTCTGAAGCTGCCCAACAATTTCCTTATTGGCATTCAAAGGCATCACCTTAGGATGGAGAGCAACATAAAAGGAAAGAGGAAGGGCCCAGCTTAGGCTGTCATGGTCTGAGTATTTTTCTTTGTGAGAGGGCCTTCCAGTGATCAGAGTCTGGGTGGAGGTGGGAGGTCTGGGAAAAGGCTGCCTACTTTTCTTCCTTGTTCAGGAAGGAGGGTCCCAATTTTCAGGACTCCAGAAGCAAATCCCACTTTGGCTTTTATTATCACAGCGGTTTCCCCCCACTTTCCCACACTTCCTCCCCCCATACATTAAAAATGTTCTTTTGTGGCTGGGCAAGGCCTCTCCAGAGTTTTCACAATGAAAATCTCAGACAAGACTCTGTTCAGGAATATCAAACCAAAGGGAGAAAAAATTAGAGATCAAGGAAGTGAAACCAAATTATGGTTTATTGGTTCATTTGTTGAATGAATGAATGAATAGATAAATACATAGACTTTTCACCTCTCAGTTTGGTTCAAAGATTTCAAAAGGAAAGCATTAGAGCTGTGTAAAAAAAAAACACACACACAGACAAGAAGGAAAGAAAAATCTTTCAGAAGAACGGGATGTATTATCTTACATTAAGATTTCTGATGACTAAAATGAAAATACAAGGAAGCCATAGGATATTCAGTATTCCTTCATCATTCTTAAACAGTTACATTTGCTTCATTTGTTCACAGAAACAATTGATTAGAGAAACTCAAACTTGCAAAAAAATAACAAACAGCTTTGTAGTTTCCTGAAAACCTAATGTATGGTTATGGCATAATACATTTTCTTGAACTCCAGTCCACTTCATCAAATATATTTAAAACAAATACTTTGAAGATTTAGAATAACACAGTTTTTTTTTGGGGGGGGGGAAGGAAAAGAGCATTTGTTAGCATTATGATAAACAGCCTCCTGGCTTATATGGTAGAAAAAGCCAGATTCTTTGCCTACAAATAAACGTGCAGAAAGCAATCTTCTTCATTTATGCCAGTTTATTGGGGTTGAATAGGAATTTGTGAGACAGAGGTGAGGAGATCAGCCATGAAGTGAGCAGATACAAAAAAAACGGAGCCAAAATTCCCTGTGTGCAACCGTGCATTCCTACTTGCATACAAAAAAGAGTGGAGGCCATGTCCCTCCCTTTCCCTCCTCCAGCGAGGTAAGACACTACACAAAATTCCCCAATGACCACAAATGGCTGTTCTGATAAAATGACCATGGGAGGAAAAAACCCAAACCCCTGTATGTTTAGAAGTCCCCAATCTCTCCTTTAGGATAAGTCATTGAACCATGGGGCTGCTGCTCCATAGAATCACCAAGGTCATCTTTCCTACTGCACCATTTGCCAATGAAGCAACAAGGTCGGTGTGACACTTCAGCAGGATCCATCCTTATGTACATGGTAAGGAAGGGGCTTCCTAATTAGTTAGAGCCATTGGCCAACCAGAAAAGGTAATCGATGGCTACTCTACTGGAACAGAAAAGTAGGGGTGGGGGTGGGCAGAAGTACAGCTCTTAACATCTCCCGATTCACTTTTTGAAGATTAATCTCACCTTTCTTCATTGTATTGCTGGTGACTTTAACCCTATGAGTGTTGCTTTGCAATTTTCTCCGTCCGCTCTCCGAATGCATTCTTCCCTGGACAATGGTGATGAGCAAGGATTCCCTTTCTAATGCCCAGACCTTGTTACTTTAAGAAAGGAAGGAGGCCTCTGAAAGGCAAGACCATGTCAAACTTGACCTTTACCTGCCATAAAGTAGACTTTGGAAATAAATGTCATGCCCTTTCACCCCGGGTGGGATTCCCAATTCATTTGAATAGAAGGGGACAGCCCTCTTTGGCATAATGAGTGCTATTCTCTGTGGTGGAAGCTGTGATAGTTCGACAAATAAAAAGGATCAGGGGATCTCATTACATCCTAAAATGATTTGTAGCATCTTGAATGAGGTGGGATCCTCCAATCTGTTGGCAGTGTGCTCTAAAGGACAGAAAATTATTTCAGTTAGTGGCACAAGCTGTAACAATATAAAAGTCTAAGATAACTGTTAACACTCATGTTTACAACATGCATTTATTAGATCTATATCCTGATTTTCTTCCAAGAGCTCAAAAGTGGCATAAATAACGTCAGTGCTTATATATTTCTCCAATACAACAACTATGAGGTAGACTGGATTGAGACAGAGTAAGTAACTCTAGTTTATTGTCTAGTAAGCTTCTATGTCTAAGGATGGACTAGAACTTGCCTCCCCGTAGGAATACTCCCAACACCCTAATCCTTCTCAACACCTTCTCAACCTTAGCAACTAGTGTGGATTTCAACTTTCAGAAACACTTAGCCAGAGCTTGCTGGTGAATTTTGGGACTGCCCTAATCACTATACCACATTAAGGAAACGATACAATCAACATCATTTACCCCAGGGGTGTCAAACTCACGTCATGTTGTCACATGTATTGCGGCTTTTTCCCCCTTCACTAAACCGGTGGTGGGCTTGGCCAGTGCGTGACGCATCTGGCCCGTGGTGGGCTGTGAGTTTGACACCCCTAATTTAGCCCATAATAAGCCAGATCTCAATGTAGTTACAAAGAAACAAGTGTGGATACTTGGCATTGCAATGGCTAGAGATAGAAGGATTAATGGGAAAAACTAGAAAATGTAGGAAATATAAAGACCTTCAAACAGAGGTCAAGAGAATGTGGAAAAAGAAAGTGGTGCCAAGAGTGGTCGGTGCATTTGGTGTCATACCAAAAAATCTGAAAAACCACTTGGACACAATAGGAATGGACAGAATCTCAATTCAAGTCATCAATTACAAAAAGTTGTATGACTTGGAAGATTCGGAACAACAGGCAAATATTGTAGACTGGTGGTTGGCTAGCTCTAAGTAACTATTTGGAAGAGTTTCCACTTCATATTAACTACTTGGTCTATTTGGGATTTTGTAAATTTGGATGATTTAGGGTAAGCAAATCTGTTCCCTCAAGGAAGGGTTTCGTTAATTGACATGTCCTCCCCTTCATTATTATAGCTCATTGGTTTGGGAAGATTGGAAAAGCTTAATATAGTAGTTTGTAAGTGAGGCAGCATTTTTAAAGAAGGAGCAGTGAATAGGCTGTGGTCTTCTGTGATCCTATAATCCAGGTGCAAAAGTTGTGGTCTGAACCAACATGTCCTCTCTTCCAGCATCAGTTCTGTACTCCCCTTCTTCCCCCTCCCGGTCTCCAAGTGGATGATGCCAAAGATCCCCCCCCCTTTTTTTGCGTTTTTGATGATTTCTGGATTGAATTCATGGGTGGGATGGGGTGGTAGTTAAGAGATAATATCTTCCAAATAATGAAGACACAGATTTCACCCCTTAAAACTTCTGAAAACCTTCCCCCAATGAACTCTACTTTCTTATTTTTTTGGACCACAGCTCCTCTATATGTTGAACAAAGCCCACCAAAGTAACCAAAATTAGGCACTATTATCCTAGTACCCTGTAGGAATTTCAAAAGAAATTTAATAGAAGCAGATGGATACATTGCTAGGAAAAAAGAAAAAGGGGATACAGGTTTCCATAAAATTTGCAAATGCAAATGTAATTGTACAGATGTATATTTAGAAGTCATGAATATATTTTACAAATGGTAATTTGTGTCAATTTTATTTCTGAATGTGCAGTTCCATGCATATTTATCTGGAAATATGCTTAATTAGACTTAATGGGACTGACTTGGTTTAGCATGAATAGATCAGGCTGTATTTTTCATTGTATTTTGTAGCCCATGATGCTGTGTCAAAATCTGTTGGAATTTTCTCAAGATATTCTTCACCTGTGAGAGAGGCTATTATTATACTTCCAATTCATTCTCAGGATAATTTAGAATTGGAAGAACGTAATTTGAATGTATTCTTCAGTTGACTTTATTATTGTTAGGTGTTGGAAAGTGCTGGTGTTGACTTACATTGTACACAGCTTCCCACTATCCTGAAGAGTTTCTGATCTGAATAAAACAAAAAACAAAGAAAGACTTCCCTCGTGGTCCCCTTGTGGTGTTCAGTGGAAATTTGCGAAGTCAGGGAGGTTGCAGACACCAGGAGAGATTACAGTGAAAGACAAGTCACAACCCCATCCCAACTTCCAACAAATGTCCCAACAATCTCATAACTCGAAGGTGAGAACATGAGAATTCTGAAATCATCTTTGAGATTTTGTTTTAAGAAAAAGAAGAAGTGAAATGATTTCTTTTTCAACAGACTGAGTTAGAATAATCAGGCACTTTGGTTAAAGTCAACTTCAGAGGAGTTGTTCATTTATTGTTTTTATTCCTTCTGTTAGATTTTTTAAAACATATTTTATTAGTTTTTTTAATGTAATGTAATGTTATTTTTGTATTTTATACTTACATTTTAAAACTCTTTGTACCTCGCCCTCCTTTTGTTAGTTTTTTGACCACAATAAAGGTGGATTTGATTTGATTTGAAGCTAGCTGCTTTGAAAAAATTTGCACAGTATTCAAACTCCTGTAAGCAAGAGTTTGATGAAATCCCTCAACATATTTCTTTCATGTTGGTCATTCATTTTTATATTTAGTCCATATTCATTTATCACTAATTCATTCTTGACCCTATCTCTTCTCGCCTTTACCAAAGATACTTTCTGAGTATCCTAGTTCCACAGCATTGAGTTTACTTTTTATTTCTCCTGATGTATCCCAAACTCATTTTCATAACAAAATGAACATAAGTATTTGTTCATACATAACTATTTTTGGTTCTTGGATGAACAATAATTCCTCATGACACGGCATTCATTTCCTTCCTACTAGTATTTACACAAGTTAACATTTGCCTAATATTCAGACTACTAAAGCAAGTGCTAATTTCTAATAAACTGTAAGTCAGTGAGAATATATTCAAAGTATAAGGTTTGCTGTAGTTGGGAGCTGATTTCTGCAATAAGTGCCTGAAGTAGAATTGCCTTCTTTTTCAAAAGCAGGATCTGAATCCGGTATTTGAAATAAACCCCTAACTAAATATTGAGCAATTTGCAGTGCTGCAGAATCTTTAATGTTTGTGTTAGCCTGTCAGTTATACTGTTGGGAAATGTTGCTGAAGACATACATATTTTGGAATAGATGAGGAAAACAGGTGATAATAGGATTCTTAATCAGCAAGGGCCATTCTTCTCAGATCCTTAATTTATGAAAGATCTTCAGCAAAGATATTTTCAATACAAGCTTATCACAATCGCCTGACTATTTAACTATTCATATCTGTTCATTTGCATAGTAAGGCTCACATGCGTAACATCAGTGGCCCGGGTAAGGTTTCCATTAATATCCACATACTATCAACCTGTATTGATTATACATGTATAAGTGCATTTAAACACCATCAATCAGGCATAGGAAGTTTCACAGGTAAAGGGCTTTTTGCACATTAAATTGTGTTTGTGTAAATCTAGTTTAATATGTTGATCTAAAAATGATTCAGTTAGATATCTGTATAAATTCAGCCTCATCAGTGAACTTAAAAGCAATTGGAAGCTGGATATATCTTTTTACTAAAGAAAAGTAATTTTTTCTAATGAATTAGAATAAAAAAGAAGGATTTTGTCTAATGATTCAAAGTTCTATTACTGTTCCCCTTTATAAAATAATACATGTCTCTGAGTATTTGTCCAAGTTTGCCTTTTTAACTTAAATACTAAGTCACAACTTAAAAATACTCATCACGTAAACAATTGTATTCATTGAGAATTCTCATTGGTATTTCTAAAGTAAACACTGTATGAAAAGAATTCACGTAAAAAAAAAGTATGCATCAAGTATTAACTCTGGTGCGATTTGAATTAACATCACTTTTTCTGTACTGTAAGTTATGAAGTTAGAACATAGCAATTATTTTTCCTTGATTACATTACAACTTCAAGTTCTGTCAACTGTTTAATAGGCTCATCAAATGCTGACTGGGCCTACAGCCATATCTGGTGAAATTGCTCGAGCTGTAATGCAGAAAACTTAGATCTTAAATCACTGGTGCAATCAAAGAGATAACAATATATGGAATTCCATTAGATCCAGTATCCCTCCTGTCAGCTGTCTGAGTAAATTTAATTATCTGCTGTAGGATTCTTATAAAATGAAACAGCTGCTAAAACAGAGATAGCTGTTAAATGGAAAAACAATGATAAGTATCTTTATATGACAGATATGCAAGAACACAGCAGAATAACATCAACAAACCAGTTAACAAATTTCATTAGGTGTTATGCTTGGATTATGATTTGCCATGTAAGATATAAAGGGACAGAGGTCTTTTTGCTTGGCCTTAATCACTGGGGGCCTTGTACTACAGCACTGTCTATTATACAGCACAAGTTAGTATTGATCATCTGCAAAATAAATTATGATTGATGTAATGCTGGTGCGTGACCCTGTGGTCACGACCTCTGTTCGATTGTTAGGACTCCCTTTTAGGTGAGATCAGAATAACAAACAGTCCCATTGCAATCAATAGATGGAGAAACCCAATATTCTAACAAAAATGCATCGGGTGTGTCCCAGTGACTTGTGCAGTGTTTAGGGTTTTACATGCTGGCTGTGGATTATAGGAATTGAGGTCCCTGGAGATCAACCCTAGATGGTTAAAATGAACTGTCAATAGAGACAATTTTGCTTAGTTGTCAAACCCCTTGAGGCTGGTAAATTCAGGAAACAAGAAGTACATAGGTTTGTGAAAAGCTTACGAAGGCCGATGAAGTAGAGAATATTGAAAGCCCATTAAAGCATTTCTCCAGATTGGCTTGGAACCTCGCATAAATAAGGTGGGATTATTTCTGAGTTTCTTTCTCATGCTTTCCTCTTCCCTTGACCTGGATGTCTTGCAGGACATCCTATTGCCATAGAATTAAAATGTTGTGCAGGAAAAATAAATGACTTATTGTTAATACTGATTGAGTCCTCCAAGAAAAAGATCAGGAGGTTCTGAAGATCCTGAAAAAGCAACTTCTCCATTATATGGCAAGGTCTCTCCCAAAACCACTTAGCCGATATAGTCACAGATTGATTGATTGATTGATTGATTGATTGATTGATTCTGCACCATCAAGACTGTTAGTGTCCACACAGAAAGATTTTCTCTGTGATGATCTGTCACAACCTGGTCCTTCAGTTCTTCCAACAACGCACTCATCACCTGAGATGATAGATGTAACTGAGTCCATCTATTTTGCTGCTGGTTGGCCTCTTCTTCTCTTCCCTCTCACCTTTCCCAGCATTAGAGCCTTCTCCAGAGAACTAGGTTTTTGCATATTGTATCTGAAGTAGGATAATTTCAGCCTGGTCATTTGTGGGCTTGGTACATCTGACCTGGACCATCCAACCTGCTTAAGAAAGAGACTTCTCTGATCTTTTGACTTGATATAATTGTAAAGGAGAACAGATAGAGCTAGACCTCATGACCACAATTTGGACAGCAACTTTCCTCACTGAGTGGCCATTAAGTGAGTTGTGCCCAATTTTACAACCATTTTTTGCTGTTTAAGCAAATCACTGTGGTTGGTAAATGAATCATGCAGTTGTTAAGTAAATCCAGCTCCCCCCACTGACTTCACTTGTCAGAAGCCAGCTGGGAAGGCTAAAGCAAAAGATGATCACATGACCCTGGGATGCTGCAACCATTATCAATACAGGTAGTCCTTGACTTATGATTACAATTGAGCCCAAAATTTCTGTTGTTAAGTGAGACATTGGTTAAATGAATTTTGTCCCATTTTACGATCTTTCTTGCCACTGTTGTTAAATCAATCATTGTAGTCAATAAGTTAGTAACCCAGTTGTTAAGTGAATCTGGCTTCCCCACTGACTGCTTGTCAGAAGGTCGTAAAAGGTGACCACATGACAGTGGGACACAGTAACGGTCATAAGTATGAGTCAGTTGCCAAGCATCTGAATTTTGATCACGTGATCATGGGGATGCTACAAAGGTCTTCAGTGTGAAAAACGGTCATAAGTCACTGTTTTCAATGCCGTTGTAACTTTGAACGGTCACTAAATGAACTGTTGTAATTTGAGGATTACCTGGTACATGTCCATTGCCAAGCACAAAAATTACCATCATGTGACCACATGGCTGCTGCAACCACCATAAGTGCGAGGATTGCTCATGTCACTTTTTTCAGCACCATCGTAACTTCAAAGGGTCATAAACCAAACAATCGTAAGTTGAGGACTATCTGTATTTTGCTGTTAAGGGAGGATAATTAACAGTTTTCCATAGTTAGTTATAAATATTCTGCCGCCCAATCAAAGAGTGAAATGGAGCTCCTTATCCATTCTGCCTAGACTGCTGGGGTGTCAAACTGGCGGCCCGCGGGCCGGATGTGTCACACGCAGGCCACACCCACCATAGCTCCGTGAATAGAAAAAAAAATCACAAAATGTCACGTGATGGCAACATGATGCCACAAGTTTGACACTCCTGGCCTAGAGGGTCCCAACAAAACAGCGTTTGAATTTCAGCATTAATGATTGGATAACACAGGTTTGAACATACGGGGCGACAATTGACTAATTTAAGAGAGGTGGCTGGGCAGACTGTTTTATTTTCCAATGGGGGGAATAGCCAGAGGATTGTCCCTATTTTTCTCCTCCCCGTTGTTCAGTATTTGCCTAATGCTAGGGCTGACTCTGTCTCTGAGATAGTTCTGCAGGAGACTGAAGTATGTGTGTATGTGGCATTCTATATGGTTTGATTTTTTTCCTGTTTAATTTGGATTAGGATTCAGTTTTTTTCCTCATGTAAGTTGATCAGTTGCTGTGTGACTCTTTCACACATTACTATAAGCGATGGTTTTGTTTAACTGATTGACTGACCCAATCATCTCTGGCTGGGGTCATACAGCATGCTAAGACAAAAGCAGGTGAACTTCATTATAGCAAGTAGCCTATGAAGATCCCTTCCATGCGTATTTTAAAAAGGAAGTAATTGGGGGTGAAGTGTGCCCTTAACTACTGTTTAGCAGCAAGCAAATAGAAATTTTGGTGATCTCTAGTGCCTACTGGTTCTAGGCAGAATTGGCCAATAGTCAGGAAATCCAACATTAACAATGATTCATGTCTCCACTCCCTCTTGAAATAGTGATCTATTGCTGCAGCTGGAACAAGAGCTGGTGCTCTTAAATCCTTGTTAATTTTAACGGCTAATTAACCTCAGTGCTAACTGTGGGAAGAGTAAATGGATGCTTAGTATAAATGGTTGTATACTTTAATTTCAAAAAGGAAATATCCCTGCACTCACCCTTAATGAGAGGATAGGCCACAGGTTCTAAATTGATATTTAAATGGTATTGTGATATTTGTCAATAATACCAAGATGGTGGTGGACTAGGATTGGAAGGTCCAGGTTTGCATTTTCCCTCAACCACAGAAACTCACTGGTGATCTTTGGACCAATTATTTTATCTTAAGGGAAAAAATTGGCAAGGAATTGCTGTGCATACTGCTTTGAGCTCCTGGAGGAAAGATAGAACATGCATCTAAATAATAAGAATATTACATTAAAAATTTTTTGCAGCAATGAAATCAAGCTTATGCAACTACTGGGAAGATAGACTGCCATGCAAGTTCTTCAGACTCTTTTAAGGGGAAAATACGTTGGGCATTTATTTATGTGTACCAATGGATGTCATGGAAGAGAAATTCAGTAAATACAAACACTGGGGATATCCACGAAGAATATCCACATTATTCAGTTTATTTAAACGAGATAGCTGAAGGGCCCAGTTCTCTGGCTTGCTGTGCGTGGAAAAAAAAAAGTGTGCGAAATGCAGAATTGAGATGTGATCGTTCTCTAATGGTGATCTCTTCCCTACTCAGTTCATCTACCCTCCCATCTATTTATTTCCCCCATCCACCCACATACAATTCATCCCTTTTTCAGTCTACTGGGGTAAAGATTTGTTTAGCTTGGCCCTTCTCTCTTCTTCACTTTAAAGACTTGGGTGAGAGCCTGGCCACACTTTGCCAACAGAAATTGGCCTGGGAAGAGAGCTCATTTTGTCTCCCAGCCAGTCTTGCCTCTGCAGTTTAACCTGTCCACTTCTGTAATCCAGCCCGGTTTATTCATGACCAATGCCTTTTGGCTGATGTACAGTATTAACAGTACCTGCTGAGCGATATATGGAAGCTCAGTCAGTCAATCAAATAATTAAATAAACATAATCAAATAATCAAATTAATAAAGTAAATAAAAGGAAACACTGATTGCACTCTGCTTATTCTCACTCCTAATGAAAGCACTGATGAAAATGGCATTTTCTCAAAGAAAGGCAAAGCCATGGGCTTGCTGGGTGTTCATTGTTGGTTCCAGACAATAGCATTTGGCACATGAGGTGAACGTTCACGGTAGAATTGGGATCACTTTCCCCGGTGTAGGTGTGAGAGCTGAATGGGATTAGCTCCTCAAAGTGAGTACCCACTTAAGTCTGACTCCCTCTCTTCTAATTGAGGCACCTTTGTCCAGATGGGTGCTGCTGCTACCCAAGTAGCCCTAAAGATGGAGTTGCTGACTCATTTTAGGGGTGACTGCTGGAGAAGAGCTAGTATGCCTATTAGCAAAATATCTGGTTTTCTATGTAGTTTGATAAGAATGATAATAGTTACATTTTTCAAGTGTTTTAATCTCTGCGGTTTGCAGCAGAATGAAACACATGCCAAGAATCTGAATAGCGCCAAAGTTAGGTAGCTGCTTTTCATAAAGTTCCAGCACAGCATCTCCATTGACTTTAGCTGGATCGCTTCACAGCCAGCCAGCCAGAAAAGCTGTGGGAATCCTAGTGCGGCTCTGGCCAATTTAGTATTATTAGTACTATTATTTTGTTCAATATTTGTTTTGTTGCTTTGTTCGTTTACAGAGCTTGTTGATAGGTTTCATTATAAAAAAACCCGATTTCTTCATACAGTATAGCTGCAACTTTTTGCTAGGATTGATCCTGGAAACTGCAGACCAATCAGGCTGACATCAATACTTGGGAAAATCCTGGAAAAATTAATCAAACAGCAGATTTGTGAGCACCTATAAATGAACAAGGCAATCACTAGAAATCAGCATAGATTTGTTACAAAACAGATTGTGCCAGACAAACCTTATTGTCTTCTTTGATAAAGTGACTAAACCAGGGAAATTCTGTATATATAGTTTACTTATATACAGAATTTTGCTTGGTGGCATAATGGTTGGAATGCAGTACTGCAGGCTACTTCTGCTGACTGGTGGCTGCCTGCAGTTTGGCAGTACGATTCTCGCTGGCTCAAGGTTGACTCAGCCTTTCATCCTTCTGAGGTTGGTAAAATGAGAACCCAGATTGTTGGGGGCTATTGTTGTGGCCCGTCAGCGGCCTGTGCAGCTAGTAACTGTGATTCCGACAGTGAGGAGGCTGGTGTGGTGCTGCACTAGCAGCCTGTGTAGCTGGAACTTGAGTCGGACAATGAGGAGGCTGGAGAAGATGTGGTGCCAGAGACGGGGATTCAGCCAGGGCCTTCAGAACCTCCAGAAGCTTCCATGGGTGAAGAGGAAGAAGAGGAGGAGCCTCTTCTTGATGCACGGGCGTGCAGAGCTGCCAAAAGGCAGGAGTGGCTCCTCAGGAGGAAGTCTCCTCGAGAGTAAGGCTTGGGGCTAATTGGCCACTCCCTTAGCCTATTTAAGGACGGACAACGACTGCGGCAATTTGCAGGAAAGAACTTAGTTCACTCTCCTTCGTTCCTTGATGTTAGTTCTTTTATCACTTTCCTGCAAATTGCTTCTGGGCTTTCTGCCAATCCTAGTAAGATTACGATTATTTATTCTTTGGATTCTTATAGGCTGTTAAGAAAGTTAATTAACAGCGTTTGTTTGAAAAAGACTGATTTAATTTAGTAAACTAAGGTTTGTACAGACTTTGTGTGTGCTGTGTTCTTTGGGGTCCGTAGCTGAGGCAGAACAGCAATATGCTGACTCTGTAAACTGCTTAGAGAGGGCCTGTAAAACACTGCGAAGTGGTATATAAGTTTAAGTCGGGTCGGCAACCTTAAACACTCAAAGAGCCATTTGGACTCGTTTCCCCACAGAAAAGAAAACACTGTGAGCCACAAAACCCCTTTGACATCTAAAATGAAGATAACACTGCATATATCACTTTTTACCTTTATGCTATGTATAAAAAAAAAAACTATAGAGTGTTGCATTTATGAAATCAATGACCTGCTACAGAGAAAACACATTTTTATTTCTTTGCATGCAACAAAAACATTTTGAACTCCGAAAAAAGATGGGCCGAAAAGCTCAATAAATCACGTGCCAGCGGGTGTTGCACATTGGTGGTTGTGACGCATATTTTGAGCGACAGGGAGCCACAGCAGAGGGATGAAAGAGCCACATGCAGCTCCAGAGCCGCAGGTTGCAGACCCCTGGTGTAAGTGCTATTGCTTTAGTGATAGGGACTTAAGTGAGGCATTTGACAAAGTAGATCACAACCTACTTCTTGGTAAGATAAAATAATGTGGGATAGACAGTACCACTACCAGATGAGTTTGCAAGTGGATGACCAACCACATTCAGCATGCAGTTCTCAATGGAATTAAATTTATGTGGAGGAAAGAATGCAGTGGGGTACCTCAAGGTTCTGTCTTGGGGCAGTGCTCTTCAATAACTACATAAATGAACTACATGAGGGGATAGAAAGGAAACTCACTAGATTTGTAGATGACACCAAGCTAGGGAGAATTACCAACACTTTGGAAGAGAGACTCAAGATTCAGAAGAATCTTTACAGATTTGAACATTGAGACCTGTCTAACAAGATGCAGTTCAGAAAAGTAAGGTTTACTTACTTTACTTAAGCAGGAAAACCAAATGCATAGGTGTACAAAAGATGACACCTGGCTCAACAGTAGAAACTGTGAAAGGGATCTAGGTGTCCTAGTGGACCACCGCTTAAGTATGAGCCAGCGTGTGCTGCAGGTGGCTAAAAAGCCAATGCAATTATCCCTTACTAAATTTATCCCTTACTAAAGTTAACATCAAGATCACAAGAAGTGATAGTACCATTCTAGTCCGCGCTACTGAGGCCACACTTGGAATACTAAACTCACGATATAAAATAGATATTGAGATTCTAGAATGAGAGCAGAGAAGAGTAACAAAGATGAGAAAGGGGTCTGGAGGTTAAACCATATGATGAACAGTTAAGGGAACTAGGTATGTCTAGCTAAGGAAGAAAAAGATTAGGGGTGACATGATAACAGTCTTCCAGGACTTGAGTAGCCATCATAGAAAAGAGGAGGTCCACTTATTCTCCAAAGCACCTGTGAGCAGGACAACTGGCAATAGGTGGAAATTTGTTAAAGAGAGATCCAACATGGAATTAAGGAGAAATTTTCTGACAGTCAGAACAGTTAATCAGGGAAACTGCTTGCTCCTGGAGTTGTAGGTGCTGGAGGTTTTCACAAAAAAATTGGACAGCCGTATGTCTGGGATGGGATAAGGTTTCTCTCTTTGGGCTTGGAGGTTGAACTAAAAGACCTTCAAGGTTTCCTACAGCCCTATGATTCCATGATTGCAAAGAACTGTCTGGTCTTGCAAACAACAACAACAACAACAACAACAACAACAACAAACCCCAACCCCCCCCCCAAAATCCCCCCAAAACCCAACCTCACAAATTCTCAGGAGCCTGATTAGTTAATAACACCTGGTCCTTTTACCCTGCAATTTGAGTATCTTGAAGAGGAGCTCAATCACTGAGAGGAAGGCCTGAAACCATGTGGGCTGAAATGATTCTTAGCCATTCATAAAAACAGGCTGTGGGCTGGTGCAAATATTTTAGTAAGGGATAACTTTATTTGACTTGCTAGGCTTGGTGTAAGAGTGTGGCTCCACCATCAAAACCACAGCTTTCATGTTTAGCAAGAAGCTTCTTTTGCATGGAGAATGCCATGCTTTTCTCCAGGAAGTTTATCCATACCTTTTTGCCACAACAGGCATGTTCATGTTGGAGATGCCATAAGATTCAGTGCTTCGGGTATGTATGGAACCAAACAGTTATTGCTGTGGCTGCCAAGGTTAAATATCTGCCTTCTCCAATTTTCTGCCCACCAGATGTCTGGGATTACGATTTCCAGAAAGTCTTACTTTTAGTTCTTATGGCAGTTTTCCAATCTTTTTATTGTAAGTGGCTCTGATCAGCATTCATGTCCTTCCTCCTAATGAGGGCATCCACAAGATTATTACACTTCTAAAGTAGCACCTACCAACCCATGTCTGTTACATTCATAGAGTGAAAAAAAAAAAAGGAAAGGCATTCCCAGAGTTTTGTCTTTTTTTTTGAAATATGAGTTTTTGTACATTTTATTAGTTCATTTGTTGCACAGCATTTGCTTTTATTGTTAATATTGATTCAAGATTAGAGCTGTAATCAAAACATCTAGAGGGCAGAACATCCTAATTGGAGAAGGCTGTTGGAGGGAAAAATAAAGAATAATTAAACAACGATGAAATGTGAAGCAGAAATATAATTTGGAAACAAAGAGTTATGAGACATGTTTATTTTTAAAAGTTTTTTTTAAGGCTAAGGGATGTCCTGGTCCATTAAGTTTCCTAACGCTGCATTTCAAAAAGTAAACAATTTGATTTCCTAAATAATGTTAGACTTAATATGATTATCAACTATGCATTTCATTGCTTTTCTCTTCTAATCAGATCAATTATTACAATAAAGTGAGAATATTTGGAAGAACATTGATGAGGAAGAATATATTCAAGTTTGAGGACGGCCACATGTAATCGTCGGTCTCAGATTGTATGCCTCTGATTTAAACTACTGGGTGAGGTTTATATGGATATATGAATGTAAAACTATGAGACCTCATTCCTAAGCATATGTAGAATGAGTAAGCTCCATGTAATTAGTGGGACTTATTTCTGAGTTGATTTTAGCATGCATAGGACTGTAGCCATCATTGAAAAGTTTGCATTCCACATACTGGGTTCACCCATTGCAGTAAGGCATAACATGACTTGCTTTGCTTTGGCTTGGCTTGGCTTGTTCTGTGAGCCCAGCTACTGTGAGTCACGAAGTAGGCTATATGGCTTAGCACAGGAGTCTGCAACCCGCAGCTCTGGAGCCACATGTGGCTCTTTCATCCCTCTGCTGCGGCTCCCTGTCATTCGAAATATGCGTCACAACCACCAATGTGCGACACCCGCTGGCACGTGATTTATGGAGCTTTTCGGCCCATCTTTTTTTTCCGGATTTCAAAATGTTTTTGTTGCATGCAAAGAAATAAAAATGTGTTTTCTCTGTAGCAGGTCATTGATTTCATAAATGCAACACACTATAGTTTTTTTTTTTTATACATAGCATAAAGGTAAAAAGTGATATATGCAGTGTTATCTTCATTTTAGATGTCAAAAGGGTTTTGTGGCTCCCGGTGTTTTCTTTTCTGTGGGGAAACGGGTCGAAATGGCTCTTTGAGTGTTTAAGGTTGCCGACCCCTGCACAAGGTGTAAAAAGGGTCTTGGCTAAGCGAACAAACCATATTATGCAGTGTCCAAACCTAGCTATAGAGATTCACTTCCACAAATCAAGAATTTATAGAGTGCTGGTGTTTCAGATTGGCTACCACCCCTGCCCCCTTGCCAACTACCTTGAGTAGTAATCTTTTAAATTTTTGATAATTGGGAAATCTTTCAGTCTCTCACATCTCTGCCTTGAATTCAGTAATGGCTTTAGGCAAACATAGCTCTTCCCATCCCTCTTCTTCCTAATCGATACTATTACTCTATTTTACAATATTGCAATAAATATTGATGACGGACAGAAATATTCTAAAAAGAGGAATTTACAATATATCATTATTTCAAACGTTTGCTTTTGCTAAAATGCAACCATTTTAAAATACAGTGCTTAATTCTGGGCACTACACTTTAAAAAGAGATAAATACAGGCAATTCTTAAGACTATTTGTTTAGCATACTTGGCTTAGGATACACTACATAACTTAATTTTCTAGTCTCAATTGTGGTAGTAAATTGAAGACTTCATGTAGATTATATTTAGTGAAGCACAAGAAAGATAGTTAAGGATATCTTATAAAATGTCTTATGAAAAACAAACTTTCTTTAATCTGCAAAATAGAACATTATAAAAGGGGACATGCTAGCTAGCTTCTCTAAACACTTGAAGTGCTATTAATTTATGGAAGGTGATGGCAAAAATGTCTTCTGTGTTGCCCTGAAAGACAGGGTAAGATGTAAAAAGTTTGTTACAAAACTAGAAATTCTGGCTGAAGAATCAGAACATGTTTGATGGGAGAGCAGTTAGCTATATATTCACAATTAGAGGAGAGGTTGGGAATCTGATGTCTTTAAAATGTTTTGGAGTCCTACTTTCAGTAGTTCCAACCATTACGGCAAATGGCAATAGATTATGGGGATTGTAGTCACACAATCCATTGTCATTAATTGAAGTGAAGAAGACTGCAATTCAGGTTGCTCATTTCTTGATTATAAAGTTGGTGGATTCTTCTTTCCTTGAAATAGCCGTAATAAACTAAGACAACTGTCTTTTAGGAATGTATTAGCTCTTGGTTTTCTAGAAGTCTGTGATTCTATGAATCATAAATATTTGGATGCAGAGTCTGAGCGAGTAGGGCTGAATCAAAATAAAAGGCAGGATCTGGTGAACTGTTTTCATATAAATGTTGTTGTTGTTCTTGACAACCATGTCAACAGCATACAAAGGGCCTTCTAGAGATTCCTGAATAAAAATGAGCAAGGCCATGCCTCCATGGAATTTATCCTGTAAAACATTTCTACAGGAAAAAAAAGAAGGGAAGGGAAGGGAGAGACAAGATAGTAAGGTGGGAAGGATGAGTCACATACTAGCTATGTATGCCCGGACATCTCTGTTTGCTTGAGGTTTTTTTTGCAAAAATGATATTGGAAAACTTAAATGAGTGTCTAAGGGATGCCTCATCCAGGCTCTTGAGCACCCCCATCAAAACATATTTGGATTCTACTCCCCCCCTCTTTGCTTCTCAAGAGTGAAGGCAAAACCAGACCCTGCAAATCACTGCCAGAAAGGGCTTTATTGACAGTAGAAAAATGGTCTACTCAGATGGATGGAAAACATCTAGTTGCATGGAACGAAAGAGAAAAAGTTAACAGGAAGAGAGGAGCTGGCAGTCCCTGACTGAATTTATGCTAAGCCATTATTTGCCCCACATGGTTTATTAAATGAACCACAGTAGACTGGGTTTATGCAATGTTTTATTTACAAGCCACAGATAAGGTGGATTTTCCCCAACATATTTAGCTAAAGCCAATCAAAAAGACTTAGGGCTAGCATCAGAGGTGGGTTGCCCCCGGTTCGGACCGGTTCACAAGAAGGCCCCGCCCACCACCCCAGATGTTGTCATTAGCGATCTGTACATGTGCAGAAGCAAGACGCATGTGCAGAAGCAAGGCGCGCTCGCTTCGCTCGCATACATGTATGATCCCATTGCGAACTGGTAGTAAAAGTAAGTAGAACCCACCCCTGGCTAGCACGTTGTGTGAACTTTGCCTGTATGTTTTTTTTTTTTTTTAATTTGATTTATATGCCGCCCTTCTCCGGAGACTCAGGGCGGCTTACAGTGCGTTAAGCAATAGCCTTCATACTTTTGTATATTTATACAAAGTCAGCTTATTGCCCCCACAAACTGGGTCCTCATTTCACCTACCTTAGAAAGGATGGAAGGCTGAGTCAACCTTGAGCCTTGGAGAGATTCGAACCAGCAGTAAATTGTAGGCAGCTGTGTTAATAACAGGGTGCTTTAAACCACTGTAGTACCAAGGCTCTGTATGTAAAATGTATTGTAAAATACATGTAAAATGTATTCTCTCTCTTTTTACTTTATATGACTTAGCAGCTGGAATGCAGTTGGCTTTCGGCTTGTGCACTTCTCAATTTTACACTGCCATTCCCTGATTCAAAACTGTATATTCAAGTAAGAGCTGAATACATTAATGTATACATTAGAAGAAGCCATGTTCACATTGGCACGTGTCATGGAAAATTGCATACCAAAATACATAGGGTTTTTCTGGTGGGGTTTTTAAAAATCTCAGAGTAATGAAGATATAGGTTTGACAAACATATAACCCTACCAAAAATAGGTAAATTCTTTATAACAAAACTGTAAAGAGTGCTTTATATCATGGTTAAAATGTTCATTTATTCTAGATGCAAGGTGGCCCATATTCTCAGCCCTGGGGGCAACATGAGGTATTAAATAGTGGGTTGGAAACTGCACAAGTGAACATGTGTACACTTGCATATACCAATAGCAATAGCAGTTAGACTTATATACCGCTTTACAGTCCTCTCTAAGTGGTTTACAGAATCAGCCTATTGCCCCCAACAATCTGGATCTTCATTTTACCTATTTTTCCAAGATGGGAGGCTGAGTCAACCTTGAGCCGGTCAACTACTGGCAGAGTTAGCCTGCAATACTGCATTCTAACCACTGTACCACCATGCCTCTTAATCTCACTCCACAACATAGGATAAAATCTCTCCTGCCTTATTTCTTCCCAGCACTCTTGATGCAACTGCCATTACAGGAAAGGAAGTGTCAAACTCTCCTCCCACGGATACCCCATTTCTGGGCTTCTGCTAAATGTGCTCAGCTGCAGTCATTTACAGTGATTTTTCTTCTTCAAGACCCATCCGTATTCCAAAATGCTGTAAGGACCCATGATCTGATGCAGCTCAGCAATGCCTCTGAATAGGAAAGGGAGAAGAGAAAGAAAAAGTATACATTCAGGCTGTAAAATTATTCTTTTACGATTTGCATATCATGGATTTTGAACCTGTAGCATTCTATTTAACAAAGCAAGTGTTGCTGTTTTACTATTACAGCGCTCAGTGTAAAAGGTACAATATTAGAGACCACAGTACTGTAAATCTTTATTCAGTTGAAGGGACAATCTTTCTGTTACAATTGCTGGAACTAGCTTGCATAACTGGACTGTGCATTCTGAGGAAGTTAAAGGTAATAAAATATATATTTTGGAGGTGGAGCAAAACAAAATGGAGGTCATTTTCACAAGTGAGCAGGGGAATCAGCAGAGGATGATGTCCTGCAGAAATATCCCCTGGGGAGTGAATGATCATTTGAAGCCATCCCTTTAACAAGGAATACAATTGAGGGAGTGTATGAAGATCAGCCTGTCATACCAACTAGCATTGTGAACTGAGTAAGTTTCACTCAAATGTGCTTATCCCAGGCTAAACATTTGCTGATCTGAGGTGTATTAAGCCATGATTTGTTCTAATCATGGTTTGTTGAATAAGTCACAATAGGCTCTATTCAGACAATACATGAGCCCAAACCAAATACGGGTAGTCCTCGACTTACAACAGTTCATTTAGTGACCTTTCAAAGTTACTTACAACCATTGCAGCATCCCCATGGTCACATGATTAAGATTTAGACACTTGGCAACTGTGTTTGTGATGGTTGCAGTGTCTTGGGTGTGTGTGTGTGTGTTGTGATGCCCTTTTGCAACCTTCTGACAAGCAAAATCAATGGGGATGCCAGATTCACTTAACAGCCATGTTACTAACTTAAGAACTGCAGTGATCCACTTAACAGCATGGCAAGAAAAGTTGTAAAATGGGGTAAAATTCACTTAACAAATATCTCAACAACAGAAATTTTGGGCTCAATTTGTGATCACTAAGTTGAGGACTACCTGTAAACATCACAGCGGCTTAAATGTTGGAATATAGCAATCTATGTTATCTCAAGACTGAAGAAAAAACAACAAGGGCCTGATGGCTCAGCAGACTGATAGCATTGTGATTAACACCAGCTGTCTGCAATTACTGTAAGTTCGAATCTCACCAGGCTCAAGGTTGACTCAGCCTTCCAACCTTTCTAAGGTAGGCAAATTGAGGACCCAGTTTGTGGGGCAATAAGCTGACTTTGTATAAATATACAAAAGTATGAAGGCTATTGCTTAACGCATTGTAAGCCGCCCTGAGTCTCTGGAGAAGGGCGGCATATAAATCAAATTAAAAAAAAAACAAAAACAACTACAGATACTTGAGAGGTTTTCCAGTGAAAACAGTGTTAATTTAAAATGTTACATTTGACTATTGTGAGATTCAAAGTTAATCTTTCTGCTGTGAAAAGATGTCGACCCAGATTATGGTCAAGCTGTGGCAAAAATCAGCCAGGGTTTAGTTCTACTGAATTATTTGAAAATTCAACGCTGAGATTAATTATGCTAATAGTGGGCTAATTATGATTAATTTGTGTTCCTTCCTCCCTTCAAAGAAAGCAAGGCTGATATTGATTTCTTTGCTTAATCGCCCCTATCTGTTCAGAAATGATGACCTGTCCCACGTCTTTCCACCTCCTCACCCCCCCACAATTACCTTCGCCTAACTGGCGCACCATTAAGTCCTCTAATCATTTTGGTTGTTGTTAGTATTTATAGACCTGAAAGTTTATGATTTGTCAGCACAGCTGCCAAAAAGGCTTTGTTTATTTCCGTATCAGGCCACACAAGGAGCTACCTTCTTATAGCCTCACGCTTAGGATACTCTTCTGCCATTACAGGCATGTCAGCACTTACAGGTTCAAAGCTGACCTATGTAGTTTTTTTTTTAAAAAAATATAGTTATTAATAAAAATCATCTTCGTAGGTTTGGGAGTGGAATAAATTGGGCTTGAGGGGAAGAACTGCAGAACTTTTCTTTTTCAAATTATTTTTATTCCTTTAGAAAAAATATGCTTTCTTCTTAATGTTGTTCTTAAAGGTACTTTCAAATACCTTTAGGAGGCATTAGATTTATAGAAAAAAAAATTAGAGCGCGTTGTTAAATTATTTGCTGTCACTGAGCTTAAAATAAGAATGAGAATGTAGGTATTGATCATCTATGGCGGAGTTCACACCTAAATACTTAGCCTTGATCATTTATTTATTATTTTGGCCTACCCTTGTTGATCACAAATCCACCTATTATGGTTTAGCACAGAGGGAGATAAAAGCCCTTTGATTTTTGTTTATGGAAATATCACTTCCAGAAGTGTTACTATACTTTTTGTATAGTTCCTATCCAGGGTAAAATGTTCCCGGTTCGAACCGGATCGCCCGATCCAGTAGCGATGGAGGCGGGTAATTCGGAGAACCGGTAGCATTTTTTCTATAATCTCTTCGGCCGAAAAAATGCTTTTAAAAGTAAAAAAAAAAAGCCTCTGATGATCGTGTGGCTAGGCTGGGATCGTCAGAGGCTTTTAAAAGCATTTTTTCTACACCTCTGAAGAGGTTGTAGAAAAAATGCTTTTAAAAGCCTCTGACGATCCCAGCTGAGTTGCCTGATTGGCAGAAAAGGTTTTTTTCTTTTAAATGCCTCTGATGATCCAAGCTGAGTTGCCTGATCGGCAGAGGCTTTTAAAAGAAAAAAAGCCTCTGCTGATCAGGCAACTCAGCTGGGATCGTCAGAGCCTTTTGAAAGCATTTTTTTACAACCTCTTCGCCAAAGAGGTTGTAGAAAAAATGGTTTTAAAAGTAAAAAAAAAAAAATTGGCCACGCCAACCCAGTCACATTACCTCCCCCCCACCAAGCCACACCCACAGAACCGGCAGTAACAAATTTTAGATTTCACCACTGTTCCTACCTCATGTTTGACAATCATATTTGTGAATTCTGGAGATTTCTCAGGACTGTTAAAGGAGGATTTGAGAACTCCATGTGACTTAGAATGATGTGTGAACCTGGCATGTATAGTATGTACAACAAATCATGGTTGAAAGTCCCGGGTTAGCATTTCTGGCGCACAATACTCACCTCATTCCCTGGGTTGTCCAGAGTCTCAGAGCCCCTGTCTTATGCTGATGCTGTGCAACGCCAGGTCCATGGTCAACAAAGCCCCCCTCATCTGTGAGCTGATTCAGGAGGGGGGAACGGACCTGGCGGGTATTACAGAGACCTGGTTTGGCCAGGAGGGAGGGGTCCCCCTCGTTGAGATGTGCCCACCGGGTTTCCGCGCATTTCATCAGCCAAGGGCCCAGGGTAGGGGTGGGGGAATGGTGGTTATTGTAAAAGAAGGCCTCGATCCTAGGGAGGCCACTATACCACAGATAGCTGGATGTGAGTCTCTCCTTGTGAAGTGGGGCCATGGGATGCAGGTGGGCTTGCTGATTGCATACGTGGCTCCCTGCTGCATGGCAGCGGCCCTGCCCGAGCTTCTCAGCGTTATAGCCGGGGTGGCGGTTGATACCCCCAGGCTTTTGGTCATGGGGGATTTCAACCTGCCGTCCATCGGTGAAACGTCTGAGGTGGCTCGGGAGTTCATGGCTTCCATGACAGCCATGGACCTAACCCAGTTAATTCATGGCCCTACTCACACAGGAGGACACACTCTGGACTTGGTTTTTGTCTCTGGTCAGTGGTTGAATGGCCTAGATACAGGGGATATAGTCATCGAACCCTTGTCATGGTCAGACCATTCTCTCCTTAGACTTGACTTCCTGACTGCTACACCCCACCGCAGGGAGGCGGAACCGACTAGGTGGTTCCGCCCCAGGCGCCTGATGGATCCTGATAGGTTCCAAATGGAGCTTGGGCCATTCCCTGAGACTCTGGCCCACGACTCGACGGAAGACCTGGTGGCCGCCTGGGATAGGGTGGCCGCTGGTGCTTTAGATCGAGTCGTGCCTTTGCGGCCTCTGACCCGGTGCCGAATTGGCCCAGCTCCTTGGTTCTCCGAGGAGCTGAGGGAGATGAAGCACCGGAAAAGATGCCTAGAGAGTAGTTGGAGGGCTAGTCATTCCGGATCTGACTGAGCACTAGTGAGGTCTTATATCAAGACCTACTTAGTGGCGATGAAAGCAGCAAAGTGTAATTACTTTTCTGCTCTTATCGCATCGGCAGATAATCGCCCAGCTGCCCCGTTTAGGGTGACCCGCTCCCTTCTTCACCTGGGAGCGTGGGAAGACCCTTTGCAAGGGCGTGCTGAGGATTTTGTGCATTATCTGCACGATAAAATAGCTCAAATTCGGGATGGCCTGGACTCTGACTGGGTGGGTTCAGGCGAGGTGTCCGAGGCGGGTCTTGAGAATGTTATCTGGGAGGAGTTTGATCCTGTGACTCCTGAGGACGTGGACAGGATGCTGGGGAGGTTGAATGCAACCACATGTTTATTGGACTCGTGTACCTCCTGGCTGGTGCTGGCTACCGGGAGGTTACACGAGGCTGGCTCCAGAGGATTATAAACACTTCTTTGAATGAGGGTTTCTTACCTCCCACCTTGAAAGAGGCGGTGGTGAGGCCCCTCCTCAAGAAGCCCTCTCTGGATCTGGCTGTTTTGGCAAATTACCGTCCTGTCTCCAACCTTCACTTTGTGGCAAAGGTTGTTGAGAGTGTGGTTGCGCGACAGGTCCCGCAGTACCTGGATGAAACTGTCTATCTGGATCCGTTCCAGTCCGGCTTCAGGCCTGGGTACAGCAAGGAAACGGCATTGGTCACTTTGGTTGATGATCTCTAGAGGGCTAGGGACAGGGGATGTTCCTCTTTTCTGGTCCTATTAGATCTCTCAGCGGCTTTTGATACCATCGATCATGGTATCATGCTGCGCCGGTGGAGGGGTTGGGAGTGGGAGGCACTGTGCTACGGTGGTTCTCCTCCTATCTCTCCAACCGGTCGCAGTCCGTGTTGGCTGGCGGGCAGAGGTCGACCTCGAGGCACCTTGTTTGTGGGGTGCCGCAAGGGTCGGTCCTCTCGCCTCTCCTGTTCAACATTTATGGGTGAGACCATCCGTGGATTTGGGGTGCGGTGCCATCTATACGCAGATGACACTCAGCTATACATCTCCACCCCAGACCACCCCAATGATGCCCTTGAAGTGATGTCCCGGTGCCTGGAGGCCGTGCAGGTCTGGATGGGGAGGAACAGGCTCCGACTCAACCCCTCCAAGACCGAGTGGCTGTGGCTGCCGGCGTCCCGATATAGCCAGCTGGTGCCATCGCTGGCTATTGGGGGCGAGTCATTGGCCCCCACGGAGAGGGCTCGTAACTTGGGTGTCCTCCTGGATGCACGGCTGTCTTTAGAAGAGCATAGGACAGCCGTGGCCAGGGGGACTTTTTATCAGGTTCGCCTGATACGCCAGTTGCGTCCCTTTCTGGATCGGGACTCCTTTTGCATGGTCACTCATGCCCTTGTCACCTCTCGCCTGGACTACTGCAATGCTCTCTACATGGGGCTCCCCTTGAGGAGTACCCGGAGGCTCCAGCTGGTCCAGAATGCAGCTGTGCGGGTAATTATGGGGGCGACATGGCGCTCCCATGTAACACCTCTCCTGCGCGAGCTGCACTGGCTTCCGGTGGTCTTCTGGGTACGCTTCAAGGTATTGGTTCTCATCTTTATAGCGCTCCATGGCTTAGGGCCCGGTATTTACGAGACTACCACCTCCCACAGGCCAATGCGCTCCCACAGAGAGGGTCTCCTCAGGGTGCCGTCGGTCAAGCAATGTTGAGTGACGACCCCCAGGCAGAGAGCCTTCTCTGTGGGGGCACCCACCCTCTGGAACGAGCTACCCCCAGGAATACGACTGATCCCGGACCTCCGTACTTTCCGCCGAGCTTTGAAGACTTTCTTATTTCAGCAAGCCGGGCTGGCTTAAAATTTTAATGTGTTTTTTTATGGGTAAAAGGTTTTAAAATTTGGGGAAGCCAAACTGATTTAATTCTGTTTTAACTTATTTTAATTTTTATATTGTATGTATTTTAATCTTGGCTGTTCACCGCCCTGAGTCCTTCGGGAGAAGGGTGGTATACAAATTTAATTAATTAATTAATTAATTAATTAATAATAATAATAATAATAATAATAATAATAATAATAATAATAATAATAAGTCTTAACTAAACCAATACAGCTATTATTAGTCTTCAAGCCTCTCTGAAAGATCCAAATCGCAATAATTCTGGCAGAAGTTGCACAAATTTTTCTCTTGATCTTTTTTCGGATAGAAATAGCGTTTGATATGATATGTAGGAAATTCAAGCTTCCACGATTTCTTTCTTCTGCTACTGTAAAGAGATCAGAAATGTGCCCTTTCATTTTCAACTAACTATGGCTTGTTATAATGTCTGGACCAAGGGGTAGCATTAATTTTGGCTTATTGGAATAGGCTAGAACACGGGTATCAAACTCGATCAGGTCACGTGATGTAACATGATGTATGGTGACATTTTTTTGCCTTTGTGGAGCAGGGGAGGGCGTGGCCTGCACCTAACACATCCGGCCCACGGGCTGCCAGTTTGACAGGCCTGGGCTAGAATCTTTTACCATACCTCGCATTTGGCTTGTTACAATCAATTTTGATTAATCTTGATTGCAGTTTGTTCTAAACCAGACTTGAATTAGCATAGCATTAGCATATTAATTAAAGAAAGGGATCTTTGTTGCCTCTTACTATTCACAGGTTTAACTAATTTTGACTTAGCATTGTTGGTAATTTGTAAACCATAGTTTAAGGCAGAGTGCATAGTCCAAAGGGCACAGTGAAACATGTAAACACAACAGTAATGACTTATTCAATAATCTATGATCCAAACAATTCATGACTTAGCACAAGATGTTAACCTAGCCATTGAGTATCACTTGAAATGGAAGCAACCAATTATTTCAGTCTCTAATTTGTAATTGAACTGATGAAGAATCCTAGAGTTGGAATAGTCATATAGGCTATTATAGTCAACACCCTACTCAGTATTAGAATCAAAATTAAGACAACATAGACAAATAGTTGTGGAGCAAGAAAGGGGAATTCATCACCTCCTAACATTCCTAACATTCAATAGTAATGGGCTTTCCTGGATATTAGGATTACTATTCTCTGTCCTGCATTCTGAGATGATAGAGAACAGGTCTGGATCCTCAGATGCTATCACATTCCCATTCAGCCAGCCTTTTTTCAAGCTAAACATACCCAGTTCTTTTTTTTTTTTTGGAACTACTTCCAAGCTTACGGTCAACCTAGTTATCCTTCTCAACATATTTTCCAGATTCTCTGAATTGGACAGCTTGAAGTTTGTGCCCAACATTATAAACCATAGCAAATATTTTTATAATTGGGAACGACTTGATAGGTTGCTAAAAATGCCAAAATACAGCCTAAACATCTGGCTGATTATGCAATGAATCATAATAATAATAATGAAGACCAACACCAGCTAAAGAACTGGCAGCTGTGATTTCACAGTTGTGAATAGAGAATAATTGCATCCAGAATTCATCCAAAGAGGGAGAATATTGCTAAAGACAAAATTGAAAGGTAGAAACACCATCAAGGCCATACCTGTGATATGAAGGTACACTGTTGGACTTATTAACTAAACTGAAACAGTTCAAGTTCAAGCTGAACTGGACAGTTTGGACTGAAAAACAAGAAAAAGAGTATTCACTATGCATTACATCCCCCATTACATAGTGATAATGATAGATTATATCTGCCTCTCAGAAACGGAGGCAGAAGTTTACTTCAGGTCAAATAAACTGTCAAAGAAGAAAAGCGTGCATTGGCTAATTATGTAAAGGACAGCCAAGAACAAGCATTGATGCAAATTAAAAATTGGAACTTACCAAATCTAGAGGAAACAAAAATTGAATATCAGAATAATGTAATAAAACCCAAATAGAATGTAGCAAGGAAAAGCATTACATGGTCAATTTCTACAAAAGATTGAAGGGAAAGTGGATAAAGATAAAACCTGGCAATGGCTGGAATATTAAAAAAAGAAATTGAAGAGTTGATTTTGGCAGTGAGCTGTTCGAATTAATGCAATCAAGGCCAGAAGTGAAAAATCATCAAATGATTCAAAGTACAGATTGTGCAAAGAAGCAGAAAAACAGTAAATCATGCAAGAAGACCGCACAAACTGATCATAAACAACACAGTTGCTAAAAATATTCACTGATCATGTACCAGTAATTAAAAATTGATGGGAACATATAGTTGAAAATATAGTAAAAAAATGAGCAGGTTAATTGGATTTCTGAATACAGACTGATAAAATCTTGAGTCATAATGTATCAGATATAACTGTTGCTGAAAAGAAAAAAAGTGGATAATTGTTGTTAGGGGATAGTATAATAGAATACGAAGAATTGGAAAAAACACAAAATATTAAGATCTGAAAATCAAAAGTTAAAGATTATGGCATAAACCTGCCTAGATGGTCCCAGTGATTATCAGCACTCTGGGTGCCATATCAAAATAGGCAGCCCTTAGAAAATCTGTGCATTGACAAAACTTCCATTTTTCAATTGCAAAAGATAACACTGCTTGGATCTATACCAGGGGTGAAATGCTCCTGGTTCGGACCGGATCGCCTGATCCGGTAGCGATGGCTGCGGGTGGTTTGGAGAAAAAATGCTTTTAAAAGTAAAAAAACCCAAAAAAGCCTCTGCTGATCGTGCGGCACAGCTGGGATCGTCAGAGGCTTTTAAAAGCATTTTTTCTACAACTTCTTCTGCTGAAGAGGTTGTAGAAAAAATGTTTTTGAAAGAAAAAAAAAAGCCTTTGACGATCAGGCAACTCAGCTGGGATCATCAGAGGGTTTTAAAAGCATTTTTTTTGCAACTTCTTCGGCTGAAGAGGTTGTAGAAAAAATGGTTTTAAAAGTAAAAAAAAAAAAAAAGTTGGCCACGCCCACTCAGTCACATTACCCCCACCACCACCAAGCCACACTCACAAAACCAGTAGTAACAAATTTTACATTTCACCACTGATCTATACATATACTATGCTGATACATTTCAGCCTCCTGGGTTCTTGGGAAGAATTTAATGCGTATGAAGGCCAGCATCAACTAAAGAACTAGGAGCTGTGACTTCACATGGTTGGTAACAGATACTATTACTACTACTACTATTACTACTAATAATAATAACAACAACATCATCAACAACAAAAATTCTGGATTATAGCTATAAAAATACCTGGAGACAGCAGAGTACCATGTTTTCCCGAAAATAAGACCCTGTCTTATATTTTTTGAACCCTGAAATAAGCGCTTGGCCTTATTGCCAGGTGCTCAAAAGCCCGGTTAGGCTTATTATCAGGGGATGTCTTATTTTGGGGGAAACAGGTGAAAGAACTGGAGAAAAACCACAAAATGCAAAGTAGAATGTAAATATAACATATCTTTTCTTTTATGTATACTGAGAACATATGCACCATGACAAATTCCTTGTGTGTCCAATCACAGTTGGCCAATAAAAAGTTATCTCTCTCAGTCTCTATAAGTAGTACGACTTATATATGACTATTGGCCAAGTCTGTGGCAAAATAGTGATAGGTTCTTTGGATACAGCCTCAAAACATCTGGAGCACCACTTGAACACCATCAGCATCAAAAAAAAATCAGTCAATTGCACAAGGCAGTTTTACTTGGAACAGCTTACACCCTGTGACGATACCTTTAACACCATCAAACAACATCTGCCTACCCAAGGTTTCTTGAGAAGGACTTAGTAGGTAGACAAAAATGCCAAATTCAGTCTCAACGTCTTTCTGACTGTGCAACCAGTCAAAGTAATATATTACTATATTTTATGAATGTGGATAAAATTGGAAAAAGTTTAGGCCAAACTTTCTCAACCTGATGCCATGTTGGGAAATATAATAATTGAAGTCTAAGCATACAGAAGGTAGTAGGCTAGGAGAGGCTAAGGATGGGATGGACAGTGCTTAAAGGGTCAAAAGGCCACAATTTCTCCTGTTTAAGGAAGGCCCCAAGAGGCCTTCTAGTAATGAGATGAGATCATTGTAAGAGGCAGGCTTTCTTTGGCCTTTTAAATATTGTTTTCTGTGGTATATGGATGGGAATGGGAAGCTTGGAGAGACAAACAGTTCCTATCATTAATCCTTCCTAACATTAAGAGCCAATTCGGTATAGTGGTTAAGATACTGGCCTAGAAACCAGGAGACTGAGTTCTAGTCCTGCCTTGGGCATGAAAACCAGCTGGGTGACTTTGGGCCAATCACTCTCTCTCAGCCAGGGGTGAAATGCTCCCGGTTTGGACCGGCTCGGGCGAGTAGGTAGCGATGGCGGCGGGCAGTTCGGAGAACCGGTAACAAAAATGCCTGCCCCTGCCCCCCATGCCCAGCTGAGCCCCGCGATCATCAGAGCCTTTTTTTCCTTTTAAATGGTTCTGACCAGCCAAGCTCTGACATCCCAGCTGAGTTGTCTGCTAATCAGGCAACTCAGCTGGGATCGCCAGAGCCATGTAAAAGAAAAAAAGTTTCTTTTTTTTCTCCCCCCCACAGCCTCCAGCTTGCTTACCTTAGCTGCTGATCGCATGACGAGCAATCCATGCATCAGCAAGCAACTGAATCTCCCTGCCTGAAATCAAGCTCATTGGTGAGCAGCTCTTTCTGCCTGCCTGCCTTCCTGCCTAGACTTATGGACTTCAACTCCCAGCAAAGCTGGTTGAGGAATTCTGGGAGATGAAGTTCACAAGTCTTGCCAAGGTTGGAGACCCCTGTTCTATTGGGTAAGTTTTTTCCCCCTTTGGGAGCTTTAAAAAAAATAGTTAATTGGGTTTTTTTTTTAGTTGTTCTTTTTTTAGACCTAGCCATTTAAAGTTTAGGAAGTTTTAAATTTAGCTGCTTTATATAAAAATAAAAATAAATTAAAATAATATTTGTGCAGCTTTCTGAGATTTAGTGTGTTTCTGTAGTGTTTCACTCTAACTACACAAACACACAAAATCTCACTAAGCTGTATGTGGAATTTTGTGTGTGTAAAGTGTGAAAGTTGTTTTTTGTGGCTTTTTGTGGCTGTGTGAGGTTCCTGCTTGTTGCGGGGCCATTTTGAGTCTAGCACAGCTGCTTTTACATTGTGGGTGAGCCAGTTGTGTTGTGTTGTGTTTTGTAGGTTAAAAAAGGGCAAAGAAGTGACATTGACTTGGCCATGCCCACCCAGTCACCTTACCACCAAGCCACTCCCACTAATTAAGCCACGCCCACAGAACCGGTAGCAAAAATTTTTAGATTTCACCCCTGCTCTCAGCCCAACTCAATTCACAGGTCTCTCTTGGGTAAAAAGAGGAGGAAGGAGTATTATGATTGTTTGTCACCTTGAGTTATCTATCTATCTATCTATCTATCTATCTATCTATCTATCTATCTATCTATCTATCCATCCATCAGCGAAAACCACTCACGCATTAATCATGGAATCTCAAAAACTGTAAAGCTTACAAACTTGAAATTTGCCACGTATGTTCCTCCTGGCTTTTAGGTGCTCACTAAGAAAGGATTTTTCGAAATGATCACCAGAGCATTAGTATTTCCTACATTATTATAACACGCTCTGATGCTAATTAGTTAGACGTTCTACTCCCACTCCCAACTTGAAAATAACTCTGGAGAGTATGGGATAGCATAGGACAGGCTTCTGTGGGGCAAGCCTCATGGAGAGAAGGGGCTAGAACAGTGGTGGGTTGTCCCCGGTTCAGACCGGTTCTCAAGAACTGGTAGTAAAAGCAGTGGGAGGTTCTGCCCACTGACCCAGACGTCATCAAAGTTGATCTGCGCATGCACAGAAGCTTCGCATGCGCACAAGAGCGCGCACGGGCACGATGCGAACCGGTAGTAAAGGTAAGTAGAACTCACCCCTGGGCTAGAAAGCCTGAGGGAGAGAAGGGGACTGGATGGGAGACGTTTCTGTGGGGCAAGGCTGAGGGAGAGAAGGGGATAGGATAGGGGAGGATTCAAGCTGTAAGTATCGATTTATCAAGCCTGTCCTGTCCTGTCTGTTTGTCTGTCTCTCTCTCTCTCTCTCCCTATCTCTCTCTCTATATCTATCTATCAATCATACATATCGAAACAGCTTGAGTAGTTGCTGAGGTGCTATATTCATGTGACCCTGAATCCAAACACACCCACATTTTACTGGGCTGAACAATCTCCCACTTAATAAAATTGAAAGAAAGCAAAAGAACAACAACAACAAAAAAAGCTGTAATGAATTGTAAACTACTAAAATATGAGCTTTCTCGCCCTGTGTCATGAAACCAGATCCCCTCTTCCTTTCATGCTCCTGTTTTGCATTGCAAGAAGTTGTTCATGTATAAGCCCATGAAACCACATAAGATCCTGTACCGCATGAACGAAGTGAAATGCAGCAATGACTGTTAAGTCTCCACCAAGTTGTTCCCAAGTGGATTCTGCTGTATTACAGCACCCTAATATTGTACTGTAAGCCACATTTTGTGGGTCCCTTCTACCCAGGACAGGTGGTGATGCTAGCTCTCTTCAATGGGAAGGAGAACACAGGAGGAAGATAACTTACCTTCCTGAGTTATTTGAGTGGTTTGGGGGAATGTGGAAATGAATCAAAACACAAAAGAGGCAGGAAGAGCCATTAGTTTTAGAGCATCTGACCATTTTTCCAAGTGAACCAACAAAAGGGGTTCTTGTGACATAGTCTCAGCAGTTGGCATTAGTTTGCCCAGAGGGTGCAAAACTAGAGAACCCCAGGTAATCAGGGATGCTAGCAGCAGGGTTGAGGTATTAGTAAGGTGATGTGCAGCCGTGCAATAGCATCTGGTGAGAAAGAACTACTTGAAGACACATAGGGACGCGCTATTAGCTATTAGGTATCAAGAACTTGCAAAACTGAACTCTGACCTTGAAAAGAAAATTGAGGTAAGTCTAAAACTATGTGCTGATTTCCCCAGTTAACATGCTTGTGGTGAAGAGGCGGGGTTACGTTCGGTACAGAAATCAATCATAAGTTACTCTTTCAGATTCTTTTTCCCCACTGAGAAATCCTCTAGGATTTCCTTACATAAAGAAACAAAAAGCAGAAAGTATCAATCTTAGAGATCATTGGCTCCATCAGGCTCATGCAAGTAGTGATGTCATGAATTGCCTCTCCATAACTTCCAACAACTTGTAGGACTGATGGGGGATGGCAGAAAAAAGACCGTAAAAGAGGCTGTGGAGCATTACATATTTTGTCTAAAGGAAACACAAGGAAAAGAATCTAAACACGAGCCTCCTAAGTTAAAAAGGTATCACTGTGCCAATGTACTGTTTTCTCCAAATGCAATAATTGATGTGGGGCTGTCCATAGTTATACAATAGTGTATATCTGGTGTACTGTCTCTCCATCAACCCAAAACAGTCTAATTGTGGGAGGAGCTGATGATGCATGGCTCATGTGCTTGGTTTGATTTATAATTAGAGGCACATGGCACTGTGAGAGAAGTGGGAGGTTGAAGTTTGCTTTAAAAGAAAGAAAGAAAACAAATAATGCACGGACATTTGCACAGTTACACAAGAATGATGCTCTTGAAATAAAGATGGCATGTAGCAACAGAATTTACATATTAAAACACAGATTATAAGGAAAAAATAATGGGGAGTTTTCTGCTTGGAATGCCTTCTTCCCACTCGCTGCTTTAAGTAAGGGGGAAAATAGAATAACAAATTTTTCAGCTTTAATACAATTTTCAGTATTAACAGCTCTGGACTGGACCACACAAATTCAGTAGTGCATGGAAACCACAGTCCACTGGGGGAACAAAATATGAAAAGTGTCTGGGAATAAATGGTGTACTGAGGGAAAGATAATGTCAGGAAATGCTGTGTGTGATGCCGCGAACCAGATGCTGCAGACCACGATAAAACCCTAATGTACATTAGCACTCAGGGTTAATATCTTTTGCTGATACCAGTTGTTTTACTAACTACGGTTTTGCTGTTCCAATTGCTACTTTCTGAACACATTCAGTACAGTTTTGTGATTGTTACTTATCATTTCTTTTACAAGGCAGCTCCTATTTGTGACAACTTAAAGAGTTTGTATGTGGAGAAGAACATCTTCTGAGTCTTATGGTGTCAGGATCACATTTTTTCAAAATGTTCAGGTTGGGCTATTTTTCTTTGTGGAATGAGGTGTCAGGCTCTAGGTTGTGAAATATTTGTTAAATTTATTTGCCACTTATAGTTGGTCAGGGTGGAGATTCTGAGCTTGATCTCTTTGGAACTTTGTTGATTGCTTATATAACAACATGAACATAGATTACCAAGTACTTTTCAGGAGAATAACAAAAACACAGGTATCCCCCCCACCCCCTGCCCATGGGACTTATAAACTACAATTCACAAGTAGAGAGAAAAGAGAAAGACACCTGCTCCTCCTTAAAGTACTTGCTTTCATGCTGGAAACCCAGGTTGAACCTTGGGCATTTCGGGTTAAAAGTAGAATCAGGCAGCAGGACACACAAAAAAGCTTTAGTTTGATAGTCTTAGAAACTGCTGCTTGCTAGGGCAGTCATTTTTATTTTAGATGGTATAATATGGTAAAACTCAGGTTCTTATGCAAGCAAAGGCATGATATTTCAGTTGAATTCAATTCAGTTGAACTGAAGAATTTATTTTCATGGTGCTGAGCAGGGACACCATAGCTATACATGAAGGAGTGGATTTGAAGGTATTTATGGAGGCAATGTCATTTAGAACAACAGTAGTAATGTATTAGTAGAGTTGCCTAATTCTAGGACAGGCTTTTTATTTGTTAGCACAATGTGCCATTTGTGTTGTAAAGCAGAGCTGTATAACAGAATCTCCTGGAAGGCTAGCATGAAAGCCAATTGGTTAAGCCAAACCCAGGCTGCCTCTCAAGCCCGTGTGTTATACAAGACTTAATAGCATTTCCCTCTAGACTCTGAAAAAGAGTTCTGTTGGATTAGTCTAAAGATTTGTGTTCAATCTTTATTGAACACAAGTATTGTTCCCATCTTGGCCAAGTCAGAGCCCGTGGAAATCCCACAAATAGAAGGTAAGCATGGTGACGCTAATTAGTACTATGGTGCTCTCCCTAGTGCCACAGGAGTCTGGAGAGGGTAGCAAGCCATGCGTCACATTGTCTTCTCACCACCAAGCAGCACCAGGTAAGGCGTTGGTACCTGGAAAGCTTCCATTTTGGGTCCCAGTCTAATGGGGTTACAGCTAGATAACAACATATGCTTGTGTTTTCCAGTAACTCATAATTATAGACAGTTGTTGAACTCTAACAATGTAAGGTCCAATGAATGTCTCTCCCTTGATGGTTTTTCAATTAAGGAAATCATTGCTCTGTATCAATCTGTAACCATCTCCAACCTATTGAAGCATTGTGGTCTTTAGCTTCAATTCAATTCAAATTCAATTCAATTCTTTATTGTCAGTGCACAACATATGTACAATGAGATTGGTTGAGCTCCCTCAGTGCACCCCCCCCCCCACACACAATACAACTTACAGTGAAGACAGAAAATCCCTAACCCAATAAATCATATTAACAAAACACCCAATCCTATTGCACCGGTGTGAACATGTTACACATTGCGCCAGCCCTGCAGTCCATCATATTACATAGTTATGATGTTATTTCTCATTCAGAATATATCTTAGAACAATGGGGAAACACATAAGAGAGAGATAGTACTCATGAAGTCACCAAAATATCTGTGCCCGTCTCTCTCTGCTATTAATTTACTGGATGGCTACATCGGTTTATAAAATATCCACTCGACATTTGTCTTTCTCTTTTCTCCACTTTTGCTTTACAAAAGAACACAGAAGGGGGGGGGTGGATGGAATTATGGGCCTGAGTTTCCTATGGATGTCTGCAACTCCTTCTCGGGGATTCTGGAGCCAGGTGTTTCTCTATACTGAGACTGTCATGGCCTTATGTTTTTGCTGAGTCTGATTGACGGAAGACCCACATGTCAGAGTCCTGGTGGGAAGCACAGGCATCACCTCCTACTCTTTGAAAGTACTGCAAACCAGGAAACAGACTCCACAGGAAGGCTAGACTTCTGCTTTGTTGAGATAGGCTGCATTAATAGAACGTTACTGTCTTCTCTTCCATCTCTCTTGCACTTTAGAATAGAATAGAATAGAATTCTTTATTGGCCAAGTGTGATTGGACACACAAGGAATTTGTCTTGGTGCATACGCTCTCAGAGTACATAAAAGAAAAGATACATTCGTCAAGAATCATAAGGTACATTATAGGGAGATGGGAGTGATGGGGAGGCTAACCTGAATCTCTTTGTAATACTCCTTTGACTGAAGGCATGTTTCTTCTGTTCCCAAACTTTCCCTAAAGATCTTTGGATTCCTTCCCCAAGGTTCGCTACCTGCTTTGCAACACCACCAGAGTGTGTAATGTAGATCAGCCCACTGAGGCAAAATCCCCAGGCGCATGATCAGGCCCCAGCAGCTTGTAGGGTTCTGATATTTAGTGTGAAATGTCCCCCCCTCCACCTTTGCTTGCTTCCTTTCACTTCTCAAGTGGTGCAATGGCAGAGGCACTACTTCCCCCCCCCCCTCTCATTTTCTTTAACTATATAGAGTGGCTAGACCTGCTAGAGAGTGATGTACATGCATCTCATATCTTGAGTTCCAAAAGGGCTCTTGGTGACTCTGTATGAGCTGTCAAGAGATCCAGGAGGGAAATGAAGAAGCTGGGTGTGAAGAGAGAGGGAGAGGGAGGGAGAAAGTGCTGCATAGTGAGGTGGTAAGCAAAAAGTGACCAGGGAGAAGGAAAAAGAGAGTGTTGGACCAGGAGTCCCTGGACAAAATATGGGGTGGGCCTGGGCCCATATAGATAGAGTGTCTTGTCCCTCATCTCTCTGGCCTTGCTATTAGTGATGAGGAGAGAGAGACTAACATGAATCAGCAGCAGTCTGATCAGAGTGTGGTTAGCAGGTGAAGAAAATAAAATTCTTCCTCCTGTTTCTCTTTTCTCAACTTTGAATACCACCCCCATTGATCTAATTTGGTTGGTTTCTAGAAAGACCCACTGCCAAGATCACATGCTCCTTGCTTTGTGCAAAACGCACAGGTTCAGAGCCCCGGGTGCCCAGCAGGAACTGAACAGATGTCCATATTTGGCTGCTCTGCCACCTGTGCCATACAGCCCGAATTATATGTTTTCTTTAACTAAGATTGTGCTTTCAGCACAATCATCATTCGTGTCTAAATCTACAAAATGTAGATCAGCAATTCTCCTTCCCTCTCCCATCTTTTCATTATCTCTTTCTCTGTTTCTCTCTTGAGTTGTTCATCTCCTGCACTTGTCCAAAGAATTTGGTCTCTGGCACATAATTTGGATTCCTAAGAACTCTAGCATTTTTTTTTAAAAGAGGAAGGTCATAGCCTTCATAGTTGTAACGATGAATTTAAAATTATATGTGAGGTTTGCTTCGTCTGTGCATTCTCCTCTATGTTTCCCTGTACCTTTTTGACAGCTTTCAACAACACAAATTTTGCTGCATGGAAGAATCTATTGGGAGAAACCATGCAAACTCTTGATTGTTGGTGTCTGTTTTCTAGTACATATGCACCATACCTCTTCTTATTTCCCTATACTTCTCATGATCCTGGGCATGTATCCCCCAAATCATCTGGCACAATCTTATCCCTTTCTGAAACTTATTTGGAGAGAATGCATAAAGAAAGCACTTTTGTGGCTTTTTTGCCCTACGTAGGAAATATGTATAAATGATTTGACTTTATCTCTCTTGCTATCACTACATGAATTTGAGGTGCAGCATTTTACCACCTCCCTGGCAATCTCTTTGCAGAAGCCCAAATACTTCTGCTTGCAAAAAATCGGGTTTGAAAACATCAGCAGGACTGAACTCCATTCTGTGGTGCCAAAGTTTAATTTTCAAAGAGCAACAGAGGGGAACTTGGGATTCTTGCTTGGCAGTGAAGTTATGGATACATTGAATGCCTGGGGAACGAAGGCTAGAAGGGCAGAAGGTAAGGTAGGGAGGGGACTTTTGCCTTTCTCCTCCCAGAGTTACAAAAAATCCTTGGCCAAGAACAATCTCTGTTCCCTGTATATATATATATTTTCCCTGTTTCTTTTTGTATATTACCAGATCAGGCATACACAATATTCAGTTTATGCGGGGACTTCCCCTTAGGCTTTCTTAACTCCCCTCACTCCTGGTGAAAGTGCGTTGCTCATAGATGCCTTTGCCAGTAATGCAAACCAGGTGCTTTCCCTTGTGTGAATTTAACAACCTCCAACTTGTACAGCTGGCTCTGAATACTGTCTATCCTGATGCGATGCTGTTGGTTGGGGTGGTCCAGAGGGATCAAGCTGTTTGATTAATGCACAGGGCTTGCCATTTGGCCCGTGTTTTGTTTAGCACCTTGCACAACCAGAGCAGTGTACCTTTCCAATATTAGATGGGCAGCTAATGAGCTTGATTTGCCAACCTTGTGCTACCCTTTGAGAAAGGGACACGTTCATCCTTCTAACCGACCCCTTTGGATTCCTGGCTCTGGGACATCTCCAAATAAGCTGCAGTGCTAAATGTACAAAAAGCCGATGGTTTCAGATTGCTAAAGGGAAGAAAAGAAGACTGGCATCTTTCACAAACACAAGTATTTGCTTGAGGAGTATGGGAGCTGCTTTCCTTAGATGATCTTGCAAGGTGCGAGCGGATCAAGTCAAAGGAAGAAAGCCAAAGCTAATATCATGGGGTGTTTCTCCATCCAATCAGAATTGATCCTGCTTTGCTAGAGTGAATGATGAGTTGGAGTAATCATTGGTTTCTGTAGCACGGCCAGGATGCTCAGAATACATGTGTCTCTGTGTGTAACCTTGTTAATTTCAGGATCTTTTGCGAGCTCTTTTTAACGATGTCATAAATGCAGGCTGGTTTTATTAGGCTAGAGGCACAGCTGACTTAATGTGCTTTATGCCAGGTGATGAGGCAGCACAAAAATATCCTGGAATAAGTTGAATTGCCCCAATATGGAGCCTCTGCACTGCCTTTATAATGAGATTGTTGATTGGTGCTGATCTGATAGCTTACCCTGGATCAGATGAAGGTGCAGTGATTTGTGGATTTCTTGTCATAGAAGAAGTGGGTGGACAGAAATCTACCAATTTCTGTCCATCCGCTGGTGTGAGGCTGTGAGAAGAGTAGAATTTAGATAGCTAGGTAGACCCAAGAGTTTAGTTATTTGTCAGAATCTGATATGCAGAGTGGATAGTGGCTTTTTATCCATTAAATCACGGGTGTCAAACTTGCCACGTCACATTGCAGTCTTGTGGTGTTTTTCCCATTCAAGGAGCTGGGGTGGGCGTGGCCTGCATGTGACACATCTGGCCCGCGGCTTGCCAGTTTGACACCCCTGCATTACCCAGAAGAGGGGATTGACTTATTCTCCAAAGCGCCAAAGGGTAGGACAAGAAGTAATGAGTGTAAGCTTGTTAAAGAGAGATCCAACCTAGAAGTAAGGAAAAGTAAGCATAATTAATTAATGGAATAGCTTGCCTCCTGAAGTTGTGGATGCTCCATCACTGGAAGTTTTCAAAAATAGACTGGACAACCATTTGACCAAGTATTTTTCTCTGTGTGTGTCTTGCTGTTGTCTGATTTGCTCATCTGTTTCATTTGTACATCTATGTCCCTTAATTCTCATTCTTTCTCTCTCTCTCTCTCTCCTCTCTCTTTAGTGCACCCTCTCTCTTACTCTCACTGTGTCCTATGCTCTTTTGTTCTACTTTTTTAACACTATCCCTTCCTCGTTTTTTTTTAATTCATTCCTATCTCTTATGCTTCCTCTCACTCTGATGCTCATGCTCTTACTCATTATTTTGCTGTCTGTCTCATTTTGATGGGGAGCTGTTGACCAGCCTTGCACAGAGGAACTCTAACCTTCAACTGGTGTGGTCCGCTGCATGAACCATTGGCCATTTGTGACCTTTTTTTTACACCTGTTTAAACTCATGTTGATAAGGTGCCTGTGTAATGCATGGCTGGTGGTTTATGAAGCTCGAATGAGGCTTTATGTGGCTAAATGCCTGGTGCTTGATCACTCCAAAACAGCCATGGAGGGAAGTCCCACTTTCAGTCTTGTGGAGGAGAGGCAGAGTTGGAGAAGATGGAAATTTTTACATTAGATCAGATAAATATGAAACTGGACAGACTTGGCTATGTGACAGGTATGAGAGGAAAGATTCTTCATGTAGATGTTTCTTTCAAGCTAATATTAAGGAGCTGGCTAGAACAAATGGAGTTTGAGTACAGTTCATCCCAAGGCAAACTATTAAGCAAGATTTTAAGAAATGAAGCCTTGCCCTTACAACAGTCCATGTACTGTCAGTATCACGAATACACACATGCATATTTCAGCATCAGAAATCTTCCAAAAATGCCTTTGAAATGACCACCCTGTCTTAGCCCATAAGTCTGAATCAAATCTCAGCCCTGCCATTAATGGAAAATGTTGCTTTTTATGTATGTGTGGATTGGGTTAACTAAATTGGATTTCTCTGTGGACAAATGGTTAAGAATGTTCAGTCTGTGTTTTGAGTTTGTAACACAGGAATAAAAATGTCCAGACCGCAGACGATGGGTGTGCCACACATTCAGTGATGCCATTTAGGCAGTTCCCAGGATATGATAAAAAATTGGCAGCATTGAGGCAGGTTTGGAAATCACAATCAGTTAATGAATATCTCAGCTAACACTGTTTAAGGTTCAGCAAGGAATGTGTTTGCTCATAAATGTACTAACTGTCAAAGACAGAAGTAAGTTGCAGGAGAACATTGCATCGAGCTCACATATTTTAACCTGCCAAGAATTGAGAAATAGTTCTTCATGGATATCTATTGAATCCTTTAGGCCTTCTGTACCTTTTGCGCTCAAGAAATGATATTTGAGACTCTGGGATAGCTACATGGGAAAGCTCTGGAAATTCTGGGGGCAGGAAGCCCCATAGACCAAGCCACTTGGTCATTTCCTATCCCACTACTTTCTGGTTGGTGAGGTTGCTGGTTCCAAACATGGATACTTAATCCATGTAACATAACTTCTTTTCTTGTAATGTGTAGTGTTTTACTCCATTGTTCCACACAATCCAAATGCTTTCCTCCCAGGTAGCACTTCTGTGAAACTCATCATATTATGATGAAGAACAATTCTTTGGAGCAGCCTGCCCCCCATCATCCAACCAGCATACTGATTACAACTGCAAGAACCTTATGCAGTGTAGCTATGTGTGGGTTGGAGATCGCTTTCATAGGGATCTATTGGATGTTATACATAATGCATCCTCTTTTTTAAAAATGGAGACAGCATGAAAATGGTAGGTAGAAAAAATTGGTCTTAAAATAACCTGATGGAAAGGAAAGGTGCTCAAAGGTTGATCCAGGTCATCCCTTCCTAAAGCTCTGTACGACAGGTGTGTTGGAACAGACCTCTAATTATCTCTAGTCAATATGATTGGAAAAGGTTGAGGGACAGTTTGATGAAATCTGGGACCATGTGTACATCCAGCCATAATTAAGAAAGAAAAAAGTGAGCAGCACCAAGGTTATATGTTAAATATCACACTGTTTCTCTTTGTTATGGCTATAGAAGGACAATTCAATAGTGAGGCTATGCAGTATGGTGGTAAAAAAAAATCAGACAAAAGCAACTAAGTTACAAGGTCCACACCTCATGTAATTAGGAAACTGGCTGTTCATAATTATGAGCAATGGGTGGAAACTAATCAAGTCTGAAATGGTACAGGGCAGTGATGGCGAACCTTTTCGGCACCAAGTGCCGAAAAGGTCATACAGAAACGTCACGCGTGCACACGGGCCCTCGTCGGGACTGTGCTCTAGAAAAGCTGAGCTTCCGGGTTCTAGCGTGCATGCGCGGCCAGTGATCAGCAGGCCGGTTTTCAGCTGTGCCATGCGCACAAATGGATCACGCTCCAGAAAACCTGAACTTCCAGGTTCTGACGTGCATGCGCACCCAAAAATCAGCTGGCCAGCGTGCATGCGCGCACCAGTTTTTGGCACTGCCACACAGATGGACAGCTGAGTTTTGCATGTGCATGTGTGCCAGAAACCCGGAAGACAAACAGGTAAGGCCGCACATGCAGGGCGACATGGCTTCACGTGCCACTTTGGGCACACGTGCCATAGGTTCGCCATCATGGGTATAGGGTTTCCTGCCTAAGGAGGGTTGGATTAGAAGACCTCCAAAGTCCCTTCCAACTATTCTATTCTATTCTATTCTATTCTATTCTATTCTATTCTATTCTATTCTATTCTATTCTATTCTATTCTATTCTATTCTATTCTATTCTATTCTATTCTCCAACCAATCATATGAATCAGTCATAATGGAAAACTGAACCAGCTTGGCATTGGAATATTCCCTCTGTCACTTGTTTGAAGAATTAAGTCCCATTCTTCTGTCTGTTATTTTGGAAAGCCCCTTCCCTTGACCTCTCTATGCCAACTGTTTAGCTTTATTTGGACTCGTGGACATTGTAAAAGCCTTCTGTAAGCACATGAATGACCATTGGCTTTTTTCAAGGATAAGACCCCTTTGTCTAAATATGAGAAGTGTACCCAAGGCAGGAGTGGGTTCTAAATTTTTTTACTAACAGTTCTGTGGGCGTGGCTTATTTTGTGGGCATGGTTTGATGGTCATGTGATAATTCTTTAGGATTTATTAGAGGTACTGGTCTACCAGGCTTTTAACTGCTTGCAGAGCTGTATCGGTCTACACATTTATTTTTGGAGGCACCGGTCTATTCATTTGTTTTTGGAGGCACTGGTCTCCCACCACATTGCCTTTTAACACTGATCAGCTGTAGGGCGGCCCTTTGAAGCCCCGCAGCAAGAGTTTAAACAGTTTTTTTCCTTCTAGCCGATCAGCTGGGACTCAGGAGGCAGCAATAGATTGGGGGTGGGGTCAAATAAAAGGGAAGAATAACGGGAGGCGGGGGGGCGGCGGGGGGCAGAACTGGTTCGGTGACGTCATATCGTCACCGGTACCGGCTCGGTGGAACTGGGAGGAACTGGGAGGAACCCACCACTGACCCAGGGCCAAATAAGTGAAAGGCATCCTCAGATTTATTGTCTAAGTATGTGGAATGGAGAAATTACACTTACTTGGTGGAAATAACATCATACATGTGTTTGGAGCCAGGGAAGCAATATTGTTGCTTAATATTTTTTTCCGTTTAAGAACTTTGCACCATTAGTTCATTTCTTCATCCCTTGGACTGTGTCTTACCATTTGTCACTATAAGGTGGATCCAGCATTGCCTAACATCTAGCACTTACAACATCTAGCACGCCCTGTTAACAAGTGGTTAGATAACAGGAATTGCACTGCACTGAGATCTGGAAATCCATCAGGTCTCCATCTCTGATAACAGCCCCCAAGCAAGTGATTAAAAAGTGATCCAGCTGTACTTTTGGAAATAAGTTGCAGGAAAGTTATCACAACTTGAAGCATGATTGTAAAATTGTCTTGCTGTTTACGTTTGCAAATCACATCTGTCTACAAGAGGGTAGAAATCTATCCTGTTCATGAAGACAGAGAATGGGCAAATTAGTACCCAGGTACTAATCAGTACCTGGGTACTAATTAGTAATCAGGTACTGGAAAAGAGGTATTTCCTATATGAGGGCATGTTTAAATATGTTGTGACAATGTTGGGTTTGTGTGCAGATAACCACTTTCCCTGTTGTGTTTCAAGTATGAAAGCCATTTGTGGTCATGAGTAGCTCACAGAATTTCATGCCTTTGTGGTTAATAAGAAAAATTGCTATAAGGATTTTTTTTAAATAGTAAGCAGAGAGGATGACCTATATACCTTTATATATTGTTCTTCATATATTCTGTTCTATGTTCTATTTTGTTCCTCATATATACTAAAGAACAGAATATTGTTCTTCATAATTGGTGTTTCTGTGTCCTGGGATCCATCCCTGAATGAAAAGAAAATTCAGGGATGGGGAGGAACAGGCTCAAGCTCAACCCTTCCAAGACTGAGTGGCTGTGGCTCCCAGCATCCCGATATAGTCAGTTGACTCCATCACTGACTATTGGGGGCGAGTCTTTGCCCCCCACAGAAAGGGCTCGCAATCTGGGAGTCCTCCTAGATATGCAACTGTCCTTGGAGGAACATCTGACAGCTGTAACCAGGGGGACCTTTTATCAGGTTCACCTGATTCGCCAGTTGCGGCCCTTTCTTGATCGGGATTCCCTGTGCACAGTCACTCACGCCCTCGTCACCTCTCGCCTTGACTACTGCAACGCTCTCTACATGGGGCTCCCCTTGAAGGACACCCGGAGGCTCCAGCTGTCCAGAACGCAGCAGCATGGGTAGTGACGGGAGCAGCATGGCGCTCCCATGTAACACCGCTCCTGCGCGAGCTGCACTGGCTCCCGGTGGTCTTCCGGGTGCGCTTCAAGGTGTTGGTTATCACCTTTAAAGCGCTCCATGGCATAGGGCCTAGCTATCTTCGAGACCGCCTGCTGCTACCGACGACCTCCCATCGACCCGTGCGCTCCCACAGAGAGGGCCTCCTCAGGGTGCCATTGGCCAAACAATGTAGGCTGGTGACCCCCCAGGGGGAGAGCCTTCTCTGTGGGGGCACCTACCCTCTGGAATCAGTTGCCCCCAGAGATAAGGAGAATCCAAGACCTCAGTGCCTTCCGCCGTGCCCTTAAAACCCACTTTTTCCAGCAAGCCGGGCTGGCTTAAGAAGAAATTTTTAAATTTTTTTAAATGTTTTAATTGGTTTGTGATTTTTAAATTTTTGGGCCAAATTTATATATATTTTAATTGTTCTTAATATTTGTATTTCATGTTCTTAATTCTGGCTGTGCACCGCCCTGAGTCCTTAGGGAGAAGGGTGGTATATAAATTGAAAAATAAAAATAAAACATAAACATAAAATATAAGTCAATAAATATACATTCTAGTCCTATGTCAAAACTTAATTCTGAACTCGTCTCTTTTGTCATGAAGTCTAGCATGTTCTGATTAGGCATGGTGGAACACATCCCTATTGTTAAAGGTACAATCTTGGTCAGCGGTGTCAAACTCAAGGTCCGCAAGCTGGATCAAGCCCGTGGGGGTGCTTAGATCTGGCCCGTGGGGCTGCCCTGGAAACAGCAGAGGACCGGCCCGCGGTGTCTCTGCCAGCAAAGACGGAGCTCAGGGGGGCTGTGCGCAGCCCTACCGGGCCCTGTTTTAGCCCACGATGGCCTCCTACAGCCCTCTGTTTTTGCTGGCAGAGGGCTAGAAAAACAAACTAAAAACAAAACCAAACAAAGGAAAAATAAGGAAAGGCGGGGAAGGAAGAAGAAAGAATGAAGAGGAAAGGAAAAAGAAGAAAACAAAGGAAGAAAACAAAAGAAGAAAAAGAAGGAAGGAAGGAAGGAAGGAAGGAAGGAAGGAAGGAAGGAAGGAGGGAGGGAGATTATGAGAGTGAGTAAGGGTCTCAGGGAAGTCCTGCCTTAGCACTTGGTCACCATAGGTGCCCCAACACGAGTGACATTGAGCTGGCCATGCCCACCCTGGCCATGCACCTTGACCATGCCCCTTGGCCATGCCACCACCCCTCGAGGTCAAACAAAACCCTGATGTGGCCCTCAGTGAAATCGAGTTTGACACCCCTGATCTAGGTCCTCAATTGATCACTCACTCCCCCCTCCAAAAGACTGCAGCTTCTCTTAGGGATGAATTTATAACCTGAATTTATGGGAGCGTTTATCAGAAACAATTCCTAATAGACACCTGGCTCTAGAACTTGGGAGGCTTGGCCTTCCATTAGACAGCATTGATGGTTGCTTCATGTACTAAAGAGGCTGGTACAATGTCAACAATGCTATATAGTTTGCTTTGTGCCCTTTAATTCTTAAAAGATTCCAACATTTTTGTTATCTAAATTGCAATTTTCTTACAAAGATAGGGGCTTTATTTTTTCTGGACTTCTAGTCTTAACACCACCTATGTTATGATTTGCATTCTACTGTGTGAATTGCATAAAAACTATTATGGGTACATCTAGAAAGATATTATTTGACCCCTTTAAATTCTTGGCAGGATTGGCTGTATTATTGGCATGAATTTCCTATTGGAAATTCAGTTGTTTTTCCTCATTGAAGGCATATTTGGAAAACCTTGGGATGGAAATTTAAACATGATCCTTATTCTCAGGGTCCCCATTCTCATGACACATGACACTTTTTGGATAATACTCAATTGAAAATTGAAAGAAAATCTTTTTTTTTTTCTGGAGTCCTTGGGCAAAAAGTGGTATTAATTCTTTAGGTTTGCTCATTGTAAACGAATCTTTTATATCATCTGCTGTTTTGCCAGAACAATTTAAACAATGGCATTATATTAAATTAACAGTCCTCTCAGCTTACAATTTCAACCTGATGCATTGGCAGTATCTGAATCCCTAAATATTACTATTGAAATGAGTTTTGGGAGATTCTAAATTTACAATTCATGTTTATATACAATTAAAGAATAATAAATCAGATATTGGTAATCTGTAAGAATTTGGGAATGTCCCATGTTAACAAATCAATGGAAGTGGTTTTTAAAGAATGTTAAATATGTTTCCTACAATATTAGAGTATGCAAAATTCTATGAAAGTTTCCCTTTTTAAAAATATTTATTGGACTCCTCAGAGGATGTTCAGAAAAAGGTTCATTGTCAGACCTCATTATACTCTACGTGAAGGGGATTTTGACACAGGACTGGAGCATGTTCTGCAGTTTTCCTGTTTTGATTACCAGGAATTTAATAGCCCTAAGTTTGTAAATATGATTTGGCAGATGGAAATAAGTGGTGTAGAGATGTGAACATGGTGTTGAACTATATAATAACCATTTGGAATTTATCAATTTATAACAAGTTTATTGTGCTTGGAGTATATCAAAATAGTTTGTTTTGTTATGATGGAAATATATTGTTATTCTAGTTTTAAAATGTTGGCCTGAAGATATGTGTTCACCCTCTATCGGTGTGTGGACAATATCATCTAATTTGATTAAAGTTTAATCAGCAATTTAAAAATGGAGCTGTTTTCTTTCTTTAATATATTGCATAATGTAATACATGTATATTTCTCCCCTTTATTTTTCATATTATTGTATTGTGTTCATCTTCTTTTTCATACATAAGCAACACAAGTAATTAAGTAGCAATTAATAACCTATCCCTGTGCTTCTGTATACTCTGTAAGGGGAACATCCCATTACCTTTTCTCTGAAAGAAGGGGTTCAGATCATGCTGAAGAACTGAATAAACAGTGCCACTTTTCCAGTCCAGTTTATTCTTACATGCTTTCCAGTTTTTTTTAAAAAAGAGACATGCAGAGAGAGAGAGAAATATTAACTCAGGAATAAATAGGTACTTTGTATATTAGGGAGAATTTCAGGTAGAATTTTGCAGCAGACTTGGAGCTCCTAACATTAGACTATTCACATTCTGCCTGGCCACTCTGTGAAGTTACACAATTAACTCTTTGCAGTTTTTTTTTTTAAAAACATAGGACTCCCTGGGACACACTCGGTCTTACACAGACGCACATACACGCACAATTGCACCACTAACCTTGTAAATCCTGAAATGACCTTAAGAAAATAATGTGACAATTTAATCCTCCTTCGTGATTTCTATCTGTGAATTTTTTAAAGGTTGCCAATCTTTTTTTTTTTTTTGCTTTAGGTCAATTTGCTGCTGCTGAAGCATTGCAACATTGACTTGCTGCTCTCCTTGTATAGGGTAAAAGTTTGGTTAGTAGTTTCCACTCATTGCAACCAAAAAAATGTGTCTTCAAATTTATCTTGAAGCATCAGAAATAAATTCCTTTGTAAGTATAAATCTGCATCCACAGAGCAGGCAGCTGATACACACACACACACACATACACACACACTCTTCTGTTTTTAAGAGATGGTCTCTGAAAGAAGCAGCAACTGATATGAACTCTTTTTCTTTAGCAGTAAGCCAGTGAAAACACTCTGTGTTGCCAAAACAGTCTTGCTTTCTCCAGTTTTAAAGTTTTATTTTAAGATAAAAATATAGAAGACTTTCTTTGGTGCAATAGATCAATGGGCCCCAACCTTTTGTGCTTCGGTTTCATGGAGAAAGGTTTTTCCACAGACTGGAGGGGGCGTGGTTTCACATGCTGCCCCATGCAGCATGCTGGATGGGGCTTTGCTTGCTTGTGTGGCCCACTTGCTGGTATGCAGTGGCCTGGTGCCGGCCCATGGCCTGAGGGGGTTGGGGACCCCCGCAATAGATAACAAAAATAATACAACATCAACCTTTTGCTTTACATTTCACAACATTTCAAGCCATTTTTTTAATTGCAAAATCATTCTAATCTTCAAAATCTAAAATCAAAGTTTCATTTTTTTCCCCCAGTTTTGAGCAAAAGCCCAGAAACAATTTCCAAGGAGAGATAAAACTAGACAAAATCTTTTCTTTAATTAAAACAGTCCATTTTGCCATCTTCACTAACAACATCACCCGTTGCCTTCTCACCCTTACAAATGCCCTCAAACTATAGCTATTTAACAAATCTTGTTTTAAAAAGCTATCAGGTAGCAGATGGCCTAAAATTTAAATTTAATTCAAGCAAATCTATCACAGTTTTTGTGAGTTGAATATGTTCAGCCATCCCATGATAGGGTGTGATGAGAAATATAACTGTTAAAATGAGAAAAACCCTATAAAACTATCCATTTTGTTTTTCTCTATCAGTTTTACTATGTCTCAGTATATTTTTATGAGTTTGATATGCATTTGCATTTGTAATTTGCTTTTTTAAAGAAAATGTACAAAAACATATATTTCTGTTCATTTCTCCATTCTCCATTCATATACATACATACATTTTGGAAAGAATTTCCAATAATATTTTCCAAACTACATATTTGTGCATGTCCGTCCGTCCGTCCGTCCGTCTGTCCATCCATATCTATCTATCTATCTATCTATCTATCTATCTATCTATCTATCTATCTATCTATCTATCTATCATCTGTCTATCTAATTAACTATCATCTATCTATCTATCATCTGTCTGTCTATCTATCTATCTATCTATCTATCTATCTATCTATCATCTATCATCTTTCTATCTATATCTATCTCTCTATCTATCTCTCTCTCTCTCTATCTCTCTATCTATCTCTCTATCTATCTATCTATCTATCTATCTATCTATCTATCTATCTATCTAACTAACTAACTATCTATCCTCAATATAGAGTTTTCCTGTGGAGTATCCAACTGCATTGCAAAGCTCAGATAAGTGCTTATTTCAAAGTATTATGAATGTTTAGTTTTTCTGTGAATTTTAACATTTACATTCAAATAGAACAAAATGTTTTGTTCCTATTATACTGTACATTAACTAACAACTGTATTATTTTTTTAAAAAAATCTCACTTTCTGGCTTTCAGCACTTTTTCCCTGGTTCAGTAGCTCTTAGTGTTAGCCTAAGCAAATTTTGCTTAATTTCTTATTGCTCTTTATAAAAAGTTGCTAAAGCCAATTGCTTTTTATGGGTAAGCACGAGATACATAAGTATCTTTTCCTGGTTCTGGCAATATCATGGGATTGTTCTCTTTATGATCTCAAAATTCTAGAATCTAGTGCTGCATTATACAGTATGCTGAATGTCAACACACACACATGGGGATACTAAATGCCCAAATAAATAACCTGATTGTACTCTTCTGATGAAAGGGAAAGTGCTTCTGAAACTTAAAATGCTATGACAAATTCTGTTGGACTGATGAAGTGTTAGGCTCAATGGCGCTTGGGTATTCACCTGACTTGTTCTGTTGTATTTTCAAGAAATGTGGGAAATCAAATATATCTATTTTACCAGGCAAATATTGGAAAGTGACCCACAGTGTGTGGCCTTCCCCTCCAATTTGACACCGTAATCTCAGCTGGCCATTGTGACATGAATTACTGGTTTCTGCTATGTCTCCTTTGACCTGTTCCATGCTGTGTCATGAATTACAGCACCTAACCTTAATCTGACATCCTCCAGAGTTGTCTTTTTTGAATCTCTAGACAGTATGGCCAACTCTCCAATCCGTTTTGACTGTGCCACAAAATAACAATTCATTAAAAAAAAAAATACAAAATTTCAGGCCCTACAGTTTTCTAATAGTTTTCACATCCAAAGATAAATAAGCAACATTCAATTATCTGTAAAATGGATTGAGATAGGTGAAAGGCAGATATTTGCTTTGTGTTCCATTCTTTAATTCTATTTTTTGGAACCGTAATTATGCCTGCCTCTCTTCTTCTGCAACAGTAACTTTGATAGGATTATGGTGGGGTACAAATGTAATAAATAAACTCAATACATGCCTGTACTATGATATTACAGCCTTATGTGTTTACTTGGGATATAAGCATGTTGTGATGTTATTAGAAGAAGACAAAGCAACATCAAGTATTTTCCTTTTTGAAAATTTTAATTCAGCCAAAACAGTAAAAGTTTAAAAGAAAAGAAGTTTAGTAAATGGACAGTTGGAATTAAAATCTAAGACTGAATCAATTTAATTAATCTGAAACAAAGATATTATATAATATATAGCTGGCTGAGAAGGGCATAAAAATGGGAAAGACAACCATAGTCGGCCTCTTGATTAAAGCCATTTATTGTGGCTGTTTTATTTTATTTTAGTTCTAATGGCTCTAATAACCGTAGTAACTTAACAACTGCAGTGATTCACTTAATAACTGTGGCAAGAACAGTCGTAAAATGGGGCAAAACTCATTTAACAACTGTCTCTCTTAACAACAGAAATTTTGGGCTTACTTGTGGTCATAAATTGAGGAATACTAATACTAATAATATGCTTGATAACTTCCCATATTCTCAGAGCTTATGCTCTATTAACTATGAGAATGACACAGATTGTTTTGTGAATAGGCATTTCTCCTGTAAAAATAGCTATGATGGTGGATGGGAAAAGAAGTTTGTTCATAAACCTACCCTTGTTTTTTGTATTTTCTTTTACATATTGCCATAGCTGTTCACAGCTGTTGTTTGATGTTTTATAATTAAGCCTATTGTATACAACTAACTGAACTTTCCAGGATGGATCAAGTTTCAAAGTTTGTGTAGTAACACAATCCTGCTGTGGCTTGACTAGCATTCTGTTACAGAGTTAATTTATGAATGTATCAAGAGAATATGTGGAAGGAGCCTTTGTAAAAGGTATTTTGATGGGTTCAAAGTTTTAAAAGAAGTCAATTAAAAAAAAGAGTGTTAAAAAAGAATCGCTGGATCAATATTTTGATATGACTTCTACAGAAATTCAGGATTTTTCTTTTAATATGTAGAAAGTATTAATGGTTAAAAGTACAAGAGGGAGCATATTCCTGATGTTTAATTCACAGTATGCTTAGTTCAATGTGATAAAATAAAGCAAAGGTTAGAATAATTGTTTTGAATGTCATTCCAATTCAGAGAGGACCCATCCTCCAAAGGTGCCCTTGTATTTTTGTCCCATCTCATATTTCTAAATTCTGGCAACTGAAGGGAGGTTTGTCCCAACAGTCAGCTTCTTCTTCCTGTTCAATTTCAGTTTCATCTCCTAAGTGCTTTTTACTTAGATTGCATTAACAAAGACTTTTCAAGGGAACGTCATTGAATTTCACTTACCCAAAAGCACTCCAATCAATGATGTAGCAGAGCAACTCAAATTAGATTCCAAATTGGCTCCAAAGAGAAACAATCAACAGTGATGAGAAGTTTTCAAGTAGGATGATACTGCGTATCAGAATTCCAAACAATTGGTAAGGGGATGATGTTACTGCCAAAGACTAATTGATTCAGGAAAATGGAGTCTAGTTATTCTAGTATGTTGTCAGATACAATACTCCTTGAAATGTTCTCAAAGTTTACAATCAATTGGATCCTCATCATAATGTGCATTAGATTGCTATTATTGATGCTTACTGGAAGGATTTTTCAGAGTGCAATGATGAAAATTTGTATATGTTATAGTTATCTTTAGATATTATAAATATAAATGTAACTGACCAAGACAAAACATGATGAAATGTGTGATGAGAATGTGGACGATTGATAACCTCGCAAAGGTAGTTGGTACAATTGATGTGATGTTAGCTATGTAGTTTGTTTAATGTGCATATGAATATAAAGTTCATGCATAATTATTAAAAGAATGCCATTATGATTCTCTTATAAAAAGGAAAAGGTAATAAGAAAGAATGTATAAACATGGGGATTTGCTTGTTCAGAATCCCTTGGAAAGCACTGCAGAATCTGACAGAAAACATATGAGATGTAACAATGAGTAAATATTTGAGAGCAAGGTATAGATTTTTGCTCTACAGCAGTTGACTGAGAAACATATGAATGAGCAAAGAGAAGTTTATTGTTATTTAGAGAATGTATATCAGAAAGCGAATAAGCTTCTATTTTGGAATGCATTAGATAAATATAGAGTTGAGAGTTTGTGTTGAATTTGGTATATAATGGAAATAACGAATATATTAAAATAAAATGAATATTTAGCAAATGGTTGCTTAATGTATTTATCAATAAATGTGTAAGGAATGCTCCTAGTGTTAGAAGTATATTGATTGGGAATATTCATGCATTTTTATATGCAGATGATACCTTGTTGATGGAGAATCAATTTATTTGCAGGGAATGTTAGGTAATGTATACAGTGAAGTGTATGTATCAAAAAATTAATATATTGAAGATCAAGTTATTTCAGTTTGACAGGAAAACAGAATGAACAATTGCACATTTTACATAATTGCCCCCAAATTAAAGCAAGTGAGTGAATTAGTGTACAGTGGCAGAATAGTTACTAAATGTAGCAAAATGAATGGAGAAATGTTAAGATGAATATATGCTGGTAGAAAAGTGATCTGTTTTAGGGAATTAATGAATTCACTTCTTTGTCCAAAGACATGAAAATTATTATGACAAGAATGTGCTCCTACCTACTTTGCTATATGAAAATGAGACTTGGGTATATCCAGAGAGTAATAAAAGTGAGTTTTACAGTATATGGTGGAAGTGTCGGGTATTTGAGGAGTGATAAACTAAAAGAAATTGGATTAAGAATGAATGGATGATGCAAGAATGTTATTTAGCCAGGGTTTTTTCCCAGGCATCTCTCCACTTGGCTTTTAATAACACATGGTAGGCAGTGTGCTTAAAAATAGGCAATGGCACTGACCATCCAGTTGTGCCTAGTGATACAGCTCAGAAGTTCCAGCGAGGAAGGAAGGGAGGGAGGGAGGGAGGGAGGAAGGAAGGAAGGAAGGAAGGAAGGAAGGAAGGAAGGAAGGAAGGAAGGCAGGCATATGAAAATCATGACTAGATAGTGTTGCTGACATTCTGAAAAAGAGCTGAGAAGTTTAAAGACAAATGGAAATCGGTGAGGCAGGTGAAAACAAGGATAGTCTACAATGAAAAGAAATGAATGGAAATATATTAGTGCACTGTGTTGATGTAAACTAGACTTTCGGTTGCCTGTCTTTAATTCCTGTCGTTCACTACTTTTCATTCTTTGCTAGCACTTTGCATAACAATGACTACCTTAAAAAGAAATAGTAAGATGCGTGTATAAGTATTGAATGAGGGCCTTACTTGGATGCTGATGGAGGCCTTTTCTAACTGGATCGTTTTAACTGAAGATACTGAAGTCTGAAGCAGTTATTTGCAAGGGAAGCATGCTACGTTTTTATGATCCCTGTATCTTTTCTTTGGAACAGAATGTAGCATTCAATGCTATTTGCCCTTTTGTAGGAGCAAAGGCATGATGTGAAAACCTCAGTTCTCACATCACCCAACTCTGAAAAGATCACAAAATCTAACTCTGTTGCTAGACTTTCCTGCACCAATCATAGGTTGGCTGTCTGTGCCACATGTGCAGTTAAATTAAAGAAGCTGATATAAAAGATTTGCAAAAAGGTTTCTTTTTTAGATTTAGTATTTTTTTGTATTGCAAAAAATTGTGTCCTTGTGTCATTACCATTTTCCAAGAAGATGTTCTATGCTTACAAAGGTCCTATTTCTTGTTTCTCGTTATTTCATTTCTCTGTCTCTCACAATTTGACGTTTTCAGTGGTTGGGTCCTGAAACTTCTGATTCCCCAGGAAATCTGACAGATTGAATTCTGTGTTTTAAGGGTACCATCTAAGATGCGTGATTGCTGTGTCTGAGTATTGTCAAATAACTTCACAAATTGTGTTCACCTGATTATATAAACCACTGCCCCCCCCCCAAGATTTTATTCAATTTGAGCAAATTGCTTCGACTCTGTTTCTTTTATCCCATTTTTGCTTCTTGTCTTCACTCTTAACCACTGCTGGCTTGTGCCTAACTTATACCTGTGACTAATACGGTGCTGAAATCTCTCCTCTAATTCCCCATTATTTTCCTCTTCTGCAAAAGAAGATTCTGTTTTTATTACCTCATTCTCAGGGTAGAATGAACTTGTGGTTGGTTACTGAAGGCAGACTGCTATTTTCTGTTCCTCATTTGCCTGCCAAGCTGCAGATTCCCAGGATGCCCTGGCTTCCTGGTGTGAAAAAACACCGTAGAGGTGTTTCCTTGTGAGACCGTCCATCTGGATTTAACTGAAGTGTGGGAAATCGCTAAAGCTGCAGATCATTGGGGAAAAAATACCATACAATGGAAAAAAATAACCTTTCATGATCTCATAACTATATTGTGCAAAAATTTCACACCTTCCCGCCTCCTCCCTATTTTTCCCCATCACACTAAATAAAACAATACTAATCTGATCTTTCATTGTCAGGTGGTTGGCCTTTTAACTGCTTCTGGCTCTGCATTCTCCTCTGTGCTTCAACTCATTATTTTGTCTTCTGCAAAAATTAACTTTACCTGTTTTGCACCATATTCCTTTCTGTGTTCTAAAAGCCAGAAACAGATGCCTGCTGACGGCTTCATCTCATTCTGTTAAATGAAAGTTAGCATAAGAGTAATTTCCCATGCCATTAGGAAGATATATAGATCAAGAAAACTGAAAGTCTCTGTCAACTTCCTAACTGTCTAGAAACTTACATGATGGATGGCGGGGGGTGGGGGGGAAGGGGAATCAAGTTAACAGATGGTAGATTGAACTGAAAAGGGAAACAACAGGAGAGAGGGGAAGGAATAGAGAGAGAGGAAGGGAAAAGAGAGGAGAGAAGAGGAGAGGAGAAAGAAGAAAAGGAAAAGGAGAGGAAGAAGAGGGAGGGGAAAGGAGTAGAGGAGAAGGTTAGAAGGGGGAAGAAGAGAGGAGTGGGGGAAGAGAAGGGGAAGTAGGAAAGAGAAGGAGAGGAAGAATGAAGGAAGTAGGAGGAGAAACAGGGGAAGAGTAGGGGAGGAGAAGAAGAAAGGTTGGAGTAAAGGAGAGCAGCCCCGAAAAAGTAAAAATGAAAAATGAAAGTTAAAAGAAAAGATGAATGAAAAATGATGGAAATGACTGTACATGTAAATGTGTTTTTGAAAAATAAAAATAAAAAACTTTATAAAAAAAACCCAGGATGGTAGAGATGGGAAGATGAAATTGTTACTCAATCCAGTGAGAAACATTCTTATTTCCTTTGTTTTGTGTGCGTGCTTTCAATGAAAATAATGGAAAGTGGCAAGAGTAAGATGAATTGAAGTTCCAATAGCAACCTGATTTCCACATTTTGAGGAATTAATACTCTCAGACCGTGATGACAAAAAGTGACACATACATGTAGTCCCTGGTTTACAACAGTTCACTTAGTTTGAAATTACAAAGTCACTGAAAAAAGTGATTTATGATCCTTTTCCCACACTTACGAACATTGCACCACCTCCCATGGTCACGTGATCAAAATTCAGATGCTTGGCAATGGACTCATATTTGTGACGGTCGCAGTGTCCCGTGGGTCATGTGATCCCCTTTTGCTACCTACAAGCAAAGTCAATGGGGAAACCAGATTCAGTTAACAACCATGTCACTAACTTATCAGCTGGAGTGATTCACTTAACAAATGTGACAAGAAAAGTTGTAAAATGGTGCAAAACTCACTTAACAAATGTTTCACTTAGCAACATAAATTTCAGGTTAATTGTAGTTGTAAGTTGAGGACTACCTGTATTCCTTGTTCCTCTCTGTCAGGTGCAACAGAGACACACAAACATACGTGTTACTATTTGTATGTATGAACCTATAGTAGTAATAAGGGATGTGGTGGCTCAGTGGCTAAGACGCTGAGCTTGTCGATCGAAAGGTTGGCAATTCAGCGGTTCGAATCCCTAGTGCCGCGTAATAGGGTGAGCTCCCGTTACTTGTCCCATCTTCTGCCAACCTAGCAGTTCGAAAACATGTAAAAAATGCAAGTAGAAAAAATAGGGACCACCTTTGGTGGGAAGGTAACAGCGTTCCGTGCGCCTTTGGCCTTTAGTCATGATGGCCACATGACCACAGAGACGTCTTCAGACAGCGCTGGCTCTTCGGCTTTGAAACGGAGATGAGCACCACCCCCTAAAGTCTGGAACAACTAGTACATATGTGTGAGGGGAACCTTTACCTTATAGTAGCTAACTTCATTAGAAACGTGTCATTGTTAAATAGGATCTCTCTCTATCCCATCTCTGATTCGATCAGCAACCTCAACCCAGCAGTTTGCTGATGAAGGTTGCTGCATTTAAGATTGGAAAAGAAAATGGTAGCAAATAATAAATCTGTTATTTTTCAAGACACACCTGAAAAAAAAAAAAAAAAGAACTCAGGAAGCGGCTTTGCAGATTTTCTAATTGACAGAGTGGAAATCTGCCCAAACCATGAAAACAAAATAGTGATTACCCTACTTTCCAGACGATGGAAAGAGACATCTTAGATATTTCATGTTGACGTTGCTGAGATAATTTTATATGTTTGGAAGGTCATAAAGGAAATAATTGCTATTAGGCTGGTCTGGAACTTAAAAGAAGTGTTTTTGGAGTATTAAAGGGACACGATGCTTTACTTTTTGAAACCAGAAAGAGGCCTAAATGGAGAAATATTTAATTTTTAGAAATGAATCTCCTTTAAAAGCAGTGACAGCTGAACCCTTTTTATATACTTTACATTATTAAATGCTCTGGTAGAATAAGCCAAGCCAAATGGTTTGTGTGAAGGCCACACTCAGATTCCTATTCATTTGATGAAAGCATTGCTATCCTTTTGCAACTAATGAAAATAAAATATTCATTATATTCAAGGTTACCTAGCGTAGCCATTTTGACCACTTATGCATTCTTAAGAGAAAATGTGACATAAAAAAAAGGGGGCAGACGGATGGACAAATGAGGATAGAGCTTTGCATAGCACTCATGTATGTGTAGGTGCATTTGTTTCTTCTGTATAATTTTGGCAAGAATACCAAAAAATGTATGAGATTTCACTCCTTCTCAGATCTACCTAGGATTGTTGTGGGGAAAAAGGAGAAGAGGAAGTTATCTTGAGTCTGGAATAAAAGGTGGGATACAAATAAAAGTTTGATTGATTTTAAAAATTGGGGGAGAGACACTCACGACTTTGCATGCTCTTTCTCCTGCACAATATCAGGCACATATTTCATCATAAATGAGCTTTGGTTCTTTCCCAAATTACCTGGAGTACATCAGGGATGAAATCCAGCAGGTTCTGACAGGTTCTGGAGAACCGGTAGCGGAAATTTTGAGCAGTTTGGAGAACCGGCAGCGGAAATTTTGAGTAGTTCGGAGAACCAGCAAATACCACCTCTGGCTGGCCCCAGAGTGGGGAGGGAATGGGGATTTTGCAGTATCCTTTCCCTGCCATGCCCACCAAGCCACGACCACAGAACAGGTAGTAAAAAAATTTGGATTTCACCACTGGAGTACATGTATCATTAGGCTCATCCAGAAATATAATTCTGTTTGCTTTCGTATTGAGTTGCTCTGTTTTTTTGTTTTTGTTTTGCTGGGCATATAGTAGGTATATAGTAGTCTGGATTTGCTTGATTTTGCAACATGGTGATGTCAAAAGGATCAGGAATAGACTTTCTGGGGGCCAAGGGAATGCACTGCTGGATGCTGGCATAAGGCTTGAGTTGGGCTACCTGTAGCTACCTGGCACTGTCATTCAACACTGTGTGCTCTTAACTCCATGCTTTCAGATGGAATGAAAAGGAGCTTCAACCTAGTAACTTCTTCTCCAACATAGAACTTGATAGGGTTCTGGAGACCGAAGGCATGCCAACCTTTCAAGGTAGTCCAGAGAAGAAACCAAAACCATGACTACTAACACTACCTTTATTTAAGGTTATCATAACAAAATATTGCAAGTCTAAACACCTTTTTCCTCTTTCTTGCCTTTACTTTCCAGAGTACTTGGAAAATGCTTTCTCCACTCCCATTCCTTCTGTGGACCGAGATGTCTCTTATCTGACTGTTACCCTAGGTGCAGCTGTTCCTTCTCCCATTCCTCAAGAATATTCCCACAGTTGTAGCCAGTCCTTCTCGAAACAAGTCAAATCAGCTTTGGCTCTTAACATGTCATCTTGCAGATTCCAATGGCCAGCATCAGCCTTATGTCTACAAGCTTCTGAAAGTTGGTTAGACAAAATATCGACTGTGCTACTTGACATCTGTGCGTTGAAAGCGGCATCGTCATTTATGGTTTGTTTTTTTTTGTTCTGAAAATTAGATGTTTGTTGCTGAAGAAAATGTGGATTTTCGGATACATGTGGAAAATCAGACACGAGCAAGAGACGATGTCAGCAGGAAGCAGCTCAGGCTTTATCAGCTCTACAGCCGAACCAGTGGGAAGCATATCCAGGTGCTGGGAAGGCGGATCAGTGCCAAAGGAGAAGATGGAGACAAATATGGTAAGAGAATTTACAGTACTTCCATCTGCTATTCTTGGGTGTGCCTAAAGCATGGAGCTTCTCTGATTGGTCAAACTTGAATAAAATAAGCCAAGACAATGGACATACAGTGATCCAGTACCAAAATGAGAGGACCATTAGATTGTTAAATATGAGGCAAATTACAAAAATAAAAGAAAATGATTTTGCCTTGTTCGTTGCTTAAATGGTCTAGGTAATTCCAATAATTGTTAGTATACTTTTCACTATATTTCTTAGGGTTTTTTTTTTTTACTGTAATTCCTTTCTGAAAAGAATTGTCTTTCCTTTTGTAAAAAAATTCCTCATGATAATACTATGGGGTAAATGATAGCAAATGAGAGGCTCGTTGATTGAAACTCCTCTGGGGAACTTTGTGGCTAACTTAAAAGGGGTTAAACAACGGATCATCTTTTGGAAAACAAGCATCTAATCTGGAAGTGCTTCTTCCATGACTGTTCTGAGTAGATTGTAGTACTTGTTTCAACCTGTCTAAATTTGGGATGAACGGGAAAATCACAACTTGCTGGTCATTATCTTTGAACTTCTCAGATTCTCCATTGGAACAGCATGTCCTCAAAACTTCTAACATAGAAAAATGGTATGGTAAAAGAAGTTCATAGTGGAAGTCCATCTATTATTCATGATTGGTTGTGGAAAAATGCAGGGAAAAAAGAGAGACCAGATTCATCCCTTTAGTTTCAGTGGGATAAGAGGTAGAGATGAATAAAATACAGTAATATTTATTTTGATGTCTTGCCAGGTCCATCCATTATGAATATATTTTCAACTCAGAAAATTAGAACTCAAAAAGGTTAACCTATCCTTCCTATTCTACAGGTAGTCCTTGACTTACAACTACAATTGAGGCTGGAATACTGGTTGTTAAGTTGTTGCAGTCATTAAACAGGTATATGACCTGGCTTAATTTTACAACCATTTGTATTATGGTTGTTAAGTGAGTCACCATGGTTGCCGCCATGGCGGAAAATGTCAAAAAAGTTTGCAAATTGTGATCATGAATTTTCAGGATGCTGCAACTGGCCATAAATACAAGCTGGTTGCCAAGAGCCCAAAATTCAGTCATGTGACCACAGGGGTGTGTGTAGTCATAACTTTGAGGATGGAATAATAAGTAGCTGTTTTGCAATCTTTCACAACTTCAAATGGTTGTTAAGTGATTAATCATTAAAGGACCACCTGTATTGATTGCAAATTCCAGATAAGTGGACCAACTCTCGAGCTTGTTGCCCAGTGTCTTTCATTGCTCTCAGCTGAATGATGTACATCAAGGCACTGAAGGAGTTTGGCTTGGTAAAAGAGGCACCTCGGGAATGGTACCATAACCTTCTAGACTGCACACAAAGCCACTTCTCTGCTGCATGATAATTACTATGGCATCACGGATGTAAGATAGATTTAGGACCCAACTATATTTTGCGTTATACAAATTTTGTGTTATACATATGTGTATATGGTAGGGGTGTGGGCAATACTTTGCTTTACATATATTTTGTGTTATATAGGTAGTCCTTGACTTACAACAGTTCATTTAGTGACCTCTCCAAGTTACAACGGCACTGAAAAAAGGGACTTATGACTGTTTTTCACAGTTACGACCTTTGCAGCATCTCTGTGATCATGTGATCAAAATTTGGATGCTCGGCAACTGACTCCTATTTGTGACCGTTGCTGTGTCCCAAGGTTGTGTGATCACTTTTTATGACCTTCTTCTAAGCAAAGTCAATGGGGAAGCCAGATTCACTTAACAACCGAGTTAACAACCTAACTTATCAACTGCAGGGATTCACTTAACAACTGAGGCAGGAAAAGTCGTAAAATGGGGCAAAACCCACTTAACAAATGTTTCACTTAGCAACAGAGATTTTGGGCTCAATTGTGGATGTAAGTCGAGGACTACCTATACATATGTGTATATGGCAGGGGTGGGCAAGCTGCATCCCTATGCCCTTGTTTTATAGTCCAGTGTCCTGAGCCCATAAGATTATATAGTTGAAATATGGTAGCATACTGCTGGTATAAGGTACTACTATTTTAGTTTTAAAAGACAAGAAGATATACAGGGTCCATATTGTACTTCACTAGGTCATTTTCAAACCCATTGGCTGCATTGGTACAGCATATTAGACTTGGTTGCCTTTTATCCTCAAGTTCAAGAGTTTTTCTGCGACTCTGCATTCTGTCAAAAGGGTTCTGAAAATTCTGGCCTGCAGAAAATTCTCTAGGTGATCCTGTAGCTCTCAGTGCTCAGGAAAATTTTTAGAAAATGTGGACTTGCTATGGAGCAGTTGCTCATTCTTAGTCTTTGGAAGAATGAACAAGTGAGAAAAGATTGAGGGTTTATGTTTGCTACTCTAACAAAACATTTATTTATTTATTTAGCATGTGGCTTACAATATCAGGGAAATCTACACATACTGGACACAATAAAGTCCTGACAGCAGGGTGAAATGTAAAATTTGTTACTACCAGTTCTGTGGGCGTGGCTTGGTGGTGGTGGGGTAATGTGACCGGGTGGGTGTGGCCAACTTTTTTTAAAAAACTTTTCAAAGCATTTTTTCTATTGCTTTGAAAAGCCTCTGTCGATCAGGCAACTCAGCTGGGATCGTCAGAGACTTTTAAAGACATTTTTTTTTCCTACAACCTCTTCGGCCAAGAGGTTGCAGAAAAAAATGCTTTGAAAAGCCTCTGACGATCCCAGCTGAACCGCGCGATCATCAGAAGCTTTTTTTAAAACTTTTAAAAGCATTTTTTCGACGGAAGAGGTTGTAGAAAAAATGCTTTTAAAAGTAAAAAAAAAAGCCTCTGATGATCGCGTGGCTCAACTGGACATGGGGGGGGGGGGCAGGGATTTTTGCTACCGGAACTGACATATTTCAAATATGGTGGGCTGAAGGAGTAAAACAGAGTGGAGGATTTATTATACTGTGGTCCTTTACACTGAAAAAAAAAAATAAAGTACTTGTTCTGACCCAACCTTAACAGAAGCAAGAAACAGACTCCTTGTTATGAAAACCCCTCTTTATTTACCTCTTGTGAATTAATTGCATTCACCCACCGAAAAGTCCAGGCAATAGCCCTTCAAGGAATTAACTGCAGTAACAGACCTTATCAGTTTCTTGCGATAATTGCAAGGCTGTGAACTCCCAGCTGAAAGGCTGCAAATTAAGTTCTGGCAAGCAGTCTTTAATGCACAAAACACAATGAGCAAAATCTTCAGAAATAAGAACTGTTGTCTCCTACGACAACCACTCTCCTTTCCTTCTATTTATTCCCCAGCCAGGGAGGAGCCATTCAGCGTCCATGTGTGCTTTGCTTCCCGAGTCGACTCTTTGTCCTCTGTTGCTCACCTCTCCTCCATTGCTCACCTTTTCTAACTGCTCTGTTTATAGCTGCATCTGGAATGGGCCCCAGCTGTTCTTCCTCCTCTCCGGTGGCTGGGAAATATCAGACGGCCCTGGTTCTATCTCTGCGTCCAACATAGAGCATCCATCAGAGCCTTTCCCAGACTCCAGCACTGGCCCAAGTTCCTCCCCAACCTCCTCATCATCCAAGTCTGCCCCCAGCTCTGCTGGCAGCTGACAGGCCACAACAGTACTCATAACTTTTGTAAGAGTTTGATCTGTCTCATCAGTGATCCCAGCAGTCAAGTAACTTCAACGTTTAAAAAATTATGCTACACTTAAATGATTAGGGTTTATATAGAAGCATAAAAAAATATTTTGCCATCAGCCAGACATGGAACATTCTTGTAGTAGATTTGATTCTGAACTCTAACCAGAAAACATTACAACAATATATTGAACTGAGTGGTGTAATCATTTTGATAGCTTTTAAACTAGGATCCATTTAATTGGTTATTAATCAGGCTATGTCTAGACTGATAATGTGAAAGATTCTCCAAATATTTCATATTGATGCTGAGTGTTACTGAAGTGCTTTTAGATCATGGAGAACGGAGAGGGGGGATTATGTCTGGACAGGTTACTTAAAAAGTAGCTGCCTATTCATCAATTAGATTTAAATCTTGCAATTCTGTACAATGCTTTTCCCATTTGACTATAACAATGTGAAGTGGTTGACTAATTCTCTTGCACACACTGACTTTTAAAAAGGAAAAGGGTGGGAAATGGAAGGTAAAAGATTCACATTACATGGTATCTCACACTGATGGAATAGATAGGAGAGACAGCCATATGTAAGATGAAACACTGGATTTTCAGCACACAAAAGCAAGAGGACATTCTATACTGTTTGTTCTCTCTTTGTGTGCAGTTCATTTACAGGGCTGGTCTTGCTTGGGGTAGAAAAAGGCTTTATTTGTGTTTCATGGCTGGGAGATTCTATTTCAAAGTATGGGACTTGCCTGTTAATGTTGAAAGGTAATGTTAATGTTTCCTGTGTGCCAGGCAGCATTGTGTTATGCACAGTCAAACTCTGGACCTGAATGGTTTCCTGAGAGCCAAAACAAGGGGCAAATGATAAATTATAGAGAGGTGACATGCACATAATATAGGACAGGATGCAGAGGTGAAATTGACTGATTTGGAATTCTGGATAATGAATTTGATCAGATCCAAGCTGTAGCTCAGGAGGGAGCACATGTTTTGCATGCAGGAGATCTCTGGTTTACTCTCAGCATATCTAGTTACAGTAAATAATACTGAAGCTGGTGGGCGAGTATACTAATGTAGCATAAGGCAATTTTCTATGAAGTACTTATACTCAGATATTATAACTAACCGGCCTCTTAATTGAACACTTAGGTGCTAGATGGTGGTTTTTGCTGTTATGTGTAATAGAATAGAATTCTTTTTTTTTTTATTGAAAAAGTTTTCAAATACAATTTTTTCCCCCTTTTTTCCCCCCTCTCCCTCCCCCTCCCTAACCCCCCCTCCCCACCCATCCCCCCATGACTTCTTCATAACAACAAAAAAAAAAAAACCTAATTCATAACAGATTACTTACTCCCTCCTCTAGATATTGACCTTTACTTACTAAAAATATTATTAATATTATAACATCCCCCTTTATCCATACATTTCAGAAAAGAGAAAAGAAAGGGAAAAAAAAGGAAAAAAAAAAGACATTATACTATGACATTATAAAATAACTTCTCCACTTTAAAACTATACAATAAGTCCTACTTTAACATTTAATCTTCTATATATATTACTATAACATTTCAAAGCGGCCTTCCCCATAAAATCTAGTTTAACATTTATTCCACTCTATCCATTTCCTCCACTCCCCTAAATATATCACTTAAAAATCCCTTTTCTTAGACTAATCAATCTACTAATTAGCTTATTCACCCACTATCATGCAAGATTACCATACACAACATTTCTTAATATCTTTGATTCACTGCCCACACTACTTAAAAATATATGTCTATATTTTCCATTATATCTAAATAAAAAAAAAGAAAAGACAATGACTTTAAATTTATAATCCATATAGTATCTTCTTTAAGGTCTTTCCACTGGATTGGTAGAACCAACATCCATAATCGGGTAACATAGCTTACTGGTGCAACAGTTTATTCAGGATCTTCAATCATATCTGCCCCCATCAGTAGTAAATATCTTCTTATATGTATAAAAGTAAAAACAACCACCCGAGTGACATTATAATTATATTCCGTATAGTAATAATTGTGGGTTTCATCAGGATTATTAATTCCCATCATCGTAGTGGGTAACAACCCGATCTTCTGCATGCCCCAGCATAATTCTCTTGCCTTGTAATTCAAGATAATATAATATGTTTATCAACACAAAAAGAAATTCCAAAATTGATAATTCAAATCCAAACAGTAAATAATACTGAAGCTGGTGGGCGAGTATACTAATGTAGCATAAGGCAATTTTCTATGAAGTACTTATACTCAGATATTATAACTAACCGGCCTCTTAATTGAACACTTAGGTGCTAGATGGTGGTTTTTGCTGTTATGTGGAATAGAATAGAATTCTTTATTGGCTAAGTGTGATTGGACACACAAGGAATATGTCTTGGTGCATAAGCTCTCAGAGTACATAAAAGAAAGATACATTGTCAAGAATCATAATGTTATGAAATGGGGTTGAGGGGTACCCCGGACTGTGAACCAGCTCATGAGTAAACACACTGAGACTGAAATAATTCTGACAGAGGCGTCTTGTGTAAAAATATAATTTACTTTAAAACATTTAAAAAGCACTATGTCTTTAAGAAAGCACATTAAAAACAAAGTCTTATCTGGGTATGTGAAGCAAGGCTATCTCCCTAGATTCCTCTCCACAATACCGAAACAGTTCACAAGAGAATAAAGCTAGCATGAAGGTAAGCAGCTTTGGCGTCGATACATCATCAAGGCAATCAAAATGGGGGCAGCACAAACATCACAGCTAAAAGTCACCTGAAATAAAAACAGTTCAAACAGCAAACATTGCTTGAAGCTTGTGGGAGGAAAAAGGTCCAGCAACAGCAGTCCCGATGATAGCTTGCATGCTACAAAACAGCAAAAGGCAAGCATCCGTGGGAGTTTCTCTGCAACGGCGTCTGGAGTCCTTATCTGCATTCTTCTCCCATCTGCGGCGTTGCACTAAGCTTCTTGCAGGAGCTGTGCATTTAGGCCTAAACCAGGAGTCTAGGCCCTGGTAATAGTAATGTAGACATAGTGAATAGTTTGACAGTGTTGAGGGAATTATTTGTTTAGCAGAGTGAAAAAACTGTTCTTGTGTCTAGTTGTTCTGGTGTGCAGTGCTCTATAGCGTCGCTTTGAGGGTAGGTGTTGAAACAGTTTATGTCCAGGATGCAAGGGGTCTTTAAATATTTTCACATTTTTTGACTTGTGTAGTATACAGGTCCTCAATGGAAGGCATTAGAGAAGGATGAGCTTAACAGCAGCTAGTGGACAAAGGAGCCACAATACAGAAATGAGGATTCCTTCTTTCTTCTCTTGGAATAACTGGATGGGACATAGATAGATAGTCATCCCCAACAGAAAAAATTGCTATGAGTTCCTAGTCCATATTTTTTTGAGGAAAGATAATTTCTATAGATACTATTTATGCCTCTTTCCCGACATTCTGAAGATAGCTAAGTGTGTACAAAACTTGTATATCCCAATGTATGTTAGAACACATTAATAATTCAATGTTTAAAAATAACATTGAGGAAATGACTGGCATTCAATTGCATTAGAGCCAGAAGAGTCTGTTCCCTGTATCAGATATTAACCTGATTGACCACTATGTCTTTCTGAGCCCTGGTTGCAGTATTTCTGCTTGTCAAATTTAAAGGTTATTTGCATTTTATAACCTTGCATCATATTCAGTTTTAACTTCTGAATGTCTTTTAATAATCCTACCATTGGCTCAAGGTTGACTCAGCCTTCCATCCTTCTGAGATTGGTAAAATGAGGACTGAGATTGTTGGGGGCAATATACTCACTCTGTAAACCACTTAGAGAGAGGGCTATAAAGCATTATGAAGTGGTATATAAGTCTAAGTGCTATTGCTATCAAGCAGTTATTTTATATTTCTGTTTATTTTCTAATATCTATATACTGTTAGAATATATATATTAGAATATCAACTTGCAAAGCTATTGTACAGTGACTTTATATTTTTTGGAGTATTTATTCCTGGAGGAGATTCCTCTAATGCTCCATAACTATTTTTCTTGTTTTGTTTTGCCAGACAAATTGTTTCTGAAACTTCCCATTCTCAGTTTATGAGACAAAAGTGGATTTCAAAAGCTGAGTTATGTTCAGCAGACTGTGGCTGGTTTGATAGAATCACGACAAGCTGCAAGTGGGGTGTTGCATGTGTTAACGCTCCCCCAGGAGCTTGATTCTGCTGATGCTGTGATTTTATATTGTGAGGCTAATCTCTGTGTTAGAAAAAGTAATTTAAGTAGGGGTTGCAATGAGAAAGGAAGAGTTCTGCTAGTAAGTTTCTTCAACCATGCATGCAAATAAGATTAGGTAAAGCTTTCTAAATCCTTCTATATAATGGAAATATTTCTCGACATATAAAGTTGCCTCGTAGTGAGCCAGTCCATTAGTTCATTTAACCCAGAAATATCTCCAGTGACTAACAGTAGCCCCTGAAGACAGGGATGGGCAACATTTTGGAGCATGGGTAGAAAGACAGAGGGCTGCAGTGAATAACTGGTAACGTCATGTCCACATTTAAGTGGGCAATGCCTGGTTTTTCAAGGTAGGTTTTGGAAGTTGGTTTTAATTTTCTTTATTATTTTAGACGTGGAAGTCTGAGAGATTATACTTTCTATTTTTCGAGGGGGGGGGGAATGCAGAAAATGGTACTGTTATGAATTGGTCAGTGCATGATTCTGGGAGGCTCAGATAGTCATAAAAAAGATCCTAGAGATGTTGCGGACTGAATCAAGAAGTAAAATGGAGAGAAAGCCTGAGCTCTTTATTGAACGATCTTGTAGATTGTTACCAAGACGTAACATTTTGGAAGGCCTGTGACTGAGCAAACATGATTATTTTTTTTATTTTATTTGTCAAGAACGTATTAGGTAATATATATAAGTATAAGCAAGAATTGAATATATAAAATAGATACAAATAGGAAACATTAGGACAGGGACGGTAGGCATGCTGGTGCTCTTTTGCACGCCCCTTACAGACCTCTTAGGAATGGGGTGAGGTCAACAGTAGACAGTCTTAGGTTAAAATTTTGGGGGTTTGGGGATGAAACCACAAAGTCAGGTAGTGCATCCCAGGCATTGACCACTTTGTTGCTCAATTTTCTGCAATTGAGTTTGGAGAGCTTCACTTTAAGTTTGTATCTATTGTGTGCTTGTGTATTGTTGTGGTTGAAGCTGAAGTAATCATTGACAGGTAGGACATTGTAGCAGATAATTTTATGAACTATGCTTAGGTCTAGAATTTCAAGTCCGGTAGCAAAGGTATTTTGTTGCAAGCAGAGGAGTGGAGAACACTTCTTTTGAAATATTTCTGGACACAGTCAATTGTATTAATGTCCGATATGTAGTGCGGGTTCCAGACAGATGAGCTGTATTCGAGAATTGGTCTAGCAAATGTTTTGTATGCTCTGGTTAGTAGTGTGATATTACCAGAGAAGAAGCTACGCAAGATTAGGTTTAGGAGTTTGTGAGATTAATCCATGTCCTGGAAGGAAGACCATCAAGATGTCCTCCATGTTTGCCAGTTTAGAAAGAATAAGGGATATAAAAGGAAGGGATAGTAGATTAGTTCTTCCTTCTATTCATAATGCATAAAATACATAAGAAAAAGAAAGAAAGAAATTGCCATACTGAAGAGTTCAACATGTGAAGGCAATACTGAGCTGAGCCTAAGAGATTGGTTAGCCAAAGACAAGCCTTCTTTTCTGTAAGCATCAGTTCAAATGAAAACTATTTAGAAATTAGTACTTCTTCCTAAGAGCTAGCTGTCCGCAAGCAGCCTGATGGTTCTGGATCACCAAACAGCTCTCTCTGAACTGCGACTCTGATCTATAATTTATTTAGTGGAACTAGAAGGGATGGCAGTTTTCTCTTTCAAGCCAAATATTTCTGCTTGTACTCGTCTTCCCTTCAGAGTCTCAGTAGGACAAAATAACTTTTAAAAGACCTTCTCTCCCCCCCCCTCTTTACCCTACCCTACATCTTCCCAACCATTTATTTTCATAAAGTTAACCTGGGGGCAGTGATGACCTCAACATAATAATGATCACTCATGGTGGCAGCTGTGCTTTCACAGGGGGGACCCAGAACTGAACAAGGACAAGCAGGGAAGTTTGCGTCTGGGCCGGTGTTCTCCCTGTGACAATCCTCACCCCCATCTCTCTGAGCACATTTCAGTGGTGTGGGTGTTTGGCAGGATTTTTCTTTGAAACTGGCTACAAAGAAGTCAGGAAGGAATAACTGGGCAGCAGCAGGAATTAGAAGCAGGGGTGAACAAGGCAGGCTGCTCCATTGAACCACAGAAAGCCAAGCAAGCAGGACCTCCCAGGATTCTCTGGGTTAGAGGGAAGGACTCAATTACCATCACCTTGGATCCTGTTCTGAAAGGTTCAGCAACCATTTAAAATGTGCCGTAATCATCTTATTTGAAACATCTGTGCTCCTAGGAGTTCATTCTTTATTTAAGTTGGTTTGTTTTGCATTTTTGCAGATACTTTCAAGAAACTAAGGGGTGGAGGGGAAAGGAGCACTTTCCTAGAAGAATTCTATTTTGAACATTGGCTTTAGGCCCATTGATGTTGAATGGTAATGTTTTTGTCCCCCCAGATGCAATGACACATATCTAAGAAATGGGCCAGCCTGAGAACCATTTCACACAAGACGAGAGGACGCCAAGATAGGTTTTTAAAGAGGCAGACAGTTCACAGAGCAGAGATTGCCAACTGGCTTGTCATATGCATCTATGTCTTTAAAAATGGGTTAGGCTCCTGCCTGGATTACATTTGTTTTATCAGGCATTACATGTGCACAGTTAGAATGCAACATGTGAAAGAGCCCTCACCTGTCGCCCAAAATTGTCCTGGGTCAGTGTGACATGTGCTTTTGTACAATAAATGTGGCTGTTGTTTATTTCTTTATTGAATCTATTTAGTGGCAGCGCTAAAGTGAATTATGAGATCTTTAGATTGCCTAATTTTAGAGGCCAGCTTTGGAAAGAGGAACTGGATGTATGTGTCAGTCCCAGGAGGCATGTTGTGGCATGCAGCCAACAGGGAGGTGTGAAGTGCCAAGTCCTACATGCAGCTTTGTTGCTGCAGCTGAGCCTAAAAACAGGCTTGGTATGGTCTGACAGGCACTTTTCATCTATCTTAGTGTGTTCATCAAAACATGAGATATCCCCAAATGAGAGATAGTTTCTTTCTGTCCTTTTATTGCCCACTATGCTTGTGACATGTGTGGAGAACAGAGAAACTTTATCGATTCCATCCATTTCTGCTGATCAAAGGCAGATGTATTTTCTAATTCTTGTTTCTAATAAAATCACAAGTCCTTTTTTTTTTTTTTTTTGCCTTTGGGAATTGTTTTCTTCAACCAAGTAAAACCAAGAGCTGCTAGAATTGTCATTCCTATATATTCAGTTCACTTCTCTCCAGAGTGTAACTAAACTGTAGTCGCATATAATACATTACACAGAAATGCACCTTAGAGGGTGCTAGGATGCTAATTTTTTAAAGAAACAAATAGAAGTGACATGCCTCTGATTTTTGATGTAGTATTCATAGAAATGTGCAATTCTGGAATGTTGTCCTAACATAAGCAGAGCGGCACTCGTAACACTAATGTTCACCAGATATTTATTTATTTATTCTAATAGATATTATTTTGTTCTTTATTAGGTTACAAAATAACCAGACAAAAAAAATCATTTATTTATTTATTTTCAGTCATATTGCCTTATGGCCCGAATAGGGTTTTACATCTTATTAAAGTAACTGGTTAAGACTGGTGCTGCAGACCCTCTATGGGTCACCAATAACTTTCTGGATGCAAGTCACAATGAACATTTTAACTTACAGAGTCAGATATGGCTTGGCTTCTAAGTACCTACAGGATTGCCTATTTGGCCTAGAATTGGCCTGTTTGGTGCATGTGTTTATTAAGGGTGAAGGAAGCAGGGACTGGCAGATAATGCTTTTCTTTCGTTGTTCTTATTTTAACAAATAGTTCCCCCCCCTTTTTTTTTGAGTCTAATTTAGTGTCCACTTTGATGACTTTCTTGAATTTATTAAATTCACAGAATGTTTGGGAATGGATGAATGGGCAAACCCTTTTGTATCAAGAGGTTTTTTTTTTTTTTATGCCTTCTAATCAATCTTGACTCCTGATGACTGCCTGGACAAGTTGTAACTCTAGGACTATCTGTATACCATTATCTTTAATGAGAACTCGCATTACCTCTGGTCTTTCAAATCAGGGGAGGACAAGTTATTTTATGGTAACTAAATAAAGCAGACACTTTATGCAGTTTTTTTCAGCAATGAAAAAAGTGATGATTTCGTGAATATTTATGATTGGGGAGTGCAGGAAAATATATCCCTATTTTAATTTGTGAGAAAATTGGAAGAGTTGGTTGTTACCCAGCTACTGTAGGTAGTTGTCCTTGACTGATTGGCTGATCTCAAAAAAGGCAGAATCAGATTTAAGTCAGTCACTTGGATGGAAGGCCACTAGAAAATCCCAAGGGATTGGGTTAGACTGGGAAATAAATAAATTTTAAAAAACTCAGAAAAAGGCACTTCTGTGTTGTTGCCAAGAAAGCTACATGGATGTGTTTTTAAAGTCACCAGGAGGTGAGTTCAACTTGAAGGAGACTTTACTTTTATGATGTTGCTGGCATACAGGTCAGTCATATTTTTTATGGCATCCTCTCCCTTCTGTTCAGTTTTGTGTTTGTCTTGCAACTTGCCAAATTTCTCCCCAAAGGCAGACAGATTACTCTATGAAATCCTGATCTGTTATTTTTGTATAATACATTTAGCAGAGGGGTTACCAAAATATGCCTATCATTTTAAATCAGACTTCCCCAATCTGCAGCTACTCTGCTTATGTTAGGATGACAAGTCCCAGAATTCTAACACTGGCTTTGAATTCTGGGAGTTGTATTTCTAACGTATATGGAAGCAGCAAGTTTCAATAGTTTTAAAGAATTTACTCAGCCCTGAAGTTAAGAAAAATATGGCTCCAAATGTTTTAAGGATAATTAGTCTTTTTCAAGAGGAGCGCAATGGCTCAGTGGTTAAAGAGCTGGAAAACTGACAGTCTGGGTGTGAGACCCGAGAGCCTTGCACAAAGGCTCACAAAGAGGTGAGTTCCTGTTCCTTGCTCCAGCTCCTGCCAATCTAGCAGTTCGAAAGCATGCAAATGCGAGTAGATAAATAAATACCACTTTAGTGGGGAGGTAACAGCATTCGGGGTTCCTTGGCGCATAGTCATGCCGGCCACATGACCACAGAAATGTCTTCAGATAACATTGGCTTTCTCAGCTAATAAATGGAGATGAGCACCATCCCCTAGAGTCGGGCATGACTAAGCAGGGGAAACTTTCACTTTTTAGTCATTTTCATTCACTATTTTTATATGTCTCTGTCTATAATGCTTTGTGTTGATTTAAGAGCCCCCTTCCAGAATTGTAAGCTAAAAAAATAGGACCCCATGTGTGACCCATTTAAGCGGAAGTGAGACAATGGAGCCAATAGCAGTTCCACTTTAGATAGTCAACACAAATATTGTTAGTGTAATGATTGATCTTGCAAGGAGCTTTATAACAATGTGAATGCCTATCCCCTGAAGGCTAGTCAATATAATATTACAGCACCTTATTGTGGCTCAGTTATTTCTTTGCAACATCATCCCAGCTGCTCTTCTGAAAGCTGCTGGGACAGCTCTGAAAGTTATCAGAAGCTCGCATAAATGCAGTTGTAATTTTTGTTATAGTAGTGGGTTTTCTTTACTGTAGTATTTACTTCATTTTATCATGATAGGTGGGGACTTGACTTTACTGAATCCACCATGTGAAAGTGGAGGAGGCTTAAATATCCTCCAATCCCTTTCCATATGTACAGAGTCATAAAAGACAACAACACATCTATTGGTGCCAGCACAAGTTTTTTCATTTCTGTGTGTGTGTGGCTGGGGAAGAAGAGTGCTTGAGACTCTTTTTTGCTAGTGGCAATCACAAACAGAATTTGCATCTCCCCTAATACGAAGTGTCTTACTTTGGCCATGTCAGGCAGGGGAATTGATTAGAGAAAGCAATTATGTTTGGAAGAATTAGTGGTAAAAGGAAATCATGCCACCAAAAAACTCAGTGGTTGGACACCATCAAAGCTGACACCAGCCAGAGCCTAGAAAAACTCAAAAAAGTAGTGCAAGATCGAAAGATGTGGAGACACCTGGCCCATAGAATTGCCAAGAGTTGGACATGACTGAATGGATAACATCATCATCTGAAACTAGAGTGGAACAAATACAGAAAGTCACTGTATCTTAGAACCGTGGTGGCGCAGTGGTTAGAATGCAGTATTGCAAGCTAACTCACTGCTCACTGCCAGGGGTTCGATCCTGACCAGCTCAAGGTTGACTCAGCCTTCCATCCTTCCGAGGTTGATAAAATGAGTATACAGATTGTTGGGGGCAATAGGCTGAGTCTATAAACCGCTTAGAGAGGGCTGTAAAGCACTGTGAAGCAGTATATAAGTCTAAGCGCTATTGCTATTACACAAATAGTATCTATTAACATTTAAGTCATCCATTATCATAGCTTTCCCAATTTTTCCACAGAAAGCTACTTTGTACAAAACTAATACCCACCTAGCAATGATAGTCACTACAGATGGATTAGCAATACTCATTTCAAGTGCAGAAATGTATAGGGAGTCTATTTTCTACACAGTGAACATGCAGTGCTATATCACCCAATTGTAGAGGCTCAAAAAAAAAAAAGGTCTTTGCATTCTCTTCCAATGAGGCTTTTTGGACCTGTAATTCATACACTTCACATTTTATGAGCAGTGGTTAGAGTGCAGTACTGCAGGCTACTTCTGCTGACTGTTGGCTTCCTGCAATTTGGCAGTTCGAATCTCACCAGGCTCAAGGTTGACTCAGACTTCCATCCTTCCAAGGTGGGTAAAATGAGGACCCAGATTGTTGGGGGAGCAATATGCTGACTCTGTAAAACAGCTTAGCGAGGGCTGTAAAGCACTGTGAAGCAGTATATCAGTCTAAGTGCTCTTGCTATTATCAGAAAGTGAATTTCGGATAAATTTGCAAGATGAATTTGCAAGTTTTCAGGTTGCTTTTCTGGGATTGTCAAGGAAAGTGAAAAGCGTTCATAGGAGAGGGGTAAAATTTCATGGGAGTAGTGAGTGTGGCAATCTGCCCACTTTAGATCATGGGTTAGAGTCATTTGTCTTCTGAAGAACATTTGTAGTTTAGCTGCAGCAGGAAATGATGTGGTCGCTTATTCAGCCCTGAATGCTGAATCAGAAAGAAACTGTAATGCTCTTGAGTAGCATAGCTGCCACGAAACTGCTGTGGTATCTGATTTAATACAGCATTGATAGAAGTTATAAAGCTTTTAGTAGACCACTCTTTATTTGGGCAGATGTTTAACCATAGCTGATAAACAAATCAGGATTGAGTATGCATTCATTTTGGGATTACTAATTTCAGAGTTGAGAATCTTTGTCTAGCTATTCAGTCGCCTACGTGGTTATTTGGAAGTAGAAGCTACTGATCTAAGTGCAATTAACCTAAGCTTTGCTGTGTTTAGGACTGTTGTCTGAATGGTTGCTAAAATGTTAATGAAGTGAGAACATTAGAAATAGCGATTTTTAAAATGTAGGCTGTGGTCCTAAAAATAATTCAGGTGTTCGGGTGTTCTAACCTAACCTAATTCAGGTAAGAATTAAGCGTTCTTACCTAATTCAGTAGGCTTTCCTTTTGAGTAAATTCATAAAGAATTGCAGTATGAGGCTAACATTCTATGTTCCATCACTTAACAGGAAATCACATTAACACTGTATTTCAAATTTGCAATGGGAACAACTTTTTGTTCGGGACGAATATGGATTAAACTAATCTCTTTTTGAATAAGTACGTGAACTAGATTGTAGTTAACTCTTGCTGTTTCTTAAAATTCTGTAACGGTGTTTCCTGGTTAAAAAGGAATAGAAAATACATGTACTGGTAGAGAAATGTTCAAAAAATTATCCTTCAAAAATGTATACATTGGACTAACTTGTAAGGAATAAACAACTGTGTATCAGAAAAAGGTCGACAGAATGTATACATATTTTTTAAGCTGGCTGTTTGGAAATTGCATGAGGAAACAGGGTGGAATGAAAAATGAGCAATTCAGAGAAACTAAATTTGACAGATTTGGCTATCCTTACTTCAGAGTAGAAAGTAATAGGATTGGAATGCTTGGCTGCAATCCTATGCATATTTATTTGGGAGGAAATGTCACAGAAACCTGGAGACTTTTTCCCCTTAATAAAGATTCATAAGACTGGGTTATGTATAATTTTTATTATTGCGCTCTTATTTCTGAACCTTTTAACTTTTTCTTGGTATTGCGTTTTCTAGACTATTCTTGTGGTCTAAGAAGATTTGAAAGCTAATGTAAGAGCTTTTTATTTATTTGTGTCCTGCCTTTGTTGTTTTTGCTAATAAATTAAGGTGATGAACATATCCAATACACCAGGGCTGTCAAACTCAATGCTGGCCCGTGGGGTGCTTAGATCTGACTCACGGGGCTGCCCTGGAAACAGCAAAGAACTGGCCTGTGGTGCCTCTGCCAGTAAAAACAGCTCATGAGAGCTGCATGCGGTCCTCCTGAGCTCCATTTTCGCTGGCAGAGGTTTGCAGGAGGCCGTTGCAGTCGAAAACGGACTGCGAGTGCCTGTTTAACTGGCAGAGTGCTCGGGCCACCACAGGCGCCCTTGACACGAGTGACATTGAGCTGGCCACGCCCACACTGGCCACACCCACCCCAGTCCCCCGAGGTCAAATAAAACCCTGATGCGGCCCTCAATGAAATCGAGTTTGACACCCCTGCAATATACCTTCTGCCTCCTAGTTTCCCCACATCAACTTGTGAAGTGAGTTGGACTGAAAGAGAGTGACTAAATAAATGAATAAGAGTGACTGAAGAAGAAAATTCCTTATTTTGATGAGGATAGAACAACTGGAAATACTTTGTATTATCTTCTGTGCATAATCTACCTTCCATTCTTTATGGATCATACGGTAGCTGACATATAGCAATGAGGTGCCATCAAGCTGGGTTTCTTTCCTGCACAAACTATTTTTTGATGCTTAAAAGTAAGGTTTTGTAAGCCACTATGAAAGCCCATCCTAATTTGGGGGGAAGGGGAGATACATGGGGGATCCTGGATTGCAGAATTAATTAATTGCACCTGCTTTTCCTAATTGCTTTATTGAAATCTGTGAAGATTTAATAATATTAATTTGCTATTAGCTTCTATAAAAGGTGTTTGAGAAATTTAAACTGGGAATACTCAGTGTAAATTATTGTTATTTTTTCCTTCCCAATTTAGGGAAGAATTTGTTAAGCTTTGCTTTTATCTCAGAGTTTATTGGAGTATGATCTCTGTGTTTTTATGCAGTATATATATTAAGAGTAAGGATTAATTAACACATGTCTTATTCATAGTGCCTTTTCTGGTTTTTTTTTTTAAATTTCTGTTCAGTCATGTCCAATTTTTGGAGACTGCCTGGACAAGTCCCTGCAGTTTTCTTGGCAAGGTTTTTCAGAAGTGGTTTGCAATCCCCTCCTTGCTAGGGCTCAGAGAGTGTGACTAGCCTAAGGTCACCTCCTGGCTTTCTGCCTTAGGCAAGTCTAGGACTCCCAGTCCCCTGTTTCTACCCTAATGCCTTAACTACTACACCACACTGGCTCTTACCTTTTCTGTAATTCCAATATTGTAAATGGTTTGTCTAAAGTTTATTTGAAATGTTTATGGATGTGAAAAGCTATAATATCTCTATATCAGTGTTCTGTGCGAAGAAGACACAGGACAGGGTAGCCCCCAACCCACGACCGTTCGTTTAGTCACTGTTCGAAATTACAGTGGTGCTTGCAGCATCACACTGCTTAGTACATCTTGTAGGGTTTTATATACCTCTGCTGGTAATCCATCCGGGCCTGGAGTCTTCTCATTTTTCTGTCTTTTAATTCTCTCCATTAATTCCATCATAAATATTCTTTCTTCTAATAGTTTTTTGAACTTTTCCGGGATTCTAGGCAGTTCCACTTTTTTCAAATATTGTTCTATCTTGTCTTCTTCTATTATTGTTGATACAATCCATTTTAGTATTTCTCAATTATCCTTTTCTTTTCCTCACTTTTATAACATACCGTATTTTTCAGAGTATAAGACGCACCTATCTTTTTTGTTTTTTTAAAAAAGGTTTTTTTTTATTTTTTAGACAAACAGACATATAAACATACAATGTATTTTCTTTGAACAGAGTATTTGGCTGGTTCACAAATTTAAACAGTGTTTAGTCATTTCAATTAAATTTACAATTTCTATATTTCCTTTTTGCCATATTTATTCCTCATCTATTTTTTTTAAAAAAAACAATATTACCCTTCCTCCTCATCTCTAATCTTAATCAAATTCAATTTTTCCCTTCTATTCTATATTATACCCCTTCCCATTGTCATCTATTTTTATATCCATCCCTCACATTGGTTAATTATGTAATATTACAATTGTTTAATACAAATTCAACATTTTACTATAAATCAATTAGTTATATAACTATCTTTTTTGTATATTAATCAATATGAACATGAATATTCCAATTATTTCCATACAATCCAATTTCTTACAAATCAATTAATTATATTTACCAATAATAATAAACCAAATAATTTTCCCCTCTTATGTTACTCATTTTCACATCTTAAACTCTCCCAATAACCCACATAGTTTTGCCCATATAATCCTCCAAATCACAACTTTCTACTTTCATCACAATATATAATTAAAAATATTTCAATCATTACAATTTCCCTAATTAAATTTAAAAATGTTCTAGCTGTTATCCAAGCTATAATTTAATCCTATTTACTTTCACCACCATATACCATTAAAGGTATTTCAATTGTTACAGTTTATATTTATTCATATTTTTAAAAAAAAATAAAAAAATAAAAATTTATCATTGTCTAGATTTCAAAAATACAAAGACAAATATTCCATTTATTATTCATTTAATTTTTACAATCATGATTTCCCATTTATTTCTTACTACTATTCATATTTCAATTCTAAATATGTATAACATTTTTCTCTTTCATTTCTTTTTCTCCCTTCCCATTTTTATTTTTGCCTTTTTCTTTCTCCTTTTTTTCTTTTGTGTTTAAAATCTTGAACTCTCTTCTTTTGCCCTAAATTTCCCATTGTTTGCACCTACCTTTTTTGGTGAGGAAAAAGAAAAAAAAGAAATCTCCCTCTGCCTCTGCCTAATTTTGCCTTTGCAGCAAACAGCCTGCTTTACTTTCAGTTTCATTTTCAGCATAGCTTGATTAGCACAAGGGAAAAAAAATCTGCTCCAATTTACCTCTTTGTAGCAAGCAGCAGAGCAATGCGCAAAACAGCTGAAAGTCGGGAGGCCGATCTAATCAACTTGTGCTAATTAGTCTATGCTGAAGCTGAAAGGAGCTGTTTTTTCTTGCTGTTGCTTGCAAGGAGGTAACTGCTGCGAGGCACAGGCCAAAGGGTGGGGGCCAGTGGGTGGGCAGGGCTACATTCGGTGTATAAGACGCACCTAAATTTTCACCCCCTTTTAGGGGGGAAAAAGGTGCGTCTTATACTCTGAAAAATACGGTATCTTTCCATCTTGATCTATTAATTGACTTATTCATTTCTTTTCTTTCTCTTTTTTCATTTTATATGCTAACCATCGTCCTGGTTTATTTGTATTTTCAAAAAAAATTTGCTTTGTAGCTTTTATTTTATTCGCCAATTCTTCATTTTCCATTAAATTCATCTTATGTTTTTTCAAATCCAACAAATTTTTAATCTTTTTGTTGTGCGGGTTTTTTTGTAATTCCATCTCTAATCTCTTATATTCTTCCTCTAAATTCTTTTGCATTTTTCTGTTCTGCTTATTTCGTTTTCCTAAATATGTCATTGCCAATCCTCTAATATATGCTTTACTGGTATCCCATACATTTTGTAAAGATGTGTCTTATTCTCTTTAAAAAAGAAAGTCAATTCTTTTTCCATATATTGTTGGAATTTTTTTTCATTTAGTAATTTTTGATTTAATGTCCATCTCATTTTTCTTTTTTTCCCTTTCCATGTCATTATTATTGGATTGTAGTCTGCCCATACATTTGTTCCAATATCAATTTCTTGTATTTTAGCTATTAATTCTGTTGACATCCACATCATATTTATTCTTGATCACGACAGATGCCTATTTGAGTAGAATGTATACTGCTTTTCTTTTGGATGGGTTCGTCTCCAAGCATCTTGTAGGCTTAATATAGCTATCATTGTGAAAAAAGATTTTGGCAATGTTTTTCTTATCTTCTTATTTAATTTTGTAGGTTTATAGTCCAAGTCATTGTCTATTATTGCATTGAAATCCCCTAATATACATATTTTATTATTTTTTTATGTAATTTCCCATAATATTCTTCTTTTTTTTTTAAAAAAAATAATCTTTATTTACATTTTCCATTAAAAAAAAAGACAACACATCATATAAATAACAAACAAGACAACACAACAAAAAAAAACCAAGCATACCTATATGTAGTACCTTAATAACCTAATATTCGGTACTGTATATCTATATTATATTCCGGAGAAGACAGAACAACTTGTGTACCTTTACACATCAATTATGTCTATCTGACCTCACTTTACTTGTATAGTATAAGTTTCTCATAGATACAATTCTTCATCTAGTTTGGGTTATAATTTCCTCTTCTCTAACCACATATAAAATTTTTCCCAAGATAAATATGTTTGTGTTTGGTCTCTGTCTTTTAGTTTTTTAGTCAATTTATCTGCTTCCCCACATTCTAAAATCTTCTTTATAATTGCCTCCTCTGATGGGGTATTTTGATTTTTCCAAAGTTGAGTGTACGCCAATCTCGCCGCTGTGATAATGTGTAATGCAAGATACCATGAGTCTCTTTTAATATTTTCTGGCTTGGAGCCAAGCAGGTATGTCTCTGGTCGCTATTTGTTCTTTTGATTTAAAATCTCATTAAGCCATTTTTTTATTTTTCCCCAAAATTTTACTGCTTTTGGGCACGTCCACCACTGATGGTAATAGGTGCCATGCTCAAACCTACATTTCCAGCATTCAGCAGACTGTCCAGTGAACATTTTAGCTAGTCTATCGGGGGGAAGATGCCACCTGTATATCAACTTGTAGATGTTTTCTTTGTAAGCCGTAGACACTACTAATTTCATATTCCCCCACCAAATCTCTTGCCATTTTTCTAAATGGATTGAATACCCAAAATTTTTTCCCCAGGCAATCATTGTATCCTTAATTATCTCCTCACCTATCTCTATTCTCATCAGCAATTTATAAGTTTTCGAAATCATGCCTTTTTCTTGGCCCATCAGGATTTTGTCTAATTCTTGTAACTCACCGTTAATACCTTTCCTATCTCTATCTTTTTTATATTTAGATTGGATCTGTAGATAGGTCCACCAATCCACTTGCAACCCTTGGGAGTTTAATTCCTGTTTAGATTTTAATTTTCCTTGTATGTTCAGCAAATCCTTATATATTAATTTTTTCGCAGGGTTATAGAGTTTGGGGTATGTCAATGCTTCTAGGGGTGCTATCCAGCATGGTGTTTTAGTATAATATTTTTACTAACTTTTTCCCAGTTTCGAATTAAGATATTTCTTATGTAATGTCGGGTGAACCATTTGCTTTGTGGGGTATTATCACGCCAAAGTGCCATATGCCAACCCTGTTGTAGGTCGAAACCTTCTATTTTAAGAAGACGGCTATTACCTAAAGTAATCCATTCTTTTATCCAGGCTAATAAAGCGGCTAGTAAATCTCCCAACAAGGTAAACCTAGGCCTCCTCTTTCTTTTATCTCTTGCATCATCTTTTTTTTAATCCGTGGCTTCTTCCCCTGCCAGATAAATTTGGTTATTATTTGGTTTAACTCCATGAAAAATTTTTTGGGTAAATTCGCTGGGGCGGTTTGAAACAAAAAATTAAACTTCGGTAAAACATAGGATTTTACTGTTATTACTCGTCCTAGGAGTGAGAGTTGTATTTTACCCCGTTTGTCTAAATCTTTTCTTGTTTGAATTAATAGTTTATTATAATTGTCCTCCTGTATGCTCGAACATCTGCCAGTTAGCCAAATTCCCAAATATTTAACTTTGTTAACTACTTTTAATCCAGTCATTTCCTGTAGGCCTTTCTTGACTTCTTCTAAAATGTTCTTAGTTAATATATTTGTTTTCTTTTTGTTAATTAATAAACCTGCTACCGCCCCAAATTCCTCAATTGTCTCTAATAGATATAAACAAGATTCTATGGGCTCTTCCAAGATAAAAACCATATCATCTGCGAAGGCCTGTGTTTTATATACCTGTTGTCCAATTCTAAGTCCTTTTATTCTTTCTTCGTTCCTTATTTTACGCAATAATGTTTCTAATGATAAGATAAAAAGTAAAGGGGATAAAGGACAGCCCTGTCTTGTGCCATTACCAATAGAAAATTCTTCTGTCAGGTCCCCATTTATCAGTAGTCTGGCCGTTTGTTTGGAATAGATAGCTTTGATTGTGTTTATAAATCTTTGTCCAAAGCCCATGTGTTCTAGCTGTAATAATATAAACTCCCAGTTGACTCTGTCAAATGCCTTCTGGGCATCTATAAAAACTAGTGGGACCTGTTTGCTTGGGTATTCTTCGTAATATTTCAATATGTTTAGCATGACTCTCATATTATCTCGTAATTGTCGTGATGGTAAAAATCCATTTTGGTCAATATGTATAAATTCATTCAGGAAGCCTTTTAATCTGTTTGCTAGAATTGTGGTAAAAATTTTGTAATCTGAATTCAGAAGGGATATTGGTCTATAATTTTATAATTTTTTATATCTGTTGAGGGGGGATCCTCTTTAGGAATTAAACTGATATTGGCCTCCCTCCATGAGTGGGGGATTTCTGCTTTCCCCAGGATTTCATTAAATAGATCTTTCATATGTTCTCCCATAACCTCAAACGTTGTTTTATATAACTCCGCCGGAAGTTATATAAGAAGAAGCCCAGCTGTACCAGGCGTTTTCAAATTTCCCTGTTTCTTTACTGCTTTTTCAATCTCCGGTAAAGTAATTTCCTCTTCTAGTATTTCTTTCGTTAAATTGGAATTGATCAATTCGTCTAATCTGTTTTTCTTTTTTTAATCTAAATGTGAGCCGTCTTCCTAATTTATTAGTTGATTCGAAGTGTTTTTGTTTTGCTGCCATAATATTCTTCTTGATTAACATTTGGAGCATATATTGCCACTAACCAAGATTTTTTTTAATTCATAGTTATTTCAACCATTAGTATTCTTCCTTCCTCATCTTCAAAGATCTGTTTGGATTGAATTGTTTTTTTTTTTTAATGTATAATGCTACTCTTCTTTTACTTTGACTGGCAAGTGTTGTGTACAGTCTTCCCAATTTCGTTTGCTCCAATACATATTTATGTTGTTTCTTAATATGAACTTCTTGTAAACATATAATCTCTAATTTTAATTTTTCTAATTTGTTGAATATTCTTCTTCTTTTTATTACTGAATTTAGTCCATTTATATTCACTGATATTGCTTTTACTTCTTCTTCCATTTTTACTTGTTTATTTGTTTATTTGTTTCTAATCATAAAACGGAGCTAATCATAAAACAGAACACACTTAGGTACCACATTACTTGATGATGGAAATTCCATTCCCAATTGTGGTCATAAGTCGAGAACTACCTGTAGGGCAACACAGGTGCTGATTATATCATAATTCAGATTGTCGTTGGATTATGACAGAAAGAATTATACAGAAACAAACAAAAACAGTTGAACTGCTGAAGGAGATAATTAGACTAATCCAGTGTAGAACTCCATATTTCTGAGGGAGAAAAAAAACAATACTTGCTACTGGAAGATCTTTATGAGAGTTCTTTAAAAGTTGTCTGTTTTCTTTAATGTTTAAACTAAAGGGGCCTTCTTTGGCCATGAGATTAGTGGGCAATGGTTTCCCTTCAATTTTTGAAAAGATAAAAAGAAAATAACTTAGAGTACAATCCTGGGATCTAAGGGGTTTTAGCATTTAGTGAAAATGCTTCTCTGCTGGTAGAACGAGGTTTCATATATATATATAAATGGTATCTGTCAACCAAAGTCTTTCCACACAGATTAATTTTCTGATGATGGGCTTGTTCCTTATATCTGCAAACCCATAGCACTTTCCTAGGAATAAATCACATGGAATAAGTTACATGTATTTTACTTTAAAGTATAATTTTATTTAGGCTAAACAGATCCAACTTTCTCAGCTGTTTTCATAAGATTTTTTTTTTTAAAAAGAAATATTTTCATCTGTAAGTGTAAATATTGTCTTGCTGGGCACAATCCAAATAACTGCTTAGGATCATAGAGATAGCTTGCTCTGGCCCAGAAACTTTTGACCTTAACCAGCTATCCCTCAGGTTATTGCACAAAATGATTTTGAAACCCCTTTTATTTTCAAAAAGATGTTTGTAAATCTTCTTTGACACAGTGCACCTGATACACTCTAGAGTATTACACACAGAAAGGGGGAATCCCTTTTTAAGTAATTTATAATAAGAGAAAAAAAAATAACTGCAAAAGATTTAGGCTGATGTCCAATTGAAAATAGGAAGGTCACATGCATTGTCAAAGAAGGAAGGCAAAAATTATATATACAACCTGTTTTATAGAATAGAACAGAATAGAATTCTTTATTGGCCAAGTGTGATTGGACACGCAAGGAATTTGTCTTTGGTGCATATGTTCTCAGTGTACATAAAAGGACAAGATACATTTGTCAAGAATCATAAGGTACAACACTTAGTGATAGTCATAAGGTACAAATAAGCAATCAAATCATACTAGGAAACAATCAATATAAATATAAATCGTAAGGATACAAGCAATAAAATTACAGTCATGCAATCATAAGTGGGAGGAGATGGGTGATAGGAACGATGAGAAGACTAATAGTAATGCAGCCTAATATGAATAGTTTGACAGTGTTGAGGGAATTATTTGTTTAGCAGAGTGATGGCGTTCGGGGAAAAACTGTTCTTGTGTCTAGTTGTTTTGGTGTGCAGTGCTCTATAGCATCGTTTTGAGGGTAGGAGTTGAAACAATTTATGTCTAGGATGCGAGGGGTCTGTAAATATTTTCACAGCCCTCTTTTTGACTCATGCAGTATGCAGGTCCTCAATTTATGACAGTATCTTCAAGGCCTCACTTGCATTTTTTTTGAATAGCCTTTACCCATCCAGTCCAAGGTTCAAGATGCACCAAGTTTCTTACTGGAAACAAAAGTTCAATGGGGAGAATAGTCCTGTCAGGACCAGGTGATGTACTGAGGTTTCTGGGAAAGCAGACATAACTTGATGTCAAAACAAAGATACCTAAAGTCAAATTCATATGAATTTTCTCCAGTGTTTGACTGCTTTCACATAGAGTTTTTTTTATCCAGGAAACTCCAGTATACACTCAAGGACAGTAGCCATTAGTAATTCCTGATTGCTTAAATTGTACTCATCAGGAGCAACAATTTATTCTTGAGTAGACAGTGGTTCCCAAAGTGCTTGTCCATGCAGTCCAATGCACCTCTTGGCCCTTTGGATTTTTATGCAATAGTGATGACATCATCATAAATTAGGTGACCAGGTTCAAAATTGCAGCAGCAAATAGGAGCAATGAGGCATGCTCCATCTCACTTCTAGTGCTAGGACCTGAATCTTTAGAGCCAGAACTGTTCTTTCTCTTCTCTTCCGCAGTGAGGATTCAGACAGCATAAAATTGAATAATTAGCAAATTCAAAATTGAGGAAAATGTTGCACTCTGTACATTTTGTAGATTTCTTTCAAAATCTACCATCCAATGTAAGGAATCTTAGACAAGTAATTTCATCAGTTTAAATTAAATTTAAATGAGATTATTCAGGAACAGATACAATGGTTAGCTAGTTGTATAAAAATAATGCAATACTTCTGAAGAAAAAAAAATACTATTTTCCTGAAAGAAAGTGCACAACAGCAAGAACCATTTTAATATAAGTATATTTTCTTGCTTGATCATGTAAAAAGGTATGGGGGTGGGGGTGGGAGGGGGATGGCTCTCCCTAAATGTTTACTTTTTTCAATTTTGTAGACACATCTGATATGTTTCAATATCTGCTCCCTTTTCAATTAATCCATTCATTTAACTTAGTTGGCTAAAAATGAGAATGACTAATAAGAGGGAATGCAGATTGTTGAGTATTATCAAATTATTCTAAAATGTGTGTTACTGTATTTCACATTTAGGAAACTCTACCTTGGAATAAAAGAGAGTTAAGAAGTGCATAGGATTTTTTTAGCTGCTGAGACACACATCGTTTAGTCTTTTACAATGCTTTGTAAGCTAACCTTACAACCTTACTTACAGTATTTTATAGCTTTGAACAAATACATTTCTCAGCAGGGAAGTAACTGAGGAAGTACAGAAAATTTCATCTCTTGAAGCTAAATTGATATGTCCTTTAAACTGTGAGCTGTGCTCAACTAATTGATGCCAGCTTTAAATATAATTTTTGATCCATTGGGGGTGTATTGATTTAAATTCTTGTCTCCTCCCAGTCCTGCTCCCCAAAATAAGGAAACAATTGCATTGTACAACAAAAGGGGCAAGATGACTTTACAAGCTGTACTGCTGAGATCTGTTTGGATCTTTAGTGGTTAAAAAAGAACCTAGGCAGAAATGATCAAGGAAGGCCCCTCTTCTTCCTGATGCTGTTGGGAGAGGCTTAGCGTAAACCGTTTAAAAGAGAGCACTATTGATTTTATTTGACCTCCAAACATGCTGCAGCCAGGACTGTATTTTCCCTGTTGGGGGGTGATTCAGGGGCATGGAAGATGGAGCTTTTGCAGGGAAATAATGTTAGGCTGCAGGGAAATGTTCTTACTGGAATCCCCTTCAAATTATTCTCTTTCTGATCATTGGGGCCTCTTTATTATCCTGTAAGGGAGGGGGAAGCTGTGTAACAAAAGTGCAGAAGGATTTTATAGACTGTCAGCAAAACTAGCACTGTTAAGCTAATGAGGGTATATGATGCTATTGTAACTTTCTTTGCTTTTTCCCAAACATGCCCCAGATCACCCAAACAAACTCTACAGATACCTCCCTCCCTCCCTCCCTCCCTCTCTCTCTCTCTCTCTCTCTCTCTCTCTCTCTCTCTCCCTCCCTCCCTCCTTCTCTCCTTATTGTGAGAATTGCACCTGGCATGAGGCAAGATGTTCTGTACTGACCAACTGGATTGATGCAAAACCTTCTGTAATCACACCTTTTCTCTTTAGGGATAGATACACTAGGACTAGCCATATGGTAGACTCAAGATTCATCCCCCACCCTTATGATTATCCTTTTCCTGTTTACAAAAACCCTCCAAGGAGCAACTCCCAATCTTATTAAACTCCCTTTGAGACTTAGCCTTTAAGTGGGAAAGGTTTTGTAATTTGCACTTAGGATCATGCAATTAATCCTAGCATCTTCTTGTGTTTTATAAAAGTCCCTGCAGAAGACACATTAGCCACATGCTGAATAGAATTTCAAAATTAGATCTCTTCATATAATGACATTTTAAGAGTAGGTAGGCATCAATTAAAACTAAGGCTTTCCCCTCTATTTCTTCCCACTGCTTTAACTAAAAAGGTAAAATATAAATCAAGGCAAAATATAACATTTAGCTACCTCTTAGAAGGTTTTTTTGTTGACGAACAATCAGTTCTATATATTTTAGTTTTGGAATCACTGGTACTTAGATGACAACTTAGTCTAAGGCTGTGTACCTGTGTAGGTTATGTAACAAATTATTTGCTCATGATTTGCATGATCCTGTACTCCTACAGAATAATTGAATTGTACACTGCCATTTACTTTGATCCTGATGTTCGCATTGAGAGAGTCAGCTCTTCAGAAATTAAATTAGTATCACAAATAGTTTCTCTAAGTGGCAAGAAGGAACAATTTATATGGGCCTAGATGCATTAAGAAAATTAACAGTCTTGTACATTCTGCTGGAGCTATAGGATGGAAGATACCAAAACACTGGTCATCTGATAACATAACTTATAAGCAAATTGCTGCTAAATCTCTAATTCCTCTAGATTTACTTATTCTTAATGAAAACCAGATGATTTTAGACAATAGAACCAAGTGGATAAACTCCAAGGAGTTTTGACATATGAATGGAAATGTTTATGTTTATCCTACCCAATTTCTTTACACAATTCTCTGACTCCCAGGGTGCAAGTAACAAACCTGACTTATTTTTCCTTGCTTTCTTTGAGCATGCATGGTAAAACTGCTTAGAAAATCTAAGCCTACCAGGTACATGGAAAAGTTCAGATTGTCCCTGGAGTTTGAAGCCTTTAGAGCAGGGGTGTCCAATCTTGGCAATTGTAAGTAGTGGACTTCATCTCCCAGAATTGTCCAACCAGCCATGCTGACTGGGGAACTCTTGGAATTAAAGTTCACAAGTCTTAAAAGTTGCCAAGGCTGGACACTTACCGTAGCCTAGAGTATCCAAGGTGGAAGCTTCTCCAGGCTCTGGGTTGCCCAGGCCCCATTTTCATTCCAATATGAAACAACAGCATTAAGTACATCTCAGTGATTGCATTACCCCCTTACTTCAGAAATAAAATACTATAGTCAATGTCTCTTCCTACATTCTGATTCAGTTCAGGATGTTTAGATTGAATCAGGGCAATTTCACAAAGAGATTTGTATTGAGAGAAGGCTGTTTAGGGAGTGTGATTTTTGCTGCAAGCTAAGCTTGTCTAAAAATGGGCTTTTCTACAGTAAAAGACCAGACAACGGTGCTCCAGCAAGCTTGCAATTCAAATTAGAATACTTTGAACTAGTTTGCACATTGTGATTTGTTTAACCATTTTTATTGAATAAACCACATGTATGAATCTGTTCATACACCTATGAACAGTGTTATATCAAACCCCAACAAATCACATTTAATAGGTTCACATAGCATCCTTAACTCTCAATAAGCGCTTACATGTCACAGTCGCTTTATTGACATATTATATTATGCCCAAATCAATAAATGTAGTTTTCAGAATATGCTAAGAGATATTGTGCTGAATCATAGATTACTAACCCCCAATTTAATCTACCCTAATCTGTTGTGTAACTCAGTCATTATGGATTAGTGCAGTATGTAAACACAGTCACTGAAAACAGAGGCAGAGAAAAAGGGAGTTGTGCAACGATTAATGCATATTTACAGAAAACTGGTTTTCAGATATCAGCAATTTCTCAAAGCAGTGTATTGAAACAACATACAATTTTTTAAAAAGAACTGCCAGACCATAGAGTTGTTATGCTAACTGGTCAGACTAAAGAACTAAATATCGAGAATGTTTTAATGTTGTTGATAATTTTAATTTATAACCTAATGTTCTAGGAAATTCAAAAGTGAGATGAGGCATCTAAAGCAGATTATGATTTTCTTCTCTGAATGTCTAAAAATAATTACATTGTCAGAGGGGGGGGGGGAGAGAGAGAAAAAATTCCAAGAAGTAGCACTTTTAACAATTTTATTCAAAGCCATAACATGTGGGCTGCAGTTCACCAGATAAGTAGAGGGAAGTAAGGTATAGTTCAGAAAAGTGTAGGCATTTTAAAAAAATAGTTAGTTGGAAAAGGTGCTACAGACACCTTCTAGAATTCATTAGGTACGTTGTGATGGTGGGTAAAACCCAGAAAGGGGGGACTGGAGTTGAACTTCAAAAACAATATTCAGTAATTCAAATATTTCCATGCTTAGTTGCCTGACAGTCCAATACAATTCAACTAAAAAAAAAAATCATCCTAATGGGAAATACACATGAGCATAGAAGGAAAACACAGAAAATGATAGATTGTTATTTTATTTTGAGTATTTGTATAGATTAGAAATTGCATACAATTATACATTTTATAAAAATTACAGTAACAACATTATTGCTTTGTTTTTGTCTAAAACCTTTTCTTGCCTTGAATTTTTGGGATCCATATTCAGCTTCAAATGGCCTTTACCAGATGGTGTTTCTTTAACTTGCTATAGAATTGAGCAGACCCTCAAAGGAACTGTGATTGCTGAGGAAAACCCTAAGTGCCTATTAGAAACCATCAGGACCCATAAGATGCGGAGCATAGACTTAATGGGTCTGTTCACACTGCGGAGGCCCTGGGTAACTGTCAAGCTCATCTGGACCAGGAAGTGATCTGACAATGGCTAAGGACAGATGGAAATGCCTTCCATATCCAGATTACTACACATCTGTTACTGTCTTAATTTCATTTCAATTACTTAATTAAAATCTAAATCTAATCCCTTCAAATCAGTTTCTGTTATGCTCACATCTTTGCTTTGCTTTCATTTAATTTGAAAGGCAACATTTTGAACATCCCCCCCTCAAAAGCCAAATGGCCTGAAAATCTAGTTGATGGCAACAAAAATGGCGCAAGATCTGAGGGACAAAACGTGTCAGAAGAGTTTGGAGGAACTGAATATGTACAGCCTGAGAACAGAACAAAAAGGAAAGGTGGTGGGGACATGATTGAAACCTTTAAATATATTAAGGGTGGGATTGGAATAAGGTTCTAGAAGTCAGTGTTTCCAATATTAAGCAAAAATCAAGAACATGGGGCATAATCTCAAATCAACAGGAGGGAAGTTCATGAGTAATGTTAGAACATATTATATCACAGAAAGAGTAATGAAAGCTTGCACCAAATTTCCAGTCAGAGGTAGTGGTTCAGTCGTCAGAAACTGAGTTTAAACATGCTTGGGCTTAACACACACCCATCATCCAACAAAAAAATAAAAAAAAGAATCTAAATAAATAAATTAATTAATTAAAAAAAAACCTCAAAGGACAGACTCAATGGACAATTAGATCTTTTTCTGCTGCTGTCAATTTTCTGTGCTTCTGTATTTCTGCTCTGAAGAGCATGGATGATATAAGAATGGAAACTGCTTTCCTCTTTTATTCCCACAACTATCTAATGACTGGCCTCAAATAACCAGCTTCATATTTAATGTGGATTTGAACCTAGTGTAGCCCAGCGTCAAGTCCTGTTGTTATATGTTCGTAAGTTCATATTTTGAGGTGACTTCTTTCTAGGATGTATTAACTGATGCTTTACATGTCTGGAGCTTCTAGACCAGTTGAACAGAAAGAGTTGTGAAAACACTGACAAAATCCTTGCTTTTGGTGAGGGTGAGTGAAGATCCCTTGGGTTGTGTGTGTGTGGTTTTTTTTTTGTACCTATCTGGGTGTGGTTGTTTTTTTTGTCATCCTTGCATTTTTTTATTTTTCATTTTTGCCTGTTATTGTACTTTTTTTGTATTTAATGTTTTTGTTTATGAACTTTGGAGTCTTTGGGAATCAGGTAACATATACATTTAAATTTAAATAAATAAAATCAGTGCATGCCAGATGGTTTCCTAGAGCAGACAGATATATCCTAGGAAACGTTTGAAAATGTAATTGTATCTCTTGATTATGTCCAGGACAGTCAGTAGGAGGTGAAAAACACCAGAAAACTGCATCAGATATTTTATTCCTTCATTCCTTTATTCTTGGTTCTGATCTGCTCCATAATATTGTTATCTCAGTTTGCTCTCTGCATTCAAGGTGAAGTTTGAAGGCCTCTTTATAATTTACTGCTTATAGTTTATCAATATGAAGCCTTGCCATCGTCTGAGTAATCTACTTTTTTCTTATTTGGGCAAATATTTTGTTAAAGAAAAGCCAGGTAAAATATGTATGCCAGATTTGCTTGCAAAATGGGAGGGAAGGGGAAAAAATAAATGAGTCCACGACTTCTAAACTCTAACTGTCTGCTCCAGGGTTAGCATTTTTATATTTTGTTTCTTTAAGAGATTATGGAAAATCTTACCCTATCTTTACTACTGCTGTTATCAACTTCATTCTGAGTGCTTAAAGAAGTATTCTTCTATCTTTAATGTGATTCTTGCACAGAAACATCTTCCCCCCCTCCCCACCCCATGAAAGCCTGGATAATTATTATAGGCTTTCATGAACGGCACAGAGTTGTGCTCACTGTCACTCTGAAACATTTCTTCTGAATAATTTTGAAGCATGTGGAACCCCTTGAATAACAGTATGCTCTTCTGTAAGTATCTGTAGATATTTTCCTTTCACTTAACAAATCTTTAAATTCAAACCCTGGTAATGTTTCATAAATAAACACACACACACAAACAAAAATATCCCAAGAGGTTTTTTTTTTTAAAAAGATTTATAATACAATAGAAGTATATGTGTGGCCTTTAAAGATGACCAACCTAAGCTCAATCTATGCCTTGTTGGTGTCATTAGATATATGCTATTATATGTTCTATTAGCTAAATGACAGCTAAATATATATATAATTTATTTTTGGTAGAGTTGGTAATATTGGTTTTACATGCCTGCAGAAAACTAATTTTCCTTCTATTCTGTTGGCAGATAAAAAAAAAAAACTTGTATGACATGTAAACAGCCAAGAAATCTTGGGGATTTCAGTGGTCTATAAATGTGACAAAAAGTAAATAATGATCTTTTCTCTTTTTTGCCATTAAAAATGCCAGAAAAAAATAATTCATTCTCTTTCCCAACTTTGTACATGGTTCTTTTTAATAAGCCAAATTATATGTGCAACATTTTCTAAAATAAGATTTTAAAGAAATGTACCAGTCCTAATATGTACTCTTTGTTAGGCAGCTTTCCAAAACTTACCCTCTTTTTTTAATATGCCTGTTTATTTTACATGAATACTGGAGTGGAGAACGTTGGATTTTAGATTTTGTGAATTTGCACCAGGGTAGAATCTCTTGTGGCAAAGCATGTCAGTTTGGTCTGACTGAACTCAGGGTTGGATCTTTATTTTGAAATCCCAATATTTCTTCCTCCAACCGAAGGGTTTGGTTTTGAGGATGGAAAGTCTTTTTCTCATTAAAAGAAAGGAACCTTTTGGCTTATCTAACATAGTTAATATTATGCAACTCTTAATCACGGGCAGTCTGGTAAGTTATCACTTGGCAACATGATAGCATCCAACTATAGCAGCATCAGAACTATAGATGAGAAACAATCCCACCAGCTTGAGATGCTGATGTACAATTGATCTTCTTGCCTGGGAAGTTGCAATTTCCGGCCCTTCAGCTCTCATAGGAAACACATTAGCAACCCTTTACCTCCACTCATGGGTTTCCTGTCAATTTCTTTCATTTGCTATGAGGCAGTAAATGAACGGGAGACAAGCTGCTGACCTGGAAGAGCAATAGTGCCGATGAGCTTCTACCCTGGAGTAATAGACAAAATAATGAGAAGAAAAAATATGGTGTGTGTGTGTGTGTGTGTGGTGTGTGTGTGTGTGTGTGTAATATGTACTGTATTTACATATATAGCGAGTGAGTGAGAGAACCTTTATTGCAGCAATGAAATCCCCCCAGTTCTATCCGGCTCGCCGAATCGATAGTGCTGGTGGTGGGAGGCTCCGCCCACCCACCAGGACGTCATTATGTCCCATTTTTAACCGTCTGCGCATGTGCAGAAAGTTCTGCACATGCGCATAAGAGGCACATGCATGTGTAGCACCCACGCACTCCCGCGCACTCCCAATCCTGAACCGCTAGTGAAGGTAAGTGGATTTCACTGCTGCTTTATTGTCACTTTTCTATATACATAATAGCATACATTAAAATTCTGATGCCCATCCTCAAAAGAATAAGATAGACAGACAGACAGACAGAGACAGACAGAGATAAGTTAAGAAGGTTGATACTATTTGGTACAAAGCATTTACAGAATGTAGTTGTTCTGCTTCAAATACCTTGAAGCCTCCTTCCATAACAAAGAAAACTGGTTATGGAGGGGATATGCAGCATCTTTGGCAATATTGCAGACCCTGATCAGTTATATATAAAATTATAATTAAAGGTTCTGGTTATCAGCTTTAAAGCCTTGCATACCTTGGGATCAAGTTATTTGAAAGACTACCTCTCCGCTATTGAATCTGCTGGCCCACTAGGATGGGAAGGCAGAGCATGTAACAAGTTCTTCGATTCTCGATTGGTATGACCACAAAAAGGGCCTTCTCAGTAGTGGCCACCGCCCTATGGAACATCATTATCCCCAAGTATGGGTGGCCCCACTCTGCTGTTTTTCCAAAAGGCCCTAAAAATGTGGCTTTGTCAGCGGGCTGACAATCAATTAGCCAATTAAGTGGCTAATCTGATAGTAACATTGTTGCTGCCATGGGAAATGGGATAAAATAGTTTAATTATATGATGGATTTTAAAAAAATGTTGTTAGAAGTTGAGCTCGGCAGCTATATAAATTTGTTAAATAAATACATGGGTAAATAAATAATACAACACTGAACTTCTGAAGTTGTTCCTCAAATTGAAGAAAAAAGAGACCGGCAAGGACCTTCTGGATAATATCTTTGGCTGAGGGGACTCACCTCCTGGAAGAGATAGCAGTGCCTAATCAAGGGAAATGCTATCTGCACTTTCTTGGAAGTCAGTGTCATCATACAAGTTAATGTTGCCTTCTAAGTACCTAAAACTGAGTTGTTAATGAGTTTTTTCAATCATGCTGCTTCATTAGCCAAGGTTTCTGTTTTGCTGTGCAATGTCTTCAGCGGCTTTTTTCAATCCCTGCTCTTCAAATCGGTCGGGATTACAATATAATTCCCATAATTGCCACCTAGGATCCCTCTGTATCTATAAATTATGGGACCAACTCATCTGGAAGGCAACAGCTGGGGGAAGGCTGATATTAAGAAGTGAACACTTTGCTCAAATGATTCCTGTGAGTGACAGTTGTGGACAGGACTGGGCATGATAACGAAGCAATTTGATATCTCAAAAACAGCAATCTCAGGAACAGCAATGGAAAAATAGGCCACATCATCTCTGGATGGAGATGAGTTGCGGGGGAGCGAGCAAGTAACTGAACAGAGAAGAAACTAAAAAGAAGCCCTGATTAAATGTTACAAAAATTGAGTTAGAATTCCACAAAGTGTCCCGCCAACTAATGGTTAATCTTGAAAGGCATCCAGGTCTACAATTATTTGGCATCTCCACATCCCTTCTTTTGTCTTCAGTAGTACCTTCTTTTCTTCTCTCAGGGAATGTAAGATGATCCTTCCCATCATGTTCACAGGGAATTTAGGAAGAAATAAAAACCTGCCTTTCTCTGGGGTTAGGAAGTATGGACTGTTAGTATCTAACTCGCTAGAGAGCCATGAAGTCCCGATAAAATATTATTTCCACCCCAGGTTAGTTTTTGCATGTTTCTCAGTTCCCTGGTTATTTCTTGTATGTACCACACTATCACAAAGTTACCAGAACGTAATGACTGCACAATTCAGTTGTTCACACAAGTGAATTTTAATAATGCTTTGGAAAATTGGCTTTCCATCAGTGCCTGTACTGTATATGATTAAATAGCTATTTTAAATGGCATTGCAAGTGATGTTTTCAGATGAATTAGGTTATTTACGACTTGGCTTACTGAAGATGGATAATACAAAATTGTTACGGTGGATTTTAGTGTATAACTTAAATATGCTAAAGACCCCTAGGGAACATTGTTTTGTGTTTCTCAAACATGTTGTATAATCAGGCAGGAGAGAAAGCAAGAAATCTTATTAAAAAACAAACCCAAGTAGAAAATGCCATATAACTTGCAAAATTCAAAACTCTCACTAAGAACGCATTGTCTTTACACAGGAGCAGTAGGTGGCGATGCCCTAACACTAAAAGCTCAAGGCCCTATGTGTTCGACCTTGACTTGCATAAATGAGTTCTTTAGAGAGTGGAGATCTTTCAGTTCTGTCTTTCACAGGTAGTCCTCGAGTAACGACCATAATTGAGCCCAATATTTATGTTGCTAAGTGAAACATTTGTTAAGTGAGTTTTGCCCCATTTTACAACTTTTCTTGCCACAGTTGTTAAGTGAATCATTGCATTTGTTAAGTTAGTAGCACGGTTGTTAAGTGAATCTGGATTCCCCGTTGACTTTGCTTGTCAGAAGGTCGCAAAAGCTGATCACAGGACCCCAGGACACCACAACTGTCATAAATATGAACCAGTTGTCAAGTGTCTGGATTTTGATCATGTGACCATAGGGATGCTGCAAAGGTCATAAGTGTGAAAAACGGTCATAAGACACTTTTTCCCCGCTCTGTTGTAACTTCGAATGGTCACCAAATGAACTGTTGTAAATCGGGGACTACCTGTATATCTTACGAAAGAATGGGAGCCCTACAGACACCTATAGCATGGCCTGCAGCAAAACCTGTTTTTCTTCTGTGCCCATTTAGGGAAAACCGCTCTGAATTCAAACCTCAATATTTTACCTCAATTTGCCCGAGAATGTTTTGTTTGCTTTAGGAATGCATGAAATACAACTATTGTTCATTCTTTGTGATTACTGTTTCCCTTCTGTCCTTATTCCCTGAATTCTAGATCCACAAGAATCTTTCCTGCTGGGCAGAGTAGCAGAGAACAAACTTATTTTCAGGATATTTCTCACTTTGCTGGGAGAGAAAAGTTACAGTGAGTTCCTTTGAGTAAATATACAAACATAAGTATTCCCATTTGTAAAATGAATCATTTCCCCTCCAACTTTTATTAGTGGGCACAGAGTAATAAAACTTGCTCACCATATAGAGAAAATACCCTCCTACATTAGGCATAGCTTGTAATCTGAATTCGTGTGGCCCTTATAAATGTTCAGCACATTCCTCCGGATTAACTTGTGCTTGGAACATTTATAATCATAACAGCCCAGGACCTTGGAGACACTGGACAGGTTGCCTAGAAAGAGATTGATGTGGGAAGAGAAGATGGTGTGCTGTTATTTCTCCTCCTGTGCAACAGGAATTGATTTCTGAGCTGCCCCAGATGGATTGATGATATAGTTCTAGTTAAACAGAAGATGGGGAGATGGGCGACATACCAATTTAATAAATAAATAAAAATAGAAATCAACTGAACATCTGGCCAAAATTAGGACCACTTTGAAGATGATCACATAACTTGGTTTTCTCCTGCAATTTTATTTCCACCTGCCTGTCTGCCTATCTCTATCTATCTATCTATCTATCTATCTATCTATCTATCTATCTATCCATCCATCCATCCATCCATCCATCCATCCATAAAAGCCATTTAAAATCTACCCATGTGGATGTCTGATTCTAGTCATTAAACATACTTGGCAAAAGTACTTGCAGAGTGGTTTCATACAGATGTTATTAGGCGGGGGAAACTGCTTCCTAACTGATTCTGAATGATGATTTTTGTTAAGGGAGGGAGGATCTTTGTGTGTGTGTGTGTGTGTGTGTGTGTGTGTGTGTGTGTGTGTGTTGGTTCATCCTAACCCACAGGGTTGTTGTTGTGGGAGATATTGGAGAGGCGAGTATCATGTGCCTTACCTTGAACTCCTGGAGGAAAGGCAGAATGAAGTCACTATTGGACGGGAGCAGAATTAATTGCCATCAAGTTGGTATGGATTCTTAGGGAGAACCCTGGTGGCACAGTGGTTAAAGTACAGTATTGCAGGCTAACTCTGACCCTAGCCTGGAGTTCAATCCTGACGGGGCTCAAGGTTGACTAAGCCTTCTATACTTCCGAGGTCAGTAAAATGAGGACTGAGATTGTTCGGGGCAATATGTAAATAATGTCACCCACCCAGAGAGCACTGCAAAGTGCTATGGGGCAATATAGAAGCCTAAATGCTATTGCTATTGCTAGCGGAAATATAGATAGATATTTTCCATGAGGATCTCTCTCCAACATCGTCCAATGGTGTAGGAAATAACAATAATGGTGTAGGAAAGTTACACAACTGCTACAGCATATTTCATCTGCAAAGGACCAATCTTCTTGGACATGATCAAGGAAATCATTGTTTGATTTTGGCCCTCTCTATTTCTGTTCTTATCTCTTCTCCATGGTGGGCTGCTAGATTATTTTAATTCTTAAAGTAGATTCAAAAAGCAGAGAGAGAAACAGAAGCCAGCTGTAGTGTAAATGAGGATATTTTTACATGAGTGCCACTTCAGGGGTGGGTTCTACTTAACCTCCACTACTGGTTCGCAACAGGAGCGCACGTGCAGAAGTTTCTGTGCATGCGCAAGATCGTTCATGATGACGTCTGGGTGGGTGGGTGGAGCCTCCCGCTGACGTTACTACCGGTTCGTAAGAACCGGACCAAACCGGGAGCAACCCACCACTGTGCCACTTTGTCAACCTTGATTTACCAGCTGAACCTATCCTCCTCACTCCTTTGAAAATATTAATTTCCCTTATTTTGAGCATATCTCAGTGCGGGATGCGGACTGTACCAATGACTTGAGGGCAAGACCCTCCTCTGAAAGAGAATATTAAGCCCTCTTTGAAAAAAATGAACAGAGTATTTATTTATGATTAAATATGGGAAAAGATTGGAAATATTAACCCCATATCCAAGATTTTTCTTACAGATCATTTTCATTGCTTTCTTTTTATTGCATTATTCACAGCTTTGTAACTCAAGATGAGAAATTGTGGAGAAGATACTCGCTCCCCCTGCCCCATCCTTAGTAATTCCTGCTTCAACATCTCCTATGCACTAGAATAAGGGGAAAGGGAAAATGATGAATATGATTTATATAATCATACTATTTATAATATTTACTATTTATAGGCTCCTTCTATCATGTATGGCAGCTTTCAAATTGGGGTTCTAAATGTGAGCTGTGGCTGAAAATACTATTTCGGGTATTTTAAGAGTTGCTTCACACATTTTCATATATTATGCAGAGAAAAGATCCCTTTATAGAAATGTATGGCTTGTTTCCTAATGCACCAAAAATATCCGAAGTGGCTGAGTTTTTTACATTATTTTTGAGCAAGAAAATTCTATTGGGATTCAGTGATTTCTAAGCATCTGCATGAAGGGGGATCTTTCCTTAGTAGGGTGAGAACTTACCTGGAAATTCAAGGACTTTTTGGATAAAACTAATTAATTAATTAATCCTGGAAGAGGGCAGTGTTAAAACCACATTTCTATTGTTCCCAAAAAGCCTAGGCGTCCTTTTTTTTATCTTGTAGTGAAATAAACTATTAATGAATGCCATCAAGACTAACCCAAAAGTATTATGTGATCAAAGCAAGATAATTTGTCCTTTCACCTACTGCAGACAGTTTTATTTATAGGACAGGCATTTGAATTAAAAGAAAACAAGATCATATATTTATACTTGTTTTATAAAGCCAGCTAAAAATTCTGCAAAATCATTTTCAGAAAAGGAAATATTCAAGTTCCACAAGTTATGCTCACCTGATCCTCTGAATGGTACTGAGTGACAATTTCTCTTTGCAGGTAGAGTTGATTTGTATCCCAAATGAAGAGAACAGAATTTTCATTCATAAAATAGACTATGTTGCCTTTCCATTCCTTCACATGCCCCCATGCTCCTCAGAAGAGATCCCTCCAGATACAGTTTGAGACGCTGCAGGAGAAGCAAATTAATAGATCCTTGTGGAAATTTCCAATAAGATTCAGCATACTTTAGGAAACTATTTATTTTGCCAGGGATTCTCAAATTGCTGCACCCAAATTTTTAGATATAAACTTTAAAAGGAGTAAGAAACAATAAGAGCAAAAAAGAGTAAATGCAGGAGACAAGAGAAGGAAATTTGGCTAAATCTTGTTTACACTAACACCATCCACTATTCCTCTCCATATCTTTCTATCCTTGCAAATCATCCTTGCTTCCGCCATATCCATATACTTCTGTTTTTTAGACTTCTCACCTCTGTCTTTCTAAGGACCTCTTAAATCCATCCAGCCACAACCATTTACGGTACATATGTACATTATACATGTGGTGATATATTATTTGTTTACAATAAACTCTTTTTGAATATTTTCACAGTTGAAAGATGTAGGGATTGTTTATCTGGACCTGCATCTGAAATTGTGGTTGCTTATGCCGTGTAGATAAAAAGAATTATACATTTGTTTGTTTCTCAGTGATTGAATTTGCTTACAAGTCTGTTGGCACTAATCTTGAATTAGCTAATGGAAGGAGTGCATTGCAGTTGGTTTTTTCCTCAAGAGACAAATCTCATGGTGGGCTATACATTACATTTGATTCAGAAGAGGTTGATTTGGGGGAAGGATATATGTGCATAATGTTTCCCTTGCCTGCTATTTTTTTCCTCTGAAATTCCTTCCTCTTGAGACTTTTATTCTTTTGAGTTCCAGCCTATGTTTATTTTGCAAATGTGGGCCCAGGTATCCTGGGGATTAAGTTTAGCTAGGATTGGAAGTTGTGCTGCAGTAGTTAAGTACTCTTTCCTTTTCACCCCTTCTCTCATGCAAATAACCCCTCCCATTCTGCAAAGAAGTCAGATCTATAGATTTTCAGTAATATTTATTTCTGTAGTATAATATGTAATTCTCACTCTTGTAGTGGTATTTATCTATTTCTCTGTGTCTTTCAATCAAGCAAATTTATATATCCATCTCACAAATGTGCGTCATTTGGTAATTTATGGAAAATATGGTGCTGCTTAAAAAAATATTACAGTTAGTCCTTGATTTACAACAGTTCGTTTCGTGATAGTTCAAAGTTACCAACAGCGCTGAAAAAAGTGACTTATGACCATTTTTTACACTTATGATTGTTGCAGCATCCCCATGGTCACGTGTCCAAAATTCAGACGCTTGGTAATTGACTCATATTTATGACGGTTGCAGTGTCCCGGGGTTGTGTGATCGCCTTTTGTAACTTTCTGACAAGCAAAGTCAACGGGGAAGCCAAATTCACTTTACAACTATGTTACTAATTTAACAACTGCAGGGATTCACTTAACAACTGTGGCAAGAAAGGTTGTAAAATGGGGCAAAACTCACTTAACAAATGTCTCGCTTAGCAACAGAAATTTTGGGCTCAATTGTGGTCATAGAATGAGGACTACCTGTATTCTACCATAAAGACTTTTTTAAAAAGTTGAAAAACTGTAGGAGGGCACTAGCATGTACAGGCTTATTTGTTTGTTTATGCAAATTTATACAAATTTAAGAAATTTGGCTGCAGTGCGCCAATTGGTGCTGGCACTCCAACAGGACAAAAAATATTCATGATTGTATATGAACAGCAATGATAAATGAAATTTGGACTGCCTTCTTTAGTGTACCCCGTTACTTAATTGGCTAATTTATCTGTCCCAGAACTGGATTCACAGCCTCTAAAATGGGCTAATTCCATTTGCCTCATTTCAAATTCACATTATGATCTTTGCATTAGAGGAGGGTAACCTTTTTTCAAGGCAAGGAGTCCCATTGGGGCTTTGACTAGGATACCAGCGGCCCTGTTGTAAAATGTTGTGAGTTTATAAAATAAATTTCGTTTTGTTTTGTGGGGATAAAATCATCAACTGGTGTTAAGTTTAAAATGGGTATTTCATTCTGTCCCCCTGTGTCTCATTAAAAATGACAATACAGCGACAACTTCTGGAGATCTCTGAGAATAAGGCTTTCAAGAATCACAAGAATCACTTGTGGTTGATTAAACTGAGATGTAAGTTCTTTCGTAGTGGGTGTGTTCTTGTCCATTCCAGTATGTTGTTTCTGAATTGTGTGCATTTCAAACCTGTTTCTTGGTGGCAACTGCTTCTTGTTTTGGTACGTTTGGAAGTTGTTCCTTGTGCTTTTCCAGAAAGGTTACCTGCTTCACTTTTGCCTTGTTTAATTCTTGCTAGCATAAAGCTTTGTCTATATTATTCCTTGCCAAGTCAAAAAAGCAGAAAAATGTATTTTTCATTTCTTCCAAAGTTATTCCCATTATTTTATTGGCACTTTATTGTAATTGTAATTCAAATGTGGTACTTGGAAAAAAAACAGGGGGTATCATATTTTAATTAGTCACCGTGTCAAAGGAGAGCTACATTAATTATTGGAAATCACGCCATCCAGATGGTTTTGATTTTCACAGCAGGGAACTGACATCTTTTTAAGGTGATACTTTTCAAATTAAAATCAGGCTGGGTATTACTCATACTTGTTTTACTTTAAGAGAGAGGTGATGTATCTTGTAGTTTTGAAACTGCCCAGCTTTCCTTGGAGTATTTTGGAGTGGAGAGGTACACATGCATTTTAAAAGAGGCTGAGGCATTTGCTTTAACATGATTGAAATTGACAATTTGGCTCCAGAGAATGGAGGATGTGAGGTAGGCAGTCTTTTTATCATTAGGATTTGTTATTGAATCTACAGGACAGAGTTTGCCAAAAATTGTTTTTATCTGACAGTCAACATTATACACAGCAAAAAAAAAAAAAAAAAAAAAGTTGAAGGATTGAATTCCCTGAGCATTTGACCTATAACTGCAGCAACACTGGCAGACAGAAGCAGCAAAGTTAATGTGCAGTTATGCTGGCCAACAGGCAAATTTTCCTCACACTGGGTTAATCCATTGGCTTTCCGTGCCCAGTGTTATCTGTTTTGACTGGCAGCAGCTCTCTTGGATCCCAGAAAGAGCTCTTTCTCACAACTCTTTGGCAAAGCTGTTTCCCTGTTCCTTATGGGTCTTTCTTACCATCTCTGCTAACATCTTCCTCACAGGCATTTTTTTTAAACCAAGGAACACCTGCTATCTCTTTTCCAAAGCATCTGTTCATGGCTCTCTGTGAAACTGCTGAGCCTGGTTCCTGGAACTTGGCTCACTGCACTTCTCTGCAGTCAAGGTGGCCTGCTTTGGGCTTAGAACCATGATGTGAATAAATTGCCCTGTGTTTCGTCTTTGATCAACTTTAATTTAGGGTTTGAGTTTGGTCTGGTCAGACGAGGTTAACTTATTTATTCTAAATCTGCAGCATGAGATTGACGGACTTAAATTAAGAACATACCTGTCAATTTTTATTACTTGCCCTTATTTGTTTCCACCACCACAAATGCTCTTTTGAAACTATAGAAAGATTATTCTAAAATGTCCAGAAAGATTTTCATGAGGTTAGCAGACTCGTTTTCCAAAGATGGACCTTCCCATTGCTAAAATTGTGTTCTGCATAAACAAGATGGAATTATAAACAAGCTCAGAAACAAGTCAAGATTTGTAAAAAGTGTGTGTGTGTGAATTCTTAAGGAAAAGTAGAACTCTTAAGGAAAAGTAGAAAACCTAAAAAGGCCTGAATCTTGCTCAGTGGCTTCAAAGGCTGCCTCATATTTTGGTGGGAAGAGGTGCAAAGAAGAGAAATTCATGGAATAAACTGAAAGAAGACAGGTTTGGGTGGCTGGAACATCGTACAATGTATTATTTTGCCGTAGATGTCACATGCCACACTCTGTTTGGGCATGAGCTCTACTATTGTGAGCTGCAATTGGTATCATATTCCTTTTACTTTTGAGGTCACAATGATGAGCTGCCCCCTGTTGTTTTAATGCATGAATTTCAGTGCATGATAAAACATGGACCCATTTGTTTTGAAAGAAATAATAAAATGGGTAAGGACACTCAAGGAATGTATGTTCCATCTTTGGTGTATTAGGATAATGTGTGGCCAGGGAAAAACCTAATAGGAGAATTTTCAAAGTACATTCAGTCAAGCAGACAACTTTTTTTCTAGTGCAGCTGGGAAGTAAGAAAATAATCTCAGGAACTTTCTTGGAACTTTCTTTTGAGGAATCTCAGCGTGGCTTTATTTGGTGATAGTGCCATTCTGAGACAGTTGACAAGGAGGAGAGTTATTGGAAGCCTTGACTTCATTTCAAAAGATTTGCTGCACCATTTGAGATGCCAGTTCTTGCCAGCAGTTATTGTCCCATCTCACGATGCCATTTGAAACAGGTGGCAGGACCATCTTTCTTACTAATCTAATGCTTTATTTGCTCCCACACAAAGTAGCAGTAGAAAAGTAGTTGTAGTAACTCCCCCCCCCTTTTCTTGATTTACCTGGATTGGATTGAATGGGGGGAGGGGGATTGGCTTTGTGATATAAAGTACAATCTGGAATCAGTAACATCCGGATGCCCCCTGAAATTTAAAAGAAAATGGGGTTGTTGTTTTTTTGTGTGAAACTAATGCTGTTCTCATTTCTATGGTGTTCTTTTGATCAGAGTTGTCAGCCTGTCTTTTTGTCCAAAAAAACAACCCAATTATGTACCGCATGTGAGTTTTCCTTATGATATATAATGGATCATTTATGAAAGCTGGTGTGCTCGTTTTGTACTGCATGCCTCCAGTCATATAGCAATGATACTCTGTCTCTGAATTGGAGAACATATAAGAAGTCGTCTTCTTCATTCACTCTATGACCAGTCTGGTAAATGCTTGTAATTTTTCCCCCTTTTTTCTTTTTTCCTTCTTCTTCCTCTTCCTTTACAAGCCCAGCTTCTAGTGGAAACAGACACATTTGGCAGTCAAGTCCGGATCAAAGGGAGAGAGACAGACTTTTACCTTTGCATGAACAGGAAAGGCAAGCTAGTAGGGAAGGTAAGTGTTTTCTATTAATTCATTTGTAATATGAGTGTTACCTTTAGCAGTGACTGTGAACTCCCATAATGATGTGTTCTGAACTTTGCCTGTCAGCCCCAAATGAAAAGCAGGATTTGAGGAATGTGGAATTCTTCAAGCATTCATGCTTTTACTTAAAAACAGAAAAAAAGAAGAAAAAAAATCCTAACTCATAAAATTAAGTACTGTGGCTAACCACTGGGGTTTTATTACTGATTTCTCTGCGTACATGCAGGTTTCCATTTTACAGATGCATAAATTGTTAAAAGATGTGCTTCTCTCGTTCTCTCTCCAAAACAATTGGGAGTTTGCATTACGTGATAGAAATTTCTCTTACCTTGGTGGTTTAAACAGGCAGGAACAGAAAGAGAAAACTGCAGAAACATGTTAAGATGTTAGACAATGGGGTATCCCTCTTAAAATAAAAACAGTTTAAAATGAAATGATATTGCAGTCTTTAGGTCATATTGGGGATGGGTTTATGCTTCTTATATTACAAGAATATTTCATTACCTTTGATCTTCATATACAAACAGTGGAAGCATGCAATGAATTATGTAACATTTGCCTGTGCCTCTTAGCTGCTAGCTTCAGATTAAAATGAATCCATTACTTTTGAGGGTCGGGGGTGGGGGTGGGGGTGGGTGTTAGTTCCCACCCATGTTTTGCTCTTGTTGGTTTGTTTAGGTCACATTTTTGGCACGTTTGGAGTTTGACAAGGTAGGCAACAGGCAAATCCAGACTCCAGATATTTAAAAAGGATCTTCCCTGTCTCCCTTCCAAAATTAATTCTTACACTGGCATCAGATTTTTTTTTTTTTGGGGGGGGGAGGAATCTAAATGTTTAGTGGTGGGAGACAGTGTGAATTAAATTTAGAGAAAATAGATTTGTACGTCTGGAAGCCAGGTGCAGAAAGATACATTACTTAGTTTTAAGCAAACTTCTTTGTGTCTCAACTTGCAATAGTTCATTTAGTGACTGCTCAACGTTACAACGGCACTAGAAAAAGTGACATATGACCATTTTTTCACACTTACAACCATTGCAGCATCCCCATGGTCGCATAATCAAAATTCCGGTGCTTGGCAATTGGTTCATATTTATGACAGGTGTAGTGTCCTAAGGTCATGGGATCACCTTTTCCAAACTTCGGACAAACAAGGAAGCCAGATTCACTTAACAGCTGAGTTACTAACTTAACAACTGCAATGATTACCTTAACAACTGTGGCAAGAAATGTCGTAAAATTGGTCAAAACTCACTTAACAAATATCTCACAACATAAATTTTGGGCTCAATTGTGGTCATAAATTGAGGACTAGCTGTATGGGAACCCCCTACAATCTCTCCTCATGTCCTTTGAACTGATGGTGGGCTACCATGAAGAGGCAAGACCAACACAAAAATTGTTTTACAATTCTTATTTCTAGGTAACAATAGAAACAGTCAGAGAATAAAGTCTCTGGTTTGTTTAAGCCCTGAATAGATAACACTGCTTCCCTATTAACTAGGAAAAGTATCGTTTTGTTTTTACTAACAACTGGCAAGGAACACTTTTATTCACAACAGCAAATTATTTAATCTGATAAAACAGGCATTACTAGGTCAGGAGACCAGCATTAGCAACAGTGATAGTACAGTATAGTGATTACTCTCGGATTAGAGATCCAGCTTCAGATCAACATTTAGCCAAGTGGAAATCTTCCACTATTTACTGGCTCACAACCTGATCTACTTCGCAAGGATGCTGTAGGAATGGAGAGGAAAAGAAATAAATCTGTATACTGCCCAATTTTCTTGCACAAATGGAAGAGTATAAATTAATAAAAATAATAGTAATTATTTGAAAAATCATTTCTATCCTGTTATCCAAACTATTAATAGATTATTATTAATAAAGATTCATACTTCATATCATGTGTTTGATATGAAGTATGCATTATAATTCCTCCAACAGTCTTTAAAAATGGATCTGTATTGCTAGTTATTCCAGTATTTCAGATGGAACGGGGGAAGAATGCCACTAAGAGAGACTTGCCTAATGACATGCAACAAGATTACATGAGAGGTGAAACTTGGATCAGGGATTTCTAGAATTGCAGTTTTATAAATCACTGGGCTGTATCAGATCTCCTCTGTCCCAACTGGTGCTATTATCTTACCCTCTCTTATTCTTTTATTTTCATATGTAAAATCAGAAAAAAAAATATCCATCCTAGGCAAACAGCTGGGCTGCAATAATTGCCTAAAGTCATTGGGAGTCAGGCAGCAAATATATTGAATATATTATGGTTGGCACAGTCAGCCAGATGTTTAGACTGGATTTGGCATTGGTATCCACCTAATGAGTCCTTCTTAAGGATCAAGGATAGGCAGATGTTATTCTTTGATGGTATTAAAGGTATCATCACAGGATGCAAGCTGTTCCAAGTGAAACTGCCTTTTGCAAATGACTGACGCTGATTTTGTCAATGCTGATGGTGTTCAAGTGGTGCTCCAGATGTTTTTGGGATTGCACCCGAGGTGCCTGTTAATATTGATATTACCTCTGCTTTCTTTTGCCAGAGTTGTTCAAGTTTATTTGCAGATCTTTGTATTTTGTAATTTCTCTTCAGTTTTTGTCTGTTCTATTTTTCTGTCTTCAGGTCTACTATATATAGTAATCTCTCTCTCTCTCTCTCTCTCTGTATATATATAAGTATATATACATATATGTACATACATATGTATATGTATGTATGTATGCATGCACGCGCACGCACACACACACACACAGAGACAGAGTCGTGAAAAACTAAGTATAGTATACCCGCTTTGAGTTCTATGGTTTTATGTATCAGGACATAGTAAAAATCATCTGGTCCTTAGCAGTTCTTAAAAATAGGTGAATACAACCTCATATGAACAACACATGACATATTACATCATGTTATCATTTTACAAAAAGAAAGCCAAAATGGAGAAGCCATGTGTGAAAGACTAACAGCAACAATTGCTTCTTCTAACACAGGGGTGTCAAACTCACAGCGTCACATTCAGTGGTGGGTTCCAACTGGTGTTACCACTGGTTCTCTTCACGCACGCGCTTCGCCACAGACATGCTCACTTTGCTCACACATGCGCTGAACGTGCGCGCCGTACAAGTGCATTAAATTTCAGTCCAGCTGAGGTGCAGCAATCCACTCTGCTGTGCCTATCAGCTGGGCTAAAAAGCGACAAATAAAGATAGGTATAATGTGGGGGCAAGCGGGAGGGCCCAGCTCACAGTCATAGAGAACCGGTTCGCTGATGTCACATCATCACCACTACCGGCTCGCCTGAACTGGGACGAACCAGGAGCAACCCACCACTAGTCACATTGTCATCATGTGACATATCACAACTTTTTCCCCTTCACTAAACCAGGGGTGAGCATGGCCAGCACGTGATGCATGCAGCCCATGGGCCACAAGTTTGACACCGCTGTTCTAAGATCATTGCTAATCTTTGGTATTGTGTTAACACACACCTCAATGTACCCAAAGCTTTTAGTTTTGCTTGAGTCCAGTCCACTGTTCCAGCTGTGTGTCTAATGCCTGGATTTGCCCAAGTATTAATTGTCTTTTCTCCATTGACTTTGAAATTTATGATTTTTATTCACTTTAATGATGTTTTCATTTCTTACTTTCTTTTTGACTTCAGTGTGTTGGATGTTGTCAGCTTGATGGATGCCCAGGTATTTGTAGTGATTGTCTTCATTCAGACTCTTGATGTTATTTTATAAGGTATCTTGACTCCTTCAGTTTTCACCATTTCCCTCCTATTTATAGTGAGGGTGGCACATTTGTCCAGTCCGAACTCCATTGCAATATCTTGGCTGTATATTTGGACAGTGTGGAGCAGCAATTCTATTTCAGATGGTGTTTTCCCAAACAGCTTTAGATTGTCTATGTAAATGAAGTACTGTTAACATATAACCTTACTCACTGGTCAGGATGGCAGGAGATGTGAATTTTTATCCAGCCCATCAATGCTACTGATTGGAAGATGTTGGTTCAGATGCCTTCATGATTTTTGGTAGCTTTCGACAAGGAAATAAATTATTTTTCATTCAAACTTTATTTTAATCAAGTGAACAGACTGTATTTTTTCATAGATTTCTTCTATTTTTTAAAAAATGATATTTGATCATCAATCTTGCATGTGTGTGTCTATAACCTCATTGTAAAATATCACATTTACATCTTATCCTGGCCTTCCTTTTCTTGTTCCAATTCCTAACAATTCCAACAAATAGATTAGCATGACCAATTGGGAAACTGTGCAGGTAGTCCTCAACTTATGACCACAGTTGGGACCTGGATTTCCATTGCTAAGCAAGGCTAAGTTAGTTGTGCTCAATTTTACCTTTTTGCTACACTTGTTAAATGAATCACACAGTTACTAAGTGAATATGGCTTCTCCCATTCGGTTTGCTTGCCGGAAGCCAGCTGGGAATGTCACAAATGGTGAACACATGACCCTGGGACACTGCATTCATAGGCCAGTTGTCAAGTGCCCGAATTTTGATCACATGTCTATGGGGATTCTGCCATTGTTGTAAGTGTGAAGACTGGTTTTAAGTCCCTTTTTTCAGTGTCATATCTTTGAATGGTCATGAAAATGAATGGTTGTAAGTCAAAGACTACCTGTATAAACATTCCGTTATAGAAACAAAGCTTTCCAGTACAGCTGCATTGGCAATATCAATAACATCTTAAGGCAGGTGGGTTGGGGTCGGTGAGGGAGGATACAAAACGGGAAACAAATGTTAGTGATACTGAAGGTCGTGTTCATCATTAATATCTTAGCCTCAGCCCTTTTTCTGGCAATAACTTGAGCAACTGCATTTTTAATATATTCAACAGCCAATAAAACTCGCAATACATATTTGTGCCTAGATCAAGATACAGATATTTAAGTCCACTCTAGGGGCAAGTATCCCTTTAAGTTCATTTGCCAATAATGAAACCGTCCACCATTCCTCCCCCCCCCTTTCCTTTCCTATTAACCTACTTAGCATAAGTCTTTCCTAGCATGTGCCATCTGGCTTTCTTCTTTTTCCCAATGAACATCTTTGGATTCTTCCCCAGCTGAAAACCTGGTCTGAGTTTTAAACTCTTGGTTTCCTATTATCGCCTACAAAGGGCATTACAAATAAGAGCAGGGAAACCTGACCAGGGCTAGGTTTTTGAGAAACAGGATGAGTTCCCCGCCTTGTGATTTGTTAGGTGAGGTATCTTCACAAGTGGCATTCACCCCCAGACCTAACAGGAAGAGTTTCTCCATCATTTTTTCATTGAAGCTAAATTACATCTCTTCCAGTTTTCCTGTGCCAAGGTTTCCAGTAGAGTTTAAAAAAAAAAAATCTTGGAATGCAATCTTTCTGGCATTTGTTCTCACTCTCTCACTCTTTCTCTTTCCTTCATGCACACTTTTTCCCCTTGTTGATTATTGTTTGCCACTCAATTTGGTCATGATATTACGAGCAGGATTCTAAATCTGTTTATTGTATGTTTGCGTTCGGTGCATATACACAGCTGGTCTACATTAACAAAAAATGTAGCCAAATCAGCCAACTTAGCAAATGCTATGAGTGTAGACAAGGCTAATAATTTTAAACATGAGCAGGCTAGTCAAGGTCAAGTCTATATTTCATGTAGTTTATTCCAATTTCAATGGAGGTGAGCCTGTCTTCACTATTCCCTCCCTTTGATACTAAAGCAGGGTCTCGTCCTTTGTTATGTTGAAATTTGCTCTTTTGATCATTACATATGTAACATAAAATATGCAACAATAATTATGATGATATATAATAATAGAGCCTGTATTTCTTTCGGCGCTCAGAGGCAGTTGTGCAAAATGCCTCAAGCTGTTTTTTTTTTAGCATCCAAATCTCTCTCTTTTTTAGCATCTCTATTATTCCCTGAATTTAACTTCTGAACTATATATCTATTTTTTTACTTGTCAGACGTACATCCAGCATTAGGCCTAATTGCTGATTATATCATATAGCTATTTGTGTATTCATACTATCAGTTTTTCCTCTGCTGGATCTAATGTCTGTACAGCAAACTGATAACATAAGAGCGGCTGTCATTGTTTTTGTATAGGATAAAGGTTTTAGCAAGATCTATGTATCACAAAGGTTCTGATGGATCCCTCTGCCAGTTACATGTTTTAATATTCAATTTCTAGGTATTTAATTAACTTTATTAAAAAACACTAATGATAGTAACATAACAGTGTTGCAAATAAAAAATACAAATATGGCACTCAATGTTAGGCAACTAATCTTTAGAGTTTTGGCTTCTTTGAGCTTTTAGAGTACAGTGGATTACAACTCTTAATCATTATTTGCATTGTAAATAACCCCTCAGTCACTGCACATAAATCAATGAGATCATTTCCAGTAAGTCTAAGATCTATACTGGCTTTATGTCTGTCTTCATATTTGTCAAAGGAAATAGAGGTAAACTGTAATCCAAGCAGATGGTTTTGGATAGTCCTAATCTTAATGCATTGTTTGGCTCATGGAACATGATGTTTAAGTCCTGAAAATCCCAAGCCTGGGTCTTGGTTTCTTCAAAACCTTAGAATTGGGGAATGGCCCCTCTCTATTAGCATTTAAGAAAGGTGCTGCCAATCAGAACACTGGATTAAGGCTGGAAAGACCAATACAAGTCTTGGTTTGATCTATATAAGCAAAGCTTTTTCATGGAATGTTGGTGGCGTCCTTATCTAAAACGTAGTCATTTTACAACATGGTGATCAGGAATTTCCTTCTGAAAGGACAGGAATTAACACACACACACACACACATACCATGCAAACATTCTTATGGATTTCCACTTTGGTGTAAAACAGTTTTCTTCAATAAGGATAACCTCCAGATTAATGTCCCAAAGTTGTATTGTTTTCAAAAGACAAAAAACCACCTTTGAAAAAACCACTTGAGGACAACTATGACCTGGATGACTGAGAATCTCTATAGACACCTCCAGACTGATGGGTTTCAGTTTCCAGAGTTCCCAAGCCACCATAACTATTAAGAGAATTATGGACATTTATTCCTAGATTTGGAGAGCTCTTTGCTCTCTGGTATTTTTCTTGATGATCATAAATTAGCCGAGTGGAAGCTACATTGGAATAGGATCATTTAATCCATCTTTCCTACAATCTACCATATTACATGAACAGAAGAGGAAAATGTTCATGTTTTGTACATGAAATTACTCTGGCTATCCACACAGAGTAGGACAATAGGACTGTTCTTTTAATAGCTTACATTACCTGTAATCTTACAGTAATTATATGACAGGTCATAAAAGTGGACAGGTCATCATTGTGTTGTCTTTGTTGTCAGCCATTCAGTAGTGTCCAACCCTCGGCCACTCTATGGAACAGCACACTCCATGCCCCTCTGCCTCCCACCGCTTCCATCATTGCACTGTCAAGTGAGTTGAGTCTGTCCACTTGTCTGAAATGGTATAGAGTCTCCTGCTTGAGCAAGAGAGTTGGACTACAAGACCTCCAAGGTCCCTTCCAGCTCTAGTCTGAATTCTGAAGCTTAAGAAGCAGGGGACCCATAATTATGCTTTGAACATGTGATATTAGATTATGCCAGGTCTTCTCATTTCTTAATGACCAAATCCAATAGGAGTAGGGCAGGTATAGGATAGATCCAAGATCAGCAGCTTAATTCATTAGAAGTGGAACCATCTTGTTAGCAAGCACTGTGTCCTTTTTTCTTGACCTTTTTTCCAGCTTGTCTTCCAAGCAAACAGAAAAGTAGATTTCAAGGCAGAGTTTTCCCCAAGAGAGGCCTGGCTTGGTAATAAGTGATTTACCATTTGGCTCTCACAGTGGTTGGAGCAAGTTCTCTGCCTTGGAGCTGTCCATAGTCCTGCAGGTTGTTAATCCTCATTCTGATGCCTACTTTCTTATGATACCTTCACGCACACCCCAATTGTTGTTGTTTTTTAATAGGTTCTCTCATAGCTTAGGTTTTTCCTCCTTGCTAGTAAGAGCTTTTTTCTTTTTTTATAGGCATCAGATCCCCAAGACAGGGCATTGGGATTTTGATTTTTTTAAATTTTATCTTTTATCATTTCATCAAAATGATAAAAAAAAATATTTATTTGTATCCTGCCTTTATTCTTTTTATAAATAACTCAAGGCGGCAAACATACCTAATATTCCTTCCTCCTCCTATTTCCCCCAAAACAACAACCCTGAAAGCAGGGTTTGACTGAGAGAGAGTGACAGGCCCAAAGTAACCTAGCTGGAGAAAATCTTCAATATCTCTATTGACAATAGTGAACTGTCAGCATACACTATAATAATATACTGTGATTGCTTGGGGGGGGGGGTTCATCAGCTTTCAGTTCAAAACAGCAATGTTGTGACTGTCTTGCAGATAACAGTCTAGAAATGTAACTCTGGATGGGAGATGGCTAGTGGTCCCAGAATCTTGTTTATTTTGGGATGAGGAGGACACCATAATTTCCCCAGAGTATCCTGGGTGATTTGTAGATATACTGAACTTAACTTACTTGATATGTGTTGCATTGATTTGGATTAGCATGCCCTTAATCCTCTTAAACTGCTGCATGTACAGATGAGAACAGTGGTTTCCCTCCCTCCCCCTCCTCCAGGTAGTAAGTAGCATTGGAATGGAGGTAGAAAGGGGGCTCAGGGACATTTTAAAAAAACTGTTCAAAATGCAAAAGAAGGTAGTGACAAGTGGTGTGAATGCTATCAAGATGGCTGCTCCTAATGAGCAGGGCATTCATTAGTTCCCTGGATTGTTATGATAGATAGATAGATAGATAGATAGATAGATAGATAGATAGATAGATAGATAGATAGATAAATGAATTTCAGTGTGCCAGAAAGCATAGGAGAGCACATTACTTCAGCAATGAAGTAATATCTTTTATAAAAGTTTGGGGGATTTCCTATATGTTTGTTTCCTCATGTTAAAAATTAAAGCACAGGTAGTTCTCGACTTACCTCCACAATTGAGCCCAAAAGGTCTGTTGCTAAGTGAGATATTTGTTAAGTGAGATTTGCCCCATTTTATGACCTTTTTTTGCCACAGTTGTTAAGTGAATCACTGCAGTTGTAAAGTTAGTGACATGATTGTTAAGTGAATCTGGTTTCCCTGTTGAATTTGTTGTCAGAAGGTCACAAAAGATGATCACATGACCCCAAGATACTGCAAATATTAGTCAGTTGCCAAACATCCAGTTTGATCATGTGACTATGGGTATGCTGCAATGATTGTAAGTGTGAAAAATGGTCATAAGTCATGTTTTTCAGTGCCATTGTAACTTTGAACGGTCACTAAATGAACTGTTGTAAGTCGAGGACTACCTGTATAGGCTAGCGAACTGCAGAAATGATTTTGGAGAAGGAATGTGATGGCAATTGGCAAAATATGAACTAAGCCCATGAAGGGAAGAAAATGTTAGAAAGAAACTCAAGATTCTGCTACCTTGATTTTCATGGGTATAAAAGGGAGAGGAAAAATGCTGTCAAGTTTTCAAGAATTTTTTATTGTAGTTTATATTAGTAGAGTTCCAGTATTTATTGTGGAGTCTGTTTCCTGACCTGGCCTAACTCAAAGGATTGACAGGGATGAGTTTCCAGTCTGTGTAAGCATGAAGATAGTAAGAATTCCTAGGGGGTGGGGAGAACCCCCCCCGAGGTCGATTAATAGGTACAGAATAATTTTGTATGTTGAGTTGTGAGTTTATAAAAGACTTTCACTTATTTCAACAGAATATACAATCGATAGCCTTTTTTTTTTTACAGTCCGCCAGTAGATATTGAATGGATATGGAAATATACATCAAATGTGCACTTCAATGCAGACAGTTTGTCTGATGCATTTGTTTCAATGGGCTGCAGGTTTACATGTGTCCTTAAATAAGGAAGTAGCCTCTCTCTACCACTGCTTTCAGTGAAGTGCATATTAGTCTGTGTTTTTGAAGGCACTTTCCATATTGATATCACAGACACCAATTAATTTCCGTAAGAATTTTCTTTTCTGGATGCTGTTTATCCGCCAAACAATTTTGCATGCAATTTTCTGCAGTACTATTTCCAGTACAGAGAGAGTAAATTTGATACAAGAGCCAGTTTGATTAGTGGTTGAGGCATCAGGCTAGAAAGCGGAAGACCATGAGTTTATAGTCCCACCTTAAGTGACCTTGGGCCAGTTTCTTTCTCAGCCCTAGGAAACAGGCAATGGCAAAGCACTTTTGAAAAAAAAAAAAACTTCTTGTCCAGAAAACTGAAGGAAGTAGTCCAGTGGGTCACCAGAAGTCAACACTGACTTGAAGCCACAAAATGGATGCTAGATGATGGATGGATGGATGGATGGGTGGGTGGGTGGATGGGTGGATGGGTGGATGGGTGGATGGGTGTATGGACAGACAGACAGACAGACAGACAGACAGACAGACAGACTAGAACATCCAGAAAAGTCGATGTAATTTTCTATACTAGTGAAACTAGAATATCCAAATCAGAAACTGAACTTGTCAGGGTTTTTTTTCCATATGTATAAGAGAAACATTGCAGCAGTTTATAATAACTATAACAAATTCATTATAAAGGGAATATGATAGTTGGGTCTGACAGACTCTCCTCAGCTATCATTCATCCATGTGCAAATACTCTGTCAGTGGCTGTCAGAAGTATGTGGAAGAAGGTCATACGTTTTGGAGCGAGCTGCATTTCAGTCACATATTTCATAAATGGAAGCTATTAATATATATATAAACACTGAGCTTTCTATTGTGGTTAAATTCCAATTTGGTTATCCTGCCAGGTAGATAATGTTTAAAATGTTAGAAAATATCAACCTGACATCCAGTGGAACAAAAATGTAAATATTTAAGCTTTTTGCTAAGCTGTTTTATATTATCTTCAGTTCGGGCTGTCTACAGATTTTACCGATTGATATTGGTAGACTTTTAGAGAGTAAAAATTTAGCTACTTCAGCCAAACCATGGGCAACATTTTCTTCATGGTTCTGTATCTCTCACTCACATATCAGCTTCACCTTTGGTGAAAAGTAATTCTAATAGTGTTGGACAATGTATAAGATTATAAACAGTAGTTTAATAGGATGGGAAATAAAGGAATTGTAAAAATACATTTATGTGAAAGAGCTATTAAGGAGAGGTTTAAAAATTCAGATTTTTTTTTTCTTGATCTGTGGCATCCTATTATGTTTCACCCTTGACCCAGCAAAGATATTCTTAATGTCTTCTTAAATTATTCTTAGTTCTTAAGCTATTTTCTGGTTTGAAGTTGTTGGTCCAACTGGTTAGAAAGAGACCAGAAGGCAACCTAATTATTCATTTGTGAAGACCTTTCTGTGAAAAATCATCTCAAAAATGCAGCAGAAAGTTAAGTCTTTTATAAGTCCTTGACTGAGAGTTGCCATTAAGTATGGCCAACTACTGAAGTGATCCAGCAAGTTGCTTGCAAACATTGGTTGATGTGTTTCAGATTTCAATGATTCCCAAAAGCCACACTAGGATTTTATATATATATATAAAAATCTTTTAAAATTTCTTAGCTGAGTTTCTACAATATACAAACTACACTGACCTTAGTTCTGATGGAACAAGAGGGAGAATAGGAATGCCAAACCTTTAATTCACTCAAAAATCCCTTAATGGGATCAGCAGATACATTGGATGAAGTGATTAAGTAATGTTGGAGTTCTTAATTTTAAGGGGAACTAAAAGTTAATTATGAAATACAAATCTTGAACTTTTAAAAGTACCCTTAAATTTTTTATTTATTTTAAAACATATCAATATATACAATAATATATTATACAATAATACAATACAATACAATATATTATATAAAAAGATAAAGGTTCCCCTCGCACATATGTGCTAAGTTGTTCCTGACTCTAGGGGGCGGTGCTCATCTCCATTTCAAAGCTGAAGAGCCAGCGCTGTCCGAAGACGTCTCCATGGCATGACTAAACGCCAAAGGCGCATGAAACACAATTACCTTCCCACCAAAAGTGGCCCCTATTTTTCTTTTTTTTTTTATTGAAAAAGTTTTCAAATACAAATTTTTCCCCCTTTTTTCCTTCCCCCCCTCCTCCCTAACCCCCCCTCGCCACCCATCCCCCCCGTGACTTCTTCACACCAAAAACCTAATTCATAACAGATTACATAATATTTTACCATCGCCTTACTCCCTCCTCTATATACTGACCCTTACTTACTAAAAATATTATTAATATTGTTACTTTCCCCTTTTACCATACATTTCAAAAAAAAAAGCAGTCTGCTATAACATTGTATGATAACTTCTAGTTTAGCATAATATTATTATAACTCCCAATTTAGCAATAATCTGCCCTTTTTGTCCTCCCCAAAACTTATATCTATGTATTATTACAACATTTCAAAGCAACCTTCCACTTTAAGACTGTATAATAGATCCTACTTTAACATTTATTCTTTGTGTATATTAATATAACATTTCAAAGCAGCCTTCCCCATAAATCCTAATTTAACATTTATTCAACTCTATCCATTTCCTCCACTACCCTAAATATATCACTTAAACATCCCTTTTCTTAAGCTAATCCATCAGTAGACTAACATATTTCCACCCACTTTCCTACAAAATTACCATGCACAACAATTCTTAATATCTTCAATCCACTGCCCACTCTGCTAATATATATATATATATATATATGTATATATTCCGTTATTTTAAAAAAAAAAGACAATAACTTTAAATTTATAATCCATATAATATCTTCTTTGATGTCTTTCCACTGGATTGTTGAGTCCCTCATCCATAATTGGGTAACGTAGCATCCTGGTGCAACAGTTTGTTCAAAGTCTTCAGTCATCATCTGCCCCCATCAGTAATGAATATCCTCATATATATATAAAAGTAAAAACAACCACCCGAATGACATTATGATTGTATTCCATATAGTTGTAATTGTGGCTTTCATCAGGATTATTAATTCCCATCATCGTAATGGGTAACAACCAGATCTTCTGCATGCCCCAACGTAGCTCTCTTGCCTTGTAGCTCAGAATAGTTATAATATATTTATCAACACAAGAAAAAAATCCAAAATAGATCATTCAAATCCAACAGTTTAAGGCTTTTTTCACATCCCAAAATTACGGCATTGCAGAGGTCTGTCACTGTCCTCAGGATGATATTAACCAATACTTCGCCTCCACTATCTTTTCACATATTCATTCATTTTTTTAAAATCACTGGCTTCACCGTTGCTTAATTTAGAAATTTCTGTTTTTATGAGACCTATTTCTTTTTTTCTTTTCTTTTTGTGGGTTTAATTTCCATCCTGTTTTCCTTTCTACAAGTTGTATATCAACTGATCGGTTTTCATTCTGCTTTATAAGTTGATCTTGTTGGTTTTGTTTTTGTATCTCATATTTCTTTTTTGCCAATTGCATATCAGCTAATTGATTTCCATACTTGTCTTTAACTTGGTGAATCATCACGTTGAAATCAGATGCCGCTTCTCTCATATTTGTAGATAATCCAGCTGGAGTATCGAGAGAATCCAAAGACAATTTGTCTACCGCAACCTCTGTAATTCGATGTTTTCCCTTTATTTCCAACTCCTTCTGCTTATCCTGTATTGTGCCTATAGATGTTAAGTTCATTTTCAAAAATTTTTGATAAAATTCTTCCGCTTTTTCAACAGTATCTAATTGGTATCTTTCTCCTTGATATCTCAATATTATGCCAACTGGGGCATCCCACCTAAATGGAATATTTCTGTATTTTAACTCAGTCACCAGAAAACCAAATTTCTTCCTTTCCATTAACATCTTGGGGGGGAGCTCTTTGTAGATCCATATCTTTCTTCCATACAATTGCAAAGTAGAATTGAAGGAATTTTGCACAATATTATTCCTAATTTCCTTATCTGTAAAATAAATCACCACATCTCTAGGCAATTGCCTCTGCTTTGCAATCCAGGAGTTTATTCTGTACACTCTGTCAATCCTACAAAACACTTCCTCAGGTTGAACCTTTAAAATCCCAGCCAGAATTTCAGAAGATATTTTCCTTAAATCATCTCTGTTATTTTCCTGCAAACCTCTGAGTCTGATTGCATATTCTGTAAAATTGTAATGCACCATTAGGACCTCTCTTTCAATCCGTTGTTGTAAATTTTCTGCATTACAAGACTTTTGTTCAACCTCCATTTTAGATTTTTCTTCTGAGCTATTGTCTTGAATGTTTGTCAAATCATTTTCAATTTTTTGTATTTTATTATCCAAATTGTCCTCAATTTCTTCCACTTTAGACTCTAATAAGTTAGTATTTTCATCCAACTTAATCATAAATCCTACAAAACCATTAGCCATTTTTATAATCTTTCGATCCAGAATATCAAACTTTAATTGCACTAATTCTTTAATTTCCTGCTTAAATTTTTCAAAGTTCTGATTCACAATCTCATCCCTTCTTACAATCTCCTCCAAAAGAAATTCAATTATATTAAAATCAGTTTTCTGAGACTGGAGCTTTAAAACTTGGTCACGTAATTTGTTAATGGGGGAATCCTCCCCCCATTGCTTGTTTGTCCGGCTTTAATGCCATGTTTCAACACAGACAAACTATTTTTTTTAAAAAAAAGAAAAGAGAGGCAGCAGAGAAAAAAAAAACTTCTTTCCAACCAAGATCAATATCAAATCTCCAGGAAGAGAAAAAACACAAAAGTAGAGCTTTATTTTCAAGTGTAGCCAAAAATATTTATTCAGCTACTTTGTATCTCAATAGAAAACGGAAGGACTCTCCCTTTCAGCCCCTTCTCAAGCCTCGGCAATCGCCCTTTTTAAAGATTCTTTTTTCCTTTTCCTTTTCCTTCTTCAATAATTGTTATAAAATAAGTGAGATACTTGCAATTCAGGGTCACAGGTCCAGCTCAAATCCCTTCAAATGTAACCAGGAGCATTTATTCTGCTACTTTGTAACTTAATAAGAAACGGAAGGACTTTCTCTTTTCAGCTTCCCTGCTCCAGTTTCGGCAATCGCCATTTTAAAAGGTCTTTTTTACTTTGTTGAATATCCTTTGCGAAATAAGTATTAATACTTGCAATTTAGGGTCACAGGTCCAGATCCAAATCTCATCATCTTTAGTTAATCTGTTAAATATCTTAAGAAGCTTGTCTTCGTAGCCTTGTTCTGCAAAAAGGCAGAAGTCTCCCAACGCCCGGAGCGGGCGGCGAGTGCTATAGGGAGCTTCCTCCGCCCGCCCCCAAGAGTAAAAAAAAAAACCCTGGGGGCTACGGAGAGCTCTACCTACACTCACCTGCTCTATCCCACATTTCCTCCTGGAAATGGGTTTTTTCGAGCCGCCTTTGCGCTGTACAGGCGGCTCTTTACAGGCGAAGGGGCTGGCGGTCCCGAGAGACCGTCTGGTGGCTACGAAGAGCAAACCGGAAGCCCCCCTATTTTTCTACTTGCATTTTTTACATGCTTTTGAACTGCTAGGTTGGCAGAAGCTGGGACAAGTAACAGGAGCTCACCCCATTACGCGGCACTAGGGATTCAAACTGCTGAACTCCCAACCTTTCGATCAACAACCTCAGCTTCTTAGCCACTGAGCTACCACATCCTTTATACAATATATACAACAATTCAAAAAATAAGAATGAAGAGGAAAAAAGAAAAAGAAACTAATCTACTTTAAACTCATGGTCACTTAAAATAAAATAAAAGAAAAGAAAATATCATGTAATACTGTATAGTACAGTAATCAAATACAACATATTATTGTAAAACTTCATAAAATATTTGTCCTATTGCTTCATCCTTTGATTACTGGAAAATATTGTCTTTTCTAGGACAGGTAAGCAACACATTCCCAAAAGCCAGTCCTTACTACCTGGAATAATGCCAGTTTTCCAATTTTTCATTCTTATTCTTTTAACTACCCTCCATGTACAGTACCACAGACAATCAGATTTCAAAGTTTTGGCATATAAGTCAATATCACATTAACATAGTTAACATTTTAAAATTGTTCTATAAGTCTATATACAGTATGTATATATGCATGTGTATGTTTTTGTGCGTGCGTGTGTATATTAAAATACTATTCTAGGAAAATGACAAAACTTTACAAGATAATATCATATAAAATTATTTTGAAAATAAATCTATGAGATTCTGTGGCTTCTGGTATGTTTTGTAATTATGTTAAAAGAAATAAATATTTTGAAAATAGTATTTCTCTCTATATTGCTTTCAGATAAGAAATGAAAAAATAGGTTTTGGGACTAAGCATTTGAACAATAAATTAGAAGTTTAAACAGCAATAATGGGAAATGTCCTTAAGTTTAGGATGAATCTATGTAATGAACTATTCTATGTAATTGGATGAATATCTGTGGAGTATCAGGAATATTTTCAGTTAATTGTTTAAGATGTTAAAATGTTTTACTGTGCTGGGCCACAAGGAGCCTGTGTCTATCTGTACTTAGTTTAGAATTATAACATCCCTGAAAGTGTATTCCCAGTGGGTTATTTCCTGGTCCCCCTTCTGTTCAGTTTTGTCAGATTCCAGGAGATTGCTGAACAAGTCCCTACAGGTTTCTTGGTAAGGGTTTTCAGAAGTGGTTTGCCATTGCCTCCTTCCTAGGGCTGAGAGAGGGTGATTGGTCCAAGATCACCCAGCTTGCTTTGTGATTAAGATGGAACTAAAACTCATGGACTCCTGGTTTCTAGCCTGGTGCCTCAACCATTATACCAAAATGGTTCTTGAGCGGGGCATTTTTCATGATGAGCATGGCATGCCATGTATTATAGTAAGGATTACCATGGCTGTTATTTTGAAAAATAAAAAAAACACTAACAGAATTAGGCATTTTCATACATTCATACATTCACATGATTAACAGGCATGTCTGTTTAAACAATGGGATGTGTTGAATAAATAAAGTCGCTATATATTAATTCATACAATTACCCTTTGAATTCAAGTTCTTCTGAGCATAAGAAAAGCTGGCTGGATCTAAGCAATAGGCTAGCTAGTTTAGCATTTTATTTCCTTAGTGGCCAACTAGATCGCTCAAAATCTTGCAAGAAAACGTGATTCATTTCTGCAGAGGTCGACCTCAAGGCCTCTCATCTGTGGAGTGCCTCAGGGGTCGGTCCTCTCGCCCCTTTTGTTCAACATTTATGTGAAGCCGCTGGGTGAGATCATCCGTGGCTTTGGGGTGAAGTACCACCAGTATGCTGATGACACCCAGCTGTACATCTCCACCCCAGGCCACCCCAACGATGCCCTTGAAGTGATGTCTCAGTGCCTGGAGGCTGTGCGGATCTGGATGGGGAGGAACAGGCTCAAGCTCAACCCTTCCAAGACTGAGTGGCTGTGGTTCCTGGCATCCCGATTTAGTCAGCTGACTCCATCGCTGACTATTGGGGGTGAGTCTTTGGCCCCCTCGGAGAGGGCGCGCAGTCTGGGAGTCCTCCTGGATACGCAGCTGTCCTTGGAGGAACATCTGACGGCTGTAGCCAGGGGGACCTTTTGTCAGGTTCGCCTGATTCACCAGTTGCGACCCTTTCTTGATCGGGATTCCATGTGCACAGTCACTCATGCCCTCGTCACCTCTCGCCTGGATTACTGCAACGCTCTCTACATGAAGCTCCCCTTGAAGAGCACCTGGAGGCTCCAACTGGTCCAGAATGCGGCCACGCGGGTAATTACGGGAGCAGCTCCAACTGGTCCAGAATGCGGCCGCGCGGGTAATTACGGGAGCTGCATGGTGCTCCCACATAACATCGCTCCTGCGCGAGCTGCACTGGCTCCCAGTGGTCTTCCGGGTGTGCTTCAAGGTGTTGGTTACCACCTTTAAAGCGCTCCATGGCATAGGACCTAGTTATCTTCGAGACCGCCTGCTGCTACCGACAACCTCCCATTGACCCGTGCGCTCCCACAGAGAGGGCCTCCTCGGGGTGCCATCAGCCAAACAATGTAGGCTGGTGACCCCCAGGGGGAGGGCCTTCTCTGTGGGGGCACCTACCCTATGGAACCAGCTGCCCCCTGAGATAAGGAGAATCCAAGACCTCGGTGCCTTCCGCCGTGCCCTTAAAACTTTCTTTTTTCATCAAGCTGGGCTGGCTTAACATATTTTAAAATTTTTAATTTTTAATTGGTTTGTCATTTTAAACTGGGGCTAAATTAATATATATTCTTTTAATTGTTCTTAATGTTTGTATTGTATGTTTTTATCTGGCTGTACACTGCCCTGAGTCCCTTGGGAAAAGGTGCGGTATATAAATTTGAAATAAAATAAAATAAAATAAAAAAGTGGTTGGAGAACCATTGGATTTCTTCAGGATTTTGCTAAAACAGCACATGACCATTATAATGGATTCCTTCATATAGCCATATTCTTTCAAAATCCCATCTAGGTTTATCACCATGTTTTATGGAAATAAATTCCATAGCTTACTGATGTGAAGCAAGATTTTTTTTCATGTTCTAACAATGAGTGGTGGCTCTTTCTTTTCCCAAGACATGATAGCCAATCTGAAGATGTTACTGTACTCGGCAGAACACAAATTTATGAAAATGGTGCCTACATGAACATATTTCCATCTTGTTTACCTCCCCCCTTGCTCCTTTCACTGGCAAAACTCATACCCTGGCAATACCTAGAAGTCACTTTCACAGTTGTAGTACACTTCTGATATCTTTGCTGAACTTTCTTACTAAGACTCCTGAGGATGTTTCTCAGAGTAGTCTTAAAGTTCAGAGGTCAGCATGTTGGAGGGATTGCATGTAATGAGTAACACTTGGCCTTCATTTACTGTTAGGGATGGCCTGGCCTACAATATTATGAAGCAGCTGAAATGCATAGACTATGGGGAATCAATCTGGTCATATTTTCAGGATTTCTTGGCCTGAAGTCAGACAGCTGAGAACAGGAGAGTCTTATGACAATTCGATGCAATAGCTTCATTATGTAAAACTTGTAGCTCCAGCTCAATTGTCTTCCTTGATACCCACCACATTCTGCCATTTTTTCCCTTAGATTTTTTTATTACTGTGATATTCCCCCACCACCACCAGTTTTTCTTTATTTTCCACATGCAAGCAGAAGATATGATACATTCCAAGGGTTATTTGGTGTTAGAGGGGAGCGTTGGCTGCAAGAGAATTTGGGGGTGAGAACTCGCTGAGTTGGAACGAAAGATTCTTTTCTGCACCCAGAAAGTAACTGCTCTCAAAGAAGGGTTCGTTTAACATCTTGCACTGGAGTATTTTCAAAGAAACCTTTAGTTGATCCAAATTCCTTGGGCAGAAGAAGAGATTCTCTTGGGAGACACTGGATTCTCTGTTAGCTATATTGAGAAGCAGACACTGTGACTGACCATCTGTTTGCGAGTCATATTTGCAAGATAGCTGGGCTGAGCACTGGATTGGGACTTTTAATTTCCAAACTGAAAAGATACCTATGGGTTTTTTTGCATGAGCAAAAAACCCCCAAACCCCGTATGATTTTTCTTGCATGAGCAAAATCACAGAAACAGCTGTAGAATCTATTACAATATAACATGAAGTTTTGCATGTGTGTTTCCCGAAGAATGCTAGATACTAGTTCCTTTAGATGGAACTGATCTTTCATTTGCAGTTGGGTTTGTTCACAATCAGAGTCCTAACATTCTAACACTTATCTAATAGTGGACCAAACATTAGACTTGTGTCCAACTTGCTTAGCTCGGCTTACCTAATGAGTTTGCAGTCCTTTCAGCAATAATAAAAAATATAACCCATTCCTTCTTCCTTTTTAAAGTTTCTGAAATTCAGAAGCTGAATTAAGACAAAAATTGCTTTAATTTTTGCCATGAATACATAATCGGGAGCAAAATATCTTTTGAGTCCAATGCAAATCACTTGGAGATAGTTAGACCTTGTCCTATTTTTGCTCTCCTCTGCTTCAACTACTGACCATTACAGCCTTTCCAATCTGAATGTCCTCTGGATGGGTTGTCTTCAGTCACCTTTAGGGGAGTGGCTAAGACAACTATTCTCTGGTGAACCTTTGGAGCATAGTACTATTACGGCTGCTGCTAGTTTGATTTCTGATTTTATTGTTTTATTATGATTATGATAGCAATAGCATGTAGACTTTTATACTGCTTCATAGTGCTTTACAGCCCTCTCTAAGCAGTTTATAGAGTCAGCATATTGCCCCCAACAATCTGGGTTCTCATTTTATAACCTTGGAAGGATGGAGCCTGAATCAACCTTGAGCCGATGAGGACCAAACTCCTGGCAGAGGGCAGAGTCAGCTGCAATACTGCATTCTAACCACTGTGTCATCACGGCTCATGATATGTATATTTTAATGGTTATTTAATTGATTATATTTTACCTTTCTGTGACATTTCAGATTTAACATGGTTGTGAGCTATTCATTATTTTTGATTGGAACAGCTTATAAAGCGTTGGCTAGTTGATCACTTATATGGTGTCAAGTTGGCATCATCTCTTAGCACGCTCTTAGCTAGAGGATCGCTTTCAGGAAGATTGCTTCTCAACCTGGCCCTTGAGGTCTTCCAACACATGTACCCATCATCACTCTAGCTAGGTCCATCTACCTTACTGCTGATTAGCCTTTTCTCTTTCCTTCTTTTTTGACTTTCAAAGTCTTATCCAAAGAGCTAGGTCTTTGTATAATGTGTCTAAAATATCACAATTTGGGCTAATCTTTGCCTTGAGTGAGAACTTTGTTCCGTGAACCATTTGTTTTTCTTGGCTATCTATGTGTTCTCCAACATTAATGCTCACAAATGTCAGTATTCTTTCTATCATGCTTCTTAAAAATCAAACTTTCTCTTCACAGCATGTCACTAGGAAAATGGCTGTGTGCATAGGTCTGATCTTAGTAGAAATAGACACATTGTGGAATCTGAGTATCTTTTTTCCCCCCCAGGACCTTCATTATTATCCTGCTAAATGCTGGTCTGCAGCACATTTCATGACTGCTGATTTCTTTATTATTGGGGGTTAATCCTAAAAGGAAGAAGCTGACAACCACTTCAGTATCTTCACTGTCAATTCCAAGGCTGTTGTCATTAGTTTCATTTTATTTATATTTAAACTTTCATGTTTTCACTGTGCTCCTTGACTTTCTTTACTAGAATTTCCAGATTGTTTGCATTACCATTTTTCAGAAGTGTTATCAGATAGCACAGGTCATTGATGTTTCATCTCCAATTTCGGTGCTTTTTCACTCCAGCATCTCTCCAGCATATATTCAGAATATAAATTGACTAAATAAGGGAAGAGTATACCACCCAATCTCACTTCTTTTCTATTCTGGAGTCAATCTGCTTTGCGATGTTCCACCTTTCTGGCTTTCTGTCCTGTGTATAGGCTTTGCATGAGGAGAATGAGATATTCTAGGGTTCCTGTTTTCCCAAGGACATCCCATCGTTTGACCTAGTCAACCCAATTGAAATCCTGTCTATAATCAATGGAACATATTGGTAAAACAGGGATATTTTCTAAGGTATTTTGGATTTTGACATCTCTACTATACAGTATTTCAATATGTTCTTCCCATCTTCATGTCATTTGTCACTTTGTTAAATTTCCTCACTTTCATGCTTCTTACATTCCATGTTTACACTGTATTTCCATTTTTGCAGCTTTGGATTTTTGTTTCCTATGTGGCAATATCAGCATCTAGCGGTCTGAAGGCTTTAATCTAGCTGTATCATGAGTACCATGACTAATTTGAAAGATCCTCAGTTCTTCCTCAGAAGCATACTGAGTGCCATCCAACCAATGGCGTTATATCATCTATCGCTTTACCTTGTCTATCTATGGGTAAAATATAGGAGTGGTTTTCTATTGCCTTCTCCTGCCCAGTTTGAAATGATACCTTAATCTGTTGTCACTAAAATTATTATCTGCCTCCAGCATCTTCCTATATTACTGCTGCCCAATTTGGTCTAGCAGTGGTTAGGATTTAAGTCTTGTCTTAGGCATGAAAGCCGGCTGGATGACTTGGGCCAATCATTCTCTCTCAGCCCAACTCACCTCACAGGGTTATTTGTTATTGTTGTTGAGAAAATAGGAAGTGGAAGGAGAGTATTGGGTATGTTTGCTACCAACTTTATAAAAATAATAAAAGTGAATTTTAAAAATATTTTTAAAAATGTAGCTTACTTTAACTGGGCAACCAAGATCACTTTCACAACTTGGGTGACTCCACTGGGATTGTATATTTTTGGCATATATTTCCAACATTCTTTACTCGTCCTTCCTAGAAACATCTTTTTTTCCCCACAATAAAACAACCCTTGATGGGCTATAAAGCTTTAAAACTAAACTGGTTAATACTGAATCAGGGGTGAGATCCAGCAGGTTCTGACAGGTTCTGGAGAACCAGTAGCGGAAATTCTGAGTAGTTTGGAGAACCGGCAAAACCGCCTCTGGCTGGTCCCGGAGTGCGGTGGGAATGGAGATTTTGCAATATCCTTCCCCCAGGAGTGGGGATTTTGCAGTATCCTTCCTCTGGAGTCGTGTGGGAATGGAGATTTTGCAATATCCTTCCCCTGCCACGCCCATCAAGCCATGCCCACCAAGCCACACCATGCCCACCAAGCCACGCCCACAGAACTGGTAGTAAAAAAAAATGAATTTCACCACTGTACTGAATATAAATTTTGATATTTTTATTAAATGTTAAAAATTATAGGTTTTTTTTTAAAAAAAAAGAACATGCCCTATGCACAACTACAGGTATGCAGGTATCATCTCATGGCTGGAGCCCTTAGAAATAATGGAGTAGGCTACATTCTGCTAGTATATTTTGAGCCTGTTCAATGGAAAGTAAAGAAAAATGGTAGAAATATATGAGTATATATACCCCCTGTTGTGATTGGCAGTGAAATAATGTTCAGATTATTGTAATAAATCCCTAGCTAATGTTTTTAAATTTTTGGAACACATAAGTGGGAGGGCTTATGGATTTTGGCTTCCTCGCTTTCCCCATAATTCAGCTTCTGAGTGAAACAGCAGGATTTGCCAATGGCCAGCTTACAAGAGAGGGTAGGGACTGTCGCATCTAACATGTTTCACAGCAGCTGAGGACACATATTTTCTCACCAGCTCTCATCTCCTGGGCAAGTGATAACAAGTGATAACAAATGCAAGCACCAAGTTCTTAATTATCTATCTCTGAGCCTAATCAAACATTCCCTCAATACTTAGCAGGCAACTATACCTCCTGTTTTCTCTGGATTCATTACAAATGTGAAGGAAGGAAAAGAGGGACTCTTACAAGGAGGGGAAGTTTAACCCTCTCCTCCCCTAGCATAATTGTAATGGACCTCCTGCTTGGCATGCCATGAACATTTATAACAAAAGTACAAGTGCTAACTAAGGTTGTGTGCGTGTTATATCAAAGAGTAGGAAAGTGAGTTGGCTCTGATCACAAGGGAGAAAAAAAGGTCCCTTCTCACCGCACTGCATTTTCTAGTAACACATGCTAGAAAGTTGTAATAAAGGGGAAAGCAGGACGTATAACATATGCTGCGTACTGAGGAATGTCTAGCTTAATTCTCAGAACCCAAATTTAGCCTGCTTGTAAAGAACTTGACAACATCATGAACTGAGTGACTTCTCCCCCCCACACACACACTTTGCCTGCCATTCATTTCTGCTCAGGATTTAATCATAGCAGCCTCAGCTCTGCTATTCCAAGAACAGCATTCTCCATCCTGGAATTTCCCTTAAACAGAGAAATGTAATTCCTCATAATGCATTCAAGTGCTGTGGCTGCAAAGAGGTTACCCAAGAGCCTTGTGAGCATGGTCAGTGGTGCCTAGGCAAGTGTATGCTACATCTTCTGCTGGAGTAAATGTTATTTTCATTGCCTGAAAAAATGATCTACAACCTTCCCTCCTCTATCCCAAAAGTCAACTGAATGATTGCCAGGGTTCTGGCTAGCCAGGAAGCAGGTTGAATCATTGTGAGCTAACAGCAACCCCCTCCAGCTGCCCAATAGCAGAACACCGAAGACATGACTCACCACCAGCCTATCAGCTGCTGATCCAATTGACCAATAGGCGAGTGAATGTTGTATTATTTAGCCCTCCCCCACCAACAAACACAGCCCCTGCCATAAGAATAAGCATCTTGCCAAAACAGGACAACAAAAGGCAATATGATGAATTTTACACATTATAGAACATAATGTCTAATGCCATAGACATTATGTCAGAGATTAGTTGCATGCAGTTCTCTGTTAGGAGATGAAGCTGCCTTGGCCTGGTGCTCCATACTGCCTGGGCTTGCTCTCCTATGAAGATTGTGATTGATAAGAGAAGATGTCAGGAGAGAGGATGGAATGGGGGAGGGTTTCAAAGAAAAAGAGGTTGGGAGTGGGGGTAGGAAAGGCAGTGGCGACAGCAGGAAGGGGTTGTCTCAGGCTGGAGCTGTTGCCAGTGCCAAGCTACCATCTGTGGCGTTGTGATCCCAGCAGGCATAGAGGAAGGAAGTGGCAGCCGAGAAGGTAAGGGTTAACGTGAAAATTGAAAATAAAGACACGAGAGAGCAATTAGCTTCTTAGAACGGAAGATAAGATCCCCCCCTTCTTTTTCTGGGAATGGAGTAAAAAAACAATCAAATCCACCAAATCCATAATGGTTGGGATTTTATGTTTCTTACCACCTGCATATTTGAGGTGTGGGGGTGATGATCTTCCATATCAGATCATTCTTGGATGTTGATTGCTACTTTAGAGGCAGGGAAATGCTGTTTCTTTGACTTATCAGTTGTATGCAAATTTGGTATCCTAAAACATCTATCCTGAGATGTTAAAGTGAAAGCTGGACCTTTGGGACAACAGCAACATTCTACTAAATTCTATTTTAATAATAAGCGCTAGAGACATAATTTTGAACAAGCCTGATGTAGGACATGCTTCATTCTCAGTCAAGGCATTAAATATTTATTTTGGACCGGTATCTTTGTCACATCTTTGAATGACTAGGAATAGTTGAATCTGTCCACTTTTATCCACTTTTATGTTCACTTTATCCCATTTCTGCATCTGTTTATTATTTTTTAAAATTTGCATAAAATGAATTTGGGGTTTTTTTCTTGCACATTTCACCAAACAGATGCAATTCTATAAACATTTTCTCATAACATACAATACACACTTTTGTATTTGCATAAAATATTACAATATATGTTTTCAATAAATATAATAAGTGTACAATCATATAGAATGTTTGCACTTTTATTGGGGAAGCGTGCCATAAAATGTTGAGAAATGTAAATACTGAAATGTAACACTGTTTCATTTGTGAATTGCTTGGGGAACTATAAACTAAATTTGTATTGTAATATGAATTGAAGACATTTTCCCCGTATTTTTAGATTGGTCTTAACTTTGGGTTTTTCCCCCTTTTCCCTCCCCCCCGCCTATTTTTAAAAGTACATACTTTGCTTAAGTCTAGATGCAGAGAGCTAGAATCGTATCAGTAATGGCAGTGTTTTCATAGTTCTGAAAGTTGCTGATTTGGCAACAGTAACAGTTGCTTGAAAGAACCAAGTATTTGGTGCAAAAAGACAACATACAGTATTACTTCAGATCTCTAGAATCATATCTCTGTGACTCCCCTGCGTGTTGGCAGGAAATCAATAGATCAGTTCCAAAGAGAAGCTAAAGAATTTTCTTCTTGCCTCCAACTTGGCAGAAACACATCCTCAAATATAATCCATCTGTGTTATTTCAACACAAATTATAAGCATTACAATTATTACTTATCTCTGAAACAAGTCCAATATGTGTAGTTTAAATAAGTAAGTTACCTTTGATCTTTTTGTTTAGCATAGATGAACATGGAGAATGATAATGGAGAAACTGAATGTGATTTCTCATCCCCTAACTTTGTCTGATTGGAGTGTTTCATTGATTTTGCTGAATTACTTGTATATACTTTTAAACTAGCTTTTAATACAAACTATATAGGTTTCTTAAAGAAAAGAAAGCAATATTACACCTTCTCTTCTAAGCACACATGATTGCAACTCTGATGAAATTTATCTAGGAAAGAATTTAGCCAACCATGGAATTGAAAAAAATATTTGACTGCATACAGCTATGGTGGCAGCAGTGAGACAGTTACAATTTCATGCACGATGGATCCTTTTTTATGTAGGGATAAGAAGGAAACTTGCTTGAGCATGTTAAATTTATAAAATGTACTTCTGTACTCAGCTGTTTAAAATAATAACAACAAACAGCTAGGTAATAAAAATTAAATATCAACAAGCTAGACTGCACAATTGGTATTTGCATTACATATTTTTTTTTCTTTGCAACACTGCATAATCCTGGTTTTGTTATTGATGGGCAGGTAAGTGAAAGAAACTCAGCCATCATTTCACAAATATTTCCTCAGTCATATAAAATAGGAAGCTCCTTTTCTAACCAGAGGACAGCTGCATTCCTGAAGGAAACAGAGACCAGTGACTATTGCAGGACTGTTGGCTTTTACTGTAGTCCTCCATCATTACGGCATACATGCTGTATATCTCTGGGCAGGGTATAATACTAGCCTGAGACTTCAGGCTCACTCAAGGCCCCTGAAGGACTGGGGCAAAGCCCCAGAGTGCCTCCAATTGTTGTCATCAAATGATACTTTTTTATCTGTTAGAAGGAAGAAGTCATTAAATATAATCCCATTTCCTCTTTGAGTTGAGTTGACTTGAATGATAATCATGTTTCAGAATGAAGATTTTCACTGGCCCACCCTGAGCTGCCTCCCCCACCCCCCCATGGAGGGTGCAGGTGTAGTGATTTGGTGGCTTCTCTTCTGATAGATGGGGAGGGGGTTGTCTGCCCACATTTGTCCCCTTGCTTGAAAACCTTTGGCAACTTTTTTTAAAAAAAACCTTCTCTGTGTTTCCTTTGCAGCCAGATGGCACCAGCAAAGAATGTGTCTTCATTGAAAAAGTCTTGGAGAACAACTACACGGCTCTGATGTCAGCAAAGTACTCAGGCTGGTATGTTGGATTCACCAAAAAAGGGAGGCCCCGGAAAGGGCCCAAAACCCGGGAGAACCAGCAAGATGTCCACTTTATGAAACGATACCCAAAGGGACAAGTGGAGTTACAGAAACCTTTCAAGTATACCACAGTGACGAAGAGGACTAGGAGAATACGACCAACCAACCCCAGTTAAAAGACCAAGGCAGTGTCTTGCAAATAAACTACAAGAATAAACTGTACCAGAGAAATATTTTTACACTAAAAATAAGGGAGAAGTTCTATTTTTGTACATTGTTTTTTAATTTTTTTTTTTAAAGACTGGGTTAAAAATAGAAATCCACTGGGGAAGCTGTAAAAGATTTATTGTAACTTGAAGAAGAAGAAAAAAAAATGAATGGCTCTATTTAAATTGACTTTTTTGTGCTGTGGATTGACATACAGGTGCTTTATTTCTCACTGGGAATGGACAACGTTTGGAATGGACAACATATTCAAGCCAATCCCTAGAGGGGAAAAAGTTCATGTTATAATAATAATAATAATTATAATAATAATAATACTAAAAAACCAAAACCACAAAACCAAAGAAAGCCAAAGTTTTCCCCCCCACCCCTCCCTCTCCCATCCAACCCCTGAAAATCCTTGGATAATTCTCTGGTGTTGCAGCCCTTGGTTACTTCGTCTCTGCAAGCTAGGCTGAGATGTGAAGATCTGCTGATCTGGCATGGGGCTTCCCTGGAGGGCTCAGTACCTCAATCCTTTGTAATGTTTCCAATGACATAAGGTGTCACGACTCTGTGATCCTGCATTGTTCTGCTCACTTCTGGAGAATGCTGCTAATGACCTTCAAGTGACTAAGTAAAATAACCTAATACACCAATGATAAGGGAGTATTTTAAAAACCAGCTCTATTATATATATATATATATGAATGCATGTATTATATTTATGCACATAAATATAATACATATATTTATATATATATATAAATATATATGTATTATATTATAAAGCTATTTATTTCATTTCTCTGTATATTGCAGTTCCATGAACCAGGTATTACTGCCTCAGCAATTAAAAATTATTTAAAACACATAGACGTATTACTGCTGTTCATACATTCCCCTCTCCCCCAGCTTTTCGCCAAACTACACTGAGACTCTTAAACTTGTTACCAGAGCTTGGGCTCGGTGAGAATTTAGAGATCAGTAATAGAATTTTATGTGCCAGGACGGGAAATAATTGTTTCTCCTTTGTTATGCTAGTCCTCCCATCTCTTCCCATTCCACTTTGTTGACTTCCTGCAAAATGCTCAGCCTTGTCCAAGCACAGGCAGAGTTTTGAAATGCGGTGTGCAAAGGATTTCTTCTTGCTGTGTTCTTTTGCCCATTGTGTTCTACTGGGACCAAGCTGACTAGGGGACCACCTGTTATTAAGTGCTTAGTGGGGATAATGGGGATATCCCATTACTGAATGCCCCCAGTGTGTCCTCTCCACAACGCAAGGTGACCTTCCTGCTCTTAGTCAGCCAAAGGCTTCTCGCTTTTCTAGCCAAACTGGAACCAATCAAGATCTGAAGACGCTGCTGGACCCCACTGGAAGTAGCCCTGTATCCAGGACAGGAGCAAGAGGACAGTGAGATGAAGTGGCAAGGCCTGGGGAGCTAGTGTGCTTACCTTCAGAAGATTATGTACTTTTTTTTTTTTTAAATGCACTCTTAGTCAAAAGCCTTTTAAAATAAACTTTATTTTCCTTAAATAAGAAACCAAGATATGTTGTGATTGCTCAGAAAAATGTTTAATATGTGCATTGCTGTAGAAAATGCTCTCAATCAAGTGAATGGGAGAGAAAGCAAGAGAGGCTTTTGCATGTGGGAGACCCAGTCGTTAATTGTCCAATGAGAGGTTTCTTTCCTTCTTTTTCTCCCTTCTTCATTCAGTCTTCCTATCGAGGTGACTTGCAACCAGCTAAACCTTGCCCATGTTCGGATTTATATTTATTCAGCCTGATGTAGCCCTGCTACTCTGTAAAAAAGAAAGAAAAGGATTAGCTAAACTGCAATGATGTCAAAGCTATGACACACATGTCAAAGGTAACATGCTATGACATTTCAGGTAACTTGCCAACGTTCACCAACACCTGACAACAACTATTCTCAAAACTATGCCCTATTCTCACACTTTTTTGGGGGGAGTGTGGAGGCCGTATGGGAAGTGTGTATCCTCTGAACCCTCCAGTGGTCATGTGTGTGAGAGAGAGCCATGTTCTCATATGGTGTCTGCAGCTTCCAAAAATTTCATGAGAATGGGGTGTGCTTTTGCATGGTTTTTGTAGGCCACAGAAGAGCATTTTTAGGAGCTGTTTCAAGAACAAAGGTCTTTTGCCACCCAGAGCAGCCTCAGGTAGACTGCAGGGCCTGCCAACAGAAAGAGAATGCCATTTGAAAGTAAGTAGTGCATGGCAGTTCCAGAGTACTGGGCTGTGAGGGCAATGGCACCATTTTCCAAGGCTCGTGTGTCTTGGGGAATGGCAGAAGATGTTTTTTTGAGTGGCAGCAGTAGATTTAGGGCTGAAGTGGAGGCCTGGGACTCTGCTTTAGGCCCAGACTCGGCACTGCTGGGTGCTGCTATTCAGGTTGGCCTAGATTTGGGGGGGGGATTAGATCTCTTTTATTTGGGTGCTGGGGGTGGAGTGACATGCCAGCAGAGTCAAGTTAAGCATTATCCAAATTGACATACCAAACCCAAAAAGTATGCTATCACTGTTATACTGCAACCAATAAATCTAGTGATAGGAGTGGAGCAGGAATGAGGAATGTTTCCCTCTCATGACTAGTTTGCACAATGCATCTGGACTAGTCTGACCATTGACCAGTGGCAATTTGGACTTTGCCCCCCCCCCCCCCTTTCTTATAATTCTTCTAGGGCATGGAAAAAATGCCAAGCAAGATGCTGCCTGCTTCAGGGGTTTGGCCAGTCTCTGAGGAGAGCAGTGAGTACAATGATGTAGGGAAACATCAAAGATATGTGTACTCGTGGTTCTCCTTTCATATTATGATAACAGCTGTCGAGTGGAGAAAAGGCTAACGGATAACTGATCTGGTTTCCTAAAGTATTTGCTAGGCAAGCTCTTGAACCCCAAAATTTAGAATTGTGCTTTGGTCCTATTTCATGCACATGCATTATATTTCAGGTTAACACAGGACAGACTGGGACCACTGCTTGCATATCCGGTAAACCTAGTGCTGGTACTTTGATTCTCATGCAGTTCTCCGTCTTGATGTTAGGCAATTCTGTTGAACAAGGTTTTCACAAGCATTATTCATTATAAGCTCACTGGTTCAGAAATGTATTGGAATCCTGTTATAATTGTGGGAAGTAATTTAAGTAACCCTGAGACCTTGATGAGTACATGTAAATATTTGAAAGCTTGGTATACTTGGTGCTTACAAACAAAGGATGACTTGGATGTAAGTTTTCCTTGATTCATATATACCAAGACAACATTGCGGAATTAAAGATTTAGCTAACAGACCTTTTCTTTTGCTTCAATATTCAGTTAGGTGCTCATTACTATAAAAGAGGGGTATCCAATCGATAATTTTTCATGATTCAGTTATGACTTTTGGCTACATCAACATTTATATTCTGAATAATCATGAAACCAGAACCTATTGAGCAAATGTAATAGATAATTGGGGTTTCATAAAAGGGCAGAACATTACAATTTAAAAAAATTAATTGAAGTAACAACATCAGCCATTGGCAATCAGATTTTAGGGATGTAAATTTGTGATTGTCTCAGAGATCAAAATGTCTTAGACTAGCAATCGTATAGGACAAAATAAAGGTGGCAAAGGGTTACTAATCACCTTCAGTTAATTCCCAGTGTGAATTGATCCTTCTTCCCAAGTGTTTGCTGACCAGGGATGGATGTGAAACTGCTGCCAAGAAAGTCAGAAATCACATATAAAGTGGTTGCCTTTACTTCAAATTTAAGATTTTAACCATTTGGTTTGCTTTATAAGAGAAATGGTTACTGAGAAAGAAAGATTTCTCACAGGAAAAGGGAGCCAGAAGAATCTCTGCAAAGACATTCAGAAAAGAGCTTTTTTGTTTGTTCAATAAATGACCCCTGCAGGTAAGTAGCAAGACTTGCTCATAAGGAACAAAAAGGAATGCCAGCCATAGGGATTTGCAAGGCGTTCATACTTTAAATTACATTCCCTCTTGTAATGACAACTGGGATCAAACCTTGGACACGAGATATATTATAATATGTCTTATGACTAAGATAGGAACAAAAGTAATGTTTCACCACTTCTTCAAGCTTTCAGCAATAATGGGAGAGCATTAGGAGATGGGACTGGTTGTAAACTTAGAAGAATGTGAATGATGCTAAGAGTCAACAATTCCCATTACAAATCTACATTCCAACCCTGTATATAGTAATTTAAAACACTGAAGGAATGTGATTTTGCAGACCCATATTGTGATCATATATCTTTTTTGTTGTGTGGATAGGATGACAGGCAGCATTGTCTGCAATTTGTTTTCTGTTTTCTCTGGGAAGTCTTTGTGAAAGGAAACAAAAGACAACAAATGTTACATTGATTTAAGAAAATAAGAAAAATGGCAAACTGATTCAAAGGCCTCTTTAGCTCAATATGATGTATAACACAGTCCTCTATTCACCTGGAAAGATAAACAAGGATATTCCTCTTCCACTGTTGGTCACTAGCAGATGATTCTGAGAACACTGCTGTAATTCTGGTTGGAAGTACAAAACTATTAAGACTGCAGCCTGGAAACCCTCTACCCCATTAATGTGTCTCATCTCTTTTCAAACAGCAAATTAATGGCCATCAAACAGCAATTTATCAAGAACTATAAACCCTCGGATCAGTTTCAAAAGGCTTCTGTGTCTTTGGACAGTAACTTCCAAAAGCAGCTTGACCTTCATGCCTCAGACCAGGGGTGTCAAAATCAAGGTCCGAGGGCCGGATCTGGCCCACGGGGTGCTTAGATCTGGCCCGCAGGGCTGCCCTGGAAACAGTGAAGGACTGGCCCGCGGTGCTTCTATTAACAAAAACAGAGCTCAGTTTTCATTGGCAGAGGGTTGCAGGAGGCCGTCACAGCAGAAATGGACCTCGGGAGCCCATTTTTGCTGGCAGAGCGCTCGGGCCACCACAGGCACTCCCGACACGAGTGATGTTGAGCCACATCCACCTCAGCCCCCCAAGGTCAAACACAACCCTGATTGCAGCACGCAATGAAATCGAGTTTGACACCACTGCCTCTGACCTTTAAATTCATAATTGTTATCCAAGATTACTAAAAAATATAGTTTTTAAATTTTATTTCTATAGAGACCCAACTCAACAAATGCCAGGTCTGGCGAAGTGGCACAACACATTGTATGTGTGTTTATTATTTGGAATTGCTAGGCAGGATTAAGGTGAAATCTTAACTGAATCTGCATGGGCTATATGGATCATGATCTCCTTCAGTAGAAGATAGCTTCTTCTTTTCCGACAGGCTTAGTAAATGTAAACAATTCTTTATCTCAAAGTTGTGATACTATATGTGCTCATATAGAAATAAATTCAACTGTACCCAGTGGAACTTATAAAGAGGTGTAGCCTTAATAGATTTAAAAGGTACCTTTTAAATCTATTATCTTTTTTTTCCCCAGCTCAGACAAGGAGAATATGACATTTTGTGGGGTATGTTATTTTTTGTCTATCTGGCTGCTGGTTTTGAGACAGTTATGGTCTAGGTGAGGAAAAATAAACAAAAAGGATCTTTTTCTGAAAATAAACCAGTGAGAGAATGAGGGAACAGGAGACCTGTCTATATACCATGGAACCAATAATCCATGTTTGGCCTCTCTCAGTTCTGAACCAGCTTCTAATTAGGCCTCTCTGCTCAGAACATTTTATATTCCTGGGAGACAGCCATTTTGACACACTTTGCACATACCTTTATGTGCTTTCCCTTCCTAATCCTCCTTTGCTTTACAGGAGCCAAAAGGTCTTCCAGCCAAAAGAGAAATCAAAATCTTTTGCTGACTGCTTCATGTATGAATTAAGTGGAGGGTTGTAGGTGGGATCTTAATTAGCCCTTGTAAATGGCAGGGCCTTGAAACCATACCACCTTGGGGTCTGATCGTGAGGACCACACAAAAGCTAAGCAACTGCTTCTCTGCACCCAACTGAGGTGAAATCCACTATTCACAAAGACAAGGCGCATACAATGCACTCCTTCAAAGGAACTGTATCTCCTTAAGAACGAAGGCGGTGGGAACATGGGGAAGGGGGGAGGACCACTTCAGCCAGTCATGGTGGTCGTATATAGAGAGAGGAGGAAGAAGAGAATTTCAGCTGAGTTGAATGTGAAAGGCCAAGGATATAAAACACAGCAGGCTGAATTTAGGCCCAATGGCAAGAGAGATCTTGCAACTACCTTCACAGCATTAAGTGCCTGAGTTAAAAACGCTAATCTGTGAGCTCATGAAAGTTGTTCTAGTTAATAGCTGCCGTCATGGACTGTTTTCTCACACAGCCAAAGAGACGATCTTTAACTAGCAAAGTCCACCAGGAACATTTGTTTGTTTGTTTGTCTAATTTCTATTGCCGCTCATCTCACAAAATCAGTGATTCTTTTTTACTTTCATGGATGGCTATTCATATCATGTTTGGAAATATACAGCATGTTTGGAAATATATGCACAACAAATTATGCATGAATGCAATAGTCACTGTCCTCCCCAGATGGTGTAGTTCCATCTGTGACCCAAGTCAAAATTTACGACTGGCATTATGACATCCTGAGCATCTTGGTTTTCAGTCTGTGGTTCAGTAAATTACTTCGCATTCATTGGCTGGAGCACCAAGATAATAGGAAAGTATAGTTGTTATAAAATCTTATTTATTATACTTACAATTTTTTCATATGCTTTTATTCCTTAGTGGTTATCTGTTTTCAGTGGGAGATCAGCTTCTCTGTTGCTGCCTGTAACATCTACGTATTCCATCTGATAGGCAATATCTTTTCACATTATTATTCTGTCACAAATTGATTTGGGACAAACTTTGAGCAAATAGGAGAAAGGGGGTTGTTTTAAAGTCAGACTTCCTTAATCTGATATCCTAAAAATCTAGTGAATGTTCAAATTGGAGATCCATTATAGGCAATTTTAAAAAGTACATAATAGACTCTCACAGAAACCAGACTAATTATTGACTGAAACAGTTGCAAACCTCACTTAATGTAGCTTAAACAGGACCTATAATGTAGGAAAAAACAACACAGAATGGAGTGAAAATCCTTGAAGGTATTGACCAGATTACAGGAATAACCACAGGAAAAAGAAGAGTAGACTTGAATGTCAATCCATTTTGTACACAAAATACAGGCCCCTCAACTTTGTAATGCAAGGTAAGAAACAGTCAATACTGGAGATGTTTCTTCCTGGTAATATTAAATACTTGATGGATGGGAAAACAATTGGTGAATAACTGTACAATACTTAAGCTGAATCTATACTTGTTCTGGATTTTTTCCAGTCCAGTGCAGTGGGTGGCATTGGGGAAAAAAGGAAGTTTTTGTTGAAATCTGACATTCACTGATAGTTCCGTGGGAATCTAAATAATAAAATAAAATAAAGAAAAATCCCACAACATTGACCAGAATACCAGTTTCTAAGCATTTATAACAGAATAAATATAGAAAATATGCTCTACATTCAGTTGTGCAGCTGAATAGGAGCCGAGGTGGCGCAGTGGTTAGAGTGCAGTACTGCAGCAGATCAAATCTCACTGGCTCAAGGTTGACTCAGCCTTCTATCCTTCCGAGGTGGGTAAAATGAGGACCCAGATTGTTGGGGGCAATATGCTATTTAGTATACTGTCTTTGGTATAAGCCGCCCAGAGTCCTCAGAGAGTGGGCGGCATAGAAATATGACAAGCAAACTGTCAGGGTGCTAATTAATCCCATTCTGCTTTTGGGTAATCGCACCTTGATTTAGAGCAGCGGTTCTCAACCTGGGGGTCAAACGGCCATTTCACAGGGGTCGCCAAAGCCCTCTCTAGCCCCCCCCCACGCCTTCACTCACACTCTCTGCTCTGTTGGATCACCGGCCGTTCGCTTACCCCGCCCACTCCCAATCTATTGCTGCCTCCTGAGTCCCAGTTGATGGCTAGAGAAAAAAAAAACTGTTCAAATTCTTGCCGCGGGGCTTCAAAGGGGCGCCCTATAGCCAGTGGTGGGATTCTGCTGGTGCCCCACCCCTCCGCACCACTTTTTATTGCCAATAAATAGTGGTGGGCGAGGGGCGGGTGAGTCAGCAATTTAACAAATGGTTCGGTGTTTTTTTGTAATTTTATTGGTTCGCGGAGCTTCAGCATAGGCTAATTAGCCCTTGATTAGATCGGCTCCCGACTCTCAGCTGTTTTGCTCAGGGCTCTGCTGCTTGTTTGCAAAGAGTGCTGGAGCAATTTTTTTCCCCCTAGCTATGCTGAAAAACGAAACTGAAACTGCTTTGCTGTTGCTGCAAGGTTGGAAAATTAGGCAGGCAGATTTCTTTTCTTTTTCCTCACCAAAAAAGGTAGGTGCAAACAATGGGAAATTTAGGGAAAAAGAGGAGAGTTCAAGATTTTAAAACACAAAAGAAAAAAAGCTCTATTTAACTAGGGAATTGTAATAATTGAGATACTATTAGTTGTATATTTGTGAAAACAGAAATGGTTAAGTTGTGGTTTGGAGGAATATGGGGAAATTATTTGGTTTATTATTATTGGTAAATATAATTAATTGATTTATAAGAAATTGGATTGCATGGAAATAATTGGAATATTCATGTTCATATTGATTAATATACAAAAAAGGTAGTTATATAACTAATTGATTTATATTAAAATGTTGAATTTATATTAAACAACTATAATATTACATAATTAACCAATGTGAGGATGGATATAAAAATAGATGACAATGGGAAGGGGTATAATATAGAATAGAAGGGAAAAATTGAATTTGATTAGGATTAGAGATGAGGATGAAGGGTAATATTGGTTATTTACAAAAATAGATGAATAAATATGGCAAAAAGGAAATATAGAAATTGTAAATTTAATTGAAATGACTAAACACTGTTTAAATTTGTGAACCGGCCAAATACTCTGTTCAAAGAAAATACATTGTATGTTTTTATCTGTGTTTCTAATTATTGCTATTTATTCATATTTGTTCTCTTTTATTCTTTAAAGTTTAACAATTCATTCTTTATCTTAATATCTTTATATTTGTTTGGGATTGGCTTTCTTCCCTTTCATCTTTTTATTGTACAGCAATCTTTCTCCTCAAACCTACCACCTCTCTCTTTTCTTTCCTTCTTACTTTTTCTTCCTCCCCCTCTTCTTCTCCTCCCTATTTCCTCTTCCTTTCTCCTTCTCCTCCTCTCTTCCTCCCTCTCTTACCATCCCTCCTACTCTAATTTCCTTTCCCTTCCTTCATCCCTCTCTATTGCTGTATCCTTTTATGCATATGGACTACTCAGAGGGCTGAAAAAGTTATTTCTGACTGGTCCTCGCACTTTTGACCAGTCCTCGAACTTACGACTGTCCTCACATTTTACGTTTTTGCCCTATCTTGTCACCATGGTGAAGAGAAGCAGTTGTGAAATGAGTGACACGGTTGTTAAGAATGCTGCACGGGCATAAATGTGAGGATGGTCATAAGTGTAAGGACCACTCAAAAGTGCGAGGACCTGTCAGAAATGACTTTTTTCAGCCCTCTGAGTAGTCCCTATACACATAGCCATGGCCACCCGGTCACATGACCAGCTAGCCACGCCTACCCAGTCACATGACCTCCAAGCCATGCCCACAAAATAAGCCACGCCCACAGAACCAGTAGTAAAAAAATTTAGAACCCACCCCTAGTTGGGGGTCACCACAACATGAGGAACTGTATTAAAGGGTCGCGGCATTAGGAAGGTTGAGAACCACTGATTCAGAGGATGAATCGAGGCTTTTCCTTGAAGTATACTTAAGAAAATAAACCCGAAGATATGTTTTCTAAGAAAAACTCATTTATTTGTTATAAAGAAAATAAAACATCTCACTAGTCTAATTAGTTACATTTTGGCAACGTTCCTGCCCGCCACCTCTCTTGGCCGGACCTCTCCTGGCAGGAGAACAAAGAAAAGTTAGAAGAAAAGTGAAGGAATGTAGACATGCGCAGTTAGTTTACTGATAAGAAACTTGGCAAGCTACGGTAAGTCTTAGAGTCCAAAAATAAGAGCTCATCTGGTAAATACAAAAACGCAGTGACACAAACAAACAAACAAACAAACAAACAAACAAACAAACAAACAATAAATAAATAAATAAATAAATAAATAAATAAATAAATAAATAAATATACTGGTCTAACTCCCTACAGCTCCATTTTCTTTTCTTTAACCCTGAAAAGGAACAGGTGGCGTTTTCCTGATCTCTCATTGGTACTGAGCTATTATGTGTTATTTTGAGCCGACTGCTTTACTGAAGGTGCCATACTTCTATTAGTACACTCTAAAAGAAATGTGAACATTACTTAGCTTTCATGCTTGATCTGCTCACTTGCTTTTCATCCACAAGCAGTTCAGAAGTACAATTGCTTTTGGGCCAGGCACCATCTTCCCCTTCATGCCTGGGATGGACTTGAGATAGCTTCTGCCTGGGTCTCATAGCATTTTCTGCTTCCACATCAACTGGTCTAATGAGGACTTTTGTGCTGAAATGGGTGTGGTTACTGTTCCAGCCCAAGGAGAACCGAGGAGGTTCAATCAACAAGGGATGTTATGCTGGCTGATTTTGAGAAGAATAAACTTATAGTCATGGAGAAGAGACGCTGGAATTAGCTGCATGTGAAAAGAGCATGTTTGGCTTGCAGAAACACAGATCAGAAGTACTCCAGACAATGGGATACTGTTTTGGAACCTCAATTTCCATGAATTATAATTAAGAATGTGGGGAGGGGGGAAGCGAGAGTGGATTTCCAATGCCCCATTGTGCTAGACTGGGACTACGCAGCCTTCTCCATGCCCATGTCTTCTTTGAACCTACCATAAAGACCCCACCAGTACAACTTGCTGGGAGGCAAGTGGTATTTCTTGCTGATCTTCCAAGTCACCATTGTTCCTACTTTGTCATGCTGATGTTTGTAATCATTCTGTGCATACAGTTAACTAAGTGATCCAGTCTTTCTTCAGCTTCTTTGCAACAATGGCTGCAATGGCTGTCTGTTGTTCCAATAGCAAAGTGTTATTTGTTTTCAGTCTTTGTATACAGTCTTTGTGATGCGGAAGCAACATTTCTTTGACTAGTTCAGCCAGCTGTTGAGACTAGATTTGGCATTTTTGTCCACCTATTGAGTCCTTCTGAAGGACCTGGGATAGGCAGATGTTGTTCTTTGATGGTGACAAAGGTATCATCCCAGGATGCAAGCTGTTCTGTTCTTGTAATTGATTGGTGGTGATTTTTGTCAATGCCAATGGCAAGGTTTCAGTTTCTTTGCCCTAGGTAGACCTTTGCAGTTATTTCAATTCTATTTCTGTGAATTCTTTATTTAATATTATACGTCACTTTTGATCTGCTAGCCTCTGTTATTTCTAATTCTGAATGTTGTTCATTCCTGAACCGGTATGTTGTTTTCAGGTATCCTCTTCTTGCTGGACTTGATTTGAATAACAAATACTTATTTCTCTGTTTCTAATTTTTTCATATTTGCAAATGGGTGAACTTTTCTTCCACTAGTCCTGCAGCTGCTGGCCCTGATTGCACAGCCAACATTCCTGTAGCTCATTTGTCACCAGATATCCAAGAACTCCAACTCTAGTCCTTGTTGACTTAGGTGACAACTGAACTATTATGGGTTTCTGTTAATGAGAGATATACTCTTCATTTGGCTCCTTTGATAAGACCTGCCTAATATGGTTGAATCTGTGGCATAGCTATTATCTTCCTCAGAACACACAAGCTCCAAAACCACATCAAGGTAGTGCCTTGCTGAGGGTTTATTATTAATAATATTAATTAAGGCTTCTATTGATTATACGTTTTGTATTTTGGTCTAAGACTGCAATTTTATTCTATGGCTGTTCACCGCCCTGAATCCTTCGGGAGTAGGGCGGTATACAAATTCAATAAAATAAATAAATAAATAAATAAATAAATAAATAAATAAATAAATAAATAAATTGAAGTATCTGTCTGTCATCTATATCTGTCTGTCTGTCTGTCTGTCTGTCTGTCTGTCTGTCTGTCTGTCTGTCATCTACTCGATGTGTTGGCCTTGATACAAATGGCAAGCACAATGAACCCCAGGTCAGCAGTCTGCTTCAAAAATTAGACTAGGATATTGTAAACTCGCTGAGATCTGCAGCCCTGTTTTGAAATTCCCATCTCAGTGTTAATACTGAAATCAATGGAAACATTGGCTTTGTATGAAGGCAAATAAGGTCTCAACACATTCTTGGCACGATTTCATCAATAGGAAGCTTTCATCCACAGGATCCAGTTCCTTACAGGTTGCTTTGCCACTTTTGTATCTCTTAGGCTCCTGGGTAACCATGCATTGCAAAGGGAGTCAGAAGCAGGACTTTGTGATGGAGCACATACCTTTACGGTATGTGCTTCATTAAACACCTTTCCATGGAAGCCAAGAGCTTTGAAAACCAGAACGGAAATCAAAAGCTCTTTTTGGCTGCTCTGCAGCCAGACGAGAAAGGGCTAGGCTGTCTCTTAATATGCAGAAGAAAACAACTTGAAAAACTGCTGGCAACAACTTGGGTGAGTGTCAGTTAAACTCAGAGTACCTAGAATGGCTTATTTTAAGTGACAAATCTTCTGGTAAACAATTAAGAATTTACAGTCACCCAGGAGGAGGGAACTCATTTAAATGCCCTGCTTAATATTATTAATAGGATAGGAACCTGGGCCCGAAATGTAAGGTTGCAAAGAGGGTTATCTTTGAAAGCCACAGCATCAGAATCCTTGTCACTCAAAATAATGGAAAACTCCGTTGGGACGGTAACTAGGGAATGGAAGCCAAATTCTACTTGGAGTAAATGCTATATTCTGCCTCCTTGACGTTCCCTTGCAGTATCAACTGTTCCACTGTGTATCTCCAACTCTTCTTTTGGAACCTAATCCCTGCAAAAAGAGACTACATTTTATTAGCAAGGAGATGGATTTCTACAGAAAAACCACACAACCGCAAATGCATCAGTCAAGTAAAACTTCCACGTTGCTCTGGAAAACTTAGGGCCAAGAATCAAATAATGTAAAACTTGTGGGGAAATCTGTGGGCCATGTAAGTGTTTGTTGCTAGACAAGCGGTTTAAACCAATATGTTTTATTTACTTCCCTATTATTCATTTTTTAAAGTTCAAGTTCATTTTCTTAAATGTAACTTGCTATCCATACCCATAAGTGAACATGTCACATGTTATCTTGCTTGCAATGTTATGTGCCATGAAGAAAAATATCAGGGATGCATGGTGAGTCAGAAATAAACAGTTACTTTTCTATAGCTCCAAAAAGTAGGATCCAAGTCAATTAGTTAAAGGTACAGGAGCAGTGTTAGGTAATTAGGAATTAGTTAGTATAAGGAAAAACTTCCTGTTAGTATGAGCCATGGCATGTGAAAGTTTATTTTTTTAAAAATTCAAACTGAGATTGCATGGCAACCTATTAGGAATGCATCACCAAGGAGAACTGGATGTCCTTTGAAGTCCCCTCCAATTCGTTCATTCTGCATTTTGTTCAAAAAGTGTTATATGTAGTGGATATCTTGACTACAACCAGGCTGCAAATTCTATAGACTCTAGAAGGATGTCTCAGGATTTGTAAGTTGTATTAGAATTTCCCCTCCAAGGCAGAAACATGCAGAAACAAGCTTCAAATTCAGGCAGGGAAATCCAATATCATATTTCTCCTTTTGCCCTCAGCAAAATACATCTGAACTCCTTCCCACCCAGATACTAAAACTTGGAGTGGGGAAAATGGGGTGGGTGGTGGTGGTACATGTGGATTGGGTTAGGTATTGAAGAAACTGAACTGCTCCAGCTCCATTCCCATCCCAAGAAAATATTTAGACCAATTTTGTTATTGTTCTCAAGCATTTCCTTCCCATTCTTGCAACAAGGGGCATTTTTTAAAGTTGGCAGAGCAGATTTAAAAAATGCCATTTCTCCTCCCCTTCCCCTAGGGAAAATACTGGATCCATCAGACAACTAAGAAACTATTTCACCTTCAGAATTGGATTGTTGTCTTCTTCAAACTTTGTAGCCTGTAGTTTAAATATCGTGTATTTAATGAAGGAAGTGGAATGGTGCAGTTCGATCCCAGTGTGACAATGTTAATTGCAGGGGCTCAACTGCTGTCTGTAGAGTCTTCCTTAGATTGTTATAAATAAATAAGTTGATGATTGATGAGGATTATGCTGTTGCCATCCTTTCCCTTTAACTGTTATACTTCCTGGAAATATCCTAAAGAATAATTCAACTACGAAAAGGCACAATTTTCTCATGGAAAACATTCCCAGATTAAATCATGCTCTTTCTGAATTTTTCCAAACTTTTATTATGATGCCTTAATTCATATTAGGCAAAGAGAGCTTTATCTGGGGGATATAGGAAATAAACCTTCAGGGTTCCAGAGAGTCAGCAAAAAAAGCAAGAGTGGAAAGCAGTAATTGCTTTGATAACACCTTTCTATCTCTGACGTATTAGCAAGATGCATCAATGATCATAACGGGAGAGAGCCAAAACCTCATTGACTTATTCTTCTTTGAATTATGTCTGCGTTCTTCCGTAACATATGGGATCATTTTGCAAGGTTTATTTGTTCTTTTTCTAACCTCTAACTTTGGAAGGCAGAACTCGAAACTCCAAGGCCATGTGTAGTTCTCCCAAAAATCTCTGAATAAAAATCATAATTTGATTAAATATTTTGTAGGATTTCTGGGTATGTAGAAATTATCAAATGTAGCGTATTCATTCACCATACTGCTGTTCCAGGATCTCTATAATATTTAATCCAATGTAATTTTAGATTTGGCCACAACTTTTTGGAATGCATGTCTCAAAGATCAATTAGCATGTCAATCAAAGATCAATTCTTTAGCTTAGGATAAATTGTGCATCCCTGCTCTTATGTTTAATCTTGCTTTGCTCAAGCTGTTCCCTCTATTGATATCATGGTCTATTATATAATACCCACTGTTCACATTTCAGTAGGCTTGCAACAGAGAAGAATTTTGATGTTGCCCATCAAACAATTAGCTCCTGGATAATAATCTGAGTAGGCATTCAGGAAGTCTTTCCAGTTATGATGAAGGAGATTGTATTTCTATTCAAACAGCCATCCCTGAAAATTATTATGCCAGTTCTGAAAACTGTAATGGCTGCATGCCATTACAATCAATGTATGGTATGGCATTTTCTCTGAAGTTTTTTTTTAAATTCTTATTCAGACATTCTTATTCAGACATACCATGAAAAGAGAAAAGACCAAATTGAAGTGCTTAGCAAAGGGATGCAAAGAATGGTCTATAAATCCAAGGCTTTTGTTGTACAACAATATGCTGAATTCATCAATATTTCTTATACAGGTAGTCCGTGATTTACAACAATTCATTTAGTGACCATTTTAAAAAGTGAGTTATGACCATTTTTCACACTTACAACCGTTGTAGCATCCTCATGGATATGTGATGAAAATTCAGACGCTTGGCAATTGACTCATATTTATGCCTGTTGCAGTGTCCCAAGGTCATGGGATCACCTTTTACAATCTCCTGACAAGCAAAGTCAAATGGGGAAGCCAGATTCACTTAACAACCGTGTCACTAACCTAACAACTGCAGCGATTCACTTAACGGTGGCAAGAAAGGTCGTAAAATGGGGCAACACTCACTTAACAAATGTCTCACTTAGCAACAGAAATTTTGATCGTACGTCAAGGACTACTTGTACAGCTCATGTTCAGATGCAATGGAAAGAAAGTATTGGCTTGGTTTTATTAACTCCTTGAAATTACCATATTTACTATGTTTTCTAACTCTATATTTTACTTGCAACTACAGTATATCCCTTTATTCTCAGGTAGATAGGTTACCTTCAAAATGCATTCCAGCAACTTACTTTGGTAACTATTTAAGACTGCAGATCTACAATATAATCCTATGTGTGTTTACTGTGAAGAAGGACACACTATGTTCAATAGGAGCTATTTTCAGGAAAAATCCACCTTGTTCAAGTCAGCCAGTTAACTCTTTTCTAAATACTCGCAGAATTGTATCAGGTATTGTTTCCTTTGATCCCCCACCCTTTACACTGTCTCCTTTGTTCAATCCTTGACATTTTCCCGTGCCGCAAGACTTCCCTCTTGAGTGTTGCTGGTGTAAGAGCAATGGCATCTATGCCTGAATAACAGAAATAGTGCCGTGAATTAATGGACTCTTAAATCTGAATAGTCCGTTGGGTGGAGTGGGGGGGCATTTATGCATTCTCAAAATAAAACTATCTACTATCTACTTCAACGAGAGGCAAGAGGTGAGATTCAGGGAGAGAAGAAGGACTCATTTTCTTAGTCTTCATTAGCCAATGATAGGAGGGAGCTTTTATTTCTGTTCACTGCTGCTTGCTCAGTTTGGGACAATTTTTACTGCTGCTTCAGCTTACTCTTTTTCGACTTCTTTATCCGTTTGTTCAGACTATTTACAGTACATTGAGTTTACTTCAGTCTGCAAATCTCAGCTCATGTAATCTATTATATTGGCATACAAATAATTACTTAGTTGCCTTAGTTGTTGTTGAATTACATCTTAATTCTTTAATGACATCTTTCCCCCCCCCCCCTTTGATTATTCTCAATGTTGCGTTTGCAATTTAACATCATGTACTCCAAAACTGCTTGAGCTTACCAGCGAAAAGAGATTTCCTGTTCCAACCTCACACAGATATTAAGTGAGGGGGAGATTCTAGAACAGGTTAGGCAGCATATTTATCTTCCTGGATAGAAATCATTCACCTGAGGAAACAGTCACACTCAAACCAGTAGTGGATTTCAAATCCCGGCACTACCGGTTCACTATCGGTAGCGCGCAGGCACGTGCACTTGCTTTGCGAGCGTGCGGTGCTTCTGTGCAGAGTGTTTTTGATGATGTCTGGGTGGGTAGGCGGAGCCTCCCGCTGCCGCTACCGGTTCGCGCGGACCAGGAGCAACCCACTACTGACTCAAACAATCTGAAACCCAGGTTGAAAACTGAGATCCAAGGATGGGTCTGGCAGGTAGGCCTTTCTCCATTCAAACAGATTGAGTGCTGTTTTGAAAAGGGTCAAGGGGAAGATGAATCCAGGTTTTGGGGATCTAGAATATTTTGACAGCTAATAAAAAAAAAAAAAGAGGGAGCTGTTGGGCTTTTGATGATCTCTGCATTTGCAAACGTATCAATAGGCTAATAACATCATCAATGCACGATAGAGTGTAGTTTGGCTGTTCATATATGATAATTTGGGGAAATTGCTTTGTCCTTGATTTTTTTCTGCTTACAGTACTTGGGTGTTGGATGCATTGAGTTTCTTTCTTTTTTTTTTTTAAATAGTCTTTATTTACATTTTCCATTAAAAAGAGAAAACAACACATCATATAAATAACACACAAAACACAGGACAATATAACACAAAAGAAAAAAAGAAGAAAAAGAAAAAAGAAAAAGAAAAAAAAAACAGGATGCATTGAGTTTCAATAGACTTCCTAGTACAATTTAAAGTGATGGTGTTCACTTATAAAACCTTTTATATATTGGCACCAAGTTCCCCACAGGACTGTACTTAGTCGCCATATTAGGCCCACCCAGTTCAAGTCTTGTCAGGAAAAGCAACTAGTGTGGAAGGGCGCTTTGATTCCCACAATGGATGAACGGCATAAAAGTTGATGGAGTTAGCAGAGATGACTAAATTGACTGCTTTGATTAAAGGGGGGGAAAAAAACACAATTACTTTTGTTTCTACTTGGAACTTTGTGCTTGAGGTGGGGAAAAATGAAACTTTGATTTTGGGTTCTACCGATTAGATAGGTTTATTGTTATAGAAATGGCTGTTTTATACTATTATATAAAAAGTAAAAAGTTGAGGTATGATGTTATTATCTTACTCTACTGCACCAAAGGGAGTCAACACTTTTTCTTTCTATTTCCCCTTTTCCTCCCTATATTTTCCCCTCCCCTTCTCCCTCCCCTACTTTTTCTACTATTTTCTTTTGTATTTTTGTATTATAAACTAATTAAAAAATGGAAAAGCAGCTAGTGGTTTTGGGAGGTGTGTGTGGGGGGGGGGGGACTGAGTCATAGAGGCGATATTCTTCTGTAGTAGCACCAGCCAACTGGAAGATACCTTCTGAATAACAGCACTCTAGGGATCAGGTTAGGTAGAACCTGAAGGCCAGACAATGAATAATGGATGGAAACTGACCAAGGAGAGATTCAACCTAGAAATGAGGAGGAACTTTCTGACAGGAAGAACAGTCAACCAATGGAACAGCTTGCCTTCGGAAGTTGTGGGAGCTTCATCACTTGAGACTTTCAAGAAAAGATTGGACTGTCATTTGTCAGAAATGGTATAGGGTCTCCTGCTTGAGCGGAGGGGGGTGGACTAGATGACCTATAAGGTCCCTTCCAACCCTGTTAATCTGTTTAATCTGTTTAAACCTTCCAGAAACAGTTGAAAATGATGCTCTTCCAGAACCATTTTAGGTGGGATGCCTGTTTTATTAAATTGTTTTGAATTGGTTTTGGATTATTCTGATTTCTGATTAGTTTGTTTTTTATATTTGAATTTTATTGATTGTGATTTTTAAATATTTGTTGTATTTTTGGGAAGACGCTAGCAATAACAATAGCAATAGCACTTAGACTTATATACTGCTTTACAGTGCTTTATAGCCCTCTCTAAGTGGTTTTACAGAGTCAGCATATTGCCCCCAACAATTTGGGTCCTCATTTTACCCACCTCAGAAGGATGGAAGACTGAGTCAAGCTTGAGCCTGACGAGATTTAAACTGCCAAATTGCAGGCAAGAAGTAGCCTACAGTACTGCACTCTAACCACTGCACCACCATGCTAAAATCCCAATAGGAGGATACAAATGTAAAATAAATATTGAGCTATATTAAATACTTTGTTAAAGCAATGCATCACAGGGAAATTATAAATGTATTTGGCGAAATGTATGGAAAGCCATTTTTTTCACAAAGCAGATGAGAAGATACAGTTTATAATAAGGTCAGGAATTGTACACTGGGTGAAATGCTCCCGGTTTGGACCGGATCGCTTGAACCAGTAGTGACGACGGCAGGTGGTTCGGAGAACTGGTAGCAAAAATCCCTGCCACTCCCCATGCCCAGCTGAGCCGCATGATCATCAGAGGCTTTTTTTTTACTTTTAAAAGCATTTTTTCTTCTGCCGAAAAAATGCTTTTAAAAGTAAAAAAAAAGCCTCTGCTGATCATGTGGCTTGGCTGGGATCGTCAGAGCCTTTTAAAAGCCGAAGAGGTTGTAGAAAAAATGCTTTTAAAAGGCTCTGACGATCCCAGCTGAGTTGCCTGATCATCAAAGGCTTTTATTTTTTTGTTAAAAAGTTTTTTTATTTTAAACACATTAAAAACAAAACATAGACATACAACATTTATAGAAAAATAAAAAAGAAAATATCACTTTTCTTTTCAGCTAAGTGCAGTGATCCATTCTTTCTATATATCAATATTTACAGATATTTTAGTATTAACTTATTTAACATTCATTTTCTACTTTCTATCATTCCTTCTAGCCTATCAGTTGTTCGAACACATTTCCCCCTCCTTTCTTCATTCATTTATCTTATTTCCTTATTTTTCAACCATTCATACCATCTACTCCATACCTTATAGTATTTTGATTCTTCTTTTCCCTTAATTTCTTTAGTTAGTTTATCTAATTCTGCACATTCCAGAATTTTCTTAATTAAATCCTCTTCGGATGGTGAGTTTTCTTTCTTCCAATATTGCACATATACAATACGTGCTGCAGTCAGTATATGCAATAAGAGGTACTGTATTTCTTTAGTATAATTTTCTATCGAGATTCCTAACAAAAACTGTTCTGGTTCTCCCTCTATTGAATTCTGAATTATTTCTTCTATCCAAGTTTTAATTTTCATCCAGAATTCCGTTGCAATCGGGCATGTTCACCATTGATGGTAGTATGTTCCATAACTAGTCTTGCACTTCCAACACTTCGGGGAGTTGCTAGGGAACATTTTCGCAATTCTGGCTGGGGGGAGGTGCCATCTATGAAACATTTTCATCTGGTTTTCTTTGTATGCCGTCGCAATTGTCAATTTCATATTCGTTCTCCACATCTTCTCCCACTTCTCTAATTCTAATTCTAACTCTAATTCTAATTCGGCCGAAGAGGTTGTAGAAAAAATGCTTTTAAAAGTAAAAAAAAAAGAAAAGTTGGCCATGCCCACCCAGTCACATTACCTCCCCCCCACCAAGCCACGCCCACAGAACCAGTAGTAACAAATTTTACATTTCACCATGAGCTTTCATTTCACCAGAGCTAATAGAAATCTGTTTGGTTATATTCAGTTGTTTGGTTTGCCACAGATTTTTCACCACCAGCCATTATGCTCCATCACAAGATCCCAGTCCCATATTGATTATGGCTTTCAGAGACCATCTGTCATTAGTCCCAAAGCATGAGCTAAGAGCACATATGGCAGCCATTTCACTGAAGCTAATCGGTGTCATTTTAAAACTTGTAAGTTGTTTTATGCATCCTTATTTTGTTTGATACCTGTTAACAAACTGACAAGACTTGGGTTCTGTTAAAAGATTTTTTAAAAGCAATCCTAATATTCAGAACATTTTATCCATCAAAATGATTTTTCCCCTATATTTCCTACATTTCTTCTAGCAATATAGTAAATTTCTGTTCTGTTTCTTTTCCTATTTTTTAATCTGCCAGAAAGTGTAGCGAAATTGCTTTCACTTTTTTTTTTTTTTTTAGGTGAAATCATCATTTTGAAAAATCATGACTGGGTCAGACTGAGATTTTACATTTTGTTTAGTTATAGTGTGAGGTACTTGAGATATTTTGGGGTTGACTGCACAATCATTTCTATAGCTTTCCTGACTGCTACTAAATTTAAAAGGATGACTTCAAAGAGAAAAAAAAAAACCCTTTCATTGGGTTTTTTGAGATCAGGAAGCAGGAGCAGCCATGGAAACTGCAGAGTAATGGAAAGATTTGTAAGGGAAATAAAACAGCACCTTAATGCAATGCCTCTAAATACTAATGTAACCTGAGATTGCAACCCCCTCGTCTCTTTGTAGGTGCACAATAGCAAGGCTGCACAAAACATTAGACAGAAGGGTCGCCATTAAATACAGTGGAAAAGTTAAAACAAAAATAAAACCAAATTAAAGTGAGCCAGAGAAAATAAAACTAGTTTTAACTGTTTCCCCCTTTTAGTTGCAAACTGTATCTTGAGCAAATGGTACAAATTCTCTTGCAAAGTTTGATGCATTCAATTATTGTAATTATTATATCACATTTCTTTATTGTCTTTTCCTCCACAATAAAAAGCTATTTGGATGCTGGAGTACATCCAGCATCCAAATACTGTAGCTCTGCATCCAAAAGTTTATATTTGCTAGTGATCCATGGATGTGGAGCGGGGGAAGACAACTGGCAATAATGGTGGTTCTTAAATCTGAAAAGGTTGAAGATGACAGGCCTAGAAAAGTAGCCCTAAACAGATTAAGCCAATGCTAAATTGGCTGCACTGAAGCCCCACCAAAATCAGTGTGGAAAGTTATTTATGGCTTGTTCCATTGATCTCTCCAGAGGAAACTGTGTGCAAACTGTGTTTGCCTAGAAGACTGTGTCCAATCCATAGCCCCTTTATAGCTCCTTCAAAGTCCCATGTGCTTTATGTTAGTATAAAAAGTACCTTCATTTCTGCCAATCTGTCCAGTTCATTTGCTCTTTTCTGGCCTAAAGGCAGCGTGATCATAGCCTTAGCTGACACCAGAATGAGAGTACTGGAAGGGAATAAAAACAGTATATTTCCTTGCTCCACCACCTCTCTCTCTCTCTCTCTCTCTCTCTCTCTCTCTCTCTCTCTCTCTCTCTCTCTGAACTTTCAGGCGGGGAAGAGAGGGGAGGGGCAGAGAAAGAAAAAAGAAGGAACCGTTTCCAGGGAAAAGAAAAAAACATCCCAGTAGCTTTCTGAATAGAATAGAATAGAATAGAATAGAATAGAATAGAATAGAATAGAATAGAATTGAATTGAATTGAATTCTTTATTGGCCAAGTGTGATCAGACACACAAGGAATTTGTCTTTGGTGTATATGCTCTCAGTGTACATAAGGAGAATAAAATACATTCTTCAAGAATAAAAAGATACAACACTTAGTGATAGTCAAGGTTACTAATAAGCTATCAAATCGTACTAGGAAACAAGTACAAACAATATAATTGAAAGATACAAGCAACATGGTTATAGTAATAAGTGGGAAGAGATAGATACTAGTAAGGAAGAGAAGAATAATAGTAATACAGTCTTAGTAAATTATTTGACAGTGTTGAGGGAATTATTTGTTTAGCAGAGTGATGGCATTTGGGAAAAAACTGTTCTTGTGTCTAGTTGTTCTGGTGTGTAGTGCTGTATAGGGTCTTTTTGAGGGTAGGAGTTGAAACAGTTTATGTCCAGGATATGAGGGCTCTGTGGATACTTTCACAGTCCTCTTTTTGACTTGTGCATATATCGAGGCTTGTTATTTTTAATTGAGTTGAGAGAAATGTGAGGTTAGGAGATGTGAATATAGTGAGGAGGAGAATGAGGAGGAACTAGAGGAAGTCAAAAGGAAAGAGTTGAGAGGATAAGGAGAAGGGATCAAATGACTGCCCAGATTGTGTTGCAGGTGGATAGTGTGAGGGGAAAGGAGGCAACGGAACCTGCCCGAACCTAGGGAAAGGATCCATGCCCCTCCTTGGCTGTCGGATATTGACTTCAATGGAGGAAAAGACTCCGTTTTGCGCTCTCCCTGGTCTCTGGGAGGCAAGGTCTAGAGTTGGAAGACATTTCAACAAAAATTCAAAGTGTCAAACAACCCCTCGACACCCTCCCCCCCAGGAAATATTTCAGCTTCCCTCCTTTACTTCAACAATAGCCTACTTACGGCTGTTTACTCCAAAGATGTCCTTTGCAGAAAATTATGATTGTCAGCTCCTTCTTTCAGTATTATTAGCGCATGGTATTGTTACAGTAGCCAGGAGACCACAATGCTATTGCAGAGCAGTAGTTTGGCTTGCCAAGGTACCAGCCCTGTTATATAGGTCGGTGTCTTGGAAAGATACTCCTGCAAGTACATTGAGTGTCTGTTCAAAGTTACAACAGCACTGGAAAAAGTGATATGACCGTTTTTCGCACTTACAACCATTGCAGCATCTCCATGGTCATGTGATCAAAAATTCAGGTGCTTGGCAACTGATTCACATTTATAACATTGCGGTGTCCCAGGCTCATTTGATCAGTTTTTGCGATATTCTGACAAGCGAAGTCAATGGGGAAACCAGCTTCACTTAACAACCAAGTTACTAATTTAACAACTGCAGTGATTCACTTAACAACTGTGGCAAGAAAGGTTGTAAAATGCGGCAAAATTCACTCAACAAATGTCTCGCTTAGCAACATAAATTTTACTTGTGGTCATAAGTCAAGGACTACTGTATAGTAAAGAATTCAGTGTGGCTGCCAATAGTATCTCTGCTGCTGCTTCTTTGAGACAAACAGTCTTCCTCAGTTCTCTAGAAAAATTAAGTGAAAATTTTACCCTTTCTGTGCATGCAAAGGGATTGGAGCAGTGGTGGGATTCAAGTAATTTAACAACCGGTTCTCTGCCCTAATAATTTCTTCCAACAACCAGTTTGCCAAACTGCTCAGAAAGTTAACAACTGGTTCTCCCGAAGTGGTGCGAACTGGCTGAATCCCATCACCGGATTGGAGAGGTCTGGAGGCCATTTGTGCGTTGCTCTATAAGTCCCATTGTTGTTGGTATTTATTTATATATATATTTTTGGAAGCCTAAAGGAAAAAAATTAGTGGAACCCAAGTTGGAGGTGGAAAAACCATGACCCTTCGCTAAGTAAGAAGCACAACATGTGAAGCATAAACCTTTGGCTGGTTCCACTCAGTTTATTTTCAGTCAGTCTTGACAACTCTCAATGTTAGGACAAAGCAAGTGTCTGAAACTTTTTCCAGAAGTGGAGACTGTTCTCCAATTTCACGTTATACTGGCAAAATTGGTGAGTAAATAAACAGTATTTATATAAAATCAAAACTCATCTGAGAACATGCGAAGATCAGCTATCTCATAGGATTTCAAACTTTTAAATTATAACGGTTATCGTGGCATTCCAAAGATGCAGTGGAGGGGGGGAGGGGGGAAAAGATAGGATCCCCATTTCTCAGAAATTACTTTGGCATTTGAGCTCGTGTGGGAGGGACAATTGCTAACTGTGTGTCAGCAATTCATTTTTGGCCCACAGCAGCTTATGTAATTTGAAAGAGCTGCAGCTGTTGGGCAGAGTTTTATCCTGAGTTTGTTCCTATTTGTGTGTGTGTGTGTGTGTGTGTGTGCATGCGTGCGCGTGTGCATATGTGTGTATTCTTTGTTGAAGACACATTGTTGTGCAGTTCCTCTATGAACACGGAGGTGGTTCTGCAGTCCCAGTCTGGAAGCATAGTGTCTAGCACAATGGGGAGCACTGGAAGTCCGTTATTGTAATAACTGTGGGTGTTATTCTGTGACGCCACTCACAGTTCTTTATCAGTTTTTGGCCGCACCTGTTTTCAAAGCCAGTGGAGGCTTCATAGCATGGGCCTCACCAGCGAGTTCTGTAAGCAGCCACAGCTTCTCCTTCTCTTGGCTGGATGTCATAGGGTTTCTTTTATAACATCTTTGCAGCATTTGCATGCAAAGTTGTTTGTCGACCCTGAGATCTCTCCTCAGACTCCAGTGCACCATAGAGCAACTGGTGAGGTATACAGTGGATGTCCATTCTGATAATGTCTTCCCTCCATCTCATCTGGGCTCTGATAATCGGGAATTCAATGTTGGTGGACTCGGAACGATCCATGACTGCCAGATTGGAAACATGATCTTGCCAATGAATGGATCTCCACTTGTCTGATGTTTCTTTGGTACATAATTCAGGACTCACATACATATAGGTGGGAAGGGATTACTTTCTTCCTACAATAATAAGGTAAAGGTAAAGATTCTTCTCGGACATATGTGCTAGTCGTTCCCAACTCTAGGGGGTAGTGCTCATCTCCGTTTCAAAGCTGAAGAGCCAGTGCTGTCCGAAGACGTCTCCGTGGTCATGTGGCCAGCATGACTAAATGCCAAAGGCGCACGGAACGCTGTTACCTTCCCACCAAAGGTGGTCCCTATTTTTCTACTTGCATTTTTTATGGGCTTTCGAATTGCTAGATTGGCAGAAGCTGGGACAAGTAACAGGAGCTCACCCTGTTATGCGGCACTAGGGATTTGAACCGCTGAACTGCCGACCTTTCGATCAACAAGCTCAGCATCTTAGCCACCGAGCCACCGCATCCCTCTTACAATAATAGGTTACTGATATTACAAGGATATCTGAGAACAGTTTACTTCTCTTCATAAGACAAGAATTCTTGGTTTAAATCATTGCTGCTGTTTATTATGGGGAGCCACAATAAATTTGGCAACATGCTAGTGTCTCAAAGGTGCTTTTTCAAGAGAAAAGTCCAATTGCCTCTTGGAAAAAGCACATTTGGGACAGCCATGACCTGGATATCTGAGAATCTCTATAGACACATACTTTCCAGTGGTGGGTTGCTCCCGGTTCGGACCTGTTCCAAAGAGTAAAACCAGTGGGAGGCTCCGCCCACTGACCCTGATGTCATCAGAAGCTTCTGTGCATGCGCAGAAGGAAGGCGCGTACGAACTGGTAGTAAAGGTAAGTAGAACCAACCCCTGATGCTTTCCTATTGTTGGAACAAGAAGCATCATATAAAATGCAGACATTTAAGAACAATGAGACTGGACAGTTACTTGTCTGAAATGGTATATAGGATCTCCTGCTTGAGCAGTGGGCTGGACTAGAAGACCTCCAGGGTCCCTTCCAGCTCTATTCTGATTCTGAAAGAAACCCTCCATGCTATAAAGCTCCAACAACAAGAAAGCCACTTTAGCATACAGGTAGTCCTCGACTCACAACCATTGGTTTAGCGACTGTTTAAAGTTACAACAGCATTGAAAAAAGTAATTTATAACGGATCCTCACTTTTACAATTGTTGCAACTTCTCCACAGCCAAGTGATCAAAATTCAGGGGCTTGGCAACTTACATATATTTATGACAGTTGCGGCATCCTTGGGTCACGTGATCCCCATTTGAAGCCTTCCCAGCTTCCCACAAGCAAAGTCGGCTTTGCTTAACGACCGCAGGGATTCATTTAATAACTGTGACAAAAGCATCAGAAAATCTGGCTTGATTCACAACAACTGCTTTGCTTGACAATATAAATTCTGGTCCCAATTTTGGTTGTAAGATGAGGACTACCGTAGTGATTAAGGCACTGGATTAAAAACTGGGTGTTTGTTAGTTCTCCCTTAGTCATGAAAGCTGGTTGGGTGAATTTCAGCCAGTTAGTTTTTCTCAACAATAATGCTGCCTTGAGTTACACAAAATCAAGGTGAGGCATCAATCAATCAATCAACCAATCATCTAAAGTCTGTCAGTCTGTAAGATAATTTTCTATCTACTTTTCTTTGTTGCCCCCCACAAACATTCCAAGCATAACCTATGACAAGTGGTGGGTTTCAAAATTTTTTACTACCGATTCGGTGGGTGTGGCTTGGTGGGCATGGCATGATTTGGTGGATGTGGCTTGGTGGGCGTGGCAGGGGAAGGCTACTGTAAAATCTCCATTCCCTCCCCAATCCAGGGGAAGGTTACTGAAAAATCCCCATTCCCCCCCGATCAGCTGGGACTCGGGAGGCAGAGAATAGATGGGGGTGGGGCCAGACAGAATTTTTACTACCGGTTCTCCGAACTACTCAAAATTTCCGCTACCGGTTCTCCAGAACTGTCAGAACCTGCTGAAACCCACCTCTGCCTATGACCTTTAAAACAATTCCTTATCCCAGTACATAGATAGAGTTGATTATGGTCACAGAGTTATTATCCTAATATATAAGATCTCAGTCTGAATTCATCTTTTCAGAGTTTGCAGAGCAAAGTCTGATTAGTACCTTTTATGAGTGAGAAGCTGTCAAAGTGAGCTCCTTTGTAATGCTTTGAATGTTAGGGTCTTGACTGTAACTCAGGACGCATTAGTGATGGTCTTATAAGCATGGCTGTAACTTTTCTGGCTGGAGAAATGGAAAACAAGAAAGAGAGGTAAGGAACCACAGAAGGCAAAAACAATATTCTGAACTTCATATTAGAAGTGGGGGGAGGTGGATGAAGGGAGGCCTCTGTTTGGATTGAATTTCTGGAGCTAATTCTGTGATGGAGCAACATTAGCCATTTTTTCCCCGTGTACTTCCTGTATCTTCCATTTCCATTGTCTGGGGATTAGTTTTTCCTGCTCAGCAAAGTTGGAGAGGAGGAATGAAATTAGTACTTTTTAAAGAAGTCATTAGCAATAGCAATAGCACATATATACTGCTTTACAGTTCTTTACAGCCCTGTCTAAATGGTTTTTACAGAGTCAGCCTATGTCCCCAACAATCTGAGTCCTCATTTTACTGACCTCAGAAGGATGGAAGGCTGAGTCAACCCTGAGCCAGTGAGATTCAAACTGCCAAACTGCTGGCAGCCGGCAGTCAGCAGAAGTAGCCTGCAGTATGGGTCTATGACAATTCGCCATGGCCAATTTGCCATGACCAACTTGCCTCAGCCAACTCACCACAGCTAACTTGTCATAGCCATCTCGCCACAGGACAACTCACTATAGGACAAGAGTTGCACTAATATCAAAGAAATGGTGGAATGGAATCATTAAAGAAAGGATGCAAAAGGAGCAACAGATTAAATGGGAATGGCAAAAATTGAAATATTTTTTATTTAGTTCAAATAATTAAATAGAATTGTTATGTTGTCCTGCAGTAAGTTGGCTTGTGATGAATTGGCTGCGACGAGTTGGCCATGGCGAGTTGGCCATAGCAAGTTGGTTGTGGCAAGTTGTCCCATTCCCTGCAGTATTGCATTCTACCCATGCGCCGCCATGTTTACTCATTAGAAGAGTAAACAATTAAAATTCAATATATACTTATCTAATGCAAATATTGTTCAAATAGGTATATAGTTCTAATACATTATATGACTAACATTTTAACCTACTGTATTATGTATAATAATGAGCCCTATACAGGGGTGGATTCTACTTACCTTTACTACTTGTTCACAATGGGGCTGCGCGCAGAAGCTTCCTGATGATGTTGGGGTCGGTGGGCGGAGCCTCCGGCTGGTTTTACTACCGGTTCTTGTGAACTGGTCCGAACCAGGGGCAACCGACCACTGGGCCTATATCTCATTATATTTGTCTATATAAAATCTACGTATATAGGCAATCCACTTGTAAGTGGCAAGGGCAATCTGGTCTTCAATCCATTTACAATCCATTTGTAATACAATACAATACAATACAATACAATACAATACAATACAATACAATACAATACAATACAATACAATACAATACAATACAATACAATACAATACAATACAATACAATACAATACAATACAATACATTTATCTTTCCAATGCTTCAAATAATTTTTTCCTTTTGTCATATTTTTTACTCTTTTTGTTAGACCTGCTTATGTGTTCTTTTTGTCCTCTTTTCTTTGACAATGTCTGTATCCCCATCATTATTATCTTTATATCCTGTTCTTTTTTTTCTATTGTTATTATTAATTAAAAATCAATAAAAATACATTTTAAAAAAGATCCCACTTTTCCTGCCTCCATTTTTGTATTACTCCCAACAATCTAGAATCCCTTGATAGTAAAATGGGCAGCATATTAAATCAATCAATCAATCAATCAATCAATCAATCAATCAATCCAAGACCACAAAAGGTGGTCCAATTGGCCAAAGCCCATATATCTTCTCAAGGAAGATAGGCAAAGTCACAAAGGTGTTCTTTATCCATATAAGAAAAGAGATGGCTACCATTTAGGAGATCACTGCAGGTAAAGGGGTAGAATGGGCTGCAGCATTGTTTGTACTCAAACTGAAGGACTTTTCTCAAGATATTAATAGCCTTTTAAAAAAGAGATGTCAAAGGCAATTTAGATCTTCTTAATTTCATATGTCAAGTCTTGTTCCTCTCTGCATTAATTTACATTACAATGAATCTCATTTACCATTTGCACTCTCTTTGCTCCTTTTGGTTTCACCATTCTGAATAATGTGATATGATCAGCAAAAGTGGTAGACGGACAGCTCACTTCTCATTCCAGGTCCAAATTTTATGAACTAATGTAATACTATTTTTGCACTCGACTATTTCCTTCCAACCAGTGAAAACTGTCCTCTGCAAAAACTCCCCTGCTTTTTGCTTCCTGCCATTTATCCAATTGCCAATCCATACAACAATCCATCTCTTATTGCATGATTGCTATGCTTCGTTACAAACCTAAGGGTTTGGGAATTTGTCAAATACTTTTTGGAAAGCTAAGTAAATAATATAATACCAGATCATTCTCACATACAAGGTTGTCAACACCCTTAAAACTCAATGAGCTAACTTAACAAGGGAGTAAATGATCCATTACACTGAGCTCTTGATCCCCATGGAGAAAAAGAACTCATTTCTGACATGCTTCATACGGTGCATAATTTTACTGGAACTAACAACCATGTTACCTTATATTCTGCAGCAGCAGGTTCTCTACTTTAAAGTGAGGTCACACATTTTTTACTTAAAAAACCAACTGTGAAATAACATGAGCCGAAAAAATGCCGTGTTTAGTTTTGGCAAACTCATGGAGCTTTGTTTCCATGTCCATATTAACAGGTTGCGTGAGAAATATATCTAGAGCCTCTGAAGTAACCTTTATTCATCCAGTCATTCATTCATTTAATCATTCATTCATTTATCTGTTGGATTTTCAAAAGGCTGGTGGTTGACAATATAGACTGGCAGGGGAAACCTTTATCTTTTTTAAAAAATCGAATATATTAAAACATTATTGTGTAAATTAATAGTCTCTCATCAATGTATTAAAAGCCAATAAAGTGGGAATTGATAAAGATTTCTGGGAGGAGAGCATTTCAGAGTCTGGGGTCAATCACAGAAAAACCATACCTGGGAGCTTCCATCCTCCAGGCTTCAGAAAAACAGGGAAGCTAACTAACAGGTTTTCCTGAGATTCGTGGATGGATTAAAATTACTTGGCAGGGATGATGCTGGAAATTTGCTGAAGGCAAGACTTGTAAGGATTTAAAGATCAAAACTAGCATTTTGAATGACATTTGGAAGCTAATGCTTTGGAGCAGGGGTCTTCAACCTTGGCCACGTTAAGACTTGTGGACTTCAACTCCCAGAATTCCTCAGCCAGAGTCCACAAGTCTTAACGTAGCCTAGGTTGGAGACCCCTACTTTGGAGTACTGGTGTCACATGCTTGTGCTGACACATAACCCACCCCCACCCCATTGTATACTGGACTAACTGAAAGGGTAGTTTTCAGTGGATAGTTTTCAAAGGCCACTCCATGTAGAGCAAGTTGCAGTAGTCCAGATGAGTGATGATGAGAACCTGAGTTATTCTTGGAGATCCTCACATTCCAGATAAGTTGCAACTAATGAGCTTGAAGTTGGGTAAAGGCCCCACAGGAGACACAATTACCTGCCCTTTTAGCAATAGCCATGAGTCCAGGAAGACTGTCCTCAAATCTTTTCCTTCAGGACAGTGCCACCCCATCAGGAGACAACATTGGAGATTTGAGAAAACCATGATGGACAAACAGAAGATTCAACTTGCTTGGGCTCAGCTTGTTCATCCCATCAGACTCACAGATCTTCCAAGCAATGGGTTGACAGTATCTCTTGTATGGTCTGGAGAAGTAATATAGAGTTGAGTATCATCAGCATATTCATGATAGTATACTCCAAGCTGTACATGTTATAGAGCAGGGGAAAGAAGACAGAGAAACTGCCTGGTTGATCTCATTGTTTTCCACCACTAACAACTAATCCTGCCCACTGAGAAAAAAACCAGAACCACTGCAGAATAAGGCCTTCAATCCCTAAACCCTAGAAGAGGTTCAAAGAGATACCTCTGGTGGTATTCCTTGATGGTTTTTGATGGTGTTCATTGCCTCTGAACAGATCATCAAAACTGGGAGGGACATATTTCTATCCCGCAGATCACAATACATGACATCCATAAGAGTAACTAATGTTGTTAACATTAGTTACTGTTAATGTTAACATGAGTAACTCATGTTAGGTCTGAACTCTGATTTGAAAGAGACCAGATAATTTGCTTCCTCTAGGGTACTCTATAGCTATTCTCTGACCACAGCCTCAGTAATCTTCCAAAAGGAAGGTTAGAGGCAGATGGACAGGGAGAACTTTTTAAGGAGTTAGTGCAACACAGCCTCTTTGAAAACTGCTAGCATCACCCCTCATCCAAAAAGTTATTGACCACATTTCAGTTCCAGTCTAAGCTATAGAGTATAGCAGTAAAATGATTGGCAACAGGCATTCAAAGTACAGTAATACTAATAGTTGTTTGTTATAGAATTAACTATTCAAATGATTTACATACTATATATTATCCTAGTAATCCTGTTAATATCCTTGGAAAATGATCTAGAATTACTGTTTCCAAGTGTTATAGGTATGGGAGATAATAGTTTATTTCATACATTTCACATTTTATGATAGCTCACATGTTTTTATATAATGATATTTTAGGATCACTACATGTTAGCAGGATTTTACTTTCCTGTATTACAGAAGAGCAAGTTCTTTTGGTTGTCTCTTAATGTTGCAGGAATGCTATTGCATTGAATTAAATTGTGACTATCTGTTTCTATGTACTTTTATTGTTCAACTGTCTTCCATATTTTTAACATGGCAGATTACAAACTAGTCAGAGTTGTTTATTGTTACTATGTCACATTATTACAATGGAAGTGGGCATTTCCTGGCCCCGTACTAGAGTTTTTGAGGCCATCTTCAGCAGTGGTGGGTTTCAATTTTTTTTACTACCAGTTCTGTAGGTGTGGCTTGCTGGGTGTGGCTTGGTGGGCATGGCAGGGGAAGGTTACTGCAAAATCCCCATTTCCTCCTGATCAGCTGGGACTTGGGAGGCAGAGAATAGATGGGGGTGGGGCCAATCAGAATTTTTACTACCGGTTCTCCAAACTACTCAAAATTTCCGCTACCGATTCTCCAGAACTGGTCAGAACCTGCTGAAACCCACCTCTGATCTTCAAAGTATTTACTATGAATTTATTTATTTATTTAGCATATGGCTGGTCACACACAATATTAAAACACTTCATTTTTACAGGTTAAAACAATTAAAAATTAAAAAAGAGCAGTAAGAAAACCTAAGAGGAAAACAGAAATAACATTTCAGAGTTTAATGTCGAGTTTGAAGATCCAGTCAGTAGCTGCCGTTGTTACGCAGAGGAAGTCCCTAAAATCTCCTGGATACCTTCTGTTAGAGCATTCCCTCACTATATGTTGGATAGTCTGTCGGAGGGCCCCACAATTGCATTGTACTGAAGGTGTCTTTCCCCATTTATACAAGGAGTCGGCACACACCCCATGAGTCATTCTAATTCTATTGTATGTCACCCATATGTGTCGGGGTAAATTAAATCCTGGAGGTATACTATTAGGATTAATATGCTCAGAAATATCTTGGGGGGAATAGCTACTCCACACTTCCATCCACTTTTGTGTGGTGTTCTGATGATCGGCCAGCAGCTTAAGCGCTGTCAAGAGTGGTGGGTTTCTTGACTTTAATCGGCATCTTAAGAGATCAGGAATGTAGCCATGAATGGGTAGAGAGGAATTTAACAGGATCTTACTATACTCCCGAATGAGAGCTTCTTGTCGTTGTAAGTGCGGGGGAAGTATGTGACTAAGAACTGGTAGCCAGTAACTAGGTGTAGATTTTATGCACCCAGTAATTAGCCTCATTGTATGGTTGAGTTGAACATCAATAAGTCCTATGAAAAATACTATGGATGAAGTTTGCCCTTTCATGGGAAGATGAATTACTGCGATTTCAGTCTAATTTGCTCAATTGTTTGAACAGCATGTGTGTTTTATGTTGTATTACAATATTAATGAAGTAAGAAGGATACTTTAGCACCCATTAACTCACTGGTTTACATCAATCCAATTCTGTAGAACAGTTGCTTAAGTCAATGAGAATGCTACCAGTACATTACACTAGAAGAGGAATACACTCAGACTCCATACTTCTTAAACAAAACATGTAAATCAGGGAACAAAATTACAGGTAATCCTCAAATTACAAACATTTGTTAGTGACTGTTCAAAGTTACAATGACAGTGAAAAAAGTGACAACCAATCCTTGCATTTATGACCATTATGGTACTTTTTAACACATATCTGGAGGAGATTTGAAAGTTCTAAGCCAAGAATTTTATTGAAATTGGTATCTACTTGGTGATAGAATATTTGGCTCATTTACCAATGTTCTATTGTTATGCCTTAAGTGACTTAAGAACTGTATAATATGGTTATATTGTATTTTGTACCTTACAAAATATCAGGACTCTGATAGCACTTTTTCGAAGGGAAAAAAAAAAAGAAGCTGAGTTTTGGATCCGGGTTATATTTGAATTTATCTCAGTGCAAATGAGATGATTAACCAGAAAGCACCAACTAAACCATTGATTTTGTTCATTTGTTTTTTGTTTATGGAATGAGAAGCAATTTATACATAAAAACTGAGAAAATGTTTCACACCTAACCCAATTTAATTGCTTTCACAAGATGTTGTAATGGCCTTCAGTTTAGACAGCTTTAAAAGAGGTTCAGTCAATTTTCAGAGGGCAAAACTATAATTGATCATCATAGCTATATTTTATTTATATAGATGGGAGGATACGAGTCCATGAGGTCCTGGATATAGTCTACCTAGAAACAGCTGACTGGTCACAGTGGAAACAAAATCCTGGACTCAAACAGCCTTTCTCACCTTCATATGAGCTTGAATGAATAATATACCTTAAGACAAACTCATATAAAGGTAAAAAAATGTGATTTTTTAATACTACCTCATTAATTAAGTTCTGCACATTTGATTTCAAGTCACCCTGACACGCTAATTATAATAATTAAAATAAGATATTGACTATCCTCTCATTTAAAGACTTCACGTTCTGAGCAAAAATCCATGAGGTAAATCTCACAATACTTTAACATGGGATGTTTCTTAGAGCTGAACATTTTGAGAGAGCTTTGTCTATGTTTGAAAAATTGTCAATAGATCACACTTTGACTCTATGGTAAATACCCAGTAAGAGTAAAGGGGAAGAGGGATAAGAATGTGAAGCAGAAGGGGAGATTGGAATAATCAAGTGCTATCCCATAAAAAGCTCTACAGTTCAAAAGGGTTAATGGCCTAATTGGCAGAGTCATGGGTCCTTCTTCAGCATGAAGAGAACAATCAATCAGGTCTGTGTTTTCCTTGGGCTAAATCTGAGAGGGGATTCTAACTAGACCTCAAGGATCCTTATGTACCATGCAAGACCCCCCATACAAAACACATAAAGGCTGCCATAAAACAGAAGGAGGGGCACCAAAGCCACAGGGAAGCCAAAGACTTGAAAAGAAACAATAGCAAATTAGGTGTGAAGGATAGAAAAGCCTGTTTCCTAACATTCAAATTGCTAGTATGTCTGTTTCGGACATTAAGGATTAGAACACCCCACTGTTCAGACAACTCTCCAAAGAGAAGGTAGAATTTAAAAAAGAGCCACCATATTCCTCATACTTAGTAATCAACTAGAAAATGTAAATCATTCTAGACATGATATTTTCCTCTTTCATAGTACTTTATTTGTTTAAAGGCTGCAAATAATTTTTGCAGATTACTTGTGTTTGAAGATGATGTAGTCCTTCTCCATCCTGTCCTTTTAAAGAATCAAACTGTCCTTCCATTTAAATTCTTCAGTTTGCTCAGACCAGAATCTACCCTCACTGGTCAATGCACTACACATGTTGTTGTTGTTAGTTGTGAAGTTGTGTCCGACCCATCACGACCCCATGTACAACTTTCCTCTAGGCCTTCCTGTACTCTACCATCCTCTGGAGTCCATTTAAGCTCACGCCAACTGCTTCAGTGATTCCATCCAGCCACCTCATTCTTTGCCATTCCTTTCTTCTTTTGCTCTCAATTGTTCCTAGCATTAGGCACTTTTCCAGTGAGTCCTTCCTTCTCATTAAATGGCTAAAGTATTTGAGTTTCATCTTCAGGATCTGGCTTTCTAAACATCAGTCAGGGTTGATCTCCTCTAGGACTGACCAGTTTGATTGCCTTGCAGTCCAAGGGACTCTCAGGAGTCTTCTCCAACACCATAGTTCAAAGGCCTCAATTTTTTTACCTCTCAGCCTTCCTTATGGTCCAACTTTCATAGCCATACATTGCAACTACACATGTACATTGACCCAAATCTGAAAGAAGAGAAAAGAAACAACTGAATACCATTTTTATAGAGTTCTGAGTTCATAATTTGTGCCGCTTTTCTGAGCAGTTCTGAGTTCATTACTTTAATGAATATTTTAAAAGATGCTGGTACTAAAATGAGTTTTAAAAATGCTTTATAAATGTTTGCCTGAAGAAGGCTAAAGATACTATTATATGTGTGTCTGAATATACACACATGCACACAACATAACTATTATCATATCCTCCTGATTATTTATACATTGTTATTCCATGAGAATAACAAGGCACAATATTTAGACATTTCCTATTCAAATTATGGGGTTCTTTAAATATTAGAAGAAAGAGAAATTATTTCCTACTTGTTATTTTGGGAACCTAGTCCTCATGGAAACAATACACTGGTGCTTGATTCAGTTACTTCTTGAAACCTAAGTAGATAGATTATTCATGAAGTGCTCATTCTGACTACAGTACCGTTACCATCAATGAACACATAAAATTGTTACCACAGAAGAAAGCTGTGTTAAAAATGATTTCTCCTTATGATATAGTGCAGAGGTGGGTTTCAGCAGGTTCTGACCAGTTCTGGAGAACCGGCAGCGGAAATTTTGAGTAGTTCGGAGAACTGGTAAATACCACCTGTGACTTGCCCCGCCCCCATCTATTCTCTGCCTCTCAAGTCCCAGCTGATCGGGAGGAAATGGGGATTTTACAGTATCCTTCCCCTGCCACGCCCACCAAGCCACACCACGCCCACCAAGCCACGCCCATAGAACCAGTAGTACAAATTTTTGAAACCCACCACTGATCTAGTGCTCTGTGTGGAGGAATATCTTTACATACATAAAAACAACCAAAAATTAACCAATAGGAGTTTAGTTTAAAATGCTTCAGCCCAAGAATAATTTTATGATTGTGTAAGGCTGTATGAATAACATAGAAGCTTATGTTTAATTTTATTTCTGAGACATCAGAAAAAAAAACCCCAGTGGACTGATTAATATTGGAGATCCATCAAGAGGCATCTTTAGGGGAATGACAAAAAATAGCACAAAGGTGATTGCGATTGTGTAATTGAAGCTCAGTTCCTTTTTATGTGCATTGTTCACATGGTCACATCCATGTCCACATCCCAGATGCTATCTTGATCTCCTCCATGGATGGCCTGAATATGCAGCTCCTGAAATGGTACTGATGGAATTCAGTAAAAGAAATCCCAATTTTCAGTAGCATGATTTTCCTCTCAGAAATATTAAGATCAGAGTGGATAGATAACAACAAGGCCTTTGCAAGATAGATGGCTCTTATTCTCACCTAATCATCTGAATTATAAATTGGAAATGTTTGTCCCCAACAATTGTGATGTCATTGTCCTCCCTGACACCCCCCCCTCAAATCTCATAAATAAAGTTTAGAAATAGTCAAATACCACTGAAATGGTACCCCTGTGTTGCAAATACATATACAATAGTATGGAAATCAAAGCTATGGATGTTCTCATGCATGAAAGATCAGCAATTCAGGTACTATACCCCAAGTTACCAAGAAGAGCTGATAAATTGGAATGGACAATCTAACTGATTTTGGGGATCACTTTACTTTACTTTAAATCATATTTTCAGTCAACAGCAGCCACTTTGGGAATGGCTAGGACATTATGACTAGGACTACCAGATCTGTGATGTAAAGATAGAAAGGACCACTAGGTGGCACCAAATAGAGTTTTCTGAACTTCTTTACTGCCATCTAACAGCCTCTAGAGTTCTGCAACCTAGATCAGGTAGGCCTAATTATAGCCTCAAGGGTAGAGTGGGATAGGATGGAATTTTAACCAACCTTCCTTATGCCTTAGGCTGATCAGAACTCTGTTATATGCTCATTTTCTACTATAGCTGAAAAATTACACTGCTGAACTTCGGTAGTGAAATCTCAGAAACTGCAAAAGATGGCTTACAGGGCCCTACCCATCACCTCCAATCCCCAGTTTATAGAAAAGTACATACTGCATCATCTCTGGTATTTTTCAGAGATCCCCACCAAAGACAACTTTGCTCCCGCTCATGGTTATTTAATATGCTACTGTACACTGGAACATGTTTAGCTGCTGCTACCTTTAGATGGTGCTGGAGAAGACTCCTGTGAGTCCCTTGGATTGCAAGGTGTCAAACCGGTCAGTCCTAGAGGAGATCAACCCTGACTGCTCCTTAGAAGGCCAGATCCTGAAAATGAAACTCAAATACTTTGGCCCCCTAATGAGAAGGAAGGACTCCCTGGAGAAGAGCCTAATGCTGGGAACGATTGAGGGCAAAAGAAGAAGTGGACGACAGAGAACGTGGTGGCTGGATGGAGTCACCGAAGCAATAGGTGTGAGCTTAAATGGACTCCAGAGGATGGTAGAGGACAGGAAGGCCTGGAGGAACGTTGTCCATGGGATCGCAATGCGTCCGACAGGACTTCGCAACTAACAACAACAACAACCTTTAGATTAACAGTTGACCTTGCAATATGTTCTTTAGCTTTAAAAAAGAAAACACCTCTTGAAGGCAGCTTAGCATTTTTTTTCCTTGTTCCCTGCATTTCTGTAAGAACTGCCCCACCCTAGTCCAGCCTGGCCCAGGCTGGTATCTTCCATCTGATGCCCTGGGACTCTAGCTCTCAGAACAGTCAGACAGCCAGCCAGCCAGCAAGAGGGTTATGACTTCTACTAGAGTGAAGGGGTGGTAGAACATGCCAGAGATGAAAGCTCTCCTTGCTGTACCTTTTGTTTATCAATTATCACCAGGTTAAGAAGGAGAAGAAGGTCTGGCCGGGTCCCCCACCCTGTTGTTTTTCCTCTTCCCAAGCCCCTACCACTGTTGTTGTTGTTGTTGTTGTTGTTGTTGTTGTTGTTGTTGTTGTTGTTGATTTTAGTCCTTCTGTTTGTTTTTGAAGGGCTGAACCTTTGCGCTGGCCACAGTGGTGTCGTACTGGACTTCTGCTCCAATTAAGGTTTCCAGAGACAGCTGCACAAATACACACACAATTTCAAACGAACAGAGTTAACGGGAATATTGACTCTCTTATTCCAAACGACCTTTAAATGTGAATGTGAGAGAACTGAAGACGGGAGCTTAACACTTCCCTGCTTGTCTTGATGAGAGAGAGAGAGAGAGAGGGGAAAAATGCATGTTTTTATACCGAGCCGTGTTGATTTAAAATCCTACTCAACTTTAAACTATGTTTAGTTAAATACACACACACACACACTCACAACGCTTAAATATTTCCCCCTTCACAGCATGGCTGACCTAGGGATTCATTTATTCCTGGAAGTATTTTATCATTTGTTTATGACTGGAATGATAACCAGAAGTACCCCCACCATTAACTCCTGCATTGATGGGGAGGGGAGGGGAATGCCCACCGCCTCTCCTCGCTCCCACCATGCTGGACACCTGGTGTCGAGAGGGGAGGTCCTCTGGGCCAGTTGAACTGCATTCCACAGAGTGGAATCAGATGTGACTGAAAGCTAAGCCAGAGGAGAAAAAAGACAGTCCGTTGGGTCTTGTCCAAATGACTGACTTACTTTAGGCCAGTACTAGTTGAGGTTTGGTAGTTAATGACCTGGAGCTGCCATATCAAAGAGGTCTGGACCCACTTGACTCTTTATCCTGCTCGGAAGAAATACCAATGTTCGTTCCTGTCAAAACCTCACGGACCAGGCCAGCCCATTTATATCTAGTTCTGGTGGTATTTCTTGTAGCTTTCTGAAGCTGCACATTTCCATTTCAATGCTATACTGTCATTTCTGTAAACATATGCATAAAAAATGTTTTGGCACATTCCTGAATCACAAGAGATGATTTGGAAAGCAGGATCTGGCTTTTCTAAGAAAGCCCTAGCTTGATCCTTTGCTGAAATGTCTTTCTTATTAGAAGCGCATATTGGCCTTTTTATTAAAAAAAAAAAAAAATCAAAAAGGAAAAATCAAAACAACTGGCCTTCCCCCCCACCCACTCAGTCTAACTGAACTTAAGACTTCTGGTCCATTAAAGAGAGCAGAACCAACAGTTCTGATGCCTTTAATTCTAGATTTCTTCTGGAAAGTTTATCAAAAGCTTTGAAAATTTACCAGGACAGATGGCAGCTTCTAATAGCTTTCTGGAATGCAAATCCAACCCATGAAACCTTTCTTCAAAATGGTAGCAATATGCAAGCCCCCTACAATTCACTGCTACTGGAACTGGAAATTCAAATGGTTTTTGTTAGGACTAGAAGTAGTCCTCAACTTACGATCACAATCAAGGCCAGCATTTCTGTTGCTAAGTGAGACATTTGTTAAGTGAGTTTTGCCCCATTTTATGACCTCTCTTGCCAGAGTTGTTAAGTGGATCCGGCTTCCCCATTGACTTTGCTTGTCAGAAGGTTACAAAGTGGGATCACATGACCCTGGGGACACTGCAACCATGATAAATATGAGCCAGTTGCCAAGCATCTGAATTTTGATCATGTGACCATGGGGACGCTGCAGTGGTTGTAAGGGTGAAAAATGGTCATAAGTCACTTTTTTCAGTGCCATTATAACTTTGAATGGTCAATAAACAAACTGTGGTAAGTTGAGAACTATCTTTACTTTTGCACTATGACATGTAATGGTATCTCAGTGAAATGATCTAAAGTAGGAATTGCAAAAAAAGGTTTCCAAACCACAGAGAACTTAAGTGCTGCAGAAAGGTGATCATCATCATCATCATCATCATCATCATCATCATCATCATCAATATCATCATTTTGTTTCTGTAGATGTCTTTAAAATAATGATTAACCTAAAGCCTTAGTTATATATGTGCATGACGCTAAATATATAATTAAAGTCAAATTGATAACCCAGTATTTCAAATCTTTCTGAAGGCCAATGAGGAGAGTCTCTTCCTACTTCAAGGGTGGGGGTGGGGGACGACATCAGAGATGGTATTCAGCAGGTTCTGACCAGTTCTGGAGAACCGGTAGCAGAAATTCTGAGTAGTTCAGAGAACCAGTAAATACCACCTCTGGCTGGCCCTGCCCTGATCTATTCTCTGCCTCCTGAGTCCCAGCTGATCTGGAGGAAATGGGGATTTTGCAGTAACCTTCCCCTGGAGTGTGGTGGAAATGGAGATTTTACAGTATCCTTCCCCTGCCATGCCCACCAAGCAACGCCCACCATGCCATGCCCACCAAGCAACGCCCACCATGCCATGCCCACCAAGCAATGCCCACCATGCCATGCCCACCAAGCCATGCCATGCCACGCCCACCAAGCCATGCCCTGCCCTGCCCCGCCCACCAAGCCATGCCATGCCACGCCCACAGAACTGGTAGTAAAAAATTTTGAATCCCACCACTAGGTGACATGTTGGAATATGGAGGCACCTCAGAAAAAGCTCTGTTTCTGATATTGGCTAATCTCACAATTTTCACAGTTGGATCAGAGAGCAAGACCTCAGATGCTGATTTCAAAAGACAACTAGGTGTGATGCAGGCAGTGTTTTCGATAAAGTGGTCCCAAATTGTATCAGCGTCTTATATTCAGAATTTCCATCATGTCTGGTCAAAACAAAAGCCAAACAAGCTTACTAGGATCCCAATGCCTTGTTTCTATGAATGCTCAGTCTGTTTGCAGTCTGTACCAATTTTAATTTCCTACAGATCTTGAAGGGATACCCTAAATAAAACACATTATAATATTCAAAGCTGCATGTAATAGAACATGCTGAGAACGAGCCCTGCTTTTCCAGGAAAAGATTCCAAATTTGTCAAAAGTGTAATAATAATAATAGAATAGAATAGAAAAATAGAGTTGGCAGGGACCTTGGAGGTCTTCTAGTCCAACCCTCTGCTCGAGCAGGAGACCCTATACCATTCTAGACAAGTGGCTGTCTAGTCCCTTCTTAAAAGCTTTCAGTTATGGAGCCCCCACAACTTCTGAAGGCAAGCTGTTCTATTGGTTGATTGCTCTCACCGTTAGGAAATTACTCCTTAGTTCTAGGTTGTTTCTCTCCTTGGTTAGTTTCCATCCATTGTTTCTCATCTTGCTTTTTGATGCTTTGGAAAATAGTTTGACCCCCTCATCTTTGTAGGAGCCCCTCAACTACTGGAACACTGCTATCATGTCTTCCCTAGTCCTTTTCATTAGACTACCCATGTCCAATTCCTGCAACCATTCTTTTTATGTTTTAGCCTCCAGCCCCCCTTGTTGCTCTTCTCTGCACTCTTTCCAGAGACTCAACATCTTTTTAATATTGTGGTGACCAGAACTGGATGCAGTATTCCAAGTGTGGTCTTACTAAAGCTTTGTAAAACGGTGCTAGACCTTCACATGCTTTTGATTCGATCCCTCTATGAATGCAGCATAGGATGGCATTAGCTTCTTTTGGCTGCTGCTCCTGGTCGGGAACCTTCATGGTCTTAGTTCTATGGCAAACTGCATACTTGGGGAATGATACACCTGTTGATGCCGCTGCATCTACAGGATTTGCAGGAATCCTGATGGTCAGAACATATATTGTACTTGGATTACACTTCTGTTTCCTGGCCCTTCTCTTAGTCTATCCTTATTGCTAATGGCCAAACCTAGGAATTTGTAGGGTTGTGCCAAACTACTAATGTGTTGCATTTGTGAAAAATGGAGAATTAAATGGGAGTGAACAGAAATGGGAGGTCCGTGTGAATTTCTTTAAAAACTAACAGTAAAAAGAACAGGAGGGGCAGGTCATCTCAATTTCTGTTCTTTAGCTTTAAAAAAGCCAAATGCACACTACCTTTCTCTTCCTTACTGTGGCATGGGCCTCTCCTTCATCTCGCTTCTTACAACAGTTACACGAAAGAAGTTTACTTCTCGCAGATATGTGAAAATTAAATTGCACTCGTGTCTGAACTACAAAATTTCTAACTTGAAAATTTGCTGAATTGTGTACCTTATGGGAAGGTACACAGACAGCCCTATTTGAGAACAATATGAACAAAAGAAACATTTGACATGACAAATTGCGTACATAAATATACAGACTAGCAAAAATGAATGTAAAATGCAGTGTGTATAATCTTTGCAGGCTATATATACAAATATTTATGCATACTCTCTTCAGCTGAGTTCCTAAATGCCAGAGGCTCAAAAGAATTTGGAGCCAGCTAAATACAATTTCAGAGAGGCATGCAACATATATATTTTTTCTTTTACTTCAGAAGGGCAAGAAAGGAGGTGGGAAACTATGAACATCAAGACACTGCCAAGCTGCAGCCCTTAAAATCTCCAATATTATAACCAATATTGAGAAAAATCTGGATGTTTAACTTCATCAATGTATAGAAGATCACAGATTTCTAGTCTTGCTTCAGATATGTGTTCTCTTTTACATGTTATTACATGTGACTACAACTGGATCAGACTCTTCGGAAGATAAAATATTTATTATAATTGGCAGTTTCTTTGATTTATGTACCAATAATTGAAAATTGTACTTCCAGTGAGCAAAGACAACATCCTATATTTCTGTGCAAGCTATGCTTTAATTCTAAATATATTGGATTTCTATAGCTTTATTCTCCTTTTTCTGACACTAAATCAGACATGAAATGGGAAATTTCTGATTAGAGTTCATAATTTTTATTTGGCCAATTGTAAGCTATGGGGGAAAATATTTTCAAAATAGATAAATTTGTTTCTGGGATTAAATCCTATTCCTTTCTTCCCTTTCTTCTCCTTGATGTAACATCCTTGTATTGCAATTCCATTATCAAGATAGGAAGCACATCATAAAAGAAATTGTATGTAACTATGTTAATCTATTAGAAAAATGCACTGTGAGCTAATATATTTATCAATGAACTTTTTGTATCAGATCTTGACATTTTGATGGACAGGAATAAAGGCATTATTTTCCTATTAAGACCTGCACAAACATACCAGTAACAGCATTTCTAGGCTGCATAGACACAAGGGAGAAAATAATTCAATTCCCAGCTTCAGAATATTATTTTTCTGATCTTCAAAGCAGCCACAAGGGCCAGATAATTAATTACCCAAACAAAAATTGTGGTTTGGCTCTCCAAATGTAACTGGAATATTTGCTGAAAACTGGATTCTCATTTTATGAACATTCTTATCCTTAGTGTTTAATGATCTATGCTTTTTCCACCATGCGTTGGTCTGAAAAAGATTAAATAATTAGAATTCTTGATTCTTTTTCAATCAGAATAAGAGCGTACCTTTATACCGAGAATCAATTAGATGGCATTATAAAATGTATACTTTGTGTTCTTCAAAAGGAAAAAAAAATATTTGAGTTTCATTATCTGGTGAAAAAGTTTCTCCTCCAAATTGTTATTTGGGGAGATAAAAGTTATCTTAAATTCTTCTTCTTCGCCCTACTTACAGACTTTGGAAAGATCTAAAGAGAATGGCATAGGTAAGAAAGAAGGACCTGATGATAGAAAAGCTGCTAAGGGCTTCTGGTCCTTCACTGTACTTATAAATCTACTAAAAATCCAGGGAGATCTAAATATATTCCCTGCTCTGCAGCCATCTTACAGGAACTGAAGGACACTGAATGACCTTATAATTAACCAGAAGTAAAAGCACTACAGATAAAATATGTTTTAATATCGGTCAGGCATATCTTTAATCACAGGTCATTTTCAGTGGTGTGTTCAAAGTGGAAAAAAGGAGACAGCATTCTGCTCTGAGTGTGCTGCCCTTGTTAATTGTCATGGGTTGCTCCCATTCAGCAATATACAATACTAATATAATAACAGTATTGCGTCAGTATAAATCTGGCTCCTTTTCCTTTGTCATATCAGGACCAACTGTCTGACCTCTTCATCTGAGATTTGTTTATCAAAATTCATTGGGCTATTTATTCATAAGGCTACCCATAAATTGAAAATTGTAAGCCGCCTTGAGTTGTCTTTACATGAGATGGGAGACATATACATTTAATAAACAAATAAATAAAAAAACAAACAAAGATGTCCTTCCTTCCTCCCTCCCTCCCTCCCTCCCTCCCTCCCTCCCTCCCTTCCTTCCTTCCTTCCTTCCTTCCTTCCTTCCTTCCTTCCTTCCTTCCTTCCTCTTTCTCTTTCTCCCTCCCTCCCTCCCTCCCTCTTTATTTGTTTCTCCCTTCCTTTCTCAATTTCATCCCTCATCCCTTAGTTTGGTCTGCATATTACTGCCTTCAGAATTAATAAGCACAGAATATTTATTTCCAAGCCTCCTGATCAAATGAAATCAGAGGATAATAGCAGTGATGATGTTACCTAGTTTGGGTAATGAAACATCTTCAAGAAAACAAGCAAGCTCAGAGAGCACCAAGGACCCCTCAAATCAAAAGCAGTGAAAATTTACAAAGCTAAAGTGTATTCCACAAACAAGCTTATTTAGACAACCATGCCTTAAAATGCCCTGTAATCTAAACTTTGCCACCGACTCTATTCCCAGCCTGTATTTTGACAGATGTCATTCTCTCTCAGGAGGGAGAGCTCTTTCCTAGGTGTTTCCTTGGCCATCTGCTCTTATTACCAAAGTGCCACCTGACCACCAACTTAGGTGCCAACTTTATCATCTGAAACCTGTAAAACCAAGCAAATGGAGGATAAATACTGGGAATCAAGAGGAAAGTCATGAAAAATAGTTTTGGAGGCCAAACAGTTTTTTTTTTTTGTTCTTGACTGTATCTCTCCCCTCAAGTAAAAGACAAGGGTGCACAAATTGTCATCTCTCAGCTGAATTTCACTTTTATAGCTGAATGTAATCGGTGATCAGAAGAACAGCAAAGTTAATCAAGTTGGTTCCTCAAAAAGGATCCCCAAATTTAGGCATCCTGAATACTCTAGACCTTCTCACCAAACTTTTCACCCAGCTGGAGGAGGAAATGAAGGCCTGTGTGAGGGGAAATGACAAACTCAGTCATAAGAAGGAACTGGGGAGCGGGTGGGAGTAACTGCAAACAATCAGGTCTTGCCAAATGGTACACAAATTGAACCTTCAGCCCTGCGAAATCCCTCTAGAAATTCCTGCAAAAGCATAATTTCAATGTGAAGGAATGGAAAATTGTTAAAGCCTTGGTAGCAATAGCATTAACTTAGAATGACTTGATCTAATTTTATTGTAATTTAAAGACTAAAACTATTTGTAATTCATTCAAAGTAAGTCATAATGAACATTATTTAACAAAACAATTTGTTGGGGTTTTTGTTTTTTGTTTTGTCCTACCTAGTTACTTGGTTTAGGTTCATCCATTTTTTCAGATTACATTATCTGATATTTCATTTAGAGCAGGCGTGTCCAACCCACAGCCCATGGCCATGGTCAGCTGCTAGTAATGCAGCTCCACAAAGCACAGGTGGGTTTCAGCAGGTTCTGACCAGTTCTGGAGAACCGGTAGCGGAAATTTTGAGTAGTTTGGAGAACTGATAAATACCACTTCTGTCTGGCCCTGCCCCCATCTATTCTCTGCCTCCCAAGTTCCAGCTGATTGGGAGGAAATGGAGATTTTGCAGTAACCTTCCCCGGAGTGTGGTGGGAATGGAGATTTTACAGTATCCTTCTCCTGGAGTGGGGTGGGAATGGAAACTTTACAGTATCCTTCCCCTGTCACGCCCACTAAGCCACGCTCACCAAGCCATTCCATGCCCACTAAGCCACACCCACAGAAACGGTAGTAAACATTTTTGAATCCCAGCACTGCCACAAAGTAACAAAAATATAAAAAAATAAATGAAATTTGTTATTTATATACATTAATTATATATTATATATTTTATATGCATCCCAAGACCATTCCTCCTCACTCAGTGCGGCCCAGGCAAGCCAAAAGGTTGGACACCCATGATTTAGAGACTAATTACAAGCTTCAGATTGAAACAAACAATTGAACAAATACATACATACTCTGTGTGGCTCTGCTCTGTTAACAACTTGGATAATTTCTGTTTGCACCCAGGGCACTCCTAAAGGTTGTGGGGACGAGAGAGAAACTAAGAAAAATAAACAAAGAATATCCAATCCCAGATTAAAAAAAACATTGAAAGTCCATTGCCTTCTAGCCTCCTGGAAGAGCTATTCAGTTTGGCTCAGTGGTGAAATCCAATTTTTTTTTAATACCGGTTCTGTGGGCGTGGTTGGTGGGCATGGTGTGGCTTGGTGGACATTGCTTAGTGGGTGTGGCAGGGGAAGGATACTGCAAAATCTCCATTCCACCCCACTCCTGCAGGGAAGGATATTGCAAAATCTCAATTCCCACCCCACTCTGGAGCCAGCCAGAGATGGTATTTGCCGGTTCTCTGAACTACTCAAAATTTCTGCTACTGGTTCTCCAGAACCTGTCAGTACCTACTGGATTTCACCCCTGGTTTGGCTTCCTTTTTACCTTTCAAACATGATCTGCATCTCTCTTACTCTCTTTGTCTTCTGCTGATTTCCCCCTACCTGATTTCATTCAGAAGAGGACAGTAGCATAGAAGTCAAATAGGTAAATCTGTTTAGTGCCAAGGAACCCTGTACAATTTACCTAAGGATGAAGATGGGGCTAAATAACAGCTATTTTGTTTTTTTAAAAAAACCAACACTATTTGGTTCCTTCTTCCTTCTGTTTTAAGGCAAAATTTATTTCTTTTGCCCTCTATAGTGAGGTTTTTTTAAATTAGAGTTAGGTTTCATTTTGCTATGTGCTTTTATAAGCATTAAGCATATGAGGTCACATCTGAAAGTCCTACAATTTAATAATTGGGGTTGTAATTTTACAAATCTGATAGGGATCTCTTAAAAAGTTAGGTTTTTTTTAGAGCTGAATCAATTTAAATCAAGTTTAGATAGATTGAGATACACATTTCAGGGGAGGCGGGAATGGGGAAGTCTGATTTCTTTTAAGACCTGCAAAACTTTTGATGATCCTGCCGTGAGCCTGCAAACGTCTGCCTTATTAACATCTCCTCCACTTGGATACAGGCTAAAAAAAATGTGAGAAGCCTTTCTTCTTCTTGCCAAAGTTGCTCCGTGGTCTCCATTGCTCCAGCGAGTTGCAAATTCAAGATGCCTCACTGGCTCATCAACCTTGCTTACCCAAGTTTGCTTCCAAGTGGTTAAAAAACACCAAGTAGCAACTTGGCAATGAGCAAAAACCAAGTCAATATCATATGATCCCACAGATCAGATCCATGTTGAATAACTCTCTTTTCGCTCCGACTTCAGCATGGCTAAATGTTATTTCTTGGCAGAGCCAACTCTGCAAGTATGCGGAGAGGAAAAGGGCAAACTCCTTAAAACTCCAGCAGCTGTGGTGTTACTAAACCAGAGACTGGAAAGTATTCTTCCCACATAGACCGAATCTGGGCTAGGATTGAAAAAAGCACCAGAGGTGGAAGACACTACACTGATTTTAGCCTGGATGTCCAGTCTTCATAGAACCAGGGTGTGAAACCTACCCACTTCCCAGAGCAGGATTTCAGACCACATGAGATCCTGCCTCAGGGGCATCTATAGTGTCGTTTATTTAAATGAAACGGCTTCATAAAATTTGAATTTGGGAGGAGATGGGGGAGAGTTCTGTTGGTTTGTTTTGGAAATATTCCAGCCAGATTGTTGTCTTTTGGTCCTCTTACAACTCTTAGGGAAGTGTAGAAAAGCCCTCCCCCCATTCACTTTTTTGTCTTCTGATGTAAAATCTATTCATCCAGCTGTTTCCCCAAATATAAATGCTTAACTGATCATTTTATTTGCATGCTTGTGTTTCGATACAGGTATTAATACCTTCCTTATATGTGGGGCTTTTGTAACAGGGCAGGGTTGTCAAATTCCTGACCCACGGGCTGGATGCGTCACACCCTGGCCATGCCCATGTCCGGTGTAGCAAAGGGGAAAAAAGTCCCGATATGTCATGTGATGCCACCATAATGATGTGAGTTTGACACCCCTGTTATAGGGGATGATCCTGCATGTTCTGCCCCAGCTCCAGATTCCCAAGGATTGTGACACACACCAACGGTCCTTATCAAAGTTATAACGTACCAAGAATAAACAAAGTCCGGCAAAGGTTGGCAACCAGCCCAGAAAACAAGATATGATAAGACACTCACTCTCCAAAATGCTCTGTAATAATTACACGTTGTTTCCAGCAAGAAATTACTAACTGCATGCAACTTAAATAGGCTAAGGGAGTGGCCAATTATCTTCAAACCTTACTCTCGAGGAGACCTCCTCCTCCTGAGTAGCCACTCCTGCCTTTTGGCAGCCCTGCGTGCTCGAGCATTGAGGAGAGGCTCCTCCACTTCGCTCTCTCCACTTGAAGGAGCCTCTGGAGGTTCTGAAAGCCCTGGCTGAGTCTCTGCCTCTGGCATCACATCCTCTTCAGCCTCCTTGCTGTCCGACTCAAGCGCCGGCTGCACAGGCTGCTGGCGCGACCCCACACCAGCCTCCTTGTCGTCGGGATCAGCCACGATCCGCTCAGGCCTCTGGCGGGCCACAACACTGAATTTTCTGAACAGCTGGAGCTCTTTTCTAAGGCAACAGGAGAGGAAGAAGAAGAGAGGGAATAAACCTGATATTTATTGTATATTGGTTGTTCCTTAGTTAATTAGCTAATTTTACTTATTGTTTTAGTATTTCTAATGTTTTATATTGTCATTGTTGTCTTGTAAACTGCTTGAGTCGCTTGATAATGAGATGGGCAGCTATAAATTTAATAAATAAATAAAACAATAAATGAATATCTCTTGCAACAATATTAAAAAACAGGGTTATCAGATCTCAGCTTCAAGAACTCAGAATAGCAGGAAAGAGAGTTTTCTGTGGTTTTTTTTTTTTTTAGTGCGAACAAGGAATTGTTTGGGGTTTTGCAAATTCAAGGCTGCAAATGGTCCCCCCCCTTCCTCCCCCCCCGTATGATTGATGTTGCTTTTAAGATTGTTTTAGTCTGGACTATCTGTGTGGTTTTGTGTTTTGTCTGATTCTGGGGTTTTGTACTCAGAGTTCACTGGAGTTGAGCAATTATAATACATAAATGATAATAAATAAAATTCTTTTAAAAAATCTTTCTGTTAGACAAGGAAAGGTACTTTTCCTCATGATTGAGCTGAAATCTCATGACTTTTAGTTGGGAAACATTATTTAATGTACTTCTCTACTTTGGAATAAAATGCATGAATTTAGTTGGAGTTACTGCATATTTTGGAAATTCAGTTTTATGCACATATATAGGAGAAGGGATGTGCTATTGAATTTACCAGGACTAATATGTAAGCAAGAGGTCTATGTAAGGTAACTTGGCTTTAATATAGGGAAGTGATTGGCATCACAATTCTCCCTGAGATGAGGAGACAACTCAGCACAATTTTCCTTGCTCAAGTGCTTCATGTTGCCTAGAAGCCAATCCACCAGTTCCAATATCTGGATGAGGGTTTCACTGCATAAACACAGGTGCTCCTCTACTGTTTCCAATAGCTCACTGGGAGCATTGTTTGAAGCTCCATTATCTGTTCACATCATTGAAGATCTTCAAGGGCCACACGTCCTAAATTGTCAGTCTGACAATAAACTCATTTTAACTTGATATTTATTTTAAAAAGGGATGATAAGGTTATAAGAGTGCTAAGTGTCTTTCAGAGTCAGGGCACTGGTCCATTCAAACTACTGTTGGTGATGCTGACTTACAGATTTCCCAGAATTAGTTTGAAAAATTCCTGGAGATAATAAGAATTGGACCTTTTCTTTACAAAGGTCTTACTGTCTACTGTGAATGTTGAGTTTATGCAGTATATCCTGAAACTGATTAGCACCAGAATAAAATAGACTGCTTATAAATACATTTTTCTATATGGATAGAAATCAAATATTTATCTAATTTTCCAAGTAGCCCCTTTTTAACATTAATTAACAATAATAAAAAGCTATACAGTGGAGACCTTGATATTAAGTATTAAGTTTAAACACAGAATATCCAGATTCTCTCTCTCTCTCTCTCCCTCTCCCCCTCTCTCCCCCTCCCCCTCTCCCCCTCCCTCCCTCTCTCCCTCTCTCTCTCCTTCCCCTCCCTCCCTCCTTCTCCCTCCCCCCTCTCTCTCATATTTAATGAATTCTATCATTGTCTATCAATGATGGACATCAAAATTCAAACTTTGGAGAATATCAAGTGCTTATTTCTCATCTCAAGAGAAAGACTAATGAATCTCTGATTAGGACTTTCTTATATCAAATTCTGATCCCATAGTGAAAATAATGCCCAGGACTACATCAATGCCATCTAATAGGTATGAGGGCTGAATAATTGTTGTGGATCTCTTAAACTTAAATTTCATATTTTATTTCTTGGAAACCAAATATTGCCTGTGATTAAAAACTGAAATCCAATGGAAACATAATTGTAAGCAAACAGCTATTGGGACCTCTTTCTTTTTGACATGGCTGATATTATTTGGACTTCTATTTTTTTATGGAGCTAGAGTTGGCTTTGAGTTTTGTTGCAATTTCTTGTTAGCAGCTATATTTCTATGTAATCTGCATCCATTCTTGTTCGTGGATGTATATTTCAGGAGGAGGATGTAGAAACCCATAGGGGTTAACAAGGAATGTAAACGAAATTGATCAGGTGAGATCCATGTAAAAGAAGTGTAAAATGTAAAAGAAATCGAATGTGTAAAACCGATGACTCAAATGCAATGCTGGAGAAATTGCAGCACTGAATCGCATCTGCAAGCATGCTTCCTCCTCCTGGTGAAACCACATTTATTGCTGAAAGCTGCATACGAGAAAGGTGTATACTGGGGTTTTGTGGTTTTTTTTTTTAAAAAGGATAGCTTCCTTTTTTCTTTTTTCTTTTTCTTTTTGTAAAGAAGCTTGGAAAGAGCACTTTTTTAAAAATTAAAAAGTCTACATCGGGAAAACTTGTGGAAAAAATTGCATGCCAGGCATGGGCATCTGTAGCATTTTTTCAGAAAGTAGCAAAACTCTCTTTGTAAGTGAGATGAGCACATCTAGCATGCATCAACCCCAACTCCCCAAACACTTTTTCTTGTACGTGAATTTTGTTCCTGAATGTTATATAAATCCAAAAGACGGACGAGACTAGATCACATATTTAAGATCTTTTGGAGAGACCATTACTCCAATCTTCCACCATTTGAGGCACATGGAGTTGGATGCATAAAATGCCATCTCAATAGCTACTCCAAGGATTCTGCCAAGAAAGGACCAGTTTAGCTTTCCTCCCACTCTGGTTTTTACAGATCTTGATTTAAAAGCACTACCCACTCATTCGAGCCCACAAATAGTGCAGCTATCCGCATTGCCAATCCATCTTAGGCCTTTGCTGGTTTGTCTTGATTTATGAGCGCACCACTCCTAATAGGCAACATCATTGGTTTTCTTCTCCAGCTTTGCCACTTTCAACATATGAGCAGCTCATGGGGAAAACATCTGGGCACTGCAGCAGGGATGGGGAAGGAATCACTCTGAAATTTCAAGATCCCAAGTCAAGAACAAAGAAATGTATGAGAAAACACCAAAGCAGAGGTAACCTCAGAAAAGAAGGATATAGGCCCGTGATGGCAAACGTATGGCACACGTGCCAGAAGTGGCACACAGACCCATCTCTCTGAGCACGTGAGCCGTTGCCCGTTGCTCTTCCGGATTCCAGCGCGTGGGCCAGCTGGTTTTCATGCGCGTGGGAGTGCTGGAAACCAGAAGAGCAGCCGCCTAGTGCGCATGTGCACACCGGGCGACTGCTCTTCTGGTTTCCAGCATGTGCATGCACACTCGCCACCTGGTCTTCAGGTTTCTGGTGTACATGCGCATGCAAAGACCAGCTGACTGGTGCACATGCGTTCACCGGAAACCGGAAGATCATCTTCCTAATGCACGCATACACACCAGGTGGCTGCTTTTCCGGTTTCTGGCACACACATGTGTGCTCAGCACTCAGTGCCAAAAAGGTTTGCCAACACTGATATAGGCCTTCCAAGATTGTGAAACTAAGACCTGTAGAACAGGGATGGGTTCTACTTACTTTTACTACTGGTTTGCAATGGGGCTGCATGCGCGCACTTCTGCACATGCGCAGAAGCTTCCTAATGACATCGGGGTTGGTGGGCAGAGCCTCCCGCCAGTTTTACTACCGGTTCTATAGAACCGGCCGAACCGGGGGCAACCCACCACTGCTGTAGAACTAGAAAATCGAACCTGACTAATAGCAGGACGATCATTTTCTAATTTTGTGTTGGTGAGTGAAGGTAGAGTTAACTGATGCCAAATATAAGGAAAGTAGTAAATTAGCAACAAAAGACCAATTCAATATCCCTTATTTTTGGGGGGACTAGCAAAGAGGAAAAGCAGAGCTGCTCCATCTAAAAGTAAAGAAACTCACTGACACAATTTCAGGAAACCATTCAAGCAACTTAACACAAATATGCCCTTTCTTCTTTCCTAGTAAAATAGAGGAATTTTGATTTGCTTTCTTTCCTTTGAAAGTGGGAAGATGGTGGGAAGATGTTTTTAAAAATTGGTGTGATGGGTATAAAAAGGACTTGAGAAACAAATATTAACAAGAGAGTCCATGTTGGAAGACAAAGAGGCTGGCTGGTGGCCAGAGGGTAGGGGACATTTATTTATTTGTCAAATTTTAAAACCACCCATCTTCCTCACAGAGTGAATATGTCTCCTAACACTCCCAAAATACACCTCTTCTCAAAGCCACAAAAAGTCCTCTCACCCTACCTCCAAACTAACAGGTGGCAACATGGTTAAGATTTTAATCGGAGGAAGAACACGACTTTTGCATTGGTACCAGTGGTGGGTTCCTCCTGGTTCCGCCCTGTTCCGCCGAGCTGGTAGCAGTGACTATATATGTCACTGAACCGATTCTACGCCCCCCCGCCCCCAATCTATTGCTGCCTCCTGAGTCCCAGCAATCATCAGCCTCTCTGATGGCTAGAGGGGAAAAAACTGTTTTAACTCTTGCCGCGGGGCTTCAATGGGCCGCCCTATAGCTGATCAGTGGTAAAAGGCAGTTTGGTGGTAGACTGGTGCCTCCAAAAACAAATGAGTAGACCGGTGCCTGCAAAAATACATGAGTAGCTCAGTGCCTGCAAAAATAAATGGGTAGACCAGTGCCTGTAAAAATACATGAGTAGATCAGTGCCTGCAAAAATAAATGGGTAGATCGGTTCAGCTCTGCAAGCAGTCAAAAGCCTGGTAGACCAGTACCTCTGCTAAATCCTAAATAATTGTCACATGACCATCAAGCCATGCCCACAAAATAAGCCACGCCCACAGAACCGGTAGTAAAAAATTTTAGAACCCACCCCTGATTGGTACCCTTAATGATGATTTTTAAGCTATTACACTCACAGCCTGGGAACAAGATAAGCATGGGAAAGAGTGGAGTCATGATTGTGCTGTGATACACTGACAGGGCATTATTTCTTTCTTCAAACAGGTAGAGCATTCTTGTTCAGCCAAGTATTTGTCAATTAAACTGCTTTAATTAATTGGCTGTATGTAATGCATTTTGTTTCAATTAAATATCTCACACTAAATTTTAATTCTGTGATTAATACCATTGTCATTCATTTTGGAGGGATAAGCAGAATAACATATCTTGAGAGCCATGGTAGCACAGTGGTTAAAATGCAGTGTTGCAGGCTAACTCTGCCGACTGCCAGGAGTTTGATCTTGACTGGCTCGAGATTGACTCAGCTTTCCATACTTCCAAGGTTGGTAAAATGAGGACCCAGATTGTTGGGGGAATATGCTGCTCTGAAAATCACTTAGAAAGTGCTGTACTGTCTACGTAAGTCTTAGTGCTATTGCTGTTGCTAAGTGCTATAACATCTCTGTCAACATTTCAGACTCTACAATAGAACAATAGCTATTTTAGGGGCCTACAAAGTACATTATGTAAACATGTTTTTGTTCTCCCAACCTCAGGCTATCGCAGGTTCTCTCTCCAAAATCCTAAAGCAGAAGTGGGGAACAATGGCCCCTTTATGACTTGTGGACTTCAACTCCCAGAATTCCTGAACTAGCATGGAGTCCATAAATTATAAAAGAGCCATTGGTTCCCACCTCTGCGCTAAGGCATAATTTTCATATAGGCCCAACTTAAGCAAATGCTCCTGTAACGATTCCTTTACTTGTAATAGATATATCTGTAATCCTATTCAAAATTAGGCAGTAACATCCATGGATAAATCTGTATCTCTGTCTGCTGAAGTTCAGAGCAGTCAATTCAGGGAAAAATGTTTGTAAGACTGTAGCCTCTTTAAGAAGCTACCTTGACAGCAATTAATTAAATAAGCTTTCCACATCAGTGGTGGGTTTCAATTTTTTTTTACTACCCTGGGCGTGGCTTGGTGGGCATGGCATGGCTTGGTGGGCATGGCATGGCTTGGTGGGCGTGGCTTGGTGGGCATGGCAGGGGATGGATACTGTAAAATCTCCATTCCCTCCCCACTCCAAGGGAAGGATACTGCAAAATCCCCATTTCCTCCCGATCAGCTGGGACTCGGGAGGTAGAGAATAGATGGGGGCGGGGCCAGTCAGAGGTGTTATTTACTGGTTCTCCGAACTACTCAAAATTTCCGCTACCGGTTCTCCAGAACTGGTCAGAACCTGCTGAATACCACCTCTGCTCCACACCAATAGGACAGCAACAGTTTGTTCTACCTCCTTTTTTCCTGGCTAATACAAAGTCAGCTAGGAAAGGCCTTCTTTTATGCCATATGTACATGGCAGAGTGCAATGCTATATATTTCTGTTCAGAGTGAGTCTCACTGAGTTCATTGAGGATTATTCTTAGGAAAGAGGGTTACAGGCTTTTCCAAACAGAATTAACCAATGCACGGAGATTCAAATGCCAATGGATGAATTGGCAACTTTGCAACACCCTCCGAAGAAAAAGTGCAAGTCTTCCTTCATCTCCACCCTAATATTTATAATTTATGCCTCTAATTGCATGCATCAGGAATTTACTAAAACAAGCCTGGCTCATGCACACATCCCTTTGCTTTGATCCTAGCCAAAGCTCAAACAAATCGTAAATAATCTCATGAGGGTTTTTTTAAAAAAAGATTTTTTTTAAATTAGGTTTTTTTGTTTTTTTAATGCATTTTTATTGCTTTTAAAATGATAAATAAAAAGGAAATGAACAATACACAAAGATAGTTATGAAAGAAATACATACATTTTCAAAGAGATCAGTTTATTCTTGGCATGTTAGACCACTATTGAACTAGCAACACTTCTCAAATGACATGCAACAAGATGAGCCAGGCATACAGATAGAAAAATCATCCATTTGTTTTCTATTACAGTATTAATATGTAGAGAATCCCAATCCCAACACAATATCCCATCTCTTATTTCCAAATCATAATCTGTCCAGTTTTTTAAAAGCATTTTTATGCTGAACATTCAAGCACATGAAAATGTGGGCCTAATTTTAGAGTCAAAAGTTTGCTGTTCCTATGGACATTTCCTACTACTTTCTCAAAATATTTTTGACTAACCAAATTTAGAGGCACTTCAATCAAGTTTGCAATTTCAGAAAGCTGACAACAATTAAAATACAGGAGCCACCAAAATAAAAATAATGTATACAAAAGCTCACAACCGGGAAATAATAAAGCTGTGACAAATGCTGCAAACATACCAATGATTGGAACAGGAGTAGAACTTGCCCTAGCACAGGTCTGCTGGAATTTTTTTTAAACCAGTTTTTATTTTGTGTTTATTTATCCAGCTTTGAGGTCACACAATTCCTTAACAATTCTGGGCACCTTATGAATAAAATTGGAAAACAATACATGTGAAGAAGGTTATGGCTGATATCAAGAATTGAACCAACTGTAACTATTTTACACAAAATAGTGTAAACTTTCACTATTGAGAACTTTACAATCACCTAAGGCTGAGGAGAGCAACTAATAATAATTTTTAATAATTTCCTGAACACCTTTAGGGCAGGAGCTGTGTGGATTTTTTTTCAGTTTTCAAGAATAATAAACCAGTGCCATTCTCTAAGTACACCTACATTTGTAAATACACGATATAGACAGTATTCACTAGAGTTATTGGGAAAGTATTTCAGTATTATGTAGCTTCTGTCTGGTATTTAAATACTAACTAATAATTATGTTCTCTAGGCAGTTTAAAATAACAATAAAGAAAACAATAAAGAAAAATTGGCATAGCACACAAACACACCCATTCCGTCTAGTAGTGGAAATAAAACCAATCACAAACTTTCTATTTCTTACTGGCCCATTTCTAGTATTTACTATATGTCTCCCAATTATAAAATTAATCAAGGGGACCATTGAAATAAGAATCTGCATCACTTGGGTTAAAATATTTTTTAAAATGTGGAAAAAGTTATAATTTGCAAATGGAAAATGCCCTTTTAATCTTTAAGGGACATTTGGGAGAACGCTGGCAATAACATTTAGTGTTTAATTCATTTTGTGCGATAAGCATGATTGTGCAGTTGGCTGTCATTTCAAAACTGCTAATGGGAATTAAAAAGGAGACACTTCTGCCATCTTATACCACATCTCACAGTTTCAGACTTTCCACTTGGACTCCTGACTATTTTGATAATTTGCCATGCCACTAGCTGAGGGAGAAATATTTCTCTTACAATTCGCTTTATTAACTCACTGTGTTTACGTATTTAAATATTCTCTGCAGATGCACCATATGGCAAATGCTGGCAGGCTTATTCTTAGCCGCTTCTAAACTCCAGATGCAAATATTATTTCATAACTTGGCTTCCCCAACTCGGATCTGTACCCGAAGCTTTCTGTTTTAAATTACTGTTATATTTGATATTAATGCTAAGCATACACACAGCTGCCCTAGATTGCTGTTTCATCCTCCCCAGGATTGAACTCTCTGACCGTGGACATGACAGTCCTCAAGACTCGCCTCACTCAAGTTTCCCGCATCGGCTGACTCATGAGGACACTGTCTCAGGACCTGGCTATACGGCACATGGAATTGCTTCTCATGAAGATCCAAGGGCTTTTTCAAAACTCTTGTTCTTCAGAGAAACCTCATGCTGGGAAATGCCATTGTAAACAGAGATGCTGCAGTGACAGAGCCAGCAATGTGGTGTCTGGGGAAGGACCTCTTCTACAGGCTGGGCCCTGGAGAGCAGCAGAGGCAGTAGCTGTTATATTGTTCACAAATACTTTTTAAGGACTAGATGACTCCATTCCAGACTGCTAGTCTTGTCTGGGTTTTTTTTTTTTTTTTTTTGGAAAGCATGTTGTAGGTACTTTCCTTGAATGTTCTTTGTGATTGGGCTCTAGTCAGCTCCTGTGATGGGTTTAGCCAATCATCAAACACATATTCATCATCGCAACTGACTTTTATTCCTTCTGTAAGCCCTCCCCCAATGACATAAAAGGATGTCCTCAGTCACCCATCTCCCAGCTAACCTGCAGCAATCCATCATGGTTACCTTTGAAGAGAATTTCTATGGGAATTACATGGGGATCAGAGACATCCTTCTAAATAAAGATGCAGCTATGGATTTGCTGCTCTGGAAAAAAAAGGGGAATCCCTGTGGATTTTACTCCGCTAGTCCTTGCTGACTGTAGGGGGTGGTGCTCATCTCCATTTCAAGGCCTTTGAGCCAGCGCTATCCGGAGACATTTCTGCAGTCATGCGACCAGCATGACATCATTGTTACCTTCCCGCTGAAATGGTACCTATTTATCTACTCACATATGCATGCTTTCGAACTGCTAGGTGGGCAGGAGATGAGGCAAGGACGGGAGCTCACTCTGTCGTGTGGTGCTCGGGTCTCAAATTTGCTGCCTGAAACTCCCCATTAATTTATTTATTCCCTTTTCCTATTCCTGCTCTAATACATTCTGGATAATTTCTGGATAATTAAGACTTCCGGTTGGTGACTCGAGGTGTCATGGCGTGGTGAGAGTGATCGCTCTCTCCCACTGCCACTTAATGCAACGTTTTGGGGACCGTTCGAGGCGTGGAAGCCTGGAGGGCTTCGCGGACATTAGTGGGGCTTCGGTGAGCTGAGTGGTGGAGCGCAAACCCACCCGGCGCGACCGATTCCCACTGTCAAGCTAACGGGGCGCGTCTGCCTCTTAATGGCAGACCTGAAGCCACGATAACCAACAAGAGAGGAAGCAAAAATTCCGGGAAAGAGAGGCGAGTGCACCAGTGACCACTTTCTTCAGAGCGCGCTTGAGATCGGAAGATAAAGCCTCGCCAGCCGGGTCTGAGTGGAAGGGCTCAAAAGAGGAAAAAAAGCGGCGATTGAAAGAAGGAGGAGGATTGACAGCTAAAAAGATCGCAGACAGGCTGGCAAGAAGGAGGAGGAAAGATCGGCAAGCAGACCAGCGGCACTACCTTTTTGGATTTAATTTGCTGCATAGATCGAGCGCTGAGGACGTGGGGAAGAGATTCTGCTGACTGGAGAGGAGAACGACCGGAAAATTAGGACCGGAAGTGCAACCATACTTGATACCAACGAGAAGAACAACGAAGAGCTAGAGAGGAAAGAAGGAACACCAGGAAGAGAACAACGGAATAATTAAACTTATTTTTACAAGGAGACTTTGAAGAAGCGAGAAGCAGAAGGGTGATATTAAATTAATGTACTTTCCTGCATAGACTCTAATAAGTGTGGTACTCGAAGGGACTAAGAAGACCTGAATTTAAATCTATATTAATATATATTGTCATTACTTCAAAAATAGTTTAAAACTATAATATATACATATTTATTCTTCTTCTTTTTTTCTCTTCACATTTAAAGTACTTGAAATATTTATATAAGTATTTAAATCTATTTAAAGCACCTATATATTTAAAGTATTAAAAGTAGTAATATAATATAGCTAATTAATTTATTTAAATACCTGTATAGACATATTAGAACCTACTATTTTCTATTTACTTACTTATCTATATTCCCATTTATATATATATCTATTTAATTATCTACTTATTTATATATCTATTACTTACTTATTTATTGTTGTGCGTATAGAGTGATTATTGATTGATTATTGTGTTTAATACTATTAAGAATCAATTTTATAAAATAGTGATTTAATTTATAACATCAATTAATTAAGTGCTTATTGATCGGGATTAGTCAACAAAGTTAAGTAGTGGGCAGCATAGTGGAGAAAAGGTCGATTATACCATTTCTACTTGTCTTGTAAATTCCTTTAGAACTGTTAAACTAAGCAAGGGAAGTTAATTAGTGGATGACGGTTTGGAGGAATATAGAAAGGATAGTCAAAGAACAGGCGAAAGTGCTCAGGGAGATGACAAGTTTTGCATCCACTGTGGCAAAAACAGGAAAGAAAGTAACCTCTAGCGTTTCAAGTCCCACAATTATAATGTCGTCCCCTGCAACCCCAAAATCGATGGAAGGGCTACCAAAAATTGAGAAAGCATCAGTGATTCCAACAATGCAAGCGATGCAGGCATCACTAGCAATGATTCAAGAGACAATGCTCTTAATGCAAGAGAAAATGTCTAATAATCACCAGGAAATGAAAATAGACATACAAGGCATTGATCAGAAAATGGGCGACATACAACAAGCCATTTTAAAGAACGAACAGAGAATACAAAAAATAGAATCTAAGGTGGAACAACAAGAGAAAGATTTAGAGACAGTAGATCAAAAATTAATGGCCCAGAATAGGGATCTGGAGGAATCTATTATGCAGTTGGAAATGGACAAGGACTCTTTCTATCTGCGTTTTCAAAACGTTACAGAAGACAAGGACGAAAACTTAGGCCAAGTAATGGTTGAATTAATAGCGGAGGTGCTCCAACAGGATCCAAACGATATAATAAAAGAGTTGGATGAGGTGTATAGAATACAGACGAACTACGCCCGACGGAACAAACTACCCAGAGAGGTACATATAAGGTTCGCACGAAAGAAAGTTAAGGATCTCTTTTATAAAATGGTAAAAGAAGAACCGATTAATTATAAGGAAAAGGAGGTGATTGTTCTGAAGCAAGTGCCGAGGAGGGTAAGAGAACAACGAAGAGACTACAGATTCCTAGCCACACAGTTGAACAAAAGGAATATACTTTTTAGATGGACCTTGCCGGAGGGCATGCTGATTACTTGGCAAGGGAGAAGAATTAAAATTAATAGTCTGGTGGAGGCCCAAGAATTCCTGGACCAACTGAGAGGGTCAGAAGACGAACAAAGTAGCAAAGAGGAGCTGGAAGCTGTTATCACAGAAGAAGAACTCACCCAAAGAAGATCCCAAGAAGAGGTCCCGACTGGGAAAGAGAGCCTAGAGGAGAAAGAAAAGGAAGAGAAAGAAAGTAGAGAAGCAGGGAAAAAACAAAGACCTCAAAGAGCAGTTCGAGCTAATACTAACCTCAAATTCAAGTAAATCAACACAAGGCAAAAAGGATGGACGATTGGAAAATCCTATCGATCAATGTAAATGGACTTAACGATCATAAAAAAAGAAAAATCTTCTTTAACAAATTAGTCATACAAAATGCGGACATAGTCTGTCTTCAGGAGGTACACATTAAACAAGAACATATAAAATATTTGGAACATAAAAAATTGGGGAATCTTTATACCTCTTTAGCCATGAAAAAAAAGAGAGGGGTGGCACTATATATTAGAAAAGAGATGAAGACAGAACTGAAATACGCAGACCCCAAAGGTAGATTACTAATTGTTGAAATTGAGAGGGGCAATTCGGCAATACTAATAGCAGCGATCTATGCCCCAAACAAAAATTTGAAAGAGTTTTATAACAAAACAAGAGAAATAATAAGAGGATTGGATAACAACAATATTTGCATTATCGGGGATTTCAACGGAGTGGCTGATGCGCACAAAGATCACAAAAGACCCAGAGGTCAAAAGAAAATAAGGAAAAATTTACCAAAAACCTTCTTTGACTTAGTGGATGAACTAAACCTTGTAGATATCTGGCGAACACTACATCCCAATAAGAGACAATATACTTTTTATTCTAACCCCAACAAATCATGGTCTAGAATAGACATGATGTGGGTAAGCAGGAACTTGGGTATGGACATTGTGTCAGCGGAAATCTTACCCAATACCTGGGCTGACCATAATCCACTAGAAATCAGATGGAAAAGTAGATATAAGAGAAAAAACACAAGATGGAGAATGAACACACAATTTTTGCGAGACAAAAAAAACATTGATAAAGTCAAGAGGGAGTTAGAAAGCTTTTTTGAAGAAAATGAAAAAGAACCAATGGACCGGGGGATAATCTGGGATACGATGAAGGCCTATTTAAGAGGCCTAATGATATCATATGGAGCATACAGAAATAAAGAGAGGAGAGAAACTCAAAGAATACTGCTAGAAGAACTGGCAAAGGCAGAGAAAGAGGCGCAACAAAACCCTGATAATGAAATAACAAAAGAAAACTGGATGAACATTCGTCATAAACTAAATATAATAGATCAAGAAAAATTAGCATATAACATCAAGAGAACAAAACAATATTATTTCGAGAATGCCAATAAGCCAGGAAGGTGGTTATCCTACAGAATTAAAAAAGAGAGAGAGAAAGGAATTATTCTCCAACTAGAAGACACCGAAGGCCATACCACAACTAAGGAAGAAGAAAAATTGGAAATAGCACGCGAATTCTATGCGTCTTTATATAAAGAAGAAGATATACCTAAAGAGAAAGTAAAACAATATTTATTGGAGGAGGGAATGCCACAGATCGGAGAGGAGGAAAAAGAGATGTTGAACAAAGAGATCACATTAACAGAGTTAAAGACTGCAATTGCCAAATTGAAGAAGAACAAATCTCCGGGCCCGGATGGATTCCCAGGGGAATTATACAAAAATTTAGAATTAGAGGACATTTTACTCCCAAGAATGCTCCAAATTTTTAATGAGGCCTTAACGAAAAATAAAATACCAGAATCTTGGAGAGAGGCCTATATTACACTCTTACCAAAAGAAGGATCGGATACCAAATTGATACAGAATTATAGGCCAATTTCACTTCTCAATATTGACTATAAAATATATATGAACATATTAGCGGAAAGACTAAAAAGAATTCTTAATAAAATAATACATAGCGATCAGAATGGATTCCTCCCAGGGAGGCAAATTAGGAATAACACAAGGACGATTCTGGATGTGATAGAATATTACGAGGAACACCCGGATAAAGAGGTGGCATTAGTTTTTCTAGACGCACAGAAGGCCTTCGACAATTTGAATTGGGAGTTTATAAAGCAACAACTGAACATAATGGGATTTGGACAAAATTTTACAAATACAATAAACACAATTTATGAGAAGCAAAGGGCCAATATTTTAGTAAACGGTGAACTCACTAAAACATTTCAGATCAGTAAAGGAGTAAGACAGGGATGCCCAATGTCACCACTCCTGTATATATTGGCACTAGAAGTGCTATTGAAGAAGATTAGAGAGAGTGATCAAATCAAAGGGCTTAAAATCAGGAAGGAAACATATAAAGTTCAAGCGTTTGCGGACGATGTTGTTCTAATTATGGAAGAACCGGTGGAAACAGGTATACAAGTATTGGAAACACTCGATAAATATGGAGAAGTAGCAGGACTCAAATTAAATAAATCTAAAACTAAAATGCTCACCAAAAACATGACGAAAAACCAGAAAGAAGCCCTGGAGGAATCTATGGGAATCCAAATTGTGAAAAAAGTTAAATATTTAGGAGTATGGATCTCAACAAAATACCTGGCCCTCAAAGAGGACAATTATGTCCCCTTGGTAAAAAGCATAAAACAAGATTTAGAGAAGTGGGGGAAGTTGCAAATTTCCTTCCTTGGGAGGATAGCGACAATTAAAATGAGCATTCTACCCAAATTGTTGTACCTGTTCCAAACAGCGCCAATTAAATTAGATAAAAAACTTTTCAGTGAACTTAATGTTACTATTAGGAAGTTTATTTGGGGAGGAAAAAAACCAAGAATAGCAATTAGGAGCTTACAAGATAAAAAAAATAGAGGAGGGCTCGGATTACCAATATGGGAAACATATCACAAAGCAGCAATTCTTGTTTGGTTAAAAGAATGGGCGACATTAGCAAACAAAAGAATCCTAACACTAGAAGGGCACGATCTCCAGATGGGCTGGCATGCTTATTTATGGGAAACGGGGAAAAAAACCAAAACATATTTCAACAAACATAAATTGAGGGACATATTGAAGTCAACGTGGGAAGAAATAAGACGAAAACATTACACCAAAATTCCCAGCTGGCTCTCAACCATGGAGGCGATAATTTACCCAAATGTCCTGGAACATGGTAAAACTGTAAAATATAAAGAAATCCTAGATGAGGCAGGGAACCTCAAAACATTAGAACAATTAAAAGAACAAGGCACTTTTGTTGAATGGTGGACATACGCACAGATAAAATCAAGATACAAAAAAGATAAAGAACAATATGGCATAGAAATGGGAAGTAAAGATTTTGATAAAATTTGGATGGGTACAGATAATAAATTATTAGCTAAAATGTACAATTACTTAGTGGAATATGACCTGATGGAAGAAGTGGTTAAAGGCCCAATGCTAGCATGGGCCAAAAATATTGGGAAAACTATAAATCTGGAAGAATGGGATCAAATATGGAACAACAATATAAAACTCACCAAGGCAACTACTTACAAGGAGAACCAGTATAAGATGATTTATAGGTGGCACCTAGCTCCAGCTAGGATTGCCAAGATTTACCCTAACTCAAATCCAAAATGTTGGAAGTGTGGACACCAGCAAGGTACTTTTTACCACTGCTGGTGGACCTGCTCTCAAGCAAAAAAGTATTGGAAGATGATTTGCAATTGGCTTTCAGAAATAATAGGTGAAACCTTTGAATTAGACCCTAAAATACTTCTCCTGGGAATTCTTAAGACGGAAATGGCAAAAAAGAAGAAATACTTGGCAGCGCATATAATAACAGCAGCAAGAATCGCTTTCGCTCAACAATGGAAACAGAAAAAAATACCAACTAAGGAACAAGTAATCGGCAAAATAATGGATTGTGCCGAGATGAATAAACTAACATTAGAAATCAATGACAGAGAAGATTCAGATTATTACAGCATATGGGATAAGTGGTACGGGTGGTTAGAGAAGAGGAAATTGAAATAAAAAGGAAAGAGACCAGAGCAAGTACAAGAAATAGTAAAATGAAATAGTAAGAGAAGATGTACTGTGGATGGTAGGAAATACAATAAGGCAAGGAAAGGTTACATGGGTAAGCAAAAGACATAATTTATGTATTTACTAATTCATTGTTAAAGATTATTATAAATATATATACTAAAAATGATATGAGACCACAATTTTTTTTTATTATTTATTTATTTATTTTTATTACCATGTAACTGGTTTGCAAAGATTATCTATTTATGCATAATATGTAATCTGTATTTATTTCTTTTTCCATACTATGTAACCGGATGGCTAAAAATTGTACTATTATAATTTCTTACAATAAAATATTAAAAAAAAAAAAAATTCTGGATAATTAAAATGGCACTGTATGTTGCTAAGTGGAATGCAGGTTGCTCTGTAGTGGTGATGGTTGTAAAAATTTTTACAGCTAGGTGTCCCCTGTGGATCTTATCAAGAGCTAGAACTACAGCAAGGATCTGGAAATAAGGTATACTATTTTGCTATTGTAGAATGAGTGAAACGAAAGCCTTTTCTCGACCCTTGAATTGTGCCTGTTAAATGTTCTAGTCAACACTTTTGTATATTAAGCATGGAATTCTGCAAGAGTTGCCCTTCCAGTGTGAATGTGAGATGTGAAATGAATAAATGGTGGACATGACAAGGTTCCATTGTTCCTTTGTTCTAAAATATTCCCCTTGCAAAAAGTCTTTTCTGTGAAATACTGTCATGGTTAGGATTTCATAACATTCATTTCCTAACGATGTTGATGATAGTAATAATACAGGTAGTTCTTGATTTACAGTCATGCATTTAGCAACTTTTTGCAGTTGCTTACTTACTTTTTGAAGTGGTTTACCATTAATCCTCACATTTATGACCATCATAGAATTACCCCTAATCATTTGATCAAAATTCAGTGCTTGGCAACTGGCATATATTTACCACAGTTGCATCATCCCAGAATCATTTGAGCCCCATTTGTGACCCTTTCAGCTGGCTTCTGACAAGCAAATCTGGGAATAGGATTTGCTTAACAAATCCTCATTTAACACTCATTTAACAACTGCAGTGATTCACTTACCAACCATGGTAAAAAACTCATAAATTCAAACACAACTCACTTAACAAATTCCTTGTTTAGCCACAAAAATTCTGGTTCCAATTTTGGTAATAAGTCAAAGACTACCTGTATTGTAATAATGTAATGTAATGTAATGTAATGTAATGTAATGTAATGTAATGTAATGTAATGTAATGTAATAATATAATATAATATAATATAATATAATATAATACAATACAATACAATACAATACAATACAATACAATACAATACAATACAATACAATACAATACAATATAATATAATAATATTGTCAGGTTTCGGTGCTATCTTAAATAAGTTTCATTTTCAAGCGCAAAATCTCTAATGAATCATTTTTATTTAAGAACAGAAAAAAAACCGACATTCCTGATTCAAGTTGCAGCCAAACTGGCTCCTCCTTCCAACCCCCTCCTCTTCCGCTCTCCAACCCAATGTCCCATTGGCCATCATGCAGATCCATCTCTACGTCCCGGCACGTTCTTTTCACAGGAATGTGGCCCCCACCCTCGTCCCCCAGGAAACCCTATCTGTTGCATACAGAAAACTAGGTAAAAGTTCATCTCAGCAATAAATCAACGCTTCTGGTCTTTGCTTCATCTCGTTCATGTCAGAACTGGAAGAGAGCCTAATTTGGAACGCTGACAAATATAATATTATAATATAATAAAATAAAATATAATATAATATAATTAATATAATATAATAATATAACACAACACAACACAACACAACACTACACAACACTACACTACACTACACTACACTACACTACACTACACTACACTACACTACACTACACTATTGAGATGAAATCCAGCAGGTTCTGACAGGTTCTGGAGAACCGGTAGCAGAAATGTTGAGCAGTTCAGAGAACTGGTAGCGGAAATTTTGAGTAGTTCTGAGAACCAGCAAATACCACCTCTGGCTGGCCCCAGAGTGGGGAGGGAATGGAGATTTGCAGTATCCTTCCCCTGCCATGCCCACCAAGCCACACCATTTATTTATTTATTTATTTATTTATTTATTTATTTATTTATTTATTTTTCAGATTTCTATACCACCCTTCTCCTATCGGACTCAGGGCGGTGAACAGCCAAAGTAAAACATTTGTACACAAAAGTTAAAATAGATTTAAAATAATTAAATAAAGTTTGGCCCATAATTTTAAACATTTCAATTCAAAACCAATTTCAAATTTTAAAAACCCACCATAAAATCAGAACAGCCCGGCTAACTGAAAAAAATAGGTTTTAAGGGTCCGATGAAAAGTCCGGAGGTCTGGGATCACTTGTATCTCTGGGGGTAGATTGTTCCAGAGGGTAGGTGCCACCACAGAGAAGGCTCTCCCCCTGGGGGTCGCCAGCCGACATTGTCTGGCCGACGGCACCCTGAGGAGGCCCTCTCTGTGGGAGCGAACTGGCCGGTGGGAGGCAATTGGTGGCAGAAGACGGTCCCATAAGTACCCCGGCCCTAAGCCATGGAGCACTTTAAAGGTGATCACCAACACCTTGAAGCGCACCCGGAAGTCCACCGGAAGCCAATGCAGCTCGCGCAGGAGAGGGGTCACATGGGAGCGCCCAGTCGCTACCATAATCCCCCACGCAGCCGCATTCTGCACCAGTTGGAGCCTCCGGATGCACCCCAAGGGGAGCCCCATGTAGAGAGCATTACAATAGTAACCATGCCCACCAAGCCACGCCCACAGAACCGGTAGTAAAAAAAATTGGATTTCACCACTGTATACTATGCTATGCTATGCTATGCTATGCTATGCTATGCTATGCTATGCTATGCTATGCTATGCTATGCTATGCCATGCCATGCCATGCCATGCCACGCCACGCCACGCCATGCCATGCCATACCATACTTTACTATCCTATACTTAATATACCGTGTTTTCCTGAAAATAAGACCCTGTCTTATATTTTTTTGAACCCTGAAATAAGCGCTTGGCCTTATTGCCATGTGCTCAAAAGCCCGATTGGGCTTATTATCAGGGGATGTCTTATTTGGGGGGAAACAGGGTAATATGTCTCTAGCCATAACAGGATCTCTTTTCCAAATTACATCACAGTCACATTTTACAGCAAAAATTATCCAAATGGGACGCAGTCAGAGATTTTTAAAGGAAAAAACTAATCCTTTCTTCTTTCCTGGGCTGATTTTTTTTGGTAATTTCTTTTTTGACTCAGAAATTTGATTCTAGAAGTGGCTTCTTAATTCCAAGAGTGTGAGATTCATTCTAAAATTTGGGATATATTAAAGGCAACACAGTCAGAGGTGGGCGGCACATGAATTAACCACCGGATTGCCCTCACACCGAAAATGTGAGCATGTATGCGTGCACACTCACTTTGCTCGTGCGCACACCTTCCGCACATGTGCGGCCTTCTGCACATTCTCTTTGCTCTCACACGCACTTGCACACATGCGCGCAGCTTAAAAAATGTGGCTAAATAGGATGGCATAGCGCCAGGGTGTCCACCCGCAAGTCACAACTGCCGGTTCGCCTAATCCGGTCCAAACTGGCAGCAGCCCACCAATGAACACAGTCTATCCCAGCAACATATGAGAGGTACAGAGAGTCTCAAACATTGATTATTATTTCTCAGGAAAAACAATTATTGAAAGACAAGTCAGTCTATAACCTTTCCTAGGATCCAGTTAACTCCATGCTAATTTCTTAGTTTGTGATATTGTTGAAAAAATATACCCCAAAGCATTTTATCCTTGTATGCAATTTTTTTTTTATATATATATATATACAATGTTGTTTTCCCCTAGGAAAAAAAAACCCCACCATAAAATCAGAACAGCCCAGCTAACTGAAAAAAAAAAAAGGTTTTAAGGGCCCGACGAAAAGTCCGGAGGTCTGGGATCACTCGTATCTCTGGGGGTAGATTGCTCCAGAGGGTAGGAGCCACCACAGAGAAGGCTCTCCCCCTGGGAGTCGCCAGCCGACATTGTCTGGCCGACGGCACCCTGAGGAGGCCCTCTCTGTTTTCCTTTAGGTAGTGCAGACATTTTCTTACATGATGCATTATGTACAGTTTTTCAGCACACATTTTGCACAGAAACTTGAATCGCATTATTTGGTGAAGTGTTGCCTGCAGCATAATGATGTTCCAAAATGCACAGAAGAATGGGGTAGGGAAAAAAAATGCAGCTGAATGGACCTTTCCTTTCCTCTCTTTTAAAAACTGCAGGTATGTTATTCAGAAGTAAACCCTTTACTCAGTGGTGGGATTCAAGTAATTTAACAACCGGTTCTCTGCCCTAATGATTTCTTCCAACAACCAGTTTGCCAAACTTCTCAAAAAGTTAACAACCGGTTCTCCCGAAGTGGTGAGAACTGGCTGAATCCCACCACTGCCTTTACTCCCTTAGAAATATCTTTAAATTGCAGTCTAACTTTTCTAATTTCAAGAATACATTCAAAAACTGAGCAATTGTTTGGCTTTGATCAGTTAAAGAATCTGTTCTTTTGGAGCCCTAAATACATGAGTATTTCCTTTGGAAATTCCAAGCCGTAGTTAGGAATGAACACTTTGATGAAAATAAGTGCTAAGGAGATTATTTTATTGTGAAGGTTCGGTTCTGGAAAAGTTAAGTATAAATGTTATGGTCTTCCAAAACATAAACATATTATGACTCCTATAATTTGGGGAGGTTCTGAGACAGAGAAAGGATATTTGACACTTAAGAGATTTCCCAACCAGTTTTGGAATTAACAAGCCCCATTTAGCAGAGAAATGTCACTCTACTTTTACACCTCCCATGTTTTTCTTTTCTCACATCCACAGCTTTTAAGGTAAGGAAAGGGAGGAGAATGACTTCGGGACTGAAAGCTAAAAAGGTTAGATTGATTTCCATTTGGTGACAGATCACCTGTGTTTTATCTAGAGCAAATAGTAAATACGATCCTTTAGCTTTCATCTGCTTGGCTGCTCAGATCTTTTTCCAAACTGTGCTGGGTGTGGACTTGTGTAATAAATAAGCAAGTGCAAAGCAGAAATATAACAGCAAGTCATCTGCCACATTCTCAGATTGTTGAGGTATGTGTAAACAAATTAATCCATGCTATAAATTCAAGCGGCTCAAAATATGTGGGTAGCTATTTCTTGGCTGGAATAAAGGATGTTATCTCATCAAAAACACATACAACGTAGCCATCTGGGACAAGCGGAGGGAACATGTGTCCTTACTGATGTTGCTGAGCTACATTTTCAGTATGGTCAACAGTAAAAGATGTCGGGAAGTCAAATTTTGTAATCTCTGGAGAATTGGGATGTGAAGGATTATGCAGATTCATCATTCCCCAGCAATGCCCAAATGGGGTGGAATGTAGACAGCAAATTGCCTATTGAGTCTGAGGCAGGGATGACAAACTCATGTTATCACGGGGCTTCATGTGACGTATGGGGACTTTTTTCTCTTTCGCTAAACTGGGTGTGGGTGTGGGCAGTGCGTGACACATCCGGCCCATGGGCTGGGAGTTTGACAGCCCTGGTCTAAGTGGTAAATGGTGCTAAGAATCACAAGAAGCACAATACTTTAGGCAATAAGGAGTTTCAAACTGGTAAGGAAAAAGGAGACATTTTAATTGATCATCTGACCTACACAACACTTCTTTAGGGTCACACTAGTGGTGGGTTGCTACTGGTTCACCCCGGCTCGGGCGAACTGGTAGCGGCAGCGGCGAGAGGCTCCGCCCACCTACCCAGATGCTTCTGTGCATGTGCAGAAGCATCGCGCACACGCACAAGTGCGCACATGCCGACAAGCAAACCAGTAGCAACGGGTTTTGAAACCCACCCCTGGTTCATACTGTGTCATGTGGGGCACTTTCAGAACTACAATAGGATTAAACAAAGGAAAGTAAACAACTAATCTCTGTAATGAATTTAAGAGTTTAGCATAGTGACTCAAGAAACGAGTCCTACAGAATTCAATGGGACTTTGAATGGGACTCCATTTGGTTGCAATCTTTCTCTTCTCCTTCATGTTCTGGAAAAAAAAAATCAACATTACATTACATTACAAAATATAAGAAAGAAAAAAGGGAGAAAGCCATGTGAATATGTATGAAAATGAGATCCAGTTTACAACAGTCTTTATTTCTAATATTAAAACTGCTTGGAGATATTTGTATGGCTTGCAAAAAATAGTTGAGTAGCCAATAAGACAGCATGGAGAAAGGTCTGGGATAGATGGATGTTTTGGAATACTTCTCAGTCGAACTACAAGTTGCTCTCACTAGCCAACTAAGTTGCTCATTACTTCCTCGGCTGCTACCATTTTAGACATATACTATCTTTAAATTATTACTATCAATCTGAAAATTAGGCAATGTGTAGAGTAATGTGCAGGTTGAAGGCCATCCAGTAAAATTAACTTAGTGACAGTTGATGTCTCCTCTAAAATAAACATAAATCTGCTTTTGACTAACCTGTTTTACCCAGTTACTGTAAAGATTATAATACACGTGGATTAATTTGACCATACTCAAATGATATGATGAAGATGATGAGGATGATATGAACAACTTCGATATTTTGTATATTCAGATATTTGCAGCTATTCTGATGAAATAAGGCATTGGATTCATACTAATGAGTCAGTTAAGGGATAGTTTTGGTGATTTTTTCCCCCTGATAATAGTTTCTACTGATGGTTGTTAACAAGCCATTTCAAAACTGGTGGCTAAGGGTAGAGGATCAAGTAATGGGGAAAAATTAAGCATGGAAAAAAAATGGAAAAGAACCTGTTGAAAGAAGAAGGGACCTTTCATGTCTGTGGCTCAAGAACCTGTATCAGTTTTTCTTGCTGGTAAATATTTGCTAATGTATACTTCAATACAGTATAAGCAAGGCTGTTTAAAAGGAAATAGCCCTCTGTTTCCCAGGATCTAGGGCAGGGGTCAGCAACCTTAAACACTCAAAGAGCCACAAAGGTCCTAAACGAAAGCCCCCAATTCAATTCTGGAGCGGACCGGAGCTCTGGTTCCCTACCATAGAGTCTCCTCCTAGCGCAGTGTCCTTTTTCCTCCACTGACAAGAAGTCTGGTTCCTCCACCATAGAGTCTCCTCCTAGCATGGTGTCCTTTTTCCTCTACCTGTCCTAACTGAAAGCCCTATCAATTGTGGAGCCAACTGGTGACAGGGAACTGCAGCAGAGGGTTGAAAGAGCCATATCTGGCTCCAGAGCCGCAGGTTGCCGATCCCTGATCTAGGGAAAGTCCAATTAACTAGCTTTTTTCTCAGCCTCTGAAACAGAAGCAGAACTCCGCTTCTAGCCTTCTACAAGCCCTTCTGAGCATGTTGTCTTCGGATTGAAAAATTTCCTTCACCCCACAAGAAAGGCTGAAAAAGACTAAAAGTGTTTTCTTTACTTGCTCAGGGAAACATGGTGACTTTATTTAGTTATTCAGAGCTTCCCAGCCAATCATCGGTCACATCATGATTTTCAGAATTGAATCCTGTAGCATTGTCTCTTAACTGGGATGACTATGTAGGGTACGGAGGGCAAACATAACAGTTACCTTACTAGATCCAGCAATTGGATGAGAAGGAACAAGAAGTTTTTGTGTCCCTATTTTGGGGTTATTTTCCATGTGTACAGAAAGATGGATAAGTTTTTGTACATGTATAAACTCGCTCATGGGTTGTGTTTTGTCATGAGTCAACCAGCATGTGGCAGCTGGGCTTCTAATTGTTTGAAATGGTTGGAATATTTTCTTACAATAGTGTCTAAAGTAGCATAAGAGTTGGTGAGAAACCGAATGGTTGTAATGAGCCACAATGATGCCATTTTGCAGGGGGGAGCTAGCTCTGTCTTGAGTAAGTGAGCATGATGTAAATTGTGGGTGTAGGGAAGATTAGATTTAGGCATTGTGGTTAACTGTAGGCACTGCCTCTGCAGCTGTTTTGGCTAGCCATAGATAAGAGGAGAGGGGAGCAGCATGTGGGATAGCCATGCTCAGAAAGTATAAATAAGTGCAGGGAGAATGTGATATAGATCAATGTCTTACACTCACATTGTTAATGACTGGCTTAAATGTTTGAACTGGTAATCTATAAGATCAGTGGTAAGGACTGGCCTGGGATAGCCACTTGCTCATCTCTGTATTTTATTTATTTTAATTAAAACTAGAAGCTGTCTGAACCTGACTCTAAATAACTGTGGGCAGCTTACAATTAAAAGTAACAAATAATCATAATATTGAGGAGAGAAAAAACAAAAACAAATCGTACAATATCACCAAAAACAACTAATGGGGCTGAACACCCATCCTATATCAAGGCCTGGGAGAAGAACTAGATCTTCAAAGAATAATTATTATGATGGGAACCATACGAATCTTGGGGAAGAAGGGAATATACTATGCCCGAGGGCAGACGCCATAACAGGGAAGCCATACTTCCTTGGTCCTCATTGGCAGCCTTGCTTAATTGAAGGGATTTTGAGCACACACCTCTGCTTAATCACACTGGATAGCTAGAAACCAGGGGTGGGTTCTAAATTTTTTATACTATTGGTTCTGTGGGCATGGCTTATTTTGTGGGTGTGGCTTGGAGGTCATGTGACTAGGTGGGCGTGGCTAGCTGGTCAGAGTCATTTCTGGAAGGTCCTCGCACTTATGACCAGTCCTCGCACTTACGACCCGACTCATTTGTTTGCTTTTAACACTGATCAGCTGTAGGACGGCCCTTTGAAGCCCCCCGGCAAGAGTTTAAACAGTTTTTTTTTCCCTCTAGTCATCAGATTGGACTCAGGAGGCAGCAATAGATTGGGGGTGGGACCAAATAAAAGGTAAGAATAACGTGGGTGGGTGGGGGGGTGGGAGGGCGGGGGGGGAGAACCGGTTTGGTGACGTCATATCGTCACTGCTACCGGCTCGGCTGAACCGGACCGAACCGGGAGGAACCCACCACTGCTAGAAACTATTGGAGGTAGGTGCTCACTCAAATCAATAGGTTGCATGCCATGAAGTGCTTTATAGGTGGTAACCAGCATGTTAAACTGCATCCAGAAACAAATTGGCAACCATTGCAGTTTATGAAGCAGCAGAGTTTCCCAATCTAGGATCTGGTTCAGCTGATGCACAAATGGATCTCTGCAAAGTGTAGGAGAAGGATGAGCAATGCCAGGGGGAGGAGTGCAAAGAGGGACCAGCCTAGAATCAGTACATAGCCACAAACAAACAAAGTCTAACCCCCTTGACTGCTATTAACCCTTATCTAACTTGAATCAGATGCTTAGTTGAGAAGATTCCCGTGCATAGGCTTTTAGCAATAAATCAGTTAAATTGATCCTTCACACGTGGATCTGATCTTTTGTGCCTGACAGGAAGGCTTTCCTGACCTCTGCTATCACCTGCCTCATGAGTAGGAACTGTGTTTCTAGGATGACCTCCAGATTGCATACCAGTCTTAAATGCAAAAGTGCTACACCAACCAAGACAAAAGATGAAAATTCACCAGGTGATCAGTCTTCATTTCCCTAGTAACCTGTCTTGGCTTTTAGCTCTGAATCTTCTTTGCAACTTGATCAGGATACAACTGGATTGTTTACTACTTTTGCCATGTCTTGATTTCTATACAGGTAGTCCTTAGCATTTGACTAAGGACTACCTTAATGGGGCTCAAAACGTCTGTTGCTAAGCAAGGCAGTTGTTAAATGAGACATACCCCATCTGACAATCTTTTTTTTACCACAGTGGTTAAATGAATCATTGCAGTTAAGTGAACCATGAGGTCATTAACCTGATCTGGCTTCCCTTGCTGACTTCGCTTGTCAGAAACTCTCTAGGAACGACAATCCCAGAGGTCTCTGGGATGCTGCAACCATCGTAAATACATGCTGTTTGCCGAGCACCTGAATTTTGATCACGTGACTGTAGGGATTCTGCAATGGTCATTAAGTATGAGAACCGGTCATAAGTCACTTTCGTCAGTGCCACTTCAAATGGTCGCTAAACAAATGCTTATAAATTGAGGACTGTAATATTCACCTTGCAATGTAGTGATTAAAATTCTAAGTTGAAATTGGAAATATGTTTCTTTTGAGCGAATAGGCGGCTATATAAATTCTCCAAAGAAAGAAAGAAAGAAAGAAAGAAAGAAAGAAAGAAAGAAAGAAAGAAAGAAAGAAAGAAAGAAAGAAAGAAAGTTAGTTCAAATTGTTATCTGCCACAACTTTTCCTCAGTGACCTTGGGATTATTACTGTACTTTTTGGACTATAAGACACACTTTCCCCCACCCCCCCAAAAGAGGGTGGAAATGTTAGTGCGTCTTATACACCAAATACAGCCATTTTTGGCCTCCTGAAGCCCCGCCCCACGCCTCCCATTTTTGCGAAAAACAGCTCCGTTTTTCACAAAAACGAGACGCGCAGAGGGTTTGGGAGGCCTGCAAAGTGCTCCTGGGGGTCTGGGAGGGCAAAAACTTTTTTTTCTTCTTTACCTCTTCAAAATCATGGTGCATCTTATACTCTGGTGCATCTTATAGTTCCAAAAATACGGTAAGTTTCATTAAAGGATATTGGGAGGAGAAAATGGGGTAAGATCCCCCAAATTCTTCACCATAGTTTAAGAATCCAACTGTTGGTTTCCTACTATGACTTTCTTGTAGCTTTCCACTTCTAATGTGACATCCATGAGCATTATTTTTTTCCCCTTTAAATATCTTCAAGTGCTTCCTGGCAAGGGTATAATAGAAATCTCCTTAGTCTCCCCCCACCACTCTTTCTTTTAATTGTCTCACAATCTGTCTAAAGCAAAATGATTACAGCAGTAACATCTGGCACTAGATTCACCTGGCAGCTGGACCCATGGAGAACCACTATCCAGTGGCCAAGCTAAGGTTAGCCAGATGCTGTTCACTGGTAAAGTGCTGCTAGCTCTCCTTTTCCTGAACAGAAAAGCAATTTCTGTGAATTATTAATGGCTGTTGTTCACCTAAGCATCAGCTTTCCTTAGAGGCCTCCTATGCAAAATTTTATAGCTGTACTAGAAACTGTGCACCAAGGCCTGGCAAACTTCAGGCCACACAGCATTGGCTCTAAAGCTGACTTGGGATTTTATAATGGAGGAAAACCTTGATTCCATCCAGTACTGCACTTAGAAGACGAAATATGCAAAGGGATTACTGAGATTTAGTTTCCCCCCACAAACTTGGTTCTGGTTAGTTGATATTTAGTAGAACTGGTGGCAGATAAATGGTTGCAACCCATCCCAAAATGAAAGGCCTGTGTATTATCGCATCCCACCAGTGTCTTGATTGTTTTTGCGTGTGTGTGATTTTGTTAAAGCCTCTCTTAACGATTCACTCTGCCATACAATGTCTTTCTGATCATTTTTTCCCCTTCATTTACCCAGAGATCCTCCTTCAGGGCTCCTCCGTCCCACTCAATCCACCTCCTCCTCCTTATTTCCTTATTTATTAATTTCACTTGTCTGAATTTCATTGCAGGGGATTGTCATCCCCCATTGCTTCCTAGCACTTTTTGTGAATCTTTCTCTAAATTTAATCTCTGATATCAAAGCAGGAAAGAATGCCTGAGATGTTCCAACTTCTTATTTCGATGGCATCTTTTATTTGTAGATCCTACGATGTTTGGTCATGGTTAGGGAACTCTTATCATGTTACATTCTAAGTAAGAAAAACACCTCACTTTTGAGAAGGTGAATCAGAACTCAAAGACATGGCAGTCTTTTTCCGCATGAGACTTTTCCTTAATACACACTCTTGACAAAACTACCCAATTAAATATCTGGATTCCATTTCCAGAGCTCAAGAAAAGACACAGGAGTAACAGTTTAAAGCTGAACTGCCGTGACTGTATGATGACAAAGAAGTTACTGTACAAAGACGATCAGGATCTTCGACTGTTCATGCATGGAAGTAGCCAGTAGAGGGCGCCCGTTGTTTCCAATGAGCTAAAAGAAACAGGGTTGCATTGACAGGAGTTCGGTATAGGTGAGCCTTAGGTCAAGATTTTGCTATTATGAGAGATTTTGGTACCTTGACCTTTAGCAATGACTATTGTGGATATCGGTGGTTGTTTCCAAAAATCAGTAATTTCATTTTAACGACAGATTAGGTATGTACGAGCGTACATACAACATACTGAAGTTGTTACACTCCTTTTAAATGCCTAAATAAAGATTCCAGCTTCCAGTTCGCTTTTAGCGCTACTCTATAACTGGGGGGGAAAGCAAAGCTCTGTTTTACGGAGATAGCAGGATTATCATCCCCAACCATTCTCAGTATCTTTTGCACGCTGCATTATTATTCTCTGACCCTGCCCCCCCTCCCCCGTCCAGGGCACCAATAAAACATGATTTTACATGATTCTCTATCACATCATTTTTTTAAAAAAAAATTTGATTTATATGCCGCCCTTCTCCGGAGACTCAGGGCGGCTTACAATGCGTTAAGCAATAGCCTTCATACTTTTGTATATTTTTACAAAGTCAGCTTATTGCCCCCACAAACTGGGTCCTCAATTTACCTACCTTAGAAAGGATGGAAGGCTGAGTCAACCTTGAGCCTGGCAAGATTCGAACTTACTAATTGCAGACAGCTGGACTTAAATTACAATGCATTAGTCTGCTGAGCTATTCTTCCAGGACTGTGGGTAGCTGCTTCAACCACTCTATTTAACTTACATGGTTACACCAGGCTTTGGAAATTATTTAATTTTCCCACTCTAAACCTATATGCAAGCCTCTATTAGATCCTCCAGTTTAAGTGGAGACAACTTATTTAAGTTATATAGGTTGTCTTACTTACTATTTTTGATTCAATGCTGAGCAGCCCATAGTACAGTATTCTAAAAATCTTAAATGCATGTTGATCTACTTCCCATGGAAGGAGGGACTTTTTAAAAAAGTCTTCCTTTTGATTGATATGGTTCGTTACATTATATAACAACGAAGATCAACGTTTCCCCCTTGAAGTACATTAGAACTGTTTGCAAATATTTAGACTTAAGTGTTTTAATCTATTAAGTTTACTCAATAAGCTTTTAGTATATATTTCCTTTCAAAGGACCCTGCAGGATTTCATTTATTTGTATCCCCTGTTTTACAAATAATGCAAGAGGAACGAATGTATCCAGATTGGAGATCTGTGCAGATACAGATCTGTATCTTTAAAACAGATTTTGATCTTCCTCTACATTAAAGCCTTTCAAAATCTGGAATTTGAAGAAATTACCATATCTCCTCTTAGCATTCTCTTTTAAGGTAGAATATGTTCACTTTCATCTCTCTTCACTGATTTAGGATCTAATGCTCTTGTGATCTTCTTTGCCTTCTCTGAACTTGTTCTAATTTATCTATTTCTTTCTGAAGACGTGGCGCATATAACTGGATCAGTGGTGGGTTGCCCCCGGTTTGGACTGGTTCTCAAGAATCGGTAGTAAAACCGGTGGGAGGCTCTGCCCACTGACCCGGATGTCATCAGAGGTGATCTGCGCATGCACAGAAGTGAAGTGGGCACAATGCGAACCGGTAGTAAAGATAAGTAGAACCCACCCCTAAATTGGACACAATACTTCAGAAGAGCCTAGCCAATGCTCAACAGAGTGACATTGTATTTCTTTTTATGATTTGGAAATGATACTTCTGTTGATGTAATTTAATGTTGCATTTGCCTTTATTTGCACCTAGTTGTTATTATTGTTCAGTCACTAACTTATGTCAGACTCTTCGTGACTCTATGGACCATAGCATAGCAGGTTCCCCATGTCCTTCACTGTCTCCCAGTTTTTCCTTTGATGCTGTCCATGGGGTTTCTTTTTTTGGCAAGGATGCTGGAGTGGATTGCCATTTCCTTCTCCAGTGGACCATGTTTTGTCAGAACTCTCCACTATGATGTGTCCATCTTGGATGGCCCTGCACTCCATAGCTCATAACTTCATAACTGAGCTGTGCAAGCCCCTTCATCATAATAAGGCAGTGATCCATGAAAAATTTTGAAGCTAGATCCCAGGAATAATTGACGCTAAGTTTGCAGTCAACTACTATTTCAATATCTTTTTGAAGTTCTATTTGATTTATGGTTTTTAGATGAAGAACCTCCTTCCCTCTTTTTTTTAAATTTACATTGACTTAGGTTTTCTTTTTATTTTCCTTTAAATCGTAAAAATATTGTAAAATTGTAATATACAATACAATTTTGGACTATGCAAGAATTTGGGATCTTTTAAGAAGAGGCTTCCTATTTATTCTTTTTCAGTCTACAGCATTTCTCTAGGCAGTCAAGATCACTTTGAATTGTATCTCTGACTTCTAGGGTATTAGCAATCCCACCCAGTTTTTCCTTTCCTTGCAGATTTGATAAACATGCCCTCCTTCTCTTCAACTGAGTTATAAAATTGTACAAATAAATAGGAACCTGAACTAAACCTTTTGGCAACTCGTAGTACATCTCACTCCAATTTGATGAGGAACCATTGAGGTCTACACCTTGAGTAATTTGGTTAATTTGTAATAATCACTCTCCACATTTGAGTAATTTGCTCTCAAAATGGCAGGTATACTAGTGAAATGTTTTGCTGTAATCAAGATATTTGCAGTTTTCCATAATCTACCAAGAAAGTTACTCAATCAGAAAAAAACGTTAATCTCAGGGGTTAATCTCAAGATTGTGAAGAGGCAAAAATGACTGACCGCAATGACTCCATCTATTATTAGTTGCCTAGCTAATGGGAAAGAGTGATGTGATGAAGCTTTGCCAGGCAAGTACTATCCTCTTTTCAAGTGTTCATGAGACATGAGGTACTTCCTAAAGAAAATGTGGGGATTCTATATTCTCAAAATAATGCCTTTGACTAGTTATTTGATTGTGTGCTGCCAGAATCCTTGCTAAAATAATTTGGTTGGACAACACCAACAAGTAATGTGTGCAATTGTTTATGCATTTATTTATGCATTTAGTGTGCATTTATTTATTTTTATTCCATTTTTATTATTTTTATATATACTCAGGATAGTAAATATTTCTTCTTTCTCCTATTTTTTCCCCACAACAACAATACTGTAAGGTAGATTGGGCTGAGAAAGAGAGACTGGCCCAAAGTCACCGGGCTGACTTTCATGCCAAGGCAGGACTAGAACTCACAGTCTCCTGGTTTCTAGCCTGATGTCTTAATCAATAAACCAAACTGACAATCTACTATCAACTCAGTTGTTCCAAGAATATAGGGGATTTATTTATTTCATTGCAAGTGCTTTGATGCCATCTCAATCAAAATTAAAACATATTTTCCATTGGTAGCTTTAATGGTAGAAAATATCATTATAAGAGGGATGCGTTCAATTTATATCAGTATAAACTTTAACTATGAGCAATAAAGAAATAGTCCTAAAAAGGCAATAATGGTTTTTTTTACTAACCGCCCCCCCCAAAACTTAGCATTATAAAAACACACAACTTCATGTTCAACTTAGCATTATAAAAACACACACCTTCCTGTTACATGCAAAGTGTAATAATTTTTAATAGGTGGGAATTATAGCACAGCAAACTTAAGTATCGTAACATGATGTAGATCGAGCTGAACCTAAAGGACTTCTTTCCAAATAAATTTATTTCCAATAAAGTAACATGGCTTCAATCTATTAAAAAACAAAACAAAAACAAAACTGTTTCAGTGAGTGGGATTTATTTCTAAGTAAACACATTTCTGGTTCAAACATAAGTTATACAGTAAATATATCTGTTTGCTTTATTCCTCGAAACATCCAAGTTTACACTGCCTTATTTTCAATCTTTATTCCATAACTGTGAGGGAATGCATTTCCAGGAGAGAAAATAAAGTTTCTTGAGACACAAGGAGAATCTACAGGCCTGCAGAGTTTCTGACGAAGTCTAGTGCCAGTGGCTGCTTGTAGTTCTTGGTGCTAATTTCAGGAGTACTAAACATTAGGATGTTACCGATTAGCAGTCATGGATTTTAGCCCAGTTAAACTTTCCACAGGCTGCAGTCTCCCTTTTAAACTCCCATCTGTCTTCCTTTCAACAGCTATTCTGAAGTGTTTCGGACAGGCATTCTGGTATCATAGCAAAACTATGGCAGATATAATCCTGATAGGCTCAAGGTTGACTGTCTTTCAGGCCAACCTACTTCTGATGGTTGATGGGGGGGAAAAAGGGAGGAGGAAGCTTCGTGTATTCCAGCTTGCACTTGGAAGAAAAGGCTGGGTATATAATTCTAATAAATAAATGCATGCACAACTGTGGAGTTTTGACACCTTACTCCAGGATTTTCTGTAGTTTTCCAGTGGCCCACACTGAGATGTTTCCAGTAGTGCTATCCAGCATTTCATAAATAAGATATACCTTCATAGGCAACATGAGCATTTTTTAGTCACTGTCCTTTCCCTCAATGCAATGTAATCCAATCTGCTCGAATCCAAATCCTATCCAAAGGCATTAGGACCAGTTGTCCCACAACCATGAGCCAGAATCATCTTTCAGTTTACCTCCAGTGGCCAGTTGTCTCTCAAGAGGAAGCTCCCACTGACTCCTTACTCATTTAATGAAGCCAATTAAAAGAATGGATGATACAAAAGTTGTCTTTGATGTTTTGGTGAAATGACAACAATACTTCCAATGGGGGAGATCTGAGAAGCAAAGAACTTCCCCAAACTTTTATTACCATGTAAGGTCCACAGGACCCACAGATCAATTCCAGACAACAGGATGGAGGGAAGCACGGAAGGAAAAGTTTTGGTGTTGGATACAGAGCTTGAGATTGCTAACAGGTTTCTGTGTTGATTCAGGTCAGGGGTGAAATCCAAATTTTTTCCCTACCAGTTCTGTGGGTGTGGCTTGGTTGGCGTGGCAGGGGAAGGATATTGCAAAATCTCCATTCCCACCCCACTCCAGGGGAAGGATACTGCAAAATCTCCATTCCTACCCCACTCTGGGGCCAGCCAGAGGTGGTATTTGCCGGTTCTCCGAACTACTCAAAATTTCTGCTACCGGTTTTCCAGAACCTGTTAGAACCTGCTGGATTTCACCCCTGATTCAGCGTTTTATAGCCATTTCCACGAAGAGTGCAGGCCCAAGTTGAGTTCCAGGGAGAGCAAATCTCTCTTTACCACTTTAAAAAGTTTCTTGTGATTGTCTGTAGTAGGACTGTCAAACTCCCGGCCCGTGGGCCAGATATGTAACGTGCTGGCCATGCCCATGCCCGGTTTAACGAAGGGGAAGTCCTGATATGTCAAGTGACGCCATCGTGATGACATGAGTTTGACACCCCTGGTCTACGGAGATTCTTGTGATTCTCCATAGACAAACTTGTGATTATAGTACTCATTAAATGTGTTATTAATAATATAACCCCCTGGAAAGGTCTTAAAGATTATATGGTTCTTTTTGCTGGGAGGCATTAACGTTTTTTTTTTAAAATGAAGAATTCCATATATCTCAGGGCCTGTACTATGTATTTCTCTCCAAAACATCAACTAAAAAGAAACATGATGTAAAAGCGTGGTAGGATTCCTCAGCGATGGCATGACTAAGAGAGACATAATCCTTTCAAGGAGGAAAACTTCACTCACAGAGATTTTATTTATTTGTCCAATTTGTCCAAGAACAAATTACTCTGGGCAATGCACAGTGCAACAAGGCTAAAACAAAAAATATTTAAAAACTATAAAAAAACAAGAGCTCAAACTAAAAATTAACAGAGATATTTTGCTTTATGAGTTGAGAGTGTTTATATACCATCTCTCTATCATGTGCTCCAGAGGGCTATATTTGAAACAAAAATTTAAAAGATAAATGCAACTTGGGGGAGAAGAAATAACAAATTAGATCAGGAATCTTGCATATCATATACCTCAGAACTCAGGAATCTTGCACATCATGTACCTAATATAATGCTATCTTGAAGTAAGGAGTTCCAGATAAACTTCTGGGTGGAGATGCCTGGGTGGAGCAAACTGCTGATTTGCTTTGGTTGTTCCACCATGCAATCCAAGATGGCAGCTGCCAATCTTGATGGCTCCGCATTGGTTGTGCTATTGGCGTCCAAAAAACCAATCACAAGTGGGAAAAAGCTACTGAAACATAAACCTGCTTCGGAAATGTAACAGGGAAAATGCTGTTTTACCCAAATGCTGCTTCTGAGTTTCCTAAGGCATCTGGTTAGCTATTGTGAAAAATAAAATGTTGATCAAGACCAGTGGTTCTCAAATTGTTTGACCCAATTATCCCCTTTCCCAGTCATAAATATCATTACCCCCCACAAAAAAACCCACAGGCTCTGTTGATTTACCCAAACATCTCATCAGCAATAGTCCCAAAGTGGAATCTTGAAACACACACACACACACACACACACACACACACACACACACAGAGAGAGAGAGAGAGAGAGAGAGAGAGAGAGAGAGAGAGAGAGTAAACAAATAGCTTTGTTTTCCCCAAGGTATGCTCCCATTCCCCCCAGGCTCAAAACCACTGGACTGGGCCGAAGAGCTGTGCAGCACTTGGATTCGAAAGAAAGTGCTTAGGACATGCAGTGATCATGGTATTTTAAACTCCTAGCATCTTCTGGAGTGGATACCATTATCATTTCTTGAAGCTTCTCCTCAACTAAAAATTGAAGCTCTAATGGATGCCTCTCTTTTGCAGCAAATTATAGTTTCCACAACTGCAATTATTACTGGCATTCCTCGACTTATGATAGTTTTTTTAGCAGCCATTTGAAGTTCTGATGGTGCTGAAAAAAAACATAATTTCCAATCGGTCCAGGTATTTAGAACCATTGCAGCATCCCAGAATAGAGCTGGAAGGGACCTTGGAGGTCTTCTAGTCCAGCCCCCTCCTCAAAGCAGGAGATCCTACACCATTTCGGACAAGTGACTGCCCAGTCTCTTCTTAAAAACCTCCAGGGATGAAGCACCCACAACTTCTGAAGGCAAGCCAGGTTGATTGTCCCCACTGTTATGAATCACTGATTGTGATTCAGGTGCTAAGCAACTGACATGTTTTCACATGATTGCTGTTTGTAATTTCCCCAGCTGGCTTCCAATAAGTGAAGACAATGAGGGAAGCTGCTTTACAACTATGTGATTCTCTATCAGTTCTCCTGGGTAAACCAGACAGGAGACATGACCAGATGAGCTAACTCTACTTTATTGTAAGACTACATTAACAGAATCTCAGAAGCCCGAAGGCTCAAACTGCCCGTCATCACTTTTAACCATCAGATCAAATTCTTCCTCTGATTCTTAAGCCCATGGGGGCTCCCCATTTTTCTTGTCTGATTGTTTCCTAGGCAGCATCTCTCCCTCATCTCCCAGGGTCATTCACATATTCCATTCTTGCCTTTGCACCATTTTTCTTGAATTATGCTGCAGATTCTGTTTTAGCAATTCTGCCTCACCAGCATAAGGATTCTGATACCTGCCTCACATGCCAAAAGTCCCAGTGCTAAAACTTGATTTTTAAAAATTATTATTACTAGTCTACTTTCCTTGAACTATCTACCTTTTTTTTTTTTAGTAACTTCACCTGGGAACTGTATCTTCCCTTTCAGACTGGAGCAGAAAAACACTCCTGGAGTTTGTGTTCACAATGGGTAGGGGGAACCTTCTTTCAGCACACAATAATACTGGTCTTTTCACACCCACTTGTCAGTAGTTTGGGGATTTTAAGAAACTGCCAATAGAAGGGAAGCTTCAGTGCTGCGTGTCCCTCTCAGACTGAGCTCATCTTTCTGGCTTTGGAGTGGAAATTAGTAGCATGTTATTTTCCTTAATTATATTTCCTCATATATCTTCTAATGCTGTACTCAGGAAATGATAACCAACTGTTAAATCTTTGAGATGTGCTAGACCTCTGATGGTGAATCTATGGCACGCATGCCACAGGTGGCAGGCAGAGCCCTCTCTGCGGGCACATGAGCCGTTGCCCCAGCTCAGCTCCGCTACACATGCGCACGCACCTCCCACTGGCCAGCTGGTTTTTGGGTCTCTTCCACGCATGCACGGGGCGGGGGCATGCTGGAGACGTGCGTACATGCACGGGGGGTGCATGTGTGTGGAGTGGGGTGCATACAGGGGTCGCACATGCATGCACAGGGGTCACGCTGGGGTCGCACATGCATTGCATTATGTGTGTGTGCGTGTGTGCACGCGCATTTGCACGCTTGCACTTTGGGCACTTGGTGCCCAAAAGGTTAGCCATCACTGTGCTAGACCAAGCTTAGAGATGTTCACTCTTCAGCTGTTTTCATTCTAGAGTTGACTACCACCTGTATTATACTGCATATCTGTAGTGTTTAGTGGTTCTTGCATGTCTTTCTTTCTAACACTGATCTATTAGGACAGTGATGGCTAACCTTTTTGCCACTGCGTGCCAAAAATGGGGGGAGCACAGTGGGGTCACACGCATGTGTGCCCACATCCATAATTCTAGGCACCCTGCTCCCCCGTGCTTCCCCCGCTTTTGGCATGCGATGGCCCGGTGGGCCCAGTAGGCCCTTTTTTTGCTCTCCCCAGGCTCCAGAGCCTTTCTAGGAGCCTGGGGAAGGCAAAAACGGCCTTCCCCAACCCCCCAGAGGCCCTCCGGAGGCCGGAAACAGTGTATTTCCTAACTTCTGGTGGGTCCAGAAGGCCCGAAAATCAGCTGGCTGGTGCACGCATGCGTGCTGGAGCTGAGCTCACGTGTCCACCGATATGGCTCCATGTGCCACCTGTGGCACCCATGCCATAGGTTCGCCATCACAGTATTAGGAGATGTCCCAAATCCTATTTAGGAAAGAAGCTTGTGGAAGTCTTTAAATTCCTGGTCTAGTCAATTGATCTGAAGGTTGATTTAAAGCAATTTCACTTTACCTAAACCATAGCCTTCACATCTTATATGCTGATTATTTGGTGTCAATCAATAAGTTCAAGTTTATTGTCATTGTACATCATGTATACAATGAAATAGGTTTAGCCTCTACTGATGCAGTCCATACAAGAATACAACACAACATGAATAATGTAAAGAATAATCCTTATACAAGTAGTTAGGAGAAGAAAAAAAACTAGTCATACATTTCCATATGTTCGTCATGTTCTGTGCAACATGTATATTACTCTGGTATATGATCTTATATCATGGTATATACATATTACACTACACTAGCACCAGTGAAATTCGTCATATGAATCTGTGGTGCTAGATTGTGTTTAGGAGTCTGACAGCCCATGGGTAGAAGCTGTTTTTAAACCTGGCTGGCTATACTTCGATATCTTCTGCCCGATGGTAAAAGTGAAAAGAGACACTGGCCATGGTGTGAATCATCCCTAAGTATCTTCCTTACTTTGCTGAAACAGTGAGACCTGGCAATGTCATCCAGTGGTGTTAGGGGGCAACCAATGGTTTCTTATGCCGAATTGATCGCTCTCTGTAGTGCCTTCCTCTCCGCGGTTGTTAAACCAGTGTACCATACTGTTATACAATATATGAGAACACTTTCTATCATGGATTGCTAGAAAGACATCATCAACCATTGTTCCACCAATAAGGACTGTTTGATCAGGATTAACCTCTGAAAATAGCATCAAGAGTATCTTTCTAATTATATTTCTCTGGATTTGAACAAACACACTAGAATGACTGAGATGCTTCTTTTCCTGGATGGGGATGAGGCTTATGGATCAACAAGACAGTTGGTAGCCAGAGGAAACAAACAAATAAACAAACTCTGAACTTGTACACCATAGATTTCCTTCTGATGGTCCTTGTTATCTAACTTTACAACTCAATCTTATTTGTCCATGCAGATTTTCCCAAAGAATACACTGACTTCTGCTAGTCTAATTTCAGTATGAAATTGCTGCCAGGGAAAAGAGCAAATAAACTGAAACTGTATAATTCTGTTTTCCTATTTCTCGCTATATTATGATTGTTTGGCTCATATCATAAAAAAATACTTTACCTGTCTTTGCCCACATGCAAAGGTAACTCTGATTTGAGGTCAGATCTGTCAATCTCAAAAACAATATTTCCCATTCCCACCAAGGCATTAGACAAGCAAGCATAAACCTCCCTCCCAACCCAACCTAATCCAACCCAACCCAACCCAACCCAACCCAACCCAACCCAAACTGACCCAAACCGACCCCAACCGACCCAACCCAACCCAACCCAACCCAACCCAACCCAACCCAACACAATCCAAAACTACTATTTTATAATCCTCCTTTTGGATGCATGGCGCCCTGCCCGATCTTTCCAGCAGAAGATTTTAAGTTAAAACTTCAAATTGCTGCACTATGCAGTGAGTTACAGTTTTTGCACCATATTGGAGCATAGACTACTATACCAAGGATGGCAGATCTTACACTGAATTACTGCAGTACTGTAACTATAAGGGTAAGAAAATAATTGGAACTGTAGTTCAGATGTTACAGGGTCATGTACCAACTTTGCATTAAAAGAGAATCACTACATGAATTTGATTGTTGCTCAGTAAGCCTATGAATCTGGCCACTGAACAAGTAGCACTTCTATGGACAAAAATGAAATAGAGTGAGAATTTTAAAAACTAAATAATATTGTCTACCATGCCAATTAGATAACTGTACTAAAATTTGCTAATTGTTCTCCATATTCAGCAAGCAGTCCCAATTATCTTATTTGTTCTTACCTATTGGCATGCATATTTAAAAGTTCAGCCTTAAACTATTGTACTTTGGCTGGACTTTTCCAATAAGATGGAAATTCAGTTCCACTGAAATCGAGAGGACTTGATTTCTAAGCAATGGCAGTTCTGCTGCCAGACAAATTAATAGAATACAAAATACCTCAAATGCAAGGCCAAGATATTGATGGTGTTGCTGGTGGAATACGTTCATGTGGTTGGCTGAAAGATGTCATGGCTGGCCAGGGAATGTATCCAAAGATCCTTCTAACAATTTTTTCATAAGATGCTTTCTTCCACTTTTCCATTCCGGGGGTGGGGGTGGGGGAGAGAGAAATCATACCTGGAATGTTTTATTAGAATTCACTGTCCTCTTTTCACCTTTATTGTGTTTTTTTTTGGGGGTAAACAAAAATAAATAAATAAAAAAGGTGTAGGAGAGCTTAAGCTAAGATATTCAAAGCTTCTATTCTTGTAAAAACAGCTCCAAGTATACACATTCTGGTCTGCAGTCAAGTCAGAGACTCTGCATGCCAAGTCAAGTATTTATTTTCATTACTTTTGAGACCACCAAAATTAATGTATCTTTCAGACAGGAAGAATTTTATTTATTATGGTGCACTTGGATCCAAGAGATGAAAGAGGAGTAACCCTCCTCTTGGAAAAAGAAATGAGGTTGGGAGCCCAAAGGAGACCACACGATTTGGGGCACGGCACTGCCTCTCCATCAACAGCAGAACCTCCAGACACATTTGCATACAGATTGACCACAGTTCCTCTACCCCATACACAAAATAACCACACTGTACCCACACCACAGTGTGGTTATAATTACATCAACAGGGACTTAAGATACAAGAGTTGGGTGGTTTCCCTTTAAAAGAAAAAAAAAAGAAAAGAAAACACCAACATTTCTTATTTTGTCTACATTCCTTAATGTATGTGATCACTCCAGATAACTTTGGTCAGGATGGTTAGAGCTAGGTTTCTTCTTCTTCTTCTTCTTTAAAGAATTGGAAAATTTTTATTGTGTGGTGTCCAATCCATAGGTATAGCCTTAACTGATCTTCACCTAGTTATCTGGAGCATAGCAGCTGTACTACTTTGGTACATAATATATAGAGAAGGAAACATTTGTTACTATTGCATCCACAATCTTTATTTTAGGGAGAGAGGGGGTTAAGTTTTGTTTATGAATAAACTATGGAAATTCTGTTAATATGAGGAAACCAATATAAATGAAATACATACCCATCAGCACTATCCAAATTAAACTGTTATAGATATTCCCAAAAGGAGAGGACTGTGTTATATCTGCTTGCCAAGATTGCTATTAAAACAAAGGTGGCGATTCTGAGAAATTCTTATTACAAACTTAAAAATTACTAGCAAGCGAAGTATTACAAATCTGGGTTTGAACCCAGACTTTCAATGTGGTGTAGAAGTTCAGGTAATGAACATTTTTTAATATGGCTGTACACCGCCCAGAGTCCTTCAGGAGAAGGGCGGTATAGAAATCTAATAAACTTAATGGACTAGGAATGGGGAGGCCGAAGTTCTAATTCTCCCTTTAGTAGAGAAGTTGCCTGGATGATTTTGGAGAAGTAAGTGTTTTTCGGCTGGGAAATTTTTTTTAAAATTTTTTTTTACCTATCTATCTATTGGCATAGTAGATTATAGGCCATAATCTTCAAACAAGAAGCCTTCATCCTGGAGTGGGTTGATTTGGGCTGATAGTAAATTAAACCATTTACTTATGAAGAAAGTTGTGATTTATTCATACAGGAACCAAGTTAGCACCAGAATGAATTCCTTTGAAAATGCAGTGAGCAAACAAGTTTTTCATCTGTAAATGGATCTCTGGTCCCATACAACCCTCTATCCTCTGAATTCGTAGTGCATACTGGGCAAATTTTTCCATGTGCTTTAAAAAGAGTGATCAAGGAAGTGGAAGAAAGGGGAAAGATCACAATAGATTCCCAACTTCTTTTCATTTCTAAGCTAATTTCTAATCATTCTTAGTAATTAGTAATAGTAAATAATAAATGTTCTTTTAGTTTTGTGGTGACAGATGGACATCTGGTTCATCCACTATATAATTCTCAGAGTTTGCAATGTTATGAATTCATTGAAAACTATCAAAATGCTACGTTAATGTTGCAATTTGCTTTTATTACATGTTTTGTCTGATCTTAGCTTTTCTATACTTATGCACACAGCATTTATTGTGGCAGAATGTGCTAACCTATGAATGAAAGCAGACGCCACATTATCACTGCATTTCTGTTGTAAATCCACCAGTGGTGGTCATGTCTTTATTTTATTTACTTTAAAATGTATGTGCTGTTCCAACCATGCCTTTAGAATAGTAGATGTATGTGTTCAAACTTCCATCATATTTAAATATTATATTTCCATTTGTCTTCTCCATTCATTGTTATTACTGTCTGATGTGACTTTGCTATCAGAACAATAAAATTTTGGAAATGCAAAAAAGTACATTCAATTTGCAGATCTTTTTATTGCTGGCCTTTTATTTCTATGACCATTAGCGTACTGCCTATCTTTTCCCTCTCCTCTTGAAAAATAATAAACTTGTGGCGGGATCCGTCCCCTCCAAAGAAAGCTATAGCTAAAGTTTCACAATACCCTTTCTGAAATGTGACTCAGGGCATATGAAGCCCTAAGCACAGCCCAATGATGGTGTTCTTGTTAAAAATGAAAGTCTTACTTCATGAGATGGAAACACATGTGTGTTTCAAAGGGCTACCCTTGAAAAGAGTTCGGAGACTACAGTTGGTCCAGAATGCAGCCGCACGGGCTATTGTGGGGGTGCCTAGATACACCCACATTACACCAATTCTCCGCAAGCTGCACTGGCTCCCTATCGGTCACCGGACACAATTCAAGGTGTTGGTTATTACCTTTAAAGCCCTACATGGCTTAGGGCCAGGCTATCTTCGAGACCGCCTTCTACCGCATAGCTCCCAATGACCGGTAAGATCCCACAGAGTTGGTCTCCTCTGCGTCCTGTCAGCTAAACAATGTCGGCTGGCGGGCCCATGGGGGAGGGCCTTCTCTGTGACTGCCCCAGCTCTCTGGAACCAATTACCTCCTGAGGTCCGGACCGCCCCCACCCTACTGGCCTTCCGGAAAGCGGTGAAGACCTGGCTTTTCCGGCAGGCCTGGGGCCATTGATCTCGCTGCTGCAATCTTGCGAGACCTGGCCGTGAATGGAGTGTATGGGTTTTTAATGTTTTTTTAAAACAACTTTTATGGCATATTTGCATTATTTTTTGTTGTAAGCCGCCCAGAGTCCCCAGGGAGCTGGGTGGCATAGAAATGCGACAAATAAATAAATAAAATAAATAAATGTGATATCTGACAGCATCTCAAATCGAGGTTTTAAACATTATTCTTAAAGTCTCAATCCAAAGGTGCATTTTTTTAAACAATGAAGTTTGAAGTTGAACATGGCAGATAAAGGCAGCTACAACATAATTCAGAACTGGCCTTAGATGGGATTGTATTACTTCAAAGAACTAAATACTGTACTATATACACAGTTGAGAAATTCCATGAATTCTCTGTGCTTTGATAAAAATCCAGTGATCTCTAATATGTCCCAGAAAGGGTACCTGCAACTTTCTTTGGAGGGAATGGATCCTGCCACAGTTATTCATGCACTTGTAACATCCAGGTTTGACTCTTGGCATATATTCTGTGCATCTTGACTCAAAATGCCCTGGAAGTTGCTTAAATGTTCAGGGGGACAAGGCCATATGGGCCACCAGCTGGCCAGCAGTATGTTTCTGAGCGTTGTATTATTTTTGAGTTTTAAATACTGAATTGGTTTGGGATCTAATCACTGGAAGGACTGGCTTTCTAAGAAGCTATCTGGCTGCACTTGTTGATCAGGAAAACTGTAGAAGAAAGTCCCACCATTTGAGTTAGGAGTTTGGTAGCATGTTTTTTCACTAACAAATCTTACTAAAAGACGTAAGCGTTTTTGAGCTGCACCTCACTTCATTAGATATATAAGGTAGTAATGTGAGTCAGGAAGGGTATTACCAGAATTCTTCTGATCAGAAACAAAATCTCATTTTTTCCTGTTGTCCTTTGTGAAATGGATCTTGGTCAAAGAAGCATATTTTTCGACAAGATAATATGACCCCCATATTGATCATATATCTCACCATTGGAACTGTTGGCTTTTATGAAAACTCTTAAGACCTATTTATTTTCCCAAACTAACAAATCTAATAGTAAAGCATGGGGGAGGGTGAAGGTAGCATTTAGATCAGATATGTCCAACCTGTGGGTCGGGCGCTGCATGCGGCCCTGGAGAGTTAGTAATGCAGGCCCACAAAATCGTAAATTCTTAACATTATTATTTGATTTGTATACATTAACTATATTATATATTTTATATGCAGTCCAAGACAATTCCTCTTCACTTAATGAGGCCTGGCAAGCAAAAAAAGTTGGACACCCATGGTTTAGATGGTGCAAAATGTCGAAGTATAGAAGAGTAGAGTTCTGGGACACTGGAATTATTTTCCTGACTTTATTGTTTTCTTTTATGGTTTTCATTGCAGTTTTTTGTGAGCGGCCTGGGGTTATTATATATCAGATTGGCTGCTACATACATCCCTTGAATTACATAAAATAAAAATCTGGTCCATCAGTAGACTGCAGCAGTCGACATAGTTAACGTTTTTGGGTATCTTTATTGCAATTTTGTGGGAATTTTTGCAGCCTTGCAAAAATGTTCCACTATCCTTATTTGATCACTCTGGGTACCTTCCAACCTGAGTTGACACTTTAATATTTTAGAGGTTCTCACTTTTACATTTTGCAGTGTTTTGAGTTTAATATTTTTTTTTAAAAAAAATATGTTATTAGCTTTTAGTGTGATTTCACCTTTCGTAGTTGTTTACCAATAATTTAACTTTAAAAAAAAAAAGGAAACAGAAAAAGGCTGGAGAGCCTTTTGATCTAAGTCAGGGGTAGGCAACCTTAAACACTCAAAGAGCCACAAAGGCCCTAACCAGAAGCCCTCTGTTCAATTCTGGAGCCAACTGGAAGTCCGGTTCCCCCCACCATAGTGTCTCCTCCTAGCGGGGCGTCCTTTTTCCTCTGCTGACCGGAAGTCCGGTTCCCCCACCATAGAGTCTCCTCCTAGCGCAGCATTCTTTTTCCTCTGCTGACCGGAAGTCCGGTTCCCCCACCATAGAGTCTCCTCCTAGCGCGGCGTCCTTTTTCCTCTGCTGACCGGAAGTCCGGTTCCCCCACCATAGAGTCTCCTCCTAGCACGGTGTCCTTTTTCCTCTACCTATCCCAACTGAAAGCCCTATCAATTGTGGAGCTGACGGGCAACAGGGAGCCGCAGCAGGGGGACGAAAGAGCCACATGCGGCTCCAGAGCCACAGGTTGCTGATCCCTGATCTAAATGTTTCAGAAATGTCATTCTTGATTGTAATTTTTTTTTAAAAGAGGTGCAGTTTGGGTGACAAACAAGAATATAGAAAATCAACAGGCCCCACTTTGCACTGGATCCATTCAAGAAAGATCGTCCTTGTGCAAGCTCTGAAGCTCAACCTGATCACAGCAACTTTCTCACTCTGCTTCTGAACAAGACAGGAGCTATCTTGCAACATTCCCTGCTCCTTTCTTATTTTCCTGGCAAAGTTTAAAATAATAACAGAAATGCCCAAAGCCTAACAAGCTTGGCTGATTTGGCTTAAAAAAAAACAAAAACCTTTTTTTGGATTCAGCTAGAAGCTAAGTCAGTGTTTGCTTTCTTATGTTTTCCACTATAGCCAGCCAGAATGAAGAGAGCAAAAGTTATTAGATGTCATGGAACATAAATAAACAGTTATTGGTAAATAGAGTATGGTGGTCTTTGTGTTATCCTGCATGTTAGGAAAAGTATAGGGAGCTGGCATTAATTCAGACTTCTCTAAGCATGGAAAGAAATAGACATATTGTACTAATTATAGCTAGCACAAATACTCTGAGATTTCAGCTAAATTGCATTAAAACACAAACTCACTGGCATAGGCAGTCAGCAAAATGTGCATGCATGTTTTCTTCCAGCTTTCTGTGCAGTATTTGACATAGACCTTGGCGTGATGTAGGAAAACTTGGGAAGAGGCTGCTCAATCCTTGCTTCAGGTCTTTTCAAAATTTGCCTAAGAATGCACTTGGGGTGGGGGTGGGGGAGTAGGAGAGGTAGCGTCCATGCACTCTTTAATATCACAACGAATTGCACTGCTAATTTCTTCTGTATACAAAGGCCTAATGGGCTTTAAGGACTTTTCAGGGAGACTAAGAGATGCTCACGTGTTTCTCTGATTCGAGAGCAGGGAATATGCTGAAGAGAACAGCTGCTCTCCAGCCAGTGGCTTCATAGTGAATGTGCCACAGCTCAGTCCAGCAAGAGGATCTGCTGCCAAGGAGTCATAAGAGAGATGTTTTCTCTGACCAAATGCTTGTCTGTAGGCTTATGGTAAGCAATATAAATTGGGAAGGACACTAACTCAGTGATGCACACAGGCTTTGCACAGATAGTCCTCGATTTACGGCCACAATTGAGCCCAAAACATCTGTTGCTAAGTGAAACATTCATTGAGTGAATTTGCTCCATTTCATGACCTTTCTTGCCACTGTTGTTAAGTGAATCACTACAATTATTGAGTTAGTAACGTGATATTAAGTGAATCTGGCTTCCTCATTGACCTTGCTTGTCAAAATTACATGACCCCCACAACATTGCATGACCCCACAATTACATGACCCCCACAACACTGCAACCATCATAAATATGAGTCAGCGGTCAAGTGTCTGAATTTTGATCAGGTGACCAAGGAGAGCTGCAATGGTTGTAAGTATGAAAAATGGTCATGCGTCATTCATAAGACTACTTGTATACAGTACAGAAGGATGCAAAAGTAATACCTGGAAAATCCATGCAGAATTGGGAGAAACTCCCTTTTGAAATCTGTTTGCTATAGTATCATACTGAGCCATCTGAACCAATGGTCTGATCCACTAGACAGCAGCTATCTTTTTGAGGGGGGAAAAACTGAAGCTTGTTTCTCTCAGCTATTTGTGTGAAGCAGCAAAGCTCCAGAATACAGACATGAAAGTGTTCCACTCTGAATCTGGCCAGAAGCAATTTTAAAGCATTTCCCTCCCTCTAGTTTGTGTGGCAAAGTTTGCTGGTGCTTGTGTTCTCACAGCCAAACAGTTAATCTAACAGTTGGGGGAAATGCATAGGAAGCCTCCCTAGACTCATCTGTTAAATAATTATGACTTTTTGCATGGACTCACTCAACGTAAAAAAAACAAAAAACACAACTCCACAGAAAACATGGAAATCCACTCCCCACCATCCAGTCAGAGCTGAAGAAGCTTCTTGGATGAGAAGCGAAACATCTTCAAAGAAAAACCAGAAAGTCCAGTTGCCCCTTGAAAAAACACCTTTGGGACAACCATGACCTGGATGACTGAGAATCTCCATAGACAAAAACATGGGAACTAAAAGGCTGACTTAATAAAGCTAATTGTATGATGAACTGGATATATTTTTAAGCAATTCATACACCCTCTGTTCCAGATGTGGTATTCAGCAGGTTCTGACTAGTTCTGGAGAACCGGTAGAGGAATTTTTGAGTAGTTTGGAGAACTACCTCTGACTGGCCTCGCCCCCTTCTATTCTCTGCCTCCCAAGTCCCAGCTGATCGGGAGGAAATGGGGATTTTGCAGTAACCTTCCCTGGAGTGGGGTGGGAATGGAGATTTTACAGTATCCTTATCCTGCCACGCCCACCAAGCCACACCCACCAAGCCACACCCACAGAACCAGTAATAAAAATTTTGAAACTAACCACTGCTCTGTTCCTAAGTGAAGGGAAAACTGGCCCACTTGCTCATCAGTGAATTTATTCCGAACATATTTTCCAGAAAACTCAATTCATTTCCATGTACTCTCTCTCCTTCGAAGCATGCATGTGCAAAGAATTGGAGAGAGCTTTCCCAGGGCAAGGAACAGAATTTGAGATGTGCTGGCCTTAGGCTCTGGCTTTCCTAAAACCTACCAATGATTTCTGAAGATTAACGCTGCAAAACCCTGCTGCAGGACGCTCTCCACAGCTGAGCATGTAATTGGAGCATTCTGCGTTCATGAGGCCAATTGCACACCCAAATGCAAGCATTGCCTACAGGCACCCACGACAGAAACTAGATTCTTGCCGCCAAAACAAACACCTGACTAGCATGATACACGAAGGGCTTAATAATGTAAACACTTAATGAAGATATGCGTGATGGGTACTTCATGTACAGATCCCGGGCAGAGCAAGCGAAAGCTGACTTTAAGAGCCTGCCAATTAAAGGGCCTGTTCTCAATTTGCAGATTTGGCCTGTTGCATTGCAAGAATAGTTGAAAGCACTTGATGCCTGTTTGTGTTAATGTTTGTGATTGAAGTTTTTTTTATTATTTGATGTTGTATTTGGCCCTTGAAATAGAATTTTGTTTGGATGGATTGAAATCTCTAATACAAGCAAAGCCAAAGAAGACTGTCTCTCTCACTCCGTGATGGCCTTCGGTTCCCTCCGGTTTTTCTTTCATGTAAGTATACTTGTAGATCTTGGAGATCTTCCGTGTTATGCCAAAAAAACTGTGAGCTCCTTCTATTTTTTGGTTGTTTTTTTTTTTTTTCAAAAAGCTCTTTTTAGGCAAATGAAATAAGGCGGCATAATTGGAGCGCATAGGCCTCCCACGGGACATGAAACAAAATGGAAAACAATGAAAGGGTCAAAGAGGATGGGAAATGTTTTGCCATAAACTTATGGTGGAATTCGCCCTTTGTTTTGGAAGTTAACCATTTTGGTACAGGGTGCTGCTGGACTCCACAACCAATGTGGATTTAGGTCAGAATTTTGAACAGAACTTGTTTTGCGTTCCAAATGATCATTTCAAGCATTTTATGCTTGGAGCCAAACACACCTTGTAAAAAAAAAAAAGGCTGCTTTTGTGAGGCCTTCATGCTATGTCAGGTAATCTGATAGGGGTGTTGTTTTGACTCTTGCAACTGGAGTACAGTCTTGAGTCTGGACCAATTTAATAGTTAGGATTGGTCATCTTTTCCATGGGTGGAGTGAATTGAGGGAGTGAAGGAACAGCCCTTTAAGGAACAAGTAGGGTAGAGGTGACAAACTTGCATTGTCACGGCGGCGTCACGGCGTTGTCACGTGATGAATTGTGACTTCCCCCCCCTTTGCTGAACTGGGCATGGATGTGGCCAGCACGTGACGCATCTGGGCTGCAAGTTTGATGTCCCTGAAGTAGGCAATTGAAATGTCAGATGTAAATGCCTTATTCCCTAATGTGTAAATAATGTATATATGGGACATCGGGGGTTAACTTATTCTTTGGTTCCTAATGTATTCATAATTCACCACTCCCATTCTTGGCTCCACCCTTTGTATATATAAGGAGCCACCTTCACCATTTTCCTTGCTTCTATCTGTGAATATTCAGTGAATATAGAATGCCTGTTCTAATTAAAGAGAAATATATTTAAACCTCTAACTCTTATTATCGTTATTGAGTCTGATCCTGAAAATATTGCAACAAGCTGGTAGCAGAGGATGGTTAATTGACTCAATAAATACTTAAAAATGTCTAAGAAAGATAGGCCCAACACCAGGGCCTACAGCAAAGAAATAGAAACTGAACAAGAAATAATCAACGAATCCACAAACGCGATTTCGAGAGAATCCGAAGAATACACCACTGAAGAAGAAGAACTAATAAATGAAAATAATGACCAGGAGGAAATCGAAATAGAAAATAACGAACTCAGGTCAGAGATATTGAAGATATTAAAAAGCCAGAAGAATGATGAAAGCCTCATCGCGAATCTCCAAGAAATGCTGAAGAACAGCGGAGCAGCGAGAGAGAAAAACATCGCTAAAGAGAAACCCAAAGATCAAAAAACTGTGAGTGATATGACTACAGAGAAAGTCGTTATGAAAAAGAAAAGATGTGATCCCGCGCGAAATTTTGAATGGCAGCCATCTTGGTTTCAACAAGCCTCCAAAGTGAACGAAGCAGAGCCAATCAAAATGCTCAGTTCAAAATTTCTGGCGCGAAAAACGTTATCAGACAACGAAAGTGAAAAGGAAGATTCGAACTCTTCAGAAGAACCAGAATCAGAAAGTGAAGACGACTTAACGAAATCCCAAGTAAAGTCAGCAATGAAGACGCTTTTTGCTGCATTTGGGCCAAAATTAAAAATTTCCAAAGCGCCAACGAAGAAGCAAGCGAACAAGCCGGTACCTCAAGACCTGCACGCTCCCATCCTGACTTCGAGAGCGACGACGCCCGAGCCCAGAGAGCCATGTCGATTCCGCCCTACACCGCAGACCGGATCAAGTACCAACGCACCCAAAAGAAAGAGAAGAGCAGTCGCCGCCATCAGAACTCCTAAAACCGAGCCAGAGACCGACTCGTCTGAAGAGGAGCGAAGCGAGCGAGCTGCAATGGAGAGAACCTTCCACGACGCCGCCAAAGAAGAAATGAGCAACGCGCATGTGCGAAACTACGTAGACGGTCCGGAAAGACTTGAACTGGCCAGAGAACCGCGCAGACTCGTTGCGAGCATCCCCATGCCGTTTTGCAATTTCCTGCACTTGCGAGACCACGGACTACCTCAGGTTGTAAGTAATGGACAAAATAATGTGGGAAACTTACCCAGTGACTTCCCAAAACTTAGAGTTGATGGCATTAATTTGCAAGAATGGTATCAACAGCTCCAGGTTGTCTTTATGAAAGAAAATTTACTATTCTTTATCACTAGTCCTCCAAGAAGACCTTGGACTTTAAAAATAGATTGTTTACATCATAGAGCATTTTTCTTAATAATATCTAGCGTGTCTCCTGCAATGTATCATAGCATCAAACCAAACCTAACTGTTTCAGAAATAATTCAATGCATGTTTAATCTGTTTCACAGCGATAGTGTAGCTACCACTACAAGAATGTCTAAGGATTTCTTTTCTTCCAGAGTAAAACCAGGGGTTTCCATAAGTGAGCATTTGATATCTCTAAACAAAATAAGAGCTGAGCTGCATTTGAGGGGGGAAGTGATTTCAGATCAAACAATGAAAAGTGTTATTATCAATTCACTTGATTCATCATGGGATAGTTTTATGTCACACTTAGACACCATCAATCTAGGATATTTATCCATAGAAAGCCTATCTAACAAATTGATAGCAGAAGACAATTCAAGAAAAAATCGTTCCAGCAATCACACAGAACACAAATCTTTTAGGAAGGTAGATTTCCAAGAAAAATATAATGAAGCTTTTAAATGCCATAATTGTGGGTCCAGGGAACACAATAGAAGAGACTGTCCCAAAATCTCAAAGGAGAGACATAGATCAGAATATAGGAGCAAATACAATTATAGACAGTCTTCCACAGATAGACATAAATATAGAAGCCCACCAAATTACAGAGAAAGTAGAGGGGGTAGAGAAAATTCAAAAGAGAGAAAATCTGGTTCACTGAATGGACTAAATAAACAAGACAGCACTAAAACACAACAAAATGAGAACAATAATTGGCTTATTGATTCTGGAGCAACCAATCACACCACTAATAACAAAAATATATTGTCTTCATTTACAGAAGATAAGTTTGTAATAAAGGTAGCTAATCAAGAAAAGGTTCAAGTATTAGGCAGAGGAAATGTGACCTTGCCTGGTCTAGGAAAAATAGAGGGGGTGTTGTTAATTCCAGAAATACCTCATAACATACTAAGTGCCATAAAACTAAGCAGAGATTCTGACATCAATATAGTTTTCTCAAAGGGAAAAGCAACTTTAGAGAAGGATAAAACAAATGTAGGCACTGTGATGATTAAAGGAGGCCTACCTTATCTGATAACAAAAGAAAGATGGTTACATAACATTGATTCAAATATGGAAGATTGTGTTGAGGCAGATGATGAAAATATTAGTAACAGTGACAATGATGAATGTAAAATATCTCATGATCACACAAATACACACAATGAGAAGAAACCAAGAATAGGTAAACCAATTCATGATGAGTGTGCTCACATCTTACATAGGAAGTTAGGACATGCAAGTTTTCCTGTAGTACAAAAAATGACTGAACACGCAGAAGGTGTCAAAATAAAAAATTGTGAAAATTATTTGGAATGCTCAGTATGTAAATCCACTAAACTAAAAACTAGTCCCAGGCCAAAAAAATCCAACAGATCAACTAATAAAATTTTTGACTTAGTACATATGGACTTAGTTGGTCCATTAACCCCATCAATCACTTATAGAAAACGTTACTTCCTAACAATAGTAGATGATTACAGTCGCTATGGTTTTGTTTACACATTAAAACACAAAGATGAAACTTTTCAGAAATTTAAGGAATTCTACAAACGCATAGAAACACAACATAATATCAGAATAAAACAAATTATGACAGATAGGGGATGTGAATTCATGTCTAAAGAATTCTCCCAATGGTTAAAGGATAGAGGAATGCTACATTTCACGTCTAGTCCATTTTCTGCGTTCCAAAACGGGATTGTAGAGAGAAAGAATTCCACACTACAAACCATGATTAGGTGCACATTAGAGGATGCTGGTTTAGGCAAACAATTTTGGTCAGAAGCATTACATTATTCAAATTACACTCAAAATAGAACCTGGTCCAGTATTGTGAATAAAACACCATATGAGGTGATGTATAATAGGAAACCCAAATTAGCACACATGCACATATTTGGAGTCACTGCAGACGTACACATACCTAAGCAGTTGAGAAGAAAAGGAGAAAACGTATCCAGAAGATTAAGATTTATGGGATATGAAACTGGCACCAAAGGGTACAGATTCATTGATAACAATAACAAATTTATAGTCTCCAGAACAGCTGTGTTCCATGAACAGGCCAATTGGTCTAAATTACATCTTAATGAAATATTCCCAAATAAATGCAAAGATACAAAATCTTGTGAGGAAGGGACAATAGAAAATCAAAATATCAACAAAAATAAAAACAAAACCAAAACTTGGACAAATAGTCAGCACAAAATAAAGACAGACACATTAACAAAAAAGGAAGCAAGATATTTGCATGACAACCATAGCAAACCTGAAAGAGCTATTAGAAACAATAGAAATCAAATACCAAATAAATACAGAGATTACATAATGCATATGGATGGTGAACAAATAACACCTAATACATATGAGGAAGTATTAAAACTCCCTCGTGAAGAAAAGGAAAAATGGGAACTAGCTATGAAAAAAGAGATGGAAAGTTTGCAAGGATTAAATGTATTCACACCTGCAACTGCACCTAAAGATAAAACAATTATAGGTACCAGGTGGATTTATAAAATTAAGAATCTAGAAGGAGGCAATACTCTATACAAAGCTAGATTGGTTGCACAAGGTTATGCACAAAAATATCCAGAGGACTATACTGACACATACTCCCCCACAGTGAGAACAGAAAGTGTTAAAACAGCTCTAGTAGTGGCATCTGCACTCAATCTTGATGTATTCCAATATGACATACAGATTGCGTATTTACACGCAAAACTAGATAAGGAAATATATGTAAGAGCACCTCACAGTCAATACACTAATAAGAATGAAATTTGGCTATTGAACAAGAGTTTATACGGATTAAAGCAATCTGGCAAAAGATGGTACGATTGCTTGGTAAAAGTACTTAAGACCATGGATTTCAACGCTACCACTGCTGATAACTGTTTCTTTGTAAAAAAGAGTGATAATCACATTGAATTTGTATTAATTTATGTAGATGATATTTTATATATAGGAAAACACAAGGAGAGAAGAGAAACCTTTGTGAACAAGCTAAACGAACATTTCTCGTTGAAATCCCTAGGTAAAGTAAACAAATACCTTGGTGTACAAATTAACAAAACTAGAAGGGGATTCAAACTTACTCAGAAAGATAAGATTATTGAACTTCTAAACAAATGCAATTTAAACAATGCCAAACCCTGTGACACTCCTATGCAAACTGATTTCCTTAGAAACACTGATGAATCTTCCCCTGAATTCAAGGATAATACATTTTATAGATCAGTCATAGGTTCACTTCTTTATATATCTAATTGGACTAGGCCAGATATTGCATTACCACTCAATTTATTATCAAGGCATGTTAGCAAACCAACAATGTATCATTGGGAAGCTGTCAAAAGAATTCTAAGATATCTGAAAAGTACATTAGATTTTTGCTTAGTATTAGAACCTAGTAATGATAAAGAACCAAAGCTTACATGTTACGCAGATGCGGATTGGGCTGGAGATATATCATGCAGAAAGAGCACTTCTGGTTACATTTTTCTATTAAATGACTGTCCAGTTTACTGGTACACTGGTAAACAAGAACTGGTAGCCACTTCAACCACAGAAGCGGAATATGTTTGTTTGTCCAAAGCTGCAAATAACCTTGTATGGTTTAATGATTTGATTTCAGATGTCTGGAAAAAACCTGCTTTGCCTTTTGTTATGCATGAAGATAATAAAGCAGCCATTGAAATATCTAGATCCGATGCCATTGGACAAAGGTCCAGACATATAGATATAAAATTTAAGCATGTGAGACAATTGTCTCAAGATGGATTTATCAAGGCAGTGCATTGTGATACCTCTGAACAATTAGCTGACATATTGACGAAGCCTTTACCTTCTAAACAGCACAAATATTTAACTTCCAAATTATATGTCTTATATTGTCCTGAATCTGAATGTAATTGGTGTTGTATAGCGAACCGGCATTTAGAGGGGGATTTGTCAGATGTAAATGCCTTATTCCCTAATGTGTAAATAATGTATATATGGGACATCGGGGGTTAACTTATTCTTTGGTTCCTAATGTATTCATAATTCACCACTCCCATTCTTGGCTCCACCCTTTGTATATATAAGGAGCCACCTTCACCATTTTCCTTGCTTCTATCTGTGAATATTCAGTGAATATAGAATGCCTGTTCTAATTAAAGAGAAATATATTTAAACCTCTAACTCTTATTATCGTTATTGAGTCTGATCCTGAAAATATTGCAACATGAAAGATCAGGGTGAGACACTGACAGAGCAAGACTTGGAAGAGCCAGTTTGATCTAAAGCAGTTATGGCAAACCTATGACATACATGTCAAAGGTGACAAGCCACACCAAGGTGACTCTCAAAAGAATGTCTGGTTCTCGCATGGTTTTTTGAAGAACCGGGTGTGCTCTCATGTGGCCACTGGACACTCTGAAAATTGTGCAATAATGGGGCATGCTTTTGCATGGTTTTTAGAGGCCACAGAAGAACATTCTCTAAAGCTGCTTCAAGAACGAAGGCTTCCTGCAACCGAAAGCAGCCTTAGGTAGGCCGCATGGACCTGTCAACAGAAAAAACAGTGACCAGAGTAAATTCTCTTCCATAAAAATGATGGTTGAAGTGTTTCATCCCCCCTCAATCAGAAATAAGTATTTTATTGTTTATATGTGCATATTTTTTCTCTGCAACTGAGAGCAAGTATGAGGCAAAATCTATTGCATGCTTCTTACCAACATTCATCAAAATGTGACATAGTTGTGCTGATAACATATTAGGAGGCATTACAAATAAAAAATTTTTACTAGTAAGGGTCATAATATATGACAACTATATCTGAAACATCACTTTCTTTGCATCCATGAGAGTTAATTTGAACTGTTATCCAGTGCCACACCTTACCCACTTGGAGTTTAGGTAGTGAAGCATAGTGACTAAATTTGGCAAAGCTCACTACAGTAATTAATAATTCTTAATGAGGGTCATAGCGGTGCTGAGTCTACTGGCGTTGAGGGATACACAACTACTTGATTTTTTTGGGTAGATTTATATCAGCTTTGCAGACTAATGAAGTGACTGCAATATAAAATACTAGGATTAATAAAACTCACATTCGTTGTGTCATCCTCTGAGGCCATAGTCTGCCAATATCTGTATCGCTGTCCTGAGGTTTTGCAGAGGCATTTCATCGTTTTCTCCGATGACACTGATGTCATCTAAATATCCTGGACAGTCTTGCAGTCCTTGGTCCATGGCTGTGTGTTACGGCACTGGTGCTGATGCTTTTCCAAAAACAAGTCTGTTATAACAATATAACCCTTTGTGTGTATTTATGGTGAGCAATGCCTTGGAATCTTCCTTCAGATCCATCTGTAAATAATCCGTGGCTAGGGCTATTTCGCTGAAATGTTGTTCCCCAGTGAGTTTAGCAAAAATGTCCCAAATTCTAGGCAGGGAATATTGGTAAATTTAAAATCATCCCAGACTTAGACAGTTCACTCTTTTTAGCTATGGAACCATAGCTGTATCTCATGGGCTTCAATAAACACTTTATTTGAAAGCAGTCTCTCAGCTTCAGTGTCTACCTTTCTTGCATTGGGGAATATAGAACTAGGAGTGCCTTGTGAAACTTGGATGTGACATTTTCCTGGAACATCCTTTTATCTTTGATGTGCTTGTGTGTGCCTGTGCCAGTGCCAATGCCATTTTTGAACGGAGGCATGACCTCATCCTATACCCTTTTCATCTTATTTTTGGTGTGTTCACAAGAGGAATTATACATGCAGATAGTGGAAAAAATAGCAGCTTCCTCAGCCAATCATGACCACAATGTATCGGTCCCCTTCTTTTCCTTTTTTAATTATAATTGTATTTAAGGATTTTAACTACAATAATAAAATCTAGTGGAAAGAGTAAGAAACAGAAAGAAAGAAAGCTATAAAGAAAAAAATGTAGAAAATAAAAAGAAAAGTAATAAAGAGAAAAGAAATATATAAAGAAGTCCAACCTTCATCATTGCAAGTATCACTCTTCCCCACATCTTAGTTTTACCACTAATGATCTTTTCATTCCATATCTTATCTCTTATCTTTAGAGAAATCCTTAAAGCATCACCTTTACAGTCCTAGTATTGGCAGAGAAGAACAGGAAGGCCTGGAGAAAAGTTGTCCATGGGGTTGCGATGGGTCAGACATGACTTCTCAACTAATAAGAACAATCAGCAGAAAGTTATTTAAGGTTTATCAAAACTAACAACATAATTTACTTTGACATTGATAAAAAATACAAAAACTTTATAATTCTTCCTTCTAACAGTCTTAATTTTTAGTCCATCCAAACTATGTCATAGAATTTGTTTTCTTTTGTTTTCTTCTTTGTTCCCTCTCACAAGAGTCTTCAAATTTTTAACAAGACTCTTTTGTAAATTCTGTATAAAATATTATCTCTGACACCCTCTAGGTTTATTATTTGTATTTCCCCTTTGACTTTTGAAACACCAACTACTTTCTGTTATATGTCCAGTGAGACATCCTTTCCATGTCATTCTCATTGCCTGTCATTTTTAGACATGCTTCCAATGCCATCCATGTCTTGTCAAATAAAACCTATTCCTCTTTGAGACACCCAAGTCCATCCATAGAAGCAAATATCATTATTAACATTGTTGATATTAAATTCTTATTTTATTTTTCAAAAATATGCTTCAGAATTTTCAGTGTTTTTGCATCATTTTAATGACTTCCAGTTAAATAGATATCAATCAGGTTTGTGTATTCTTCTTTAACGAAAATCATTAGTTCCCTCTGATTCCACTTTTTAAAATTGTTAATCTTTATTGTGCCAAAGTCCAAAGTCTTTATCTTGCCAAAGTCCAAAGAAATGTATTTTCCATAGGAAGGATTTTATAATTAATCCCAAAACTGGAATAAATCCTTAATTCATTTATAACTTTATGGGTTTTCATGGGTAACATTTATTACTCTGTAGGAAGTTAGCACCCACCCCTCTCCTATAAGAATGAAATATTCTAGGAAATATTAAAAAGGCAGAATATTATAGCTCCCTAGATGAGAAAAGGAGAAACATGCTCTTGGAAAGTAGCCCCAACCTTTGTTAATAGCCCCAGAAATACTGGTGCCAACCTATCTACAAGACAAAAGGCTGGGTCAGCTTATCTACAAAACAAAAGACTTTCACCCTCAGGACATGATAGGATTAGCCCTCACTCAAAATCCAAACCAGGACAAAGCCATTAAGCCATAATAGGAATTGCCCAAAGCCTCTTCATGACATCACCCAGCAAGATTCAACCAAGCCTGGGACTCATGACAATCCCAGCATGGCCCCATGGGAGTCTGACAACCAATCAGAATACATTTCTTTCACAGGAACAGGAAGCAAGTTCAAAGCCCAAGAGAGGGTATAAATCTCTCTCTCCCTCCCTCCCTCCCTCCCTCTCCCTCCCCCCCATGTGCTCGATTGCCCAGGACCTCAAATCATGTGGTCCTGTCCACCATTAAACCATCTTTCCAATCAGCCTCCATGTTTCCAGTGTCTTTCTTCCCACTTGGAACTGAACCCAGATGGACATTTCTTCCAACAACTCTATAGCTTTTAAGTAATGTGGTTGTTTATTTTTAATCATAGAAAATGAAACTCTCTGTGAGGATGGTCATAAGCAGTACATCAATAAATACATTTCCCCCTCAGGAACAGGTTCTCTGAATATATCTGCAGATTTCAGATTAAATCTGTACTGAAATTTTATGTGTGAAGCTCTGCTACACTGATTGCACAGTTCATTTTGAACTGTTACTTTGAGTAAACTATGTCAAGTTTATTCACATTTGCATTTACTCCTGAAGGCAGCTGGATGAGTTTTTGACCAGCAGTTTCCATAAATATAAAAATTACAAATGATCTATTGAATGTTAAATCTCCTTCTGTTAAAAAGTTTTTCTGAGGACGTTTTCTCTCAGAATTCTGCAGACTGATTTTTAGTGCCTCATTTAGCAGTTCACCAAGGTTGCAACATTCAAACAAAATGTTGCATTCAGCTACATACCGTATTTTTCAGAGTATAAGATGCACCTTTTTCCCCCCTAAAAGGGAGTGAAAATTTACGTGCGTCTTATACACCAAATGTAGCCCCGCCCACCCACTGGCCCCCACCCTTTGGCCTCTGCCTCGCAGCAGTTACCTCCTTGCAAGCAAACAGCAAGAAAATACAGCTCCTTTCAGCTTCAGCACAGCCTAATTAGCACAAGTTGATTGGATCAGCTTCCCAACTCTCAGCTGATTTGCGCAGGGCTCTGCTGCTTGCTGCAAAGAGGTAAATTGCTGGAGCAGATTTTTTTTTCCTTGTGCTAATCAAGCTATGCTGAAAATGAAAATGAAAGTAAAGCAGGATGTTTGCTGTTTGCCACAAGGAGGCAAAATTGCTCAGAGGCAGAGGGAGATTTCTTTTTCTTCTTTTCCTCACCAAAAAAGGTAGATGATTCTTATACTCCGGTGCGTCTTATACTCCGAAAAATATGGTATATACTGCAGTAAATCTGAAATGTTCTGCAATCAATAATAGTTTGGGTACTAAATATTGCTGCATTACTTTGCGTTTTTTTTGACTAGATCAGTAGAGTGAAGGGGCGGAGGGGAGTTGGAGCAATGAAGATTCTTTTTAAAAAAAATATTGTTTTTTTTTCTTAAAAAAACACAAACAAAAACAAAACAAGGACAAAAACAAAAGGAAAAAAGATTCCATTTTACAACAATTCTGTATCAGTGTATAATCACAATTTGTATTTCCCCCCTTTCATATTCACATATTTGTAATTGTGGTCCCCTTATTTCTAACATATTTTCTATACTACTTCTTACTTATTTATACATCTATATTACATCTATATATTACTTTACATACATTGTGTATTTCATACCATTTTCCTAATACTTCCTTATCTCCAGCTCATCTCTATTGTATATTTTCTTATTTATTATTCCTGTCCTCCAACCATTTATACCATTTATTCCATATTAAGTAGTATTCCATTTCATCTTTTTCTTTTATTTCTTTTGTCTATTTATCCATTTCCGCACAGTCCAGAATTTTCCTTATCACCTCTTCATCTTTTGGTATGACATTATTTTTCCAATTTTGTGCATAGGTTATCCTAGCTGCAGTTATAATATGTAGAATTAGATATTGTATTTCTTTATTATAATTTCTTGTATGTATGCCCACTAAAAATAATTCAGGATTACAGTCTATATGATGTTTAGTTATCTCTTTGAGCCATTTTTTAATTTTAGTCCAATACCTTTTTGCTGTTGCACATGTCCACCATAAATGACAATATGTCCCGTATGATTTTTTACATTTCCAACAAATCGGTGATGTGTTTGGGAACATCTTAGCGAGTCTCGCTGGTGGAAGGTGCCATCTATAAAACATCTTGTACTGGTTTTCCTTATAGGCCGCAGACATAAGTCAATTTCAAATTTATTTCCCAAAGTTTTTCCCATTTCTCCAAATCTATGCTATATCCAAAATTTTCAATTAAGATTCTTAATAAGCTGGTTTGTGTTCAGTAATTCCAGTAAGACATCTTTTTTTAAGAACTACTGTACCTCATTTTCTTAAAAAAAATTGTATATTGTGGCCAGCTACTTGTCAAATACATTAATCTTTCCCCCAAAACCATCCACCCTATTGTGGTTTTTATCCCTTTATACAAACTCACTCTGCAGTATTTTTCCACTGTTTTATTTATTTATCTACAACCCTTTCTTTGTCATTATTGTTGTGTCTTTTCTAAAAGGCACTATTTTCTTCTGCTAAATCACAGTCAGGCTTAATCAACGACAACAATAACCCATATTTTACAATCACTATTCACTTCCTTTGGGGGACTTTAGGTGGTTATGAAATTCTAATTATGAAATTATTGATACAGATGTATAGATATATACACATATAGATATATATGTGCCGAAATGAACAAATTAACGTTAGAATTAAATAAGAAAGAAGACTCGGAATATTATACGGTGTGGGATGATTGGTACAGGTGGATTGATAATCGAATTAAGAATAGATAAAAGTTAATTCAAATTTTAAGATGCATATAGGAATTTAGAATGATGAAATGTAAAGGAAGAATCAATCTAACTTGTGTAGAAAAATAACACTGTCTGACTGATTGTATTGTATTGTATTATAATAAATTTCAATAAAAAAAAGAAATTATTGATATAGATTGTTATAAACCTAGGAAAAGTTAGGGATGGATAAACAACTTTAGATACTTGTTGTGATTCCAGCGTTTTAGGCATGCTATAAATAAATAAAAGCTAATTGTGATAAAAATGCTGCCTTCCATCTCCAAATAGTGGAGTCATCAGACGTTTGACAAGCCCAATTTTGACTAAATTAATGCAAGCTCATTCCCAGCCATTGGTGTGGGAAGTTAAAAGCCTAGCGTGTAAATATTTTCCCATGCCTTTTGGCTGTGCACAGATGCTTGCATGTGTACAGCATATGTGAATATGCCTAAGAACGTAATGAAAATGATGTGTGTGCGCGTGCATGTGTGTGCAAACATCTGCTTGTCTACAGCTGTGGACTTAATTTTATGTGAAAATTACTCCTGATCATAGGCTTTTGGAAGCCATGGGTATTTTTTCTCCTCTTCTTTGAGGCTCAGTTTGATGAATATTAGCTAGCTAAGAAAAGATTTTCATATATATTTCAGGCTGTAAAAAAGAATAGCAAGGCAACAGGAATACAGGCTCACTCATCATAGGGAAAATGGTAAATCATGGACTACAGTATCTGCCAGTGCCAGTCTCAACTTAATTCCAAAGTCTTGCTTCAAACTTTGGGCAAGACCCACCTGTCCTCCCACCTTGGAAAGCTATAGAACAAAGGATGACCACAAGTGATAGTGAAGAGCAAAAGGATTTCCATCCCAAAGGTGCTTTTTCAAGAGGCAACTGGACTTTTTGGTTTTCCCTTTAAGACATTTCACTTCTCATCCAAGTAATTTTGTTTTTTAATCTTGGTGTTCACCGCCCTGAGTCCTTCGGGAGAGGGGGCGGTATAAAAATTTAATAAATAAATAATAAAATAATAATAATAATCTAGGAGATGGAATAGGTGTATATTGTCCATTTACTACCCTGACTTAATCTCTGACTGAGTCAGAGCTATATATATATAGCTTTGGCTTCACCATCTATGCATTCCCAGCAGATTAATCAAAAAAAAAAACTATTGCCTTTCACAGGGCCGAGAGGCCTTGCCCCAAATTTAAATCACTATCCATATAAGTTTTGATATATATTTTTTTAAATTGCAGCTCCTGTTGTATTTTCAAGTCTGCTGTTTTTCTCATCCTAGCATACATCCAGACATCCGTAGCATGGGCAAAGCACATTCTCTGGATTCTTGCTTACCTATCTTGTATTCTCTCGGGGACCGAGTGCAGGAGAAAGCTGTTCTGCTTTCTTTGGAATCCAAGCTGATTGCATGGGCCACCGATTGGCTGGCTTCAGATGATATCATGAGGCCCCTTTGAGCAATTTGCCAGTGCTGTTTTTCAATGTTCAGAAACTTAGTTGTGCTTTATTTTATTTCGAAAGGCCGAGGAGTCATTCCATGTGCTACACTTAAAATAACAAAATAGACAACTTGCCTAAAACTAGACAATTGGCCGAATCATTATTCCAGACTCTACTCATTTTGGAAAAGAGTATTTATACTCTTAACTGAATGCAAGGGGAGGAATCGAACTAGTTCAGCTGGCTCCTTGCTGGAGTCACTTTTCCCCTTTGGCCATACCTCTTGCTCACATGTTCAGGTTGATACTCATAGAAGGCAATCTGAAGAAGTGTTTTTAAACAATTAGTTTAATCTGCGGATGGCAAAATCCTAAAGCATGGCATTTGCTGAGATATATAGTCCTGTTTCCTGCTTATGAACTCAATGAAATCTTGGTTAAGGAGATTTATCAAATTGTTGTTGATTTAGTTGCAAAGTCATGTCCGACCCATTGCAACCCCATGGACAACATTCCTCCAGGCCTTTCTGTCCTCTATCATCCCTTGGAGTCCATTTAAGCTAATGCCTACTGCTTCAGTGACTCCATCCAGCCACCTCATTCTCTGCTGTCCCATTCTTCTTTTGCCCTCAATTGTTCCCAGCATTAGGCTCTTCTCCAGTAAGTCCTTCCTTCTCATTAGGTGGCCAAAGTATTTGAGTTTCATCTTCAGGATCTGGCCTTCTAGAGAGCAGTCAGGGTTGATCTCCTCTAGAACTGACTGGTTTGATCACCTTGCAGTCCAAGGAACTCGCAGGAGTCTTCTCCAGCAGCATAGTTCACAGGCTTCAATTCTTCGGTGCTCAGCCTTGCTTATGGTCCAACTTTCACAGCCATACATTGCAACTGGGAAAACCATAGCCTTGACTATATGCACTTGGCAGGGTGATATCTCTGATTTTTAGTATGTAGTCTAGATTTGCCATAGCTTTCCTCCCCAGGAGCAAACGTCTTTTAATTTCTTGGCTGTGTAGTCCCCATCTGCGGTGATCTTGGAGCCCAGGAAAATAAAATCTGTCACTACCTCCATTTCTTCCCCATCTATTTGCCAGGAATTGAGAGGGCCGGTAGCCATGATCTTAGTTATTTATCGAATAAGAATATCTATTATTACTATTCCAAGCTTCAAAGACATTCTGTATGGAAGAGCCTAACCTCAGAGTGCAACTCCATTTTAATTCTGCAGCCAGTCTTATTATTGACCTTATTCTCCATATTACACCAGAGAGAAACAGAGAGAGAGTCAATGTTATATTTACATTCATATGTAAGTTATTCCTTCATACACTTTTTGTACATATCTTTTCCTGATGGTACCTTTTTGAGCTCAACATCCCTAAACAAATTTGTATGTCATTTATAAAATTATGAGCTGCATCACACACACACACAAAAAGGGCAGAGCATATGACAATCTCTAACTTGAGCCCATCAACGGGCTTGTTTGATCGCTTGTTGTCACTGGGGGGTTATGGGGCGGGTTATTGTTTTTACTGTTCTTGTACTGGGTTTTTATTTTTTGTAAGCCGCCTAGAATCACTGAAAGCAAATGGCTGGCCATGTATGTTCTCTATATAAATAAATAAACTTCATTACATGAAAAGAAACAGAGTTGAATCATGCTGGATAAATTAGGGGCATCAGAGTACATGCCTTGTAAAGATATTGGTGAACTGTAACTCTCAGCATCTCTCCCCACTGACCATCCTTCCCAGAGTGATGGGCATTGGTTTCAAAACATTTGGACACTGCCTTACTAGAAGTTCCACTTAGCACCCTGGAAGTCCCTACCAGACAAACTCAAACAGGATACAAGGCAGTGGTGGGTTGCTCCCAGTTCGGTCCGGTTCTTGTGAACTGGTAGTAAAAGTGGCAGGAGGCTCTGCCCAGACATCATAATGGACGATCTGCGCATGCGTGCGTGCTCCCGTTGCGAACCGGTAATAAAGGTAAGTAGAACCCACCCCTGATACAAGGCATATATAGCAGAGAGCAGATACAAGAAAATGCCTATGATCCTAGACAGCGGCTAGCAGAGAATATGAGGTCAGGTGAAGTGTATGGGATACAGCTTCACGTTGCTTATCCAGCCTAGTTTTACTCTATTATTTAAGAACTAAGAACATAGTATTCTGCTTAGTGTGCAGAAAACATATGTGATTTCATCGACTGTCTAATTCCTAAAGAATTAAGGTTTAAAGATTTTAATAACTGTTTGGATTTTCCCACTGCTTTCTCCGCTGCTGTGGTAACGTTACTATAGGCTACTACAGCCTTTCCTATTCTGCTGAAAGCGTTCATTTCTCCATTGTGTAAAAACAAAATCTGGATTGCTTTCAAATGACTTGTTCAATTTAAAACAATGTCCCTGGTCCTTTATTGGGTGAACATCAAAAAGAATATTCATCCTGCTGAGCCAGGAAAAAAAATGGCATTGAGAAATCAAATGGGTAGTTTTATTAATCTTCTTAAGGATAAGTACGTATGAACTGGGGGACGATGCACATAGAAGGTACAAGTTGCAACTTGCCAGGTCTTTGCAGTTAGATCAGGTCTATTCACTTGCAATGATTTCTGGCAATTTTGTAATCTGCCAAAGACAGACTGGCAGTTTGCAATGCAATGCAATGAAAAATATCAGACTGTGTAACAATGTTTGTCTTTATTTTTGTGTTTAAAGCTTTTACTTACAATGAATTACAATCAACACACTAGGTGAGATTCATGTTGAAAGTTCATTTGAGAGATCAAGTTTGGAAACAAACAAGAGATATAGAAAGCCAGGCTATGTCTGCAAAGAAGCAGAAATTTAACAGAAAAAAAAAAACCCATGTTATAAAATGGAAACAATTTTAGCAAATAATCAAAGACATAGCTAAATTATGAAATGAATTAAACTCACTTTTTATTTAAATTATTCATCTAGTGGAACACAGCAAAAGAGAGTGTGTGGCCAACAAAACCATAGGAGGTGATAGTAGGTAGATAGTATGAGCATTATCACTGAGAAAGCCAGGTTTTGGTGGCTTGTTCCCAATGCTAGCACTTAGGTAGAGTAAAATCCATCCATCCATCCATCCATCCATCCATCCATCCATCCATCCATCAATCCATCCTAAAATATAGAGAAAATCTTCCTAAGTAGATTTAGCTGTGGCAGTTTTACCTGAGAGAAGATGGTCCAGGAAATAAAATGGATCATGACAGATATTTACAGAGGTGTTTAGATCTTTAAAATTAATTAGTTGTGGTGGTATTCAATTACAGATTTGTAATTGGTACAGCAGCCGCAAGGTGAGTTTGAAATGAAGCTAGTGTATATGAATGCTTAATAACATCCTTGTCATATACTAGACCAAGTGAAGTTTCTAAGCAAAGGCACTCCACTTAGTTGTATATTGCAATAACCAAACCCAATGTATATAAATGCCAAATAGCAAAATGAACACTTTTCAAAATGAAGCCTATTAACATTACCTTAAAAAATATTCTAACAACCCCAACTACTAAGTAGTTCAAAAAGGGATTGTTGTTAATGAATCAAATATTGGTAAGCCATCCAGCAAAACCAACAGAGACCTATTCCTAGTCTAGTTCCTGGCACAGAGAAATGATTGAAAGACCAAACAGTCTTGGTTCCAAAGTCTGAAGTCAGCCTCAGATGGGTCTAAAATATGCTACTTTAGCCAAGAATGTTGAAATGTCATTATATGCTTGATTAAATTACCCAGAAATGGCAAATTCTGGAAATTGCCTTCCCTTGACAGCCCTAACTAAATAGGAAGGGCAAAGATCAAGCAGATGACTAACTCATTTCATGTTATCAATTAATTCAAATTGAAATTAAAATCCCCTTATTATCACAAGAACCCCACAAAGGCACATCCATAGAAAGTGGAAGAAACCAATTTGGAGCAAGTGTGTCACCTTAACCACAAAAAGTTTAGCAAAAAATTCATAGTGATTCATCATTGCCATCAAAAACATCTTAGAACATAGAATAGTACCACTGTATGACTCTGGGCAGATGAGATAGTGATGGGAAGTACTGGTTTCTTTGCTGCTATTACAATCTGCTATTGGTTATAATTCAGGCTCCAGCCAGTGCTCAGTTATATTTTGCCCTATTTGTTTTCAATTCTCCTCTGCTCCAGGGGAACACAACTGTCTGAATCAGAGCTACATGTGACTCCATAACCATGGTTATAGCAAAGAAACCCTAATAGGTGTTGCTGTTTATGATAGTTAAAAGGGCCAAAGAGGAAAATGATTGTGCACATAGGAAATAGTTATCTTCATGGTATATAATTTAACGTAAAGCACATTTAATATTTGTTTTGGCCTTGTCCACAGTTTTATATTGTCCTTGTCTTTTGGGAGTGTACCCTTTAGTAGGCCACTGATAAATCAAACTTAGTTTTCAGATTGAAAAAATTGCATCTCTTCTGCCAAATTATTCTTCTGATTTACTCTGAAAAGATTACCAGAGGTTTCATTTTCTTTCTTTTAACTCAGAGAACTGCTATGTCTTCCGAGAGCTTTTAGCTGAGATGGCATAAAAGAATCAGAGTGATCAGAAAGCCATCTCGTACCATGAAGAACCAAGCATGGCCTTTTTGACAGATTGTCCTCGTGGGTGATGAATGCAGCCATCCACGCAGAGTCATTCCATGTATGCTATGTCTTGTAAACACGTACTGTATCCTTTGATTTGCTGATTAAAACTTGGCAAATGTAAACCAGGGACCATAAACTTGCAGGCTCAGATTGCAGTCCTTTGCGTGCTCTTGGGACCAAGTCCCTCTGTGTTCATCTCTGCTTCCTTAATATCAGTGGTGGGTTGCCCCCGGTTCGGACCGGTTCACAAGAACCGGTAGTAAAACAGGCAGGAAGCCCCGCCCACTGCCCCAGATGTTGTCATCGGCGATCCCGTTGCAAACCAGTAGCAAAGGTAAGTAGAACCCACCCCTGCTTAATATGGTAATATAAATCTTTGCAGGGCGACTGTTTTTTAAAGATATTTGAACAAGTCATGTTTTGAAGCAACTCCGCAAAAGCAAAGCATTGCCTAGCTTCTAAACAGCATAGCCAAGACACTTTTTAGCAGGTGGATTAGCCAATTGGGGCAACTCAGCCATTTCTCAAAGTTGCACCGAAGCATTTTGTAACAACGAGATTAGCCTAAATATGGATGGAACCAAACTGTGCATGAGATCTTCTTCTAAATATAGTGTGCTAAATCGGACAAGTCAAACCAAAAGTGCATCAGAAGAGTTGCATTCCAAAAGAGCTTTCTGGGTGTCAAGTCCCAAAATTTGACACAGCCACTTGGCAACTGTCATCTTGTCACATCAGAGCAACGATTACTATGACAATCTGCAATATTCACTGAAGCTGTTCTTCTATTTCTGTTTGGGGTTGTTTACACAATCAGGGATTCCCAAGAATGTTTCAGAGATGATGGATTCAAGATGTTTTTTTCCTGAACCAGTAACTTTCTTTCCATAGGAAAGTGAGTGCTAAGAGACTTTTAAACTGCATAATTTGTATGTAAAGCAGGGTGACTCTGCTGGGAATTCTGTATTGGAATCATGCTTGTGTAGTGACCTAATAAACATTCTAATCTTACCTTTCCATAAATTGGATTGTGTCAAAATATTAGAAAATGTAAGCTGCCACACAGTGGTGGGATTCAAATAATTTAACAACTGGTTCTCTGCCCTAATGACTGGCTGGGTGGGCGTGGCTGTGGTGGGCGTGGCCAGAGATGTGTGACAGGCAGCACTGAGCCTCTTGCGCCCCCGGGAGCAAAAATGGGCTGTGGGAGGGGGCACACACCCCCGTACCCCATTTTGGGCCTAGGAAGCCTCCCTGCACTTACCTGGGAACCAAAATGGGGCACGTGGGGACTCCTGGAAGGGGTGGGAAGAGGAGGGGCCAGCCAGCAATTTAACTACTGGTTTTCCCAAACCGGCTGAATCTCACCACTGCTGCCATGTGAGTTGAAGTGTGATAGCGAAGGCAAAGTCCACTAGCTTGGAATCCTAAAATGATCTTATTTAAGAGCATTCAGGAGGTGAACTCTTCCCAATCTTTTTCTTTCATGGTAAACCACATTCATGAACATCTCTGACGTTCCCAAGTAGCATAGAAATGAAGGAGGAGAAAGGTGAATTATGCTTTTTGGGAACTCCCTGAAGTTATTTTATCTTAATATGCAAAGCCAGAAATACATAATAAATATAATAATAAATAACAGCAGCATTCTGGAAAGAAGTCCCTATCAGCATTTATTTTGTCTAGTTTTATTTCTTTTTGGAAACCATTGTTGGACTACCTACTTGAGGCAAAAATAAATGAATTTGGGGTGTGTGTGGATTTGATGATTATAACAGGTTATGATTATAGAAATATTGTGTACTATGGTTAATTTTAGAGCAGAACATTAATGTATTTTATATTTATATCTGTACCCAAAAAACCTGGAGGTTACTCTTTCTATATTTTTCTTCCCTTTTCTTTATCTGTACCCCCAATATTGCTTTTTCCATTATCCCTCTTTTTTCTTTAATTTTTTTTCCTGTTTTTTCTATTCTATCTTCTTTGAAACTTAGTAAAGTTTTATAAGAAAAAATAGTGACTGTGATCCCAGACAACTCTAACAAGCCACAATGATGTCATACAGGTTATAATATCATTGGACAAATGATGAGAGTTGTGTAATTGCATCAGGTGCATTATGATATCCTGAGCTTCAGCTAATATTAACAAGATACAAAAGAAAAGAGCTTTTCAAATGAAAGGCATAGAACTATGACTAAGTTGCAAGGAAGAAACCATATTGGGCAGTTTGTAGGCTGCTTTCATTATCAGGAATTAAGACTTGGTATTTACCATTTTTTGGGGAGATATGGAAGAACGATCATTAGACATTCCCAGGACTATACAGCAAAAAGTCCTGGGAGAATGAGTTGGCAAATGACTGGCAAATAGTTGTCAAGAAAGCCACATGAATATATTGAACATAAGTCAAGAAGATCAAGAAGAATTGAGCTTTTTAATTCTTCACTTGAGGTGAAGATTTGGCTCCAGAATTTTTACTGCTGATTATAAAGATTATAGAGAACATGTCCATTATCCATGTTAATGTTCTTTTTCATGTATAGGTTACAACTATGTAAGAAGGTCTTCATGGGGAATCTAGCCTACTCCTTCATATTTCCTATGCAGTTATAATCCCGTGTGGTCAGAACTCACATTGTATGGGAATGACAGTAAAGGTATATCTTTGAATGCACGCATGCATCTGTCTATGTGCAGCTAACATGTCTATTCCATTTCTCTCAACACAAGGGAGAACTGAGACTGCCTAAATCAGATAAATGAAAATAATTATATTTTATAATATAGACTGTGCATTTTGTTGAAACATGAAACCACCATACCATCAGGCAAAGATATATCCACCAGAGGTGGTATTCAGCAGGTTCTGACCAGTTCTGGAGAACCGGTAGCGGAAATTTTGAGTAGTTTGGAGAACTGGTAAATACCACCTCTGATTGGCCCCGCCCCACTGCTTCCTGAGTCCCAGCTGATCAGGAGGAAATGGGGATTTTGCAGTAACCTTCCCCTGGAGTGGGATGGGAATGGAGATTTTACAGTATCCTTCCCCTGCTACGCCCACCAAGCCACACCCACTAAGCCATGCCACACCCACCAAGCCATGCCCACAGAACCGGTAGTAAAAAATTTTTGAATCCCACCACTGGTGTCCACCATCTCTCAAAAAATACACAGCCACTCTTGGTTGATACCAAAATGGAGAAGAGTAGAAAAGTACAAATTAGCCTGTGTTTTTTGTCTATATCTTCCTCGGATTCCTGAAGACCACAGCCATATGTTCATATCTTGAATTGAGAAAAGCCAAACTCTATGCCCAAGTAAAAAGACAGGTTGTTCTCTGTGTGTTTTTGAGGGTTGGTTCACCTAGCAGGCAATTTTGACAGGGCTTGACAAAAACAGACGGACATTAATCTCTGGAAGAAACATTACCTGTAATGAAAATATTTCTCTTACAGACATCAGAAGCCAGGATTACAACAACAATAATTAATAAGTCATATGGGGGCGGGGAGCCTGGGAAAGTGGAAAGTTTGGAAATCAGAGACTGGTGAATGGGGACTCTCCCTTTCAACACTTACATGCCCTTGAATGCCAGCCAAAAGCTCAAGTGAGGTAGAACCCTTTCTGACCAGGTTTTGTGCTCATAAACATGGGCAATTAGGAGAAGGACGTGTGTTTGTGGTTGAGTGAGGTATGTGAGCTATGTTCCAATCTGGACAGGACACACCTGGTGCTGAAAGCTGGGGCCTGGAAGAATGAAGGCGGCTGATTGAGACCAAGGAAGAGTGCTCACAACATTTGGTACCCTGAAATGCAGATTAGCTTGGACAAGGATGTAAGATAGGAAAGATCTATATCCTGAACACCTGTTTCTACATCACTGTTTTTCCTTCACTGCAAAGCTACTGTGAGCTCCAGCTCTCTTGAGACCCTGCAGTGCAATGCAGTCCTTTTCCACTCTAAGCAAAACATCTGCATATCCAAATAGTGCTTCAGAAGTATGTTTGCATAGCATGCCTATGACAGCTACAGAAGTCATGAAGAGAACACTCTGCACATAGGATTTATTTCTCATCTTAGAGATGAGAGGCTGGACTTTACTAATACTATATCTTCTCACTTCGACCATCCTCAGAAGTGGAGAAGCATCGAGGCAAATATCTCAGTCCACTTTAATAGATTAAGAAGCCAATGGCAGCAGAGGAATTTAGGAGCCTTGGCTGATACAGTGCCTTAAGCCACAATGTGGTTGATTGAGCTTGAAGTGCACAAGCAGAGATCTCAGGGCTGCTTACAGCCTCCCCCAAAGTCTTGGGAAAACCCCCAGAGACCATTCAAAAGTTATCAGCAAATTGTAATCTTCAATACAATAGCAGAGGAAAGTTATTAACTACTGCATTTGAGGAGTAGGAGTTACATTTGATTTTTGTTTATATTTAAATGTAAACATAGTCAAATCAAATTTACTTTTTTGTTCTGTTGTGTCTCTTTTGTTCTGTTCTGTTGTGGGATATAGTCCTAAATACTTCACTCAGAGATCAAGAACAGTGTTCAGTAAGATTGGATCTACTATGGAAATCTGACCAGGTGTGTTTCTTTAACAAATTTTAGGAATGAGAATTCTGAAGACAAGGAGTGTACAGCTTATCAGTTTACAGCTGATAAGAAAAAGGCAAATTCTCATTGGAGATTGTGATGAAAGGAATCAAGATTAACACTTCCACCGTTATCGTGCCTATATACAATTCTGTGGTGAATACATTACAGATACGGTGTAGTGGGCACAATTCCAAGATCTGAAATAATGATGGTGAAGGCTTTCAAAGTGTGTTAATCTTTCAAAATTGAACCTTAATACATCCAGGGAAGCTGATTCAGCCTAAAGGAGAAGCCAGTGCAAAGTGATTAACTATGATGCCTACCAGGCTGGATGTGTTTAAAAGGCATTAAAAAAAGCAAATGAGTTTCAGGTGATTAGTGGTGACCAGTTGCCATGGTTCTAATTTTCTCCTGCTTACAAGAGGCAACATGCTAGGAGCAGTGGAAGAATGAATGCTAACATATTTGTGTCTTTCCTAGGGAGTTCCTCCTCATATCAGATTGGCGATCTGATGCTGGATTCAACAATATTTAATCTGATGCAGCATTTGTCTTTTATCATTCTTCTTTGTCGGTTTACTAAAATATTTATCACATTGCCCAATATGACTAGATGTCAAAATGGTTAAGTGATAAATAAGCAGAATCAATAGCACACAAGACAAAATGTCATTTGAGCTGGGATTTAAAAGCTTGGGGAAATAGCCAGGTCTTCCCACCCAATGCAAAAACACAAAACAAAACAAAAAACAAAAAAACAAAAACAAACACAAAACACAAAACACAAAACAAAACAAACAGCGGTACCAGCTTGATCATAGAATGGAGTGAAAGTTTACATCCGAAAAAAGAATACTAAGACAGGAGAAGGAAGAGAGAGAAAAAAAGAACTGAGTTAGATGGGCAGAAGTTAGAATGCTGTTCTTGATCTCTGAGTGAAGTATTGCTTTCATATTTCTAGAATGTTTAACTAGAGAAGTTAGAACAATGTCCACAAGAAGGGACAAGATCTTGATCAGTTGCCTAATCTAGCTGGTTTAGCGCTGAATGTAATGGTAAGCTAAGAAAGGCAGTGAATTGTTTGGAAGCCACTGTAGTTCCTGACACACTGTTAGAGGAGGCCACAGTGGCAGATGAAAAGTGGGATGTGTTTCACTCTTTCTATTAGGCCATTATCCATCATCAGCAATGATACCATTGACTGCTCAATCCATGCTGAGGCCCCACCAGATACAATTTCTGTAATTTATTTCCTCTGACTAGCAGCATTTATCCTAGAGGTAACAGGGGTATCTTTCTCGTGGGGATGTATTGACGAGTTGATTTCAATTTCATACATATAACTATGTTATGTCAGTGTTCTACCTATTTCTATAACCTTTTCCTTTAAAAAAAAAACCTTGACATAGCGAGAGTGTTGGATGGATACAGTTTTCTCTAACATATTTATTTATTTATTTATTTATTTATTTATTTGTTTGTTTGTTTGTTTGTTTGTTTATTGAATACGTATTAGATAATATATATAAGTATAAGCATGAATTGAATACATAAAATGACTGCATTATATATACAGGACTTTCCCATAATTGCAAAAATTGGAGAAATGTTTTATCTGAAAAATAACTGGACTGTGCTCTAGATATGAATCTGAGAACAAAATATGAGCACTTTACTTGACTCCATGAAAATCTCCTCTTCTCTATTTTCCTTGGCATGTTCTCGAAGCAGAAGCTTCTGGTGGGCGAAGCATGGCTCATTGCTCTACAGATGTTCCCTTCCCTGGGTCCATGAACGAGACAGGCCATTGTACCCAGCACTTTTCCCATCTAGAACTCGACCACCAAACAGTCTACTCGGCTTTTAGAAAACAGTTATTGCACTGTAACAAAGAGAATAAGAGGAAATGGTCAGCAACATTCAAACTTTGGAGACTGAATTCTTGCTTTGTGACATTGGAAAGCCAGGCTTGGTAACATATTATGGTTTTGGCCTCTATGGAGGCAGATATTTCATATGTATCTTCAGGAGCAGGTGAGTCGACATCACTTTAAAGCAATAATCTAAGGATGTTGGTTCCAGTGGTGGATTTCAATTTTTTTTTTTACTATCGGTTCTGTGGGTGTGGCTTGGTGGGCATGGCATGGCATGGTGGGCGTGGCAAGGGAAGGATACTGTAAAATACTTCCCCTGCCACGTAAATCCTAAATGAAGACCCGGATTGTGGGGGCAATAAGATGACTTTGTATAAAAAAGAACATCGCTTAGGGGGGGCTGAAAGCCCTATTAAGCAGGTATATACAAAAGTACGAAGGCTATTGCTTAACACATTGTAAGCCGTCCTGAGTCTCCGGAGAAGGGCGGCATATAAATCGAACCAATAAATAAATAAATAAATACAATAAATAAATAAAATCTCCATTCCTACCCCACTCCAGGGGAAGGATACTGCAAAATCCCCATTTCCTCCCAATCAGCTGGGACTTGGGAGGCAGAGAATAGATGGGGGCAGGGCCAGGTGGTGGCATTTACTGGTTCTCCTAACTACTCAAAATTTCCGCTACTGGTTCTCCAGAACTGGTCAGAACTGATGTGCTCTAATGAGAGATGTAGAGTACATACTTAGATTGGAAAGGGCTGAAATAGTCAAATAGTCTATAATAATCACTTATTTCATGCTTCATTCTAGAAACATTTCCTCCTTGGTCTGCAAATAACTCTGCTTCTTTATTTATTCCCAAAGAAATTCAGAAACCCACTCGCTGTTTTATTAAAAAAAAAAGAAACTCTCCCCATAAGCAACCAACCCCACAAGGTTAATTTATTTTCAGAAATAAAGGTGACCATTCCTCCTCCTGCCCCCCAAAGCTACTATACCTCGGGGTCTTTAAATGAGAGACATGAACTCCCAGCTTGGAGGTCACCAGTAGCAAATTTTGTTTTGACACATCTGATAAAAATCTGCTGAGCAATGTCCACCAGGGGCCAACAGCATTTGGCAGAATCGGTAGCCGTGGGAGATGAATCTGAACAGCAGGGTCACACACACACACTCCTGACCCTGGCCAAGCATAATTCAGCTCAGCCAAGGGCCTCTGCAGAAGGATAGCTAATGTACTAGAAATGCTGAAGAGGTTTCAAAATGTCCAATTATGATATGGATGGCTGATAATCTGACGACTTATAGCAGCTAAGAAATTGAATTACATGTTTAGTGCTGAAGTGCAATAAAACTGTTCCAGCCTTTGCTATTTGGGGATTTCCATGCATATCCAAGGAGGTGTGTGCATACAAGAAGTACTTGAGAAGACAGCTACCAAAGACATCCCCAAAAAGGGAGAGAGAGAGAGAGAGAGAGAGAGAGAGAGAGAGAGAGAGAGAGAGAGAGAGAGAGAGAGAGAGAGAGAGAGAGAGAGAAATGCATAGTGGAAAAGAGGGCAAAAGAGGACACATTACCAAACATTTGCATAAGCTGGTTTATATTACAGACATGCTTCTAGAAAGAATTATTTACATAGACATTCAACACATCTAACCATAGTAAGAAGAAAGTGACTCAGTGATGCCAGCCTCCACAGTCTGTTGGGCAGATGCTGCCTCTTGATGGACAGCTTTAAGACTCGGCTTCTTCTTTTTATCTTTAAATTCGGCCTGAGCTTTACGGCCCTTCAAATAGAAAACACGTTCAAAGACCTACTTTTCCCACCATTGCCCAATATTGTGGTTTTTAAAAAAAAAAAAAAAGAGAGAGAGAAAAGAACCTAAATGTGAGTGAATGCCTGTGTTCTTAAAACAAATAAAACACTGATACTCTCAGGTCATCATGTGGGGTTTTTGAAAAGACATAAATGTGCAATGGTTAAAGGTAAATCAATTACAAAATATTTTAAAGTTAATATATCATTCGTAGTCTTGGGAGAGATGTACAAGGGGAAGTTGAAAAAAAAATTCATAAGAAGGGGGTGGCAAATCACTTCCGTCCCATCCAGTGGTGGGTTTCAAAATTCTTTACTACCAGTTCTGTGGGTGTGGCTTGATGGGCATGGCATGGCTTGGTGGGCGGGCTTGGTGGGCATGGCAGGGGAAGGATACTGTAAAATCTCCATTCCCTCCCCACTCCTGGGGGAAGGATATTGTAAAATCTCCATTCCCTCCCCAATCCTGGGGAAGGTTACTGCAAAATCCCCATTTCCCCCTGATCAGCTGGGACTTGGGAGACAGAGAATAGATGGGGGCGGGGCCAGTCAGCATTTTTACTACCGGTTCTCCGAACCACTCAAAATTTCCGCTACTAGTTTTCCAGAACTGGTCAGAACCTGCTGAAACCCACCTTTGGTCCCATCATCCAGAAAACTGCATGGAAGTATACATCGAGTCAGGTAGACTCAAACTTACCTTATAAAACTGATCCATAACTTTATGCTCTTAGCCGACATTCATTTCCAAATGATGTTCATGGTCAGAGGTAGCCTTCACATACTGTAGCAACCGGTTCGCCCAGCACCGGAAATGTGAGCGTGCACAGTCACACGCTCACTTTACTTGTGTATGTGCCATCAGTGCATGCGTGTATTGTCACAAAACTCAACAATTCACTCGTGCGCACTGTCCACACATGCGTGTGGCATCAAAAACACAGTACGGGATTGCGCACGGGCGGGTGGGTGGGCCCACTTGCAAATCGTCACTATTGGTTTGCCCGAACCGGTCTGAACCAGCTGAATACCACCTCTGTTCATGGTGTCCATGAAAGATGAGGTTGTTTTCAGAGTCGCACAAAAGTTGTTATGGTTCTCTTCGAAGCTGATTAGAGACCAGCACAGAATCCCTCTGGCAAAACCTCCTCCTCTCCTGGTCCCCACTCTCTAAACAGAGCCATTGAGATCTATGTCAGATGTAAATGCCTTATTCTCTAATGTGTAAATAATGTATATATGGAACATCAGGGGTTAACTTATTCTTTGGACTTTAATGTATTCATAATTTACCACTCCCATTCCTGGCTCCACCCCTTGTATATATAAGGAGCCATCCTCCCCATTTTCCTCGCTTCTATCTTGAATATTCAGCGAATATAGAATGCCTATTACGATTAAAGAGAAATATATTTAAATCTCTAACTTCTATTATCTTTATTGAGTCTGATCCTAAAAATATTGCAACAAGCTGGTAGCAGAGGATGGTTAATTGACTCAATAAGTAATTAAAAATGTCCAAGAAAGATAGGCCCAACACCAGGGCCTACAGCAAAGAAATAGAAACTGATCAAGAGATGATCAACGAATCCACTAATGCAATTTCGAGAGAATCCGAAGAATACACCACTGAAGAAGAAGAACTGATGAGTGAAAATAACGAACTCAGGTCAGAGATATTAAAGATACTAAAAAGCCAAAAGAATGATGAAAGCCTCATCGCGGACCTCCAGGAGATGCTGAGGAACAGCGGAGCAGCGAGAGAGAAAAACGTCATTAAAGAAAAACCCAAAGATCAAAAAACTGTGAGTGAAATGACTACTGAGAAAATAGTTGTAAAAAAGAAAAGATGTGACCTCGCGCGAAATTTTGAATGGCAGCCATCTTGGTTTCAACGAACTTCAAAAGAGAGTGAAGCAGAGCCAATCAAAACGCTCAGTTCAAAATTTCTGGCGCGAAAAACGCTATCAGACGAAGAAAGTGAAAAAGAAGTCTCAAACTCTTCAGATGAACCAAATTCAGAAAGTGAAGACGATTTAACAAAGTCTCAAGTAAAGTCAGCAATGAAAACGCTTTTTGCTGCTTTTGGGCCAAGATTGAAAATTTCCAAGACATCAACGAAGAAGCAAGAAATCAAACCGACAACTCAAGACCTGCACGCTCCCATCCAGACTTCGAAAACGACGACACCCGAGCCCAGAGAGCCATGCCGATTCCGTCCTACACCGCAGACAGAATCGAGTGCCAGCGCACACAAGAGAAAGAGAAGAACCGTCGCCATCACCAAAGCCCCAAAAACCGAGCCAGAGACCGACTCATCTGAAGAGGAGCGGATCGAGAGAGCTGAAATGGAGAGAACCTTCCACAACGGCGCCAAAGAAGAAATGAGCAACGCGCATGTGCAAAACTACGTAGACGGCCCCAAAAGACTTGAACTGGCCAGAGAACCGCGCAGACTCGTTACAAGCATCCCAATGCCGTTCTGTAATTTCCTGCACTTGAGAGACCACGGACTGCCTCAGGTTGTAAGTAATGGACAAAATAATGTGGGGAACTTACCCAGTGACTTCCCAAAACTTAGAGTTGATGGCATTAATTTACAAGAGTGGTACCAACAGCTTCAGGTTATTTTCATGAAAGAAAATTTACTATTCTTTATAACTAGTCCTCCAAGAAGACCTTGGACTTTAAAAATAGATTGTTTACATCATAGAGCATTTTTCATAATAATTTCTAGCGTGTCTCCTGCAATGTATCATAGCATCAAACCAAACCTAACTGTATCAGAAATAATTCAATGCATGTTTAATCTATTTCACAGCGATAGCGTAGCCACAACCACAAGAATGTCTAAGGATTTCTTTTCTTCTAGAGTGAAACCAGGGGTTTCTATAAGTGAGCATTTGATAAATCTAAACAAAATAAGAGCTGAGCTGCAATTGAGGGGGGAAGTGATTTCAGATCAAACAATGAAAAGTGTTATTATCAATTCACTTGATCCATCATGGGATAGCTTTATGTCACACTTAGATACCATTAATTTGGGATATTTATCAATAGAAAGTCTATCTAACAAATTGATAGCAGAAGACAATTCAAGAAAAAATCGTTCCAGTAACCAAACAGAACACAAATCTTTTAGGAAAGTAGTCTTTCAAGATAAATATAATGAGGCCTTTAGATGCCACAATTGTGGATCCAGGGAACACAGTAGAAGAGACTGTCCCAAAGTCCCAAGGGAGAGACATAGGCCAGAATATAGGAGCAAATACAATTACAGACAATCTTCCACAGATAGACACAAATATAGAAGTCCACCAAATTACAGAGAAAGTAGAGGGGGTAGAGAAAATTCAAAAGAGAGAAAATCTGGGTCACTAAATGGGCTAAATAAACAAGACAGCACCAGAACACAACAAGATGAGAACAATAATTGGCTTATTGATTCTGGTGCAACAAATCACACCACTAACAACAAAAGTATATTATCTTCATTTACAGAAGATAAGTTTGTGATAAAGGTAGCTAATCAAGAAAAGGTTCAAGTATTAGGCAGAGGAAATGTGACCTTGCCTGGTTTAGGGAAAATAGAGGGGGTATTATTAATCCCAGAAATACCTCACAACATACTGAGTGCTATAAAACTAAGCAGAGAATCTGACATCAATATAGTTTTCTCAAAGGGGAAAGCAACTATAGAAAAGAACAAAACAAATGTAGGTACTGTGATGATAAAAGGGGGTCTACCCTATCTGATAACCAAAGAAAGATGGTTACATAACATTGATTCAAATATGGAAGATTGTATTGAAGCAGATGATGAAAATGTCAGTAACAGTGACAATGATGAATGTAAAATAACTCATGATAACAAAAATATACACAATGAGAAGAAACCAAAAATAGGTAAACCAATTCATGATGAGTGTGCTCACATCTTACATAGGAAGTTAGGACATGCAAGCTTTCCCGTAGTACAAAAAATGACTGAGCACGCAGAAGGTGTCAAAATAAAAAATTGTGAAAATTATTTGGAATGCTCAGTATGTAAATCCACCAAACTAAAAACCAGTCCCAGACCAAAAAAATCTAACAGATCAACTAACAATATTTTTGATTTGGTACATATGGACTTAGTTGGTCCATTAACTCCATCAATTACCTATAGAAAACGTTACTTCCTAACAATAGTGGATGATTACAGTCGCTATGGTTTTGTTTACACATTAAAGCACAAGGATGAAACCTTTCAGAAATTTAAGGAATTCTACAAACGCATAGAAACACAGCATAATATCAGAATAAAACAAATTATGACAGATAGGGGATGTGAATTCATGTCTAAAGAATTCTCCCAATGGTTAAAGGATAGAGGGATGCTACATTTCACGTCCAATCCATTTTCTGCATTTCAAAATGGGATTGTAGAGAGAAAGAATTCCACACTACAAACCATGATTAGATGCACATTAGAGGATGCTGGTTTAGGCAAACAATTTTGGTCAGAAGCCTTACATTATTCAAATTACACTCAAAATAGAACATGGTCCAGTATTGTGAATAAGACACCATATGAGGTGATGTACAATAGAAAACCCAAATTAGCACACATGCACATATTTGGAGTTACTGCAGACGTACACATACCTAAACAATTGAGGAGAAAGGGAGAAAACGTATCCAGGAGATTAAGATTCATGGGATACGAAACTGGAACCAAAGGGTACAGATTCATTGATAATAATAACAAATTTATAGTATCCAGAACAGCTGTGTTCCATGAGCAGGCCAATTGGTCTAAATTGCACCTTAATGAAATATTTCCTAATAAAAGCAAAGATAATATATCTTGCGAGGAAGGAACAACAGAAAATCAAAATATTAACAAAAGTAAGAACAAAACCAAAACTTGGACAAATAGTCAGCATAAAATAAAGACAGACACATTAACAAAAAAGGAAGCCAGATATTTGCATGACAACCATAGCAAACCTGAAAGAAATATTAGAAACAATAGAAACCAAATACCAAATAAATACAAAGATTACATAATGCATATGGATGGAGAACAAATAACACCTAATACATATGAGGAAGTATTGAAACTTCCCCGTGAAGAAAGAGAAAAATGGGAACTAGCTATGGAAAAAGAGATGGAAAGTTTACAAGGATTAAATGTATTCACACCTGCGATCGCACCTAAGGATAAAACAATTATAGGTACCAGGTGGATTTATAAAATTAAGAATTTAGAAGGAGGTAATACCTTATACAAGGCCAGACTAGTTGCACAAGGTTATGCACAAAAATATCCAGAAGACTATACTGACACTTATTCACCAACAGTGAGAACAGAGAGTGTCAAAACAGCTCTTGTAGTAGCATCTGCACTCAATCTGGACGTGTTTCAATATGACATACAGACTGCATACTTACACGCAAAATTAGATAAAGAAATATATGTAAGAGCACCACACAGTCAATACACTAATAAGAACGAAATTTGGTTATTAAATAAGAGTCTGTACGGATTGAAGCAATCTGGCAAAAGATGGTACGATTGTTTGGTAAAAGTACTTAAGACCATGGATTTCAACGCCACCACTGCTGATAACTGTTTCTTTGTAAAAAAGAGTAATGATCATATTGAATTTGTATTAATTTATGTGGATGATATTTTATATATTGGAAAGCATAAAGAGAGCAGGGAAATCTTTGTAAATAAGTTAAACGAACATTTCTCATTGAAATCACTAGGTAGAGTGAATAAATACCTTGGTGTACAAATTAACAAAACTAAAAGGGGATTCAAACTTACTCAGAAAGATAAAATCATTGAACTCCTAAACAAATGTAACTTAAATAATGCCAAAACATGTGACACACCTATGCAAACTGATTTTCTTAGAAACACTGATGAATCTTCCCCTGAGTTTAAAGACAACACATTTTACAGATCAGTTATAGGTTCACTCCTTTATATATCTAATTGGACTAGGCCAGATATTGCATTACCTCTCAATTTATTGTCAAGATATGTTAGCAAACCAACCTTGTATCATTGGGAAGCTGTCAAAAGAATTTTAAGATATCTGAAAAGTACATTAGATTTTTGTTTAATATTGGAACCAAATAATGACAAAGAACCAAAAATTACTTGTTATGCTGATGCAGATTGGGCTGGTGATACATCATGCAGAAAGAGTACCTCTGGTTATGTTTTTCTATTGAACGATTGTCCAGTTTACTGGTATACTGGTAAACAAGAACTGGTAGCCACTTCTACCACAGAAGCGGAATATGTTTGCTTGTCTAAAGCTGCAAATAACCTTGTATGGTTCAATGATTTGATCACAGATGTTTGGAAGAAACCTACTTTACCATTTATTATGCATGAAGACAATAAAGCGGCCATTGAAATATCTAGATCCGATGCAATTGGACAAAGGTCCAGGCATATTGATATAAAATTTAAGCACGTGAGACAACTATCTCAAGACGGATTCATCAAAGCAATACATTGTGATACTTCTGAACAATTAGCTGATATATTAACAAAACCCTTACCTTCTAAACAACACAAATATTTAACTTCTAAATTATATGTATTATATTGTCCTGAATCTGAATGTAACTGGTGTTGTATAACGAACCGGCATTTAGAGGGGGATTTGTCAGATGTAAATGCCTTATTCTCTAATGTGTAAATAATGTATATATGGAACATCAGGGGTTAACTTATTCTTTGGACTTTAATGTATTCATAATTTACCACTCCCATTCCTGGCTCCACCCCTTGTATATATAAGGAGCCATCCTCCCCATTTTCCTCGCTTCTATCTTGAATATTCAGCGAATATAGAATGCCTATTACGATTAAAGAGAAATATATTTAAATCTCTAACTTCTATTATCTTTATTGAGTCTGATCCTAAAAATATTGCAACAATCTAGAAGCGGGATTGGCTCTGGCCCATAAAGGCAAGAAGAATGCTTAATGATAAGGAAAGGCAGGTAAGTGATAAATAGCAAGAAGATGCCCTGGGTAATCGTGTTAGTAAAAATTTCAGTTATCTTGATTGTTATGCAATCAAGCTTTTCAGATATGTTGGGCCATGAAGAATAGTATAATTGTGGCTAAGATGCTGAGCTTGTTGATCGAAAGGTCGGCAGTTCAGCGGTTCTAATCCCTAGTGCCGCATAACGGGGTGAGCTCCCGTTACTTGTCCCACCTTCTGCCAACCTAACAGTTCAAAAGCATGTAAAAAAAATGCAAGTAGAAAAATAGGGACCACCTTTGGTGGGAAGGTAACAGCGTTCTGTGCGCCTTTGGCGTTTAGTCATGCCGGCCACATGACCACGGAGACGTCTTCGGACAGCGCTGGCTCTTCGGCTTTGAAACTGAGATGAGCACCACCCCCTAGAGTCGGGAATGACTAGCACATGACTAGCACATATTACCTTTAATATGCTATTAGAGAGCTGGCTGGAGAGAAAATATGAAGGAAGATTGCAAGAAAGTGTTAAAACTGTTGTCCTCTTGCTTGGGACTTGCTCAAAAAGTTGCCAGCTGTAGATTCATTGAGCTCCATCTGGGGGTGGAAAAACAATATTAGCAACACACAACACAGCACTAAAGATACAGAATGTATGGGGAAGCCCAGACATTCTCTCATAACTCTGACAGGAAGCATTGGTCTCATCGTCTTTGGCTTTGGGATGGTAGCTGGCAGCCAAATTTGATTGAGTGATGACATCATTGTGATGGTGACATGATCCTGATGGACTGTAATATGAAACCAACCAGGAGTAATGAAAAATTAATCATTGTCAAAGTAAGTCCTAAGAGGGATAGTGCATAATACTAGAGTAAAACTGGAATTCTTTCAAAGTTCCTTCAAATCTGGTTCAACTCTCGTTGGCATCCAAAATGTTTCTCACAAACATTCAATAATCATAAAGGCCTGTGGAGAAGTCGATTGAACAGGTTGACTGACATGCATGGCCTTAACAACACAACCACAAAAACACAGCTCAGGAAAAGCATCACTGGATACAACCCTTCCAACTCTGTTATTCTGCATCCTGTATCTTCAAGCTAAGGGAAAAATTACATAATAATAAAAATACAAAAGCCCAGAATTTTAGCTAGAAAATTGCCAGGGGTTTCTGTAAGTTAGAATCCAAAGAGCTCTAGAAGCTGGAGAAGTGAGTATCTTTCTCAGCAGAAAAGCTACATTGGATCAGTGGTGGAATTCAATTTTTTTTTACTACCGGTTCTGTGGGCGTGGCTTGGTGGGCGTCAGGGGTGGGTTCTACTTACTTACCTTTACTACCGGTTTGCACTGGGGCCATGCGCGCACACTCACTTCACTTGCGCAGAAGCTTCTGCGCATGCGCAGAAGCATTTTGATGACGTTGGGGTTGGTGGGCGGAGCCTCCCGCCGGTTTTACTACCGGTTCTATAGAACCGTTGCGAACCGGGGGCAGCCCACCACTGGTGGGCGTGGTGTGGCTTGGTGGGCGTGGCTTGGTGGGCATGGCAGAGAAAGGCTACTGCAAAGTCTCCATTCCCACCCCACTCCTTGGGGAAAGATATTGCAAAGTCTCCATTCCCACCCCACTCTTGGTTCAGCCAGAGATGATATTTTCTGGTTCTCCGAACTACTCAAAATTTCCGCTACCGGTTCTCCAGAACCTGTTAGAACCTGCTGAACAGCACCCCTGCATTGGATGCTTAATTGGTGACTGGTAGCCGCACATGTGCCCCCTGTTAGTTGTCATTCAGAAACTAAAGCCCATGACAAACTGTTTTGAACTGAAATCTATGGTCTGACTAATCCAACATGTGCCATATTGTTGCTTATTTTAAAGGGGATTTAAATATTTTACACCTAAATATGAAGGAAATATTTGCATGAGAAGCTTTCCATATGCACTGTAATGAAGAGCCCTGACTTATCTAGATTCTTAGCACGGAAAGAGATGGAATGGCTTGAGGTAGGAAAGAGTCAATGTCATACGTTTTAGACACTAAAATTTGGGGAACTTTTATTTTATATGATTTGAGTGTATCCGTTTCAGCATTCAGGCTTGCCCCAAACTGGTAATTCTTTGCTAAATAAGAGCCATTCATTTATTTATTTTTAATGGAAATTATCAGCCAAAGCAATACTACAGTATTTTTTTTTAGCAGATGCATTTACAGAAAGGTTAATATGGCTATATGAGAATGTGTTTAATACAAAATGCATACATTATAATTATAATACATACATTATAATATTATGATATTTTCTGATTATTTTGTACTCTTCATGAATCTTCATGCTTTTTTAAAGCAAGTAATATCATTTTAAAAGGTGCTTTTTAAGAGATCCAAAAACTAAATATTTCAATAACTTTGAATAATTTTGTTGTGAAGTTGCTATTATACCACTTTTCTTCCTTGTCTATGAGTCCTGTGCTGTTGCAGCATAATGAAAACAATTGAGCACCTAGTCATTATATTTAGCATAAAGAGTATTAAAATACTCTTTATATGTTTATATGTAAGTGTTGATCTCTAAATGCTTCCCAATTCACTGTAATCACTAATCAAAGGGAAGAATCCTTGAGCCTTGGCAAGTTGAACATGCTTTGTGTTGTTAAAAACTAACTGGCTTCTAGTACTGGATCTGGAGTGCTCTATGAAGAAGGCTCCCCACATTTATCTCACAAGGTATTTGTGACTGCACCACAGAGAAATTGGCAGATCCTTGCTCTACACTCCCTCCCCCACTTTCCATTTATTCATATCCAGTTCTTGGACACTGCCTGGGCAAGTCCCTGCAGTTTTCTTGACCAGGTTTTTCAGAAGTGGGTAGCCATTGCCATCCTTCCAAGGGCTGACAGAAAGTGCTTGGCCCAAGGCCACTCAGCTGGCTTTGTGCCCAAGGCAGGACTAGAAGTGGGGAAAAACCTTCATTCACTCTACTGCCTTTTCTGACAAAGCAACTGTCCAATGTGGATTTCCCCCCTTCAATTTTTAAAAACATCCACAAGAATTTGGGCCAAATAGGTAGAAAAGGGGTGGCACAAATGGAAATTGCAGTAAACAGACATATACAAAGAAAGACACGCAGGCACAAAATGTGACAGGGCTTATTTTCCAGCCCAGAGAATCTATTGGATTCTTTAAAATGTTCAACCAAATTGTTTTTGCTACTTTCTGGATTGAAACCCTTGAAAGAAGTTTCCCATTTCCTACAAATGTCTGGAACTAAGGTAAGCACTCCTAACTTTAAAAAAAATATATAGCTAGAAATGACTTTTCATGCAACCAATGCATGTATGCATATAGAAGCAAATAGATAAATGCAGTCTCACAGCCCTTTTGTCACTAACATTCATCTCACCATGTCCTGTTTAAAGGAAACTTCCAAATCTGCTTCCGTAAAAATATATGTGTGGAATTCTTTTTGCATTTCTTACAGCTACTTCTGTTCTCAGCTTATCAAGCCTCCTCCTCCTCCTCCTCCTTTTTTGAGTGTCTGAACATTGTGTAAAGCAAAGCCCCATTTGCATCCACCAGAATGTCTCTGGATTTAAGAGAGGCCTAAATATGTTATGAGAAGAAGGAGAGATTTAGAGGATAGGGAATTTTTTTGAAGTTATTCCAGCTGTAGAAAAATTATTCTAGTTACCAAAAAGAATATATGTTAAATTTCAGTGCAGGAATTTGTATATGTGTTGGTCAGGGGTAGGTTCTACTTACCTTTACTACTGGTTTGCAATGGAGCCGTGTGCGCGCATTTCTGTGCATGCGCAGAAGCATCCTGATGACGTTGAGGTCAGTGGGCGGAGCCTCCTGCCGGTTTTACTACCCGTTCTATAGAACCGGCCCGAACTGGGGGCAACCCACCAGTGGTATTGGTGGGGGATGGGTCATTGAGTGTGTGTAAGTGATAATATGTCAGGTACATACAGTAATTTTTCACAGAAGTGAATGTCACTCCCTCATTTATTCATTTCTGCAAATATTTGCACCAATCTATCTGAAGGTTTGAGGTTTCTTAGGAGGGAAGTTTAGCATTTTCATAGAACTTCTATCCCCCACATCTCCCAAAAACACCATAGAGGAATACATTTTTTTTATAATATTCCAAATTTATAAGGGCTGCTCTTGGAAAAACAAAAAACCAAGGAAACAAAATTAGCCTGTATCAATATGCCTGACATCTTCAGTCCCTCATAATATACCCAAATACAACACCATCCCTGCCCTGATTTTGTCAACCAATTAAAAAGTTTAAGAAATTCCTTTTTTATTGATTTCTTTATTTTTAATGAAAGCTGCTTGCTCCCAACTCAAAACCTTATTTATCTAAAACGTAGAAGCCTTCTTCTCCTCAGAAGAGACTGCTAGGCCTGAAAATTCCATCTATTCTATCCAGAGGTGGGATTCAGCCGGTTCTGTCCGGTTAGGGCAAACCGGTAGTGACAATTGCGGGAGGCTCTGCCCACCCGCCCGGACGTAATACATCCCATAAAACACACGCACTGCACATGTGCGGAAGGCCATGCACATGCCCAGAGGGGCGCTCTCAGATTTGCGAACCAATAGGTAAGGTAAGTAAATCCCACCTCTGGTTCTGTCCTAAAATAAGAATAATATAAAAGCCATTTATTGATTTCCTCATTAGAGAAACACAAGTCTTCAGATTTTCTGAAATGATTTTCAGTTTTAAATTTCATGTCAAGGGGTTATCCTCCCAAGTGATCTGAACTGAAACAATTCAGTTACAGAAGCAGGGCCAAAATTACACTTGGCCTTCCCTGTGGCATCACAAAGGAGTTGCACAGCTAGATTTTAATGCCATTCCTACATTCAGCAGTTCATACTATTGACTTCAGCGGAATTTACTTCTGCGTAATTATGTACAAAATTGTACTGTGTGTTTTATGCATCACTTTATGATAAAAAGGAGCGCGGAATTATTACAGGTTTTAATTGAATGGGTATAAATTCACATAGTTGGACAGTGTTTATAAAAATTATGGAAAATAACTTTTGGAAACGATAGATCTCCCTTTTAGCCTCCCGGGAGGTTACACGAGGATGGCTCCAGGGGATTATAGGTGCTTCTTTGGGTGAGGGTGCCTTTCCTGCTGCCTTGAAAGAGGCGGTAGTGAGGCCCCTCCTCAAGAAGCCTTCCCTGGACCCGGCTGAATTAGCCAACTATCGTCCAGTCTCCAACCTTCGTTTTGTGGCGAAGGTTGTTGAGAGCGTGGTGGCACGACAACTTCCCCGGCACCTGGATGAAGCTATCTATCTAGACCCGTACCAGTCGGGCTTCAGGCAGGGGTACAGCACAGAAACGGCATTGGTCGCGTTGGTGGATGATCTCTGGAGGGCTCGGGACAGGGGTTGTTCCTCTGTCCTAGTCCTATTAGATCTCTCAGCGGCTTTTGATACCATCGACCATGGTATCATGCTGCAGCGGTTGAGGGGGTTAGGAATAGGGGGCACCGTTTTGCGGTGGTTCTCCTCCTTCCTCTCCGACCGCTCGCAGTTCGTGTTGGCAGGGGGGCAGAGGTCGACCTCGAGGCGTCTCGCATGGGGAGTGCCGCAAGGGTCGGTCCTCTCGCCCCTCCTGTTCAACATTTATGTGAAGCCGCTGGGTGAGATCATCCGTGGTTTTGGAGTGAAGTGTCATCTGTACGCTGACGATACCCAGCTGTACATCTCCACCCCAGACCACCCCAACGATGCCCTTGATGTGATGTCCCGCTGCCTGGAGGCCGTGCGGGCCTGGATGGGGAGGAACAGGCTCAGACTCAACCCCTCCAAGACCGAGTGGCTGTGGCTTCCGGCGCCCCGATATAGTCAGCAGGTGCCATCGCTGACTATTGGGGGTGAATCTTTGCCACCCACGGAGAGGGCTCGCAATCTGGGTGTCCTCCTGGATGCGCGGCTGTCTTTAGAAGAGCATATGATGGCCGTGGCCAGGGGGGCCTTTTATCAGGTTCGCCTGATTCGCCAGTTGCAGCCCTTTCTGGATCGGGACGCCCTGCGCATGGTCACTCATGCCCTTGTTACTTCCCGGTTGGACTATTGTAATGCTCTCTACATGGGGCTCCCCTTGAAGAGCACTCGGAGGCTCCAACTGGTCCAGAATGCGGCCGCGCGGGTGGTTATGGGCGCAACCCGTTATGCCCATGTGACACCCCTCCTGCGCGAGCTGCACTGGCTCCCGGTGGTCTTCCGGGTGCAATTCAAGGTGTTGGTTACCACCTTTAAAGCGCTCCATGGCATAGGACCCAGGTACCTCCGAGACCGTCTTCTGCCACCAATAGCCTCCCACTGACCAGTTCGTTCCCACAGAGAGGGTCTCCTCAGGGTGCCATCAGCCAAGTTATGTCGGCTGGCGACGCCCAGGGGGAGGGCCTTCTCTGTGGGAGCCCCAGCCCTGTGGAATGAACTGCCCCCGGAAATTCGTAAGATATCTGACCTCCGGGTGTTTCGCTGCGCATTGAAGACCCTGTTGTTCCGCCAGGCCGGACTATCAATACAATAGTTTTAAATTGGGGTATTTAAATTTATTGGGGTTTTAAATTTGAGCCATTTATTTAATTATTTTAAATTTTATATCATTGTTTTGTTTGTGTTTTTAAATAGGCTGTTTTTAAATAGGCTGAGTCCTTCGGGAGAAGGGCGGTATAGAAATAAAATTATTATTATTATTATTATTATTATTATTAGTTGACCAAAGTTATAGATTAGAGAAACTAATGCAGAGCTTTGATCTATGGGAAATATTTCTGAGTAAACTTGCACAGCACTATTTTCTCCTCTCTTTCCTTCCTGCATAAATCATAGGTCGTCTTCTGGGGGTAGCCCCAGTTTCCCCAGTACAGAACAAAACAGGCTGGCCTCAGATTGGTCTTTCTGCATTCAGTTTGTTCGCCAGTTGAACAAACAGCTTACCTGCCCCAGTGCCAGTGGTGAGTTGCCCCCGGTTCGGACCGGTTCACAAGAACCAGTAGTAAAATCGGCAGGAGGCCCCGCCCACTGCCCCGGATGTCATCATCGGAGATCTGCACATGCGATCCCATTGCGATCCCATTGTGAACCAGTAGTAAAAGGTAAGTAGAACCCACCCCTGCCCACTGCCAATGGCAAACCTCTTTGCCATTGGCACTGGGTCACTGCTGGTCGTGAATTGAGGGCCAGAGTTATTGGGAGGACACTCTCAAGGAGCAATGAAGCATTCCAGCCCCCGGGTGGGAAGCCAGGCGCAGCTCCAAATCAGCTAGGAGTAGGTTGCTTGTTTTTAATTCTGAACTAATTAAGGTTGAGCCTGAGACTATCAAGTTTGACAACAGAGGAAAAATTATTACAGAAATGCTCTTTTGAAAACTATGGGCTGTGGGGGAAGGAAGAAATGAATGAACGGTGGATTCCAATGTCTGGGTAGGTTCCATTTGGTGGATTGCAACCACTGTAAACAAGGGGCTTTGTGCTGATGGTGTAATTGAGTAATTTGAGGCCCAAGACGTAATGGTATCGCATCAGCCTTTCTTCTGCATAGGAAAAGGCAAGTTGTTAAAATGCTGTAACCTGGCCCTTCTGTGCCAAGGGACCTTCATTCTGTGGATGAATGCTGGCTCACAGCCGTGAGAAACGGTGAGAAAAATAGAGACTAAATTAAAGTATGAGATACAAAAAAAAAAGGGGGGGGAATTTACCAGGGATATGATTGGTATATAAATTGAGAAAGGAGGGGAAAAAATGACAATGATAAGATTCAGGAAGGTGAGACGATGCTAACAGATAATGTGTATATTCAGAAATGATTCCCCCCCACCCCCAAATCTGTATAAAAGATGGGAAGGCTCTCTAGAAAAAAGATTGATGAATATTTGAAAAAGAAAAAAAAAAAAAGGGGGGGGGGAAACTTTACCGAAAAAAGTTTACCAAAACTTTCACATCTTCGGAAACAAACTATGAATAGCCCCAGTAACAACTTTTGAAATATCAGAAGCGGAGTGCTTTTCCTGTTCTGAAGGTAAGCGATCTCTCTAATGGTCTTTATACTTTACAAGACTTTGCACTGGCCTTTTTTTCAAAACTGTGGGGAGGTTCAGTTAGTGATGTCATTTTCTCTTTCTTTTTGTGGCATCACGTGCCATGCTCTGTTTCAGAGCGATGGTTTGGATTAGGCCTTTTCCTTTCTTTTTCTTTTTACCCATCACATAGCTTTTTATCGTAAAAATCACTATGACTGTGCATGTGTTTGGGAATAATAATTTCTTTGATTTCCTTTTTGTGTGTGCGTGGAATGAAGTAGAATAAATTTGGTTATCCGGGCCCTTGGCAACCTAGTGAGCACACCACTGCTGAAAGGATTATTATTTATTAATTTACTTGCATTCTTTTGTCTGCTAGAGGAAAGCCTGATTGGCTCATTGTGATTTCAGATGATTGTATCCCAGGGTTGGCAGGTTGAAGATAACGATTGGCTGGTATCAAGGTATTTTGGAGAGATTGGGGTTGGGGTGGGTGGCAGTGGTGGGTTTCAATTTTTTTTACTACCGGTTCTGTAGGTGTGGCTTGGTGGGCGTGGCATGGCTTGGTGGGCGTGGCTTAGTGGCCGTGGCAGGGGAAGGATACTGTAAAATCTCCATTTCCACCCCACTCCAGGGGAAGGATACTGTAAAATCACCATTCCCTCCCCAATCCAGGGGAAGGTTACTACAAAATCACCATTTCCTCCCAATCAGCTGTGACTTGGGAGGCAGAGAATAGATGGGGGCGGAACCAGTCAGAATTTTTACTACCGGTTCTCCAAACTACTCAAAATTTTCACTACTGGTTCTCCAGAACTGGTCAGAAGCTGCTGAAATCCACCTCTGGTGGGGGGGAATGGAACTGTCTTAAAACAAAAGTGCAATTGCCCTTAAACAAAACCAAGTTCGACTACAATAAATCCAGTGGTGAGTTTCAAATTTTTTTACTACCGGTCCTGTGGGTATGGTTTGGTGGGCGTGACATGGCTTGGTGGGCGGGACATGGCTTTGGTGGGCGTGGCAGAAGGATACTGCAAAATCCCCAATTCCTCCTGATCAGCTGAGACTGAGGCAGAGAATAGATGGGGACAAGGCCAGTCAGAATTTATGCTACCGATTCTCCGAACTACTCAAAATTTCCACTACTGGTTCTTCGAACTACTCAAAATTTCCGCTACCGGATCTCCAGAACTGGTCATAACCTGCTGAAGCCTACCTCTGAATAAATCTCATTTCTATATAAGTTCATCCAGAATTCCAGTTTTGGAGTGTTTTGCTACACTTCCAGGAGACGAGATTGCTGACCTCTTTAGGGAAAAAGGAATTCCTTAGTAGGTCTCACTACACATATTTAAGACCCCATCATGTGGAGCACAAAAAGTAATTGCTCCTCGGGTTCTACCTGCCACTGTCAGAGGTTCCTTTTATGATGCAATGCTGCATTGGACTCTACATTATCAATAATGGACTGTAATGAGTGAAGTAAAATACAATGACCACGCAATCTATGATGGTGGGACTAGGTTTATAATATCTAGGCTGCAAAAATCCAGACAACTACTTGGGGGAAGCAAAGAATCAAAATGTTTTGTTTCTGTGCCCATGTGGTAAGTTTGTAGTAAGCATTAAGTAGAGTACCTGCTTTATTTTGAAGAAAGTACTCCGATTGAGTGAAGTGACAAGGTTCATACATTTTTAATCCACAGTTTGTTTAATAAGCCACAATTAGCTGTATTCACACATTGCACTATGACATTATCCTTGATTTATAAACTAGAGTGACTGAGTTTACCTGAGATTAAATCAGCATCCAATAAACCAAGTTTTGGCTTAGCATGTGAACTTCCAAATAGCAACACTATTAGATTAAATGGATTGAAAATCTGATTCAGTGGCTGTGTTTGCACAATATGTTAAACCATAAAGTAGTTGACTTACACCAGTGCCTGAATCTAGGTATGATGGCTTGTAATTAAACTTTACAAATTATGAGCTGGACCACTATAGATTAAAAAAAAAACCATAATTACTCAAACCATGGCTTAGTATAAACCCAGCTTCCTACCGGTATGTATCTACTCTTCCCTCTAACAGAAAAGAATGCAGCCTGCAAAGGCAAATACATTGAACTTAATCCATTTGCAAGCTTATATTTCTTTTCTTTTCAAGTTTTTTCTTTTTTTCCCCTTTTTATAAAAATGTCAAATCAATGCGTGAACAGTGTGGCACCTGGGCGCCATACATTCCAATACAAATAAAACTGATCAGATTAAACATTATTATGACATTCAATCTACTTATGTATTTCTAATAACAATACACATCTATATTAGGTTACAATCTATCATTATTCATGTATTCCACCTATTAAGGTTATATTTCTATATGGAATGATCTTTGCTTCACTGAAGAATATGGGAATATGCTATTAAAGTATCTCTTGCTGGGTTGGGAGCATATGAATCAGCAATTAATACAATCCTTCCTTCCTTCCTTCCTTCCTTCCTTCCTTCCTTCCTTCCTTCCTTCCTTCCTTCCTTCCTTCCCTCCCTCCCTCCCTCCCTCCCTCCCTCCCTCCCTTCTTTCCTTTCTTCTTCTTTTCATCTTTCTCAGCTATGTTTAGCAAAAACATTTTCCTTGAACTTCCAAAGGCTGTTCAAAAGGGCTGGACCTCTCTTGTCTCTGAATGCATATGTGTGTACTAGCACACATTCAGTACTAACCACACATTCAGCCACTCCATTCCTTGCCATTTGGATGGCAGTCGCACAGTCTGGGTGCCAAATGGTGCAGATATTTCTTTTTTCCAGCAGCTGCATCTGGCTTCTTGGCAGATGTCTCTTTCAGCCGTGTTGGCAGCCTTAGGAGCTGCCTGAAGCTCTCATGTGTTTAGTCTCTCTTGAGAAAGAAAGCATGTTTGCGCACTCATATTTGTTTCATTTGGACACAGCCATCTTCCTTTGGTTCTTTTAAATGAGGTCTTGGAGAAGCCTGCACTGATAAATAGATAATACACATTTAGGACATAACACCCCAAGTGGCTCTAAGTGCAGCTCTACTATTTTCTTAGGTCAATGGAGAAAAAAGTGTCATTCCTTCAGGGTACCTTTTCAACTTTTTAGTCCCAAACCAAAGGAGAACTTTTACTCTAGGATTTCTCAATGTCCTGAGTTGTCTTGAGCCAGTCACTTTCTCTGAACCCAACCCACCTCACAGGGTTATTGTTATGGGGAAAATGGAAGAAGGAGCATTACATATGTTCACCATCTTGAATTATTTATTAAAAAAAGAATGCCAGCAGGATAAAAAAAAAAACAACATGCCGACTAAACAGCTCTAATGAATTTCAATTTTTTTTAAAAAAAAGAGTTAATTGCCCCGCTCTCAAAAGAGATAATTGCTTCAAGAATTATAATTCTATGAGCAATAATGATTGGTCATTCTTTCACTGAGAAAAACATAAAGTCAACAGTGGGAAGAAAAAGAGCTATCATTTTAGGCCAGACAACAAAGTATTTCAGTTTAAAACAGAGATTAACACACTGCTCAAGATGTATTAAGTCTATGTGCTGCGAAAGGCTGTTTTGGTGTAACAAGTGATGGGAAAGAGGTATGCAGTCACCTGCTCCGAAAAAAAGCATCTAGAAAGGCTAAATTTAGAGAGTGATGCAAATAAAGGAGTTGTTTGTTTTACATAATTTCTCTTTTGCTAGGCATGACAAGGGACAAAGAGCTATCCAGAGTGCTGAAGTCCCAACCACAGCCATTTCAAGTCATCTTCTTTGCCTGTCTTCTTTAATTAATTACACAAGCCATTGATTCCTCCCTCTCTCAGTCACACATACATTTTCTGTCTACATCTGCAGTTATAAGGCCTAGAGAAACATGTCTAGAGTCTGTAGATTATCATTTTAGATACTCAGGTCAATTAACCAGTGGCTGGACTGGCACTTCACACAGCAATGCCAATTTGAATTTATAGCCAGGTAGATTATGATAAATAAATAAATAAATAAATAAATAAATAAATAAATAAATAAATAAATAAATAAATAAATAATTTTATTTCTATACCGCCCTTCTCCCGAAGGACTCAGGGCGGTGTACAGCCTATTAAAAAACACAAAGACAAACATCAGTTAAAAATAATTAAAAATATTACATAATTCGGCTGAAATTTAAAACCCCAAAAATTTAAAACCCAATTTAAAAATCATTAAATTGATAATGACGGGGGAGGTTTCTCCACTTTCTTGGAATAGAGTTCTGTTCAGCATCACATATTCAATTACAGTTATCATAAAGTAATTAAGAAGAATTCAGCATTTGAAATATAGGCCTTTTTCCAAACCTTAGAAGTTTGATTACTTCCCCTTCAAGCAGGGGTGAAATCCAGCAGGTTCTGACAGGTTCTGGAGAACTGATAGCGGAAATTTTGAGCAGTTCAGAAAACCGGTAGTGGAAATTTTGAGTCGTTTGGAGAACCGGCAAATACCACCTCTGACTGGCCCCAGAGTGGGGTGGGAATGGAGATTTTGCAATGTCCTTCCCCTGGCATGCCCATCAAGCCACGCCCACCAAGCCACACCACGCCCACCAAGCCACACCCACAGAACCGGTAGTAAAAAAAATTGGATTTCACCACTGCCTTCAAGAGTGGTACAAAGGTATATTTAAGAATATTGTACCTAGCAATAGCACTTAGCAATAGCACTTAGACTTATATACCACTTCACAGTGCTTTCCAGCCCTCTCCAAGCGGTTTACAGAGTGGTGCTATTGCTCCCAACAATCTGGCTCCTCATTTTACCCACCTCGAAAGGATGGAAGGCTGAGTCAACCTTGAGCCTGGTGAGATTTGAACTGCCAAATTGCAGTCAGCTGGCAGTCAGCAGAAGTAGCCTGAAGTACTGCACTCTAACCACTGCACCACCGTGGCTCATTAATAATTAATAATTAATAACATAACATTAATAACATAAATAATTAATGCTTTTTAAAATTGTGCTACCTTTCTCAGATACCACTGAATTTAGCATTAAATCACATGCATGCTGGCAGTGACCTAGGAGAAGGAATTTCCTGCCCAGCATGGTTCAAGTTTCATTCATACGTACAGTCTAAAATTAGATCCATGACTTTTATTGTGGTCCAAAAGCTCCTTGCCTAGCTTAATATTTTGTTAAAAGAGAAAAAGACTTTTCTCAAAAAGGACATGCTCAATCATCTTCAGCCTTTCCAGGTGTTTGTTGAGTAGTGCTGTTAATTGACACCAGATGATGCAGTAGGGAATGGCCAAATATTTGGGAGGGCTTTTTTTAGGGAGTGTCACATGTTCAAATAAGACAGGAAAACTCCCTGTCACTGAGCACCTCCAAGAAAAGCAACAGAAAAAGAAAAGATTAGGAGTCAAGGTGTCCTAAGCATGGAATGCAGAACCTGGACTTCTCCTATTATCATCTCTCTAAAACTCTCAATAGCTCCAGACAAGATAATCAGTGATGGTGAATACTAGGAGTAGTTAGTACCTCAGCAACTTCTTGAAGGCCACATTTCCCCATCTCTCCATATCCATACTTTGGTGTGAAAGTATCTACAGACCCCTCACATCTTAGACATAAACTATTTCAACTTCTTCCCTCAAGATGACGCTATAGGGACATAAGGGCAAACTTATGGCACACGTGCTGTCGTCCCAGGTCAGATCTCCATGGTGTTTCTTTCATGAGCTTCTGTTTTCCTGCAAATGACGAAGCAGAAGCTCACAAAAGAAAAAGATCTTACCATACATGCGCATGTCCACGCTTTCAGTTTGGGCATGCATGTGTGTGCAGTTTGGGCACTCGGTGTCTAAAAGGTTTGCAATCACTGCTATAGGGCATTGCACATCAAAACAACTAGACACAAGGACAGTTTTCCCCATGCCATCACTCTGCTAAACAACTAATTCCCACAATACTGTCAAACTACCTAGTAGGGATGTATTACTATTATTCTTCTCATCTTTCCTATTACCTATTTCCTTATCTTCTTATGACTTTGTTGCTTGTTCTCTTATGATTTATATGAATTGTTTTACTTAGTATCCTAGTATGATTTATGTTGATTGTATATTTAGTATCCCATGACTGTCACTGAATATTGTATCTTATTATTTATAATGAATGTATTTTATGATTATGATTATGATTATCACTTGTTGTTTGTATGTACACTGAGAGCTTATGCACCGGAGACAAATTCCTTGTGTGTCCAATTACATTTGGCCAATAAAGAATTCTATTCTATTCTATTCTATTCTATTCTATTCTATTCTATTCTATTCTATTCTATTCTATTCTATTCTATTCTATTCCATTCCATTCCATTCCATTCCATTCCATTCCATTCCATTCTATTCTATTCTATTCTATTCTATTCTATTCTATTCTATTCTACTCTACCCTACCCTACCCTACCCTACCCTACCCTACCCTACCCTATCCCATTCCCATTCCCATTCCCATTCCCATTCCCATTCCCATTCCCATTCTATTATCTTGACTTGGGGCAAGGTTCCTGTATCTAAATGTAATGGATGGCACAGACTGGCACTTTTCAGGAAAGAAGAATGCCTTGTGTTGAGCTGGCCTTGTATTGAATAAGTTACTGGGAACCTACTCATAATTATTGCAACTCAGGTTGAAGAGGGAAAAAGCTAAAAAAGGCAAAGAGTCAATCCCATGTTGCAAAACAAAAGGAAAAGAAGGTTGTTGAAAAACTGAAGAAAAGAGGGAACAAGGAAGCTGGAGATAGAATTAGGGCTGTTCTGATCGGAATGTATCAAAAGAAAAAGGACCAGTCCTTTTGGTTCAAAGAGAAAAATGAGACCAAACGTAAGGCTGCCGGCTTCTTCCCTCTTGAGTCTGGGTTACAAGGACCATACCTAAGGGCCAGATGCCAAGTAAATAAGTTGACTCTGTAAACCACTTAGAGAGGGCTGTAAAGCACTGTAAAGTGGTATATAAGTCTAAGTGCTATTGCTAAATCCAGGTGGCTGGGAGCTCTTACCCATGGGGACAACTCCAATCATCTCTAAAATTTGGTCCTAGGGAATTTTGAATTAAGACATTGTGAAAAGTAGATTCTAGCTGGGTTCAGATATCATATTAAGCTATTTTAAACATAGTTTGCTGAATAAGCCAAAAGAGTTGCATTTGGGTACATACATCATGCTAAAGAGAATAGAATAGAATAGAATAGAATAGAATAGAATAGAATAGAATAGAATAGAATAGAATAGAATAGAATAGAATAGAATAGAATTCTTTATTGGTGATTGGACACACAAGGAATTTGCCTTGGTGCATACACTCTCGGAGTACATAAAAGAAAAGATAACATTCGTCAAGAATCAGAACCAAATCATAAACCATAAGATGTCTTATATAATGGCTTGGTGTGAGGTGGTAATCCAGTTTATTTATGCATTCTTGAATCCATTCTGTGATTTGTAAGAAGAAATTGCCTGCCCCTCTCTCCCTATTCACTGAAACAGTGTGATGAGTGTGGGCGGATGCTAACACAACCCCCCCTCCCCCAAACCAGGAGGATTTTGTAGGTCTCTTCCATACTGGAAGAACTTTCCTTTCCGCAAGATATAGTTGTTGCAATGACAAATGAAAGGAAAAGGAAAAATCCCACTAGGTGATCTTGGGCCAGTAATTCTCTCACTCAGCCCAATTTACCGCACAGGGTTATTTTTGTGGGGAAATCAGGAGGAAGAAGGTGTATTGGATATATTTGTTGCCTTGAGTTATTTGTATAAATAATAATAAAGACTGGATATAAATAAGTAAGTAAGTACTTGGGCAAAGGGCAGTTTTAGGGCGTGATTCTGCAGCTGGGAAAGAGTAAGAGGAGAAAGGGTTATGTGTATCTCCTTGCAGGAAACATCCAGGATTTCTTTCTTTCTTTCTTTCTTTCTTTCTTTCTTTCTTTCTTTCTTTCTTTCTTTCTTTCTTTCTTTCTTTCTTTCTTTCTTTCTGTATGTTTGTATGTATGTATGTATGTATGTATGTATGTATGTATGTATGTATGTTTAACAAGAGCCTCAGTGGTGCAGTGGATAGAGGGCAGTACTGCAGGCTACTTCTGCGGATCACTGGCTGCCAGCAGTTTGGCAGATCGAATCTCACCAGGCTCAAGGTTGACTCAGCCTTCCATCCACCCAAGGTCCGTAAAATGAGGACCCAGATTGTTGAGGGCAACCTGCTGACTCTGTAAACCGCTTAGAGAGGGCTGTAAAAGCACTATGAAGAGGTATATAAGTCTAAGTGCTAGATTCATTCATCCATCCATCCATCCATCCATCCACCCACCCACCCACCCACCCACCCACCCATCTTGCTATCCAAGGTGATTCTGGGCAGCTTACAACACAATGCTTTTCAGGTTTTCATAGCCAGGGTGAGACCAAGGACAATTTTGGGTCAATGTGCTCCAAATTGTAGTTAAACCCTAAGGCGGGCCAATGCAGTCCTGAGGATGGTGAGAGCGGGAATAACTGGGCCCTTTTGCTGTGTTCTGCTGCCACCTGCAGGCCTGTCTGGAAAGAAAAACTAGTGAGTGGCAATTGTTGGGGCTAAGCAAGGCTATGCTTCCAAGGGAAACTGGGTTTTGATAATACTTCAAACGGAGCTCCCCTACAAGGCTGTTTTGCAAACTAACACAGCCTGCGGCTTTTCAACAGAACAGTGAAGCAAAGCAATGTGCTAGCGGGCAGATGCAGATGCCCATGGGAGCCTGTGGTGATACAGAACACCTTAGCCACCCATACACTTTCACCATTGAACCACAATAATACAATCAGGGCTCTGATACAATAATAATACAAGGTTCTAGCAAATGACAGCGATATCGCTATTATGTTTTCATCTGTGATAATAGTACAATATATTCATACAGGATACATTGCTGAAAAGGGAGAACTTCACCTGCTCAAGTATTGATCTTTCCCAAGGCTCTGATTTTGTAAACTGAGCTATTTCTCAGGCAAAAATCTCACACCGAGCCATTGCTGATGTTAACAAATTCATCAATTCCTTACTATGCCTTAGATTTTTTGGAGCACTTTTTTCCAAATCCTCCTCCCCTGCTTATTAACTTGCTTTCAAGGAAGATTGACAGTTTGGAGACTAAAAGGTTATAGGGGTGAATTAAAGACAATTTGGCCATCACCACATTGCTTGAGATTACGTAATTCAGGTGATCAGTTTATCCAGGTGGGTATTTCCTCCCTCCTTCACCGTTTGTGTGTGCCCATCCTAAAACTGTACCTTGGTGGAAGAGGACAACCATCCCAGATAGAAGGATTATGCCAATCTTTGGTCAAGGGGGTATAATATCTGAGCTCTCCTCCTAGAACCTCCCAGCAAAGTTTTAGGGAACAGTTCTGATCTCCAGCCAAATTCTGACTAGGAATTTAAGACAGAAATACTACCTGTGGTTGAAAATGTGGGTTCCCATATTTTTCTTTTATGAACATGCCTGGTTGTTTACAGTCTGTTATAATAAATAAATGGTTTTAACGTTATAGAATGCTGATGAGAAATTGAGATGTTATTTCAAGCACTGTTTCATAATGGCTACAGCATCTCTCCCAAATACTGCTTTCCTCCCTATCGCCTCCTATAAAACAGATTTAGGTGTGGGTTTGGTTTTTTTTTTCCATGGTAAAAATATTGGAATTCATTCTTGAAATACTTTGATTATTAGACTGTAATAAATATAAACTAAATAAGTGTACTAAATACTTTGAAAAAGAATATACACACCTCTATAATGAGAAAAAAGAAGGGAGGGGGATGAAAGGAGAAGGGGAAACTACACAATAGGATGTGGTGGCTCAGTGGCTAAGATGCTGAGCTTGTCGATCAAAAGGTCGACAGTTCAGCGGTTCGAATCCCTAGTGCCACGTAATAGAATGAGCACCCATTACTTGTCCCAGCTTCTACCAACCTAGCGGTTCAAAAGCAAGTAGAATGCAAGTAGAAAAATAGGGACCACCTTTGGTGGGAAGGTAACAGCGTTCCGTGTGCCTTTGGCATTTAGTTATGCTGGCCACATGACCATGCAGACATCTTCGGACAGCGCTGGCTCTTCGGCTTTGAAACGGAGATGAGCACTGCCCCCTAGAGTCAGGAACGACTAGCACATATTTGTGAGGGGAACCTTTACCTTTACCTGTACCTGTGAATAAAAAAGACAAAAAGAAAATCCCTATCAAATGAAAAAAGGGAAAAAAATCAAACAACTAAACCAAACTAAACAAAAACAAAAAAAACATGATTTTCAATAAAATGAACTCACAGAGAAGCAAAAGCTCTGAGGTTAAGAATATGAACCTGCTTTTTAAAAAATGGTTCCAAGAAAATTGGAAGCCCCTCTGCAGTCGTAGTACAATCCCAGGAAAATATGTCTTTAGTTTAATAAGTTGATATGTGCTCCATGTGTATCCATATGTTCTACAAAGACCATTTTTTCCCTTTAAATAAAAAATGCTGATAGCGCTAAAAATTATGAAAATATTTATCCATGCTGATAACTATATCAAATTTTGCATTAAATTCTGCATAAGACTGGACATTTCGACAGGCAAGGAAATACACGTATTTTCTGTGCAACTTCCCCTAAATGCACATATTTATATCACTTTGATTAAAATGATTAAAACCACAGTTCGATATTTATATGCGGTGGCCCTTTGCATGATACATCCGTTTGTGGCCTCCATTTGGAGGAATCACATTTTTACTGAAAAGAATTTGTGATGCATTTCTCTGCTATCCCCAGTTATAATGTATGCTAACTCTCAGGGAGGAGCTCCTATGTAAAATATACTCTCTGAGAACAGAAGATGATTTGTTGATGAGTCAGCTAGAACTGAACTTCAGCAGCAGCCAGCTACATGTTGATAATTAAAGGCACATAGCTGTTTCATGAGGCACTTCTCATATTTCCATCTCATGAACTGAGCCATTGCTTCTTTCTAAAAAGCTAAATCTACCTCTGACCTTCCTTCATATGTCCAACCTCTACAAATTACTCCAGTGGTGCCTTTGGATGTCTGCCAGAACATTTAAAACTGTTTAATACACACAAATACTTCTAATGTTTGCCCTAAGACCCCCTATAAATTATTTGGAAGCGTTCTTCTGTCATATCTGACTTCTCCAGTTGGGTCCTCCTGGAATTTTAAAGTTGCTGCTGTTTACTAATTTCTTCTACTAACTTTTAAGATTAAAAATGTCATAGTTTGGATTTGGGATGAACTAATTTACTACAGTCACAGACCAGCCCAAAATTTAAACATTAAAATAAAACAGAACCAAACAGAATAAGGCATTGTAATATATTACAATTGATGATGAAATCAGTAAGTGACCAAGGTCTGGCTAATTTTACAGACAGAGTAACAAAACTTAGCTATGGTCAGAGAAACTTAATCATATTGATCTGACAATAGTAGTTGTACATAAAAGAGAATTTCTGGGATATTTAATTAGGTAAGATGTTATGCATTTATGAGTCCCTACAGAGGGGTCAATAGAACAGGATATGGTTGTAGTTTCAATTGCCCCTTATCCACAGGGGTACAGTCTTAAAGGGATGAACTATTTATTGTATTTTTTATTTTATTTTATTATATTTTATTATATTTTATTATTTTATTTTATTACACTTTACTATTATTTATTTTATTATTTTACTTTAGTTTTTTTATTATTTTATTTTATTTTATTTTATTTTATTTTATTTTATTTTATTTTATTTTATTTTATTTTATTTTATTTTATTTTATTTTATTTTAATTTAATTTAATTTAATTTAATTTAATTTAATTTAATTATTTTATTTATTGTTTCAGCGGTTCTCTTTCCACAAAGCATCAGGTCAGTTGACCACTTATTAAGAAACGTAAAAGATGTATTTCCAGAAAGATTCTCTCATGTAATAATTTGTATGTTGTTGTTGTTAGTTGCGAAGTCATGTCTGACCTATGATGACCCCATGGACAATGTTCCTCCAGGCCTTCCTGTCCTCAACCATCCCCCATTTAAGCTCACTCTGACTGCTTCAGTGACTCCATCCAGCCACCTCATTATCTGTTGTCCCTTTCTTCTTTTGCCCTCAATCGTTCCCAGCATTAGGCTCTTCTCCAGTAAGTCCTTCCTTCTCATTAGCTGGCCAAAGTATTTGAGTTTCATCTTCAGGATCTGGCCTTCTAAAGAGTATCTCCTCTAGGACTGATTGGTTTGATCGCCTTGCAGTCCAAGGGACTCGCAGGAGTCTGCACCAGCACCATAGTTCAAAGGCCACAATTCTTTGGTGCTCAGTCTTCCTTATGGTCCAATTTCCATAGCCTGTGCTGCTTACTTGATTGTTGGTCTGATGTTAACCTTAGAGTTAATCTATGATTTAAGTGCTGATTGCTGGTGGAGAGGTGCTTGGGCCTTTTTGTTCCCTTTTCGGCTAGTTGATAGGGCCTATTTAAACATCCGAGCAGGAAGCCCAGATTCTCTCTCAAGTCATACCCTCTACAATGAGCTCTGGAGTTATTCTGAAAACCAAGCAAATATATAGCAAATGAATTCTTAATCTAACTAACTATGTTTAAAGGGTCGCGGTGGCTCAGTGGCTAAGACGCTGAGCTTGTCGATTGAAAGGTCGGCAGTTCAGCAGTTCGAATCCCTAGTGCCACATAACAGGGTAAGCTCCCGTTACTTGTCCCAGCTTCTGCCAACCCAGCAGTCCGAAAGCACATAAAAAATGCAAGTAGAAAAATAGGGACCACCTTTGGTGGGAAGGTAACAGCGTTCCATGAGCCTTTGGCGTTTAGTCATGCCGGCCACATGACCACGGAGACTTACAAAGCCACGGAGACGTCTTCGGACAGCGCTGGCTCTTCGGCTTTGAAACGGAAATGAGCACCGCCCCCTAGAGTCAGGAATGATTTTAACACATATGTGCAAGGGGAACCTTTACCTTTACTTTAACTATGTTTATTTATTAATTAAATTTATTGGCCACCTGTTTTACCATAGGGTAACTCTGGGCGACTTACAATATTTAAAAGGTGAAACTATACAAAGAAAACACTACAGAAATACAATAGAACTCTAGATAAAAGATGTGGGGAGAGAGAGAGAGTAGGATAACCACCATCACCACTCATTGGAGGTCCAAGCTAACTGGCAGAGCCAGATCTTGAGGAAGGTCAGGAGGGTAAGAGCTGACCTCACTCTGGAGGGCAAAATGATCCAAAGGGCAGGAGTGCTGGCAGAGAAGGCTCTTCTCCTGGACCCTGCCAGCTGGAATATCCTGCTTGATTGGGCCTGCAGCAACCCTCCGCTGCTGGCACAGGTGGGGTGTCGCAATCCTAGCAGGATGAGTTGGTCCCTCAGGCAGCCTAGTCTCATGCCGTGAAAGGCAGGGGTGGGTTCTAAATTTTTTTACTACCGGTTCTGTGGGTGTGGCTTATTTTGTGGGCATGGTTTGATGATCATGTGACAAACAATTCTTTAGGATTTAGCAGAGGTGCTGGTCTACCAGGATTTTAACTGCTTGCAGAGCTGTACCAGTCTACCCATTTGTTTTTGGAGCACATGGTCTACCACCACACTGCCTTTTACCTCTGATCAGCTGTAGGGGGGCCCTTTGGAGCTCTGCGGCAAGAGTTTAAACAGTTTTTTGCCCCTGCCACAACCGAGAGCATTGGAAACCGCTTTCAGGCAGCTTGGCCTCAATTTGCCAATCTACCACCACCGAGTGGTTTACAAGGAGCGGATCGGTTCTAGCCAATCAGTTGGGAGGCTTCTTGGCTTCTCAATTAAGGTGTCTTGTTTTTTTGTTTTTTCTCTTCTTTGTCAAGTGAGCCCTGATTTTTTTCCTTCTAGCCGATCAGCTGGGACTTGTGAGGCAGCGAATAGATTGGGGGCAGGGGCAGGCAGAGGTGGCATTTACCGGTTCTCCAAACTACTCAAAATTTCCACTACCAGTTTGCAAGAACCGGGAAGAACTGGTAGCAACCCACCACTGGTGAAAGGGCTTTAAAAGTGATTACCTTCAATTCCATCCAGAAGCAAACCAGCAATGGAGCAGTGCCCGTGCCAATCTATGTTCTATTTAGAGAGATATTATTGATTTTATTTGGAATTCCTTATACGTGACTATTGACTTACTTTATTTTTCTTGCATTCCCCTTTTCCAATAAATTCCATTTTAGTTACCTTAGCTTCAGAAAGGAATTTCTTATTAAAATTATTTCAGTGTTTGTGGTCATATGGTTTTCTGTTTTCAAAATGTGCACATTTTTCTTAAATTCTGTATTTCTCCATTTTGGCCAGAAAATAAAGCATCTTCCTTTTCATTTTTTTTTCTCCCTAAAGCTGAGCGTAAAGGAAAAATATCTCATATAAAATCATGGTGTGTGTGTGTTTTGGGGATGGCAGGGTGGAGAATGCACCTACAAGAATGAAGAAATCCTAACAGGGATTAAGAATGTGAATTTTTAGAAAAATTATTAGTGTAAATCCCACCTTTAATATAAAATTGAGTGTACAGTATTTTCCACAGTACAGTTGTAAGAGACTAAGATAAAACTGAGGGGGTGAGTGGATGCACTAATCAGAGGAGGAAGAGAAGGTGCTGGGAAGATTAGTGGGTATATACAGGTAGTCCTCGACTTAAAATAGTTCATTTAGTGACCATTTGAAGTTACAATAGCGCTGGAAAAAGTCCTTTATGACTGTTTTTCAGCTTATAACCATTGCAACATCCCCATGGTCACATGATCAAAATTCAGACACTTGGCAACTGATTCATATTTATGACGGTTCCAGTGTCCTGGTCATTTTCTGTGACCTTCTGTCAAGCAAAGTCAATGGGGAAGCCAGATTCACTTAACAACCATGTTACTAACTGAACAGCTGCAGTGATTCTCTTAACATCTGTACCAAGAAAGGTCATAAAAGGGGACAAAAGTCACTTAACAAACGTCTCACTTTCCAACAGGAATTTTGGGCTCAATTATGGTCATAACTGAGGACTACCTGTAGTGGATAAATCAGGGCTGGGTGGGCTGCTGGAAAGGAAAGCAGATTCATTTTAGTTCTGTTTTGTTTATGTTAAATTCTATTTTCATTAAAAAAAAATTACAGGAAAAATTGTTGTGGCCACTTCCTATTAAAAATTCAGTTTGACATATACTGATCTACCAAAATAGTATTTTGTTGGATAAATCTTGAAAAATAGGACCTGGCCACCACGTTTAAATTGGCACCCTTCAAACTTGGGCACTGTTGTGGCCAGCCAGCAGCCTGCACGGATCGTGGCTGATCCCAACGACGAGGAGGCTGGTGTGATGTCGCGCCAGCAGCCGGAGCAGCCGGTGCTCGCGTCGGACAGCAAGGAGGCTGAAGAGGATGTGCTGCCAGAGGCAGAGACTCAGCCAGGGCCTTCAGAACCTCCAGAGGCTCCTTCAAGTGGAGAGAGTGAAGTGGAGGAGCCTCTCCTCAATGCTCAAGCACGCAGGGCTGCCAAAAGGCAGGAGTGGCTACTCAGGAGGAGGAGGTCTCCTCGAGAGTAAGGCTTGAGGATAATTGGCCACTCCCTTAGCCTATTTAAGTCACACGCGTTAGTAAGTTTCTTGCTGGAAACAACTTGTAATTATCATCAGAGCATTTTTGGAAAAGTCTTATCGTATTTTGTTTTCTGGGCTGGTTGCCAATTTTTGCCGGACTTTGGTTTATTCTTGCTACTTAATAAATTTGATAAGGACCGTTGGTGTGTGTCAATATCCTCGGAAATCCGGAGCTGGGGCAGAACAGGCACTCACTTTTTTTCCTAGCACTCACTTTCACTGCTGGACAACTTGAATTAATTGCAGTTACTTTTAATAAATGTGAATTCATGACACAGAGTGTTTCTTTGTTTGTTTATACTGTGCATATTTTTTACCTATCAGAGTAGATCATTCTAATAGCAAATGAAAGAGGAATTAATATTAAATATGCAGTTCTTCTGTAATGGTATCAAAATGATTTGTAGCTCCTTTGAAACTCCTCCAAAAACAACTTCTAACCCTCAACTTCTAAAGAGTTGAGTGAAACACTGCTAAGGATAAGTTTTGTGAAGTTTAATGAAAAGTTTTGTGCAGCCATATGATTGTATCTGTGTGTATTATACAAGTGTGTCTCTGTGTATAGTCGTTCTTTTCTTTACAAGATGTTATGTTTCTAAAGACATACATTAAGTGTGTGTGTGTGTGTGTGTGTGTGTGTGTGTGTGTGAATATGTAGGTGATGTTAGAATAAAATACCAATGCCTCAAACATTATCAACATTTTATTCAGACATTTGTACTAAGTTATCTAGGCAATGTTAATATGTTTAAGAAATGGTGACAATGTTTAAATGATTTAATCCTTAATTGTACAGTATGTTGTATTGTATTATTCTGTTCTTTCCCCCCCCCCAAACAATTCCCACACCTTTAAATTATAACTGATCAGATTCAAGATATACTTTTGTTTTCAACATTTTCTGAATAGTTTTTATCCCAGAGCTATAATTGCACTCAACAATGAACTAAAGGGCCACCATCAGTGAGCTGTTGGACAGCATTACTTGGTCTGTTGTGTGGATGTTTGGGTGGTTTAGGGGTGGGGAATTTGTGGTGAGTGGCGGTGTGTTTGTGGATTGTTATGTGTGTTGGACCTGGTCTTTGGGTGTTAAGTGAATTTCATTGTATGGGTATATTGTGTATACACGTACAATGACAATAAAGTTGTTATATTATATGACCAAAAAAAAAAAAAAAACCCAAGCAGCTGATGGTAAGAATTGAATTAACTTTTTTAGACTAACTACTAACTATTTTAGTTTTCTAAAGTAGTTTTAAAGTGGTGAACGGTGAAGTTCACTCGATTGTTTTATCAATGATCTGTCTATGCCATAACTCATTTTGCTTGGCTCTAATACTGTACCATTAGTTATAAGTGTTGTGTAATTTTTTTTAAGGATTGGGAATTACAATAGCACAATTAGATTTTTTTCACTGTGGATAAATTCCATTTCCCAATGCTAGAAAACACATATTTTTATTTATTTATTTATTTATTTGTTTGTTTGTTTGTTTACTTATTTCATCAAGCATGTATTAAATAACAGATATAAGTACAGACATAATTATGAATACATGAAATGGATATGAATAAAAAGGGACATTAGGACAGGGACGGTAGGCATGTTGGTGCGCTTATGCACGCCCCTTACAAACCTCTTAGGAATGGGGTGAGGTCGACAGTAGACAGTCTAAGGTTAAAGTTTGGGGGGTTTGGGAGAGAAACCACAGAGTCTGGTAGTGCATTCCAGGCATTGACCACTCTGTTGCTGAAGTCATATTTTCTACAATTGAGTTTGGAGTGGTTTACTTTGAGTTTGTATCTATTGTTTGCTCGTATATTGTTGTGGTTGAAACTGAAGTATATGAACCATCATATTATAGTATAGTATAGTACTAGTACATAAACAGAGACAGCCTTACTTTGGTCAGGTGATGCGGTGGGAAGAAAGAATAACCCTGAAGGACAGAGGGTAGAGCCACAGCCAGGATAAGAGGTAAAAGAAATTTAAGTCTGGGGCAAAAATGTAATTTGAGAAAGCATCTTAGATACAACCTTCCCTAGTTCTCATGAAGATAAAGGGAGAGAGAGGGGACGTGCATTCAGACCTGCAAGATTTTGTTGCTATACCCTCGTAGTAAAAGTAGTATTAGTTTGCATATCTTTGATTTCCATGTTTGGGTAGACATACATATACTGGATGACTCTGGAGTCATTTGGGACTTTGTGCTTAGGTCATGACTAGGGCCACCTCCTCCCGATGGAGCTGGATAGTTCAGAGGACCTTGGCTATTACTCAAGCTATGATCACTTGCCTCTAGTGTGAGGCAACATAGCCTTATGAGTGGGGAGGGGGACACTAGTGGTTGAATGAGGTCCCAGCCCCTCAGCATTAATCAGAGGGTGCCTAGGCGTTGTGAAGATTCTCCAGATCAGTGGTCACCAACTGGTGGTCTGTGGACCACTGGTGGTCCGTGAGAAAATTTTGGTGGTCCGGAGAAAAATTATTTGCGTTTTTTATATTGCACTAAATACTATTTATCTTTTTTTAAAAATCATATTAGTGGTCCACGGTATTTAAAATTATGAATTTAGTGGTCCCTGAAGTCTCAAAGGTTGATGACCCCTGCTCCAGATGGTTTGGGGGGAGCTTATGTGTTGGTGGAGGGGTGTGATACAGACTTAAGGGTGGTGTGGCTGGATTGGTATTGCCAATAAATAGACTACATGATGTGATTGCTCAGAAAAAAAATGGGAGAAAACCTGAAGACTGGATTCTTAGAGAAAGAGATTTAGGATGCAGAAATGGGAAAGAGGAAGCTATATCCTAGTTGTGTTAGGTTGAAAATATAATGGGAGATTCTGGATAGCCCTTTCAAGGAAAATATTTTCAATTTGGTGGTGATCTCTTTTTCTAATCCACTAACCTCATTAACTTCAATTACTGATGATCTTGCTCTCAATGTACTGATAATAAATGTCAGGTTCATTGTAACAACCTTGATTCATCTCTGAACTTGTAATGGATGAACTACAGGTCCTGTATGGACAAGGGTCACAATGTCACCATCTCAGGGATCCATCTACTTGGATTTCAGGTCCTTCAACAGCCAGGATGTATACATATGTGTGCTGAGATTTCAAGTTATCTTTCTTGTGATCAGTGAATTTACTCCTAAAGTAGCATGTTGTGAATGCCTCTGTATTAAATTCAGGTATGGGGATAAGCTAGTGACCCTTCTGGCATGCCAGCTATTTTGCTTTTGGTAGGGTCCCTCCCTAGGCTTCTGGATTTGGTTACCAGGGTGGTAGTGGAGATGATTCACTTATTGGGGTTGGGAGTCTTTATCATCCATGCCTTGGAAACCAAGTCTTGGAGGATCCAGGAATTAATAGCCTGTGTGACAATCATGGGGTTGTCCTAAGTAAACTTTGGCCCAACTCAATCATGCAAGCACACATTAGACTTGTTGAGAAAGGAATCCTTATTTTTCTGCTCTTTCATCGTATCTGCAGACTACTATCTCAGCAGCTGTGTTTAGGGAAGCTAATTCTCTGTTTCAGCTCTGTCATCTGGCTTCTGTTGTGACCAGTTCGCATAGCACCTTGCTGATAAAATCCACTTGCTTTGTTCCCAGATCCTTGGTTCTAAAAGCAACTCAGCCTGTCTTGTATCAATCTGGGGCTAGTCCAGTTTGACATGTCTGAAATTAGGGTCTCCCATTATTTACAGGAAAGGATGAAGAAACAATTAAAACCTTCCTGTTTTTCAAAACTATGAACAGGAGGGAATATCTGAAAGCTGAAGCATTCAAATGTAGACACTATATCAAATTTCACAGAACTTGATGCAAACGTTTTTGAGCTATTTTTTTTTTAAATCTGTGGATTCTCACCACAATGTGATGAAACTTACAATAAAGATAAGAAATGAAGAAACAGAATGAAATTAAATGTGTTGCAAAAAAGAAAAGGATCCTATAGTATGAAATACTGTACATGTGAAAAGCTTCATATAGGCTGATGGATAAGGGAGGGATGCAAGGAATAATGGTGCTCCTTCCTAAATGAGTGTCAGAGATTGAGGTCAAAGAAGATTGCAAAATTAACTTAGTCATCCTTTTCATGAAGAAGGTAGAACTTTAAGCAGGTAGGGAAATCACCATTTTCTTTTCTGGACTGGCGATAGGAAACGGAGATGGAAACCAATGGCTAAAGGCAGGATTCTCTCTTTGGTTGTCTCCATCTCAACTCCAAAATGCTAGGATGGAAAATTATCCAGATCACAAGGATTACGCTGAATCAGGGCAAACAGTGAATCTAACAACTCTCAGTCCTCTCTTTCCTTTTGATGCATGATCAATTTCTGAACTACATATTGGAGATGGAATTTTTGAACAATTATAATTCTCCATAAATTTGTACCTGCCTATTCTGCCTTAAGTGAGTTTAAAAACAACACTGCCAACAAACTGATCTGCTCTGGGTTTCGAGTTGGCATCGAGTTGGTTTGCATCCCAAGAATAAACCAGACCAGTGAGGAGATGTTGTATCTTTCTAAATTTAACACTGAAATGAGAACCTCCCAGTTTTTCTCTTTGAGTGTATGAGAAAGTAATGGGATGAGAATACTGGATATAATCCAGCACTATTAAAAGCTGAAACTCCAATGAATTGCCTAATGTCTGTTTTGAAATCCATATATCAAATGTTAAACTTTCAAGGCCTTGCCTATATGTGTATGTGCTTTAATTGAAAAACTCGTTTGGTTGAGTTTTATTACCTGCCATGTGATGGGACCATAATTGGATGGGACATCACCTGACCTGCATGGAGAAGGTTGAAGCTTAATCCATAGCATTTTTAGTTTAAAAGATTGCATTGTCCTGTGATGGAGGCAAAAAATATATTGGTTATGTGCTGAAATGAACTCTCTGTACCTCCCAGCTAATTCAGCCTCTGCGATGATCTACATTTCATGAAGTTTGAAAATCTTGCTTTTCCACAATATTAGTAATGGATGAATGGTTTAAATTAAAATGTGAGCTAGTGCTTCATCCACATTTGGAAAACGGAGAAGGTGAAGGAGGGAGGGAATGAAATCTAGCTATCTGAGAGCATGGCTTGTTTCAGATTGCTGGATTGGAAATAAAGGGTTTGCAGGTGTCTCATGGGTGAAGTTATAAACTGTGCTGCCTTACAAATTACAGGGATGTTGGTCAGACACACCCTGAGCCTTCTCAGGTTTAGTTGGGCTTGGCCATCATTTTATCTGTATTAAATAAAACCTCACTCCGACTTCTTTATTTCCCAGACTTGACTTAACCCTAGGGAAAGAACAAGGAACGATTCCTGTCTGCCTTATTTTAAAACATGTTCAATTAATTATTTTAACCAAATGAATTCTTGTGGCTGGGAAATGCAGAAAAAAATTATTTCATGAGGGAAAAAAAAGAATTTTGGGGACAAAGCAAACAACTTTCATCATTAAAAAAATAATTCACCCTTCCTCCCCATAAAATGAGGAAACTTCAGATTGGATACAACATTTTTTTCTAAGTCTGCCTTTCTGGAGTACGGTATCTGCACCAAACGCTTTGAAATGTGTTTCTAGTCGGTTGTTTTTTATGTTTCTCTGGTTTTTCCAGGCTTCTGAGCTGGAGAATATGCTTGCTTCATGTCCACCTTGACTCATTAATTACCTGTGTAGCCGAGTGGTTAGCAGTCTTGATATGAAATCAGGAAATCCATGTTCAAATTTCCACTCAGTAATGAAACTCTGGGTCCTGAGCCCAGTCACAGATCCAATTTACCTGTTAGCCTGGGGAAAGCACATAATATTCTCTTCTCCTGAAGTTAATTAGAGAAGAAGCTATCTTGATGTTTGTGTTTTCACTTCAATTTTCATTTGCCATTAACCAACCATTCTTTGTGAAGTTGAAACTTATCATCTCAAAAAAGGGGAAAAAGGCAATAGTTCAGAGTTAAAGCATATGCTTACTTGGCAAAATACATGTAATAAAGGTTCTAAAATGCATTCTAGGCTCAAATACCTGAACATTTCTCTCACTGTCTCCATGTCAGGTTTTAATGATTAAGGTTGCTGGTGCTGGCAGACTATTCACAAAGGTATAATTAGGTCTTGAAAAAAAATGTTTTCATTTGTTTAACTGAAAGGCCAACTGCAAAGACAAAGCAGGCTAGTTTAGAGATCTATGGCCCTATTGAAGGGGAAGATGAGCTCCCCAGAAATGCTGGCTGAGGAATTCTGGGAGTTGGAGTCCACAAAACATAACATTGCCAAAGTTGGAGACCCCTGTGCTGCATAAGCAAGCTGTTTTGTGCTACCAAATAGGGACAGGCAATATTGTTTAAAAGCCAGATGTACTAGTGATGTAGAGCTGCTCCCATAGATTTGTATGCATTGGAGGTGGGTTTCAGCAGGTTCTGACCAGTTCTGGAGAACCGGTAGTGGAAATTTTGAGTAGTTCGGAGAACCGGTAGTAAAAATTCTGACTGGCACCACCCCCATCTATTCTCTGCCTCCCAAGTCCCAGCTGATCAGGAGGAAATGGGGATTTTGCAGTAACCTTCCCCTGCCACACCCACCAAGCCATGCCCACTAAGCCAAGCCATGCCCACCAAGCCACACCCACAGAACCGGTAGTAAAAAATTTTGAAACCCACCACTGGTATGCATAGATTACACGGCAATCTGATATCCACTTCCCCAGGAATACACTTCAATGCAGAGCTGACACGTATAGGTTCACACTGTTGATGTCAATATATATGTTGATGATTTGCAGATCCAAAAAGAAATCAAAGATTAAAAGTGAAAATAAACATTCTTTTCTAAAGTTCCTTTAAATCCCCTGGTTTATACTGAAAGCCATTTGTCAAAAGTTTTCAAGGTTCCCCCCCACTCTTTTCTTATATTTAATTTGAATAGTAGATTGTGAAGGAAATTTGTTTTTTCTAGGTTTTGAAACAAAAATCCTTAGAACACTATGCAGGAGGTTCCTCAGCACCTTAATTGCCGCGATGTAAATATTTTGTCTCCCTATTGGCTGTGGTTAAAATCAATTTAAAAGGCTTACATTGTATTGTTTATGGAGATTAATCCTCCCTGACTGGATGTTTTAATCCTGATGTATTCCATTCAGTATGTTTATCAAAAATAGCTTTTCATGTTTTGCAATTATAGTCAGTAAAATGTCTGAACATTAATAACAGGATAAAATAAAATAATCTTCCAAAAAGTTTTGGAATGCAAAGACCATCCTGCAATTACAAAGCTTGCTTGCTTGCTTGCTTGCTTGCCTCCTTCCTTCCTTCCTTCCTTCCTTCCTTCCTTCCTTCCTTCCTTCCTTCCTTCCTTCCTTCCTTCCTTCCTTCCTTCCTTCCTTCCTTCCTCAAACACACTGATTCCCATTCTCCCATTCCCTTCATTTGTTATTCTTGCAGACTGGGGATCATGAAGAAATATAACACTACCATGCATGTACAGTGGTCTGGACCAGTAACACGCATATCCTTTGCTAATGACTTCCACTTCTCACTTGTTGCTCTTTCAACACAAAGGTCAGAAAGATTTCACTCTGCGATTTGGAATCTGATATCATTAGGACCATGGAGAGCTCTAAGTGAGCAGCTTCTTTCAACAAAGACTGTCAGGATTAACAGCTACTCTCTACAGTCCAGTCTGCTATACTTCTTGTTTAAAGAAGAAAGGCTCTTAAAGGGACAGGCAACTGGATAGGCATTTTTTTGTTTTGTTCTGACTACTCTTACCTGGGGTGCTCCCTGCTCACTCTGCTGAGTTGGCATGTTAAGTAGGATGCATTTATCTCCTGGCTCAGAGCCAGCTTCTTATAAGCATCTAGAATTTGATTGGGAAGACGTAGTAGTTGGATTAAATGTCTGCAAATTCCATCAGTCTAGTCTCTCACTCTCTGATTCCAAGCCTGAGGCAGGGATATACCACTTCAAGGGAAGAGTGTGGGGAAATGACTACCACTGTGCTCTTGGTGTGGGCATCTGACATCATTGTTGGCCCTTCGATAGTCCTATTTTGGACTTCATAGTGCAGTTTAACTCTTGGTGGTGAATGCCTTTGTGTAACTTAACAGCTCATACCCAGGACCACTTATGTTCCCATTCCTTCATGTCCTGCATTTTTGGGTACATATGCCTTCCTGTGAGATTGCAACATGGAAGCTTTCAAATGAAGATTAATTTGTCATGTGATCCTGAGCCAGATTGCTCTGCTATACATTACAACAGATGGACTTGAGTGTAAAATATTTTCCTCTTGTTACTATAGAAACATCCCGACATAATTCAAACGACTTAAGTGGCTTTCTGGAAAGCTGTTTGTTGTGTTGCCAGTGCTGACGAAGGAATCATTTTCAACGTTAAGTCAAGATGGATTAAAACGGGTCTCTGAGAATCTGAGTTGATTGCTACTTATGGAAGGACCTTGCTGGTAAAGTTATTATGTTTGAGATAGTTTAATCAGGGGTTGAAACAAACCAGGCAGGTGGGCTACAATTACTTCCCAGAAATATGATCAACAGAAGACACAAAAAGAAGGTGACAGAGAAGGGATTTAGACAACACACTGTGTGATCTGGTTGCGGTAAAATAAATTAATGGTTTATCCAGCAAGAACAAAAGGATTTAACATTTGTCCAAAATTGCCTGTCTAACCATTAGACCTTGGGAGATGTTTGCTCTGAGTAGTGTTAGAGTTAGTGCAAAGGTTAGGCTTTGTAAGCATGTTTACATTTCATGAGAAATAGTAAGAAATAAAGATTGCAGACCTGGTCTGTGGGATAAGTAGGAGGAAGTTAAATCAAGTAAGGCTTATAATACAACAGTCAAGCAGCCGATGTGATCATATATTTGGCCTAAGAGAAAATGAAGAATTTAGAAGACTTTCCCAAACAGCCTTCTCCAACCTGGTGCTCTCCAGATCTTTTAGAATTGCAGGGCCTAGAATTCCCAGACAGCCAAAGTTGCTAAGAATTCTGGGAGTTGTCATGTTGAGATATATGGAAAGCAGCAGTGGGGGAAATCCTTTCGGTGCCAAATCAAAAGTCTTTTGAAAGTCTCTTCACTGTCAGAGAGATTTGATTTACAGTAGAGAAGTCTGCAGTTAAAAAAGCAACACGCCATGCTCCTGGATCTCACTTAGATCTCCAGATGCCTCCTCTGAGAATAAAATAAGACCAGATCTCATCCTGAATTGATTAATATATTTTAAGGGGCATATGCCCCTTCCCTGGATTATTTATTTACTTATATTTTATGTAAGGTAAACATCTGCCTTATTCAGATAAAACTTGTTTAGTTTCGTATCATTTTTTCTGAAGGCACACAAAGTGATGAATAATTAGATTCAAATTATATCAAATCAAAATTAATTTTAATCCTCGCCTTGTTTATTTATTTATTTTTCACTTGCCTTATCCACTCCTTGACCTACTACTCTATAGGGCAGTGAGGGCAGAGCACACCCATTGTGCAGGGCATGCGTGATCTGCTCCTTTTACATGATTCTTTGCATTTTTATCCTATCTTTTAAAAGAATCTTTATACAATTATATTGTGGTCTCTCATGTGTTTTGTTTTTTAAAACCACAACCTTGCGAGATAGGTTTTGCCAAGAGATCATGACTAGTCCTGCATCATCCAGTGAGCTCTATGGTTAAGAAGAGTCTTCTGGTCAATTCAAGTCCAACATTTTAACATTTAAACAGCCTTGGTACACAGTTTCCTCCCATCTCTGGCAAAACTCTTGGCTCTTTCAACTGAAGAGACCAGGAGTTAATCAGAAGATATTACATATGCAAACCAGATGTGTCCTTTTTCTTCATTTCATCATTTCATTTCTTTTGAAGGTTTCCAAAATATGTTAGCCATTTTGCTTCTCATATTATTGATAGGGAAGTGTCCTTCAATGACAATGAAAGCCATCTTTATGGAGTTCTTGGCTTACCTTGTTAAGATTTGAGAATTAATCTACATGGGAAGGTTGTGGCACTACCCCTTCTATTGGGATTGAACACATGGCCTGATATTCTTGCTAGGAAATCACAATAGCCTTCAGGGTAAATCAGTGTGATATTATTAGTTGAATGTCAGTCTATAAACATTGATAGCCTTAATTGAGTTTTGTCTCCTGAATTCAATAAATAAATAAATAAATAAATAAATAAATAAATAAATAAATAAATAAATAATAAATAAATAGGTACTAGCTAGCGAGCTAGCTAGATGATAGATAGATGATAGATAGATAGATGATAGATAGATGATAGATAGAGATCGATAGAAATAGATAGATAGATAGATAGATAGATAGATAGATAGATAGATAGATAGATAGATGATAGATAGATGATGATAGATAGATAGATAGATAGATGATAGATAGATGATGATAGATAGAAGATGGATGGATGGATGGATGGATGGATGGATGGATGGATGGATAGATAGATAGACAGACAGACAGACAGACAGACAGACAGACAGACAGACAGACAGACAGACAGACAGACACTTAACGGATGTCTTCAGGGTTTTGGGACAAACCTCTGCCACTTTCCCCTTTCAGAGGATTGTTTCCAAATCCAGCTTAATTAAAGTTTAATTAAACCATTGTTTGTGATAGCCAATCTCAGTAAAAGTAGTTTTCTGATTTTCTGATCTAGTCTGTCTGGTAGGGCTGATAATCATAGAACCTTTTATTATTTTTTATTTATTTTATTTATTTTTATTTTATTTCATCAAGCATGTATTTTATGACAGATACAAGTGTAAACTTAATTATAAATACATGAAAAGAATACGAATAAAAGAAAACATTAGGACAGGAACGGTAGGCACGTTGGTGCACTTATGCACGCTCCTTACAGACCTCTTAGGAATGGGGTGAGGTCTAGTGTAGACAGTCTAAGGTTAAAGTTTTGGGGATTTGGGGAAGAAACCACAGAGTCAGGTAGTGTATTCCAGGCATTGACAGCTCTGTTGCTGAAGTTGTATTTTCTGCAGTCTAGTTTGGATCGGTTTACCATGAGTTTGTATCTATTGTGTGCTCTTGTATTGTTTTGGTTGAAGCTGAAGTATTCATTGGCTGGTAGGACATAGTAGCAGATGATTTTATGTACTATGTTTAGGTCAGACTGAAGACGACAAAGTTCTAAGTTGTCTAAGCCCAAAATTTTGAGTCTGGTGGCATAAGGTATTTTGTTGCGAGCAGAGGAGTGGAGGACTCTTCTTGTGAAATATCTCTGGACTCATTCGATTGTATTAATGTCTGACATGCAGTGCAGGTTCCAGACATGAGCTGTATTCAAGAATTGGTCTGGCAAAAGTTTTGTATGGCCTAGTTTGCAGTTCAATATTACCGGAGAAGAAACTATGCAAGATTAGGTTAACAAATTTAACCTTAGGTTAAAGGCTATTAGGTTGAACCATTTTGAATTTTACTATGCATTTACTTATTCTTGACTGCCATCATTTACCACTCTTATCGCATTTAACAATCAATCTTCCAGATTGGCATAAATATTTCATAACCAGTCTCATTTGCTTTATCATATGCTTTCTCTTTCTCTGATGGATACATTTTCCAATGTCCTGTTGAACAGCACAGATATAACCCTTTCCCAGCACTCAAAAGTCACTCACTGTCTCCTTCTGTATCTTTTCAAATCAGAATTCTGCTGAGCACCTTCTGAGCCAGGCTTTAACTAAACCCTTTGCAGCTTTTGCATTTGTTTTGACTACTTTTCCCTTTATCCAGAAGAGCAGCAAGAACATTTATCCTTGCCATCATCTTTTTTCCCCGCCTGGTGTGGATACAAACATTTCTAGCATTCATTTCAATTCTACTTAACAATATACAATTCTCTTAAGAATTTCTTCCACCACTTTAATTTTTTACCCCAAACAATTCCATTACTTTATTTTTCCCATGCTACTCAACCTGCTTTGTTTAGCCATCTTCACCTACTTCCCAAACTACCAAAATCACTTTGGATTTTTTTAAAAAAACCTTAACCATTCCATTCTTTTCGAGTGTATTTTTGCAAGGCTCTTTTTCTCCACGTACACTTGATACACAATTCTTCTGTGATGCTCATTTTTGCACCAACCATTCCCTTATATGAAATTTTCTTCATCCACAACATCTCATCTTTCATTTTTTTCACCAGATGTTTTTCTTAAAATTCTCATTCGCATAACTTTGTTCCAAACAGCTTCCACATCCACTTTCTGTACATTTTCATTTCATTCATTCCACTTAGAGATTAATCTGTTTTGTAATATAGGACGTTCTCAATTTACGACCACAACTGAGCCCAAAATTTCTGTTGCTAAGTAAGATTGTTGTTAACTGAGTTTTGTCCCATTTTATGACTTTTCTTTCCACAGTTGTGAAGTGAATCATTGCAGCTGTTAAGTTAGTAGCATTGTTGTTAAATGAATCTGGATTCCCCATTGACTTTGCTTTTCAGAAGGTTCTCAAAAGGTGATCACATCATCTCAGGATTACCCATACTGTTGTAAATTAAGGATTACCTGTATCTTTTTATATAAGACTTGTTCTTTCTCTTCCTGGAGTTTTACTTTCACATTAATTTCCTCTCTGCCCACCCTGTCTCCCCCCCCCCCCCAAGATTCACTCTTCATACTATCAGAAATCATATTTTTCAATTTATATTCATTCCTTTGCCATGTTATCTATAGGTAGACTTGTGCTTAAACTATATATTTGAAAAACAGTCCTTTTTCTAAGCAGATGCTGAACTGTCATCTTCTCATTCATTCTTGAGTCTCCAAATACCCCAGTCATTTTATCTGCACTCTTCTGTTTTATTTCCATGCATTTATTCATGTCATCTAACAGAGTTCAACCCTCTCTGGATCACATTCATTCAGAATGTTACATAATCTGCCACCCCTTAAATCCACAATTTGATTGGCAGCAACTTCAGCCAGATTTTAAACTTGACTCCAGGTGACTTCCTGAAGATACCCAGGTAATTTAACGTTCTTGTCAGTAGAAATGGTTTGCCATTGCTTTCTGAGTCAGTCTATCTGTCTGACTGCCAAGCTGTTTGTCTATTTCCCTGTCCTATCCTGCAGACTTAGCATATCCCATCCAAGCAACAACTTAATCCGATCCAACTTAACTTTTCTCAATATTCGCTAAGGGCAGCTTAGTTACCATCCGCTGCTGGTAGTTCAGTTTAGTTTGTGATACAGAGAACATAAGCATAATTGACTTGATTTTGGAAGAGGATCATGGAGTCAGCTCGTCTCATCACCTGAAGAGAAACATGCAAGATAAATGTCCAGGAATGTATTCAATGAATACATTTATGGGTTTCTGAGCTGACATATTCCAGGTTCTAAATTAATTTGTTCACCTCATCACTCCCTTGTATCTTTCCTTCCCAAAAGCTTTAAGTTTTCAGACATTGTTACTAAAATGTTTATGTAAGCCATCTTGTTTTTCAGTTTTGAAAAACAGCATATACTTTCTTTCAAGTTATAAATAAATCAATAGATGAAATAAATTATGTCTCAATTGCTTGGGACAATGAGGGTGCCAGTTGGGGAAGAGTCCTATTCTTATGGTAAATTTAATGTAGCCTTGGAGAGGGATCATACAAGGATTTTTCTGGAAGAAGGATACTGCTATAGCATAGTAACCAGAGGTGGGTTTCAGCAGGTTCTGACCAGTTCTGGAGAACCGATAGTGGAAATTTTGAGTAGTTCGGAGAACCAGTAGTAAACATTCTAACTGGCCCTGCCCCCATCTATTCTCTGCCTCCCAAGTCCCAGCTGATCGGGAAGAAATGGGGATTTTGCAGTAACCTTCCCCCCAAGAGTGGGGAGGGAATAGGGATTTTGAAGTATCCTTCCCCTGCCATGCCCACCAAGCCATGCCCACCAAGCCACACCCACAGAACCGGTAGTAAAAAAATTTGAAACCCACCACTAGTAATAACCCATGTTCATTGCATGTACCCTTTGTTGTTTGTATCATATTCAAGGACATAATCATAGTACTATAGTCTCTTCACTGTATAGTCAACCAAGACAATGCCTCTGAGATCTGGCATGTCAAAGCAGTAAAAATAATGTAATTAATTTAATTTAATTTAATTTAATTTGTATGCCGCTCTATCTCCAAGGATTCAGGGCGGCTCACAACAATCAAGAAATCCCAATCCAAGTAAAACATGTGAAAAATACATATTGAACACATATTAAAACACATTAAAATAATCAGAATCCCATCAGTCCAGGTTGGGCAATTTAAACAACCATGTTTTCAGTTCACAGCGGAAAGTGCGTAGGTCAGGGGCCAACCGGAGCCCCAGGGGGAGTTGATTTCAGAGGGTGGGTGCGCCCTCTTGATGAATAAACATTCATCAAGCTCATTAAGAACCTTTGAGGGATCACACAATTTCTTACTGGAGGTGTAGAATTTATTTTTGTCTGTATTGATATTTTAAAAATTAAATGAATAAAAGTTACTAAATCCTTTGAAGAACAGCTGAAAGGTCTGGAATGCTTGATCTGATTAAAAAAATTAAGACAAGAAAAAAAAATCTACAAATCTGATGTGTCACCCAGAAGTCAGAACATCCTTTCTAGAACACCCTTGTTCTCGACTGCTTCAAAATTACAGATACTGCAGTGAACAGACACTTAAGGAGAGCCAAGGTGGCGTAGTGATTAGAGAACAGTACTGCAGACTACTTCAGCTGACTGCTAGCTGCAGTTCAGCAGTTCAAATCTCACCAGGCTCAGCGTTGACTTAGCCTTCCATCCTTCCAAGGTGGGTAAAATGAGGACCCAGATTCTTGTTTATTTTTTTTTATTAAAGAGTTTTACAAAAAAAAAAAAAATTACAAATATTTCCCCCTCCCCCCTCCCTTCCTTACCCCCCCACTCCTGCCAAACTTCCCAGAACAAAATACAAGGTATAACAATTAACAATCATATACTAAACTAAGCTAGCTAACTATGGATTCCTATCCCCCCCTTCACACTTTAACTCCCCTTTTACTTAACTAAATATAAGTACTCTTAATTTTTCTATTCATTCATAAGCTATTTGATACTTTTTAGTCTGATATTTGTTTTGAATATAATCAATCCATCTTCTCCATTCCGATATATATCTTTCTTGTGAATGATCTTTCAAATAAGCTGAAATTTTTGCCATTTCTGCCAAATTTGCTACTTTTAATGTCCATTCTTCAATAGTAGGCAAATCTTCCTTCTTCCAATATTGCGCCACCAAAAGTCTAGCTGCAGTTATTAAATTTAAAATCAATTTAGTCTCTATAACTGTACAATCTGTGATTATACCCAGCAAAAACAATTGTGGAGTAAACTTTATCTTCTTTTTAAGAATATTTTGGATAATCCATCATATTTTAATCCAAAATGCTTTAACTTTTTTACAAGTCCACCATATATGATAATAAGTGGCATCATCACAATCACATCTCCAACACTTAGATTGCAAATTCAGATACATACAAGCTAACTTTTTAGGATCTAAATGCCATCTATAGAACATTTTATAAAAATTTTCTCTTAAATTTTGTGCTTGCGTAAATTTCACATTTCTAACCCATATTTTTTCCCAATTTTCCATCATTATTAGTTCCTGAATGTTTTGTGCCCATTTTATCATACAATCCTTAACGAATTCCGTTTCTGAATCTATTTCTATCAATATATTATATAAACTTTTTATATGCATTTGACCTTGATCTCTAATTTGTTTTACCAAATTTTCCTCGTTCTGCATGATACCAATTCTCTGATCTTCTTTCCATCTAGCTTGCAACTGTCCATACTGAAACCAAGTTTGAATTATCCTTTCTTCTTTTAATGCATTTAAAGATTTTAACTGCAATATACCCCCTTCCATTTTAAGATAAGGTGACCAGACGTCCCGCTTTTGGCGGGACAGTCCCGCTTTTGAGCAATTTGTCCCGCGTCCCGCGGCGTTTTAAAAAAGTCCCGATTTTTCATTCTGCCTCCTGGTTCCCGGCTGCCTCCTGAATCCCCGCTGATGGCTAGAGGGAAAAAACCTGTTTAAACTCTTGCCGCGGGGCTTCAAAGGGCCGCCCTACGTTAATTAGCTCGGCTTCCCCCTCTCAGCTGATTTGCACAGGGCTCTGCTCTTGCTAAATTGCTCAGTTTTTTTTTCCTCTTTGTGCAAACCAAGCTCAAAACGAAACTGAAAGTAAAACAGGCTGTTGGCTTTGCGGTTTGCTTGCAACGTTGGAAAATTAGGCAGCAGATTTATTTTCCTTTTCCTCACCAAAAAAGGTAAGTGCAAACAATGGAAAATTATTTAGGGCAAAAGAGGAGAGTTCAAGATTTTAAAACACAAAAGAAAAAAAAGCTCTTTTTAACTAGGGAATTGTAATAATTGAGATATTATTAATTGTATACTGTGTTGAAAGCAGAAATGGTTAAGTTGTGGTTTGGAGGAATATATGTGGGAAATTATTTGGTTTATTATTATTGGTAAGTATAATTAATTGATTTGTAAGAAATTGGATTGCATGGAAATAATTGGAATATTCATGTTCATATTGATTAATATACAAAAAAGATAGTTATATAACTAATTGATTTATATTAAAATGTTGAATTTGTATTAAACAACTGTATTACATAATTACATAATTAACCAATGTGAGGATGGATATAAAAATAGATGACAATGGGAAGGGGTATAAAATAGAATAGAAGGGAAAAATTGAATTTGATTAAGATTAGAGATGAGGATGAAGGGTAATATTGTTTTTTTAAAAAAATAGATGAGGAATAAATATGGCAAAAAGGAAATATAGAAATTGTAAATTTAATTGAAATGACTAAACACTGTTTAAATTTGTGAACCAGCCAAATATTCTGTTCAAAGGAAAAACATTGTATGTATGTGTGTTTCTAATTATTGCTATTTATTCATATTTGTTCTCTTTTATTCTTTAAAGTTTAACAATTCATTCTTTATCTTAATATCTTTATATTTGTTTGGGGTTGGCTTTCTTCCCTTTCATCTTTTTTATTGTACAGCAATCTTTCTCCTCAAACCTACCACCTCTCTTTTCTTTCCTTCTTACTTTCTCTTCCCCCCCTCTTCTTCTCCTCCCTACTTCCTCTTCCTTTCTCCTTCTCCTCCTCTCTTCCTCCCTCTCTTAACCGTCACTCCTACTCTAATTTCCCTTCCCTTCCTTCATCCCTCTCAATTACTGTATCCTTTTATGCATATGGACTACTCAGAGGGCTGAAAAAGTTATTTTTGACTGGTCCTCACACTTTTGACCAGTCCTCGAACTTACGACTGTCCTCACATTTTACATTTTTGCCCTATCTTGTCATCATGGTGAAGAGAAGCAGTTGTGAAATGAGTGACATGGTTGTTAAGAATGCTGCACGGGCATAAATGTGAGGATGGTCATAAGTGTGAGGACCAGTCAAAAGTGTGAGGACCTGTCAGAAATGACTTTTTTCAGCCCTCTGGTTAGTCCTTTTGTGCATATGGACTACTCAGAGGGCTGAAAAAGTTATTTTTGACTGGTCCTCGCACTTTTGACCAGTCCTCGAACTTACGACTGTCCTCACATTTTACATTTTTGCCCTATCTTGTCATCATGGTGAAGAGAAGCAGTTGTGAAATGAGTGATATGGTTGTTAAGAATGCTGCATGGGCATAAATGTGAGGATGGTCATAAGTGTGAGGACCAGTCAAAAGTGTGAGGACCTGTCAGAAATGACTTTTTTTAGCCCTCTGGTTAGTCCTTTTGTGCATATGGACTACTCAGACGGCTGAAAAAGTTATTTTTGACTGGTCCTTGCACTTTTGACCAGTCCTCGAACTTACGACTGTCCTCACATTTTACGTTTTTGCCCTATCTTGTCACCATGGTGAAGAGAAGCAGTTGTGAAATGAGTGACATGGTTGTTAAGAATGCTGCACGGGCATAAATGTGAGGATGGTCATAAGTGTGAGGACCAGTCAAAAGTGTGAGGACCTGTCAGAAATGACTTTCCAGCCCTCTGAGTAGTCCCTATACACATAGCCATGGCCACCCGGTCACATGACCAGCTAGCCACGCCCACCCAGTCACATGGCCTCCAAGCCACGCCCACACAATAAGCCACGCCCACAATGGTGTCCCTCTTACCAATGTTAAAATCTGTTCACCTTACCCTATACACATAGCCATGGCCACCCGGTCACATGACCAGCTAGCCACGCCCACCCAGTCACATGACCAGCTAGCCACGCCCACAAAATAAGCCACGCCCACAATGTCCCTCTTTACCAATGTTAAAATCTGGTCACCTTATTTTAAGAAGCTCTTTATAGGTAATCACCTCTTGCTTTTGTTCTACACTTATATTCTCTGTCGCATGTCTGGGTATTGCCCATATAGGTATCTTATAATTTAACTTATATTGATACTTTTTCCAAACTCATAACAAAGCATTCCTTAATATATGACTTTTAAAGGTCTTATCCACCTTCTTATCATATAATAAATAAGCATGCCAACCATATAACAGATCATATTCTTCAATATTCAATATTCTTTCTTCTGTTGAATTAATCCAATCACTAATTATTGTTAGGACAGCTGTTCATAAAGCTTAAATTAGGCATTTTAAGACCTCCTCTTTCACGTATATCTTGCATTATTTTTAACTTTATTCTCGGTCTTTTCCCTGCCCAAACAAAATTATTAATGCCCTTCTGCCATTCCCTCAAATTTTCATCTTTCTTGAGTATTGGTATCATTTGGAACAAAAATAAAAACCTAGGTAAAACATTCATTTTTATTGCTGCTATTCTTCCCAACAGAGATAATTGTAGTTTTCCCCAATTCTCCATCTCTTTCCATGATTTTCTAACAAATCATAATTATTTTTATATAATTTTACATTTGAAGCTGTAATATATACCCCTAAATATTTAACCATTTTTACTATTTCAAATCCTGTTAATCTTTCTAGTTCTTCTTTTTGCTTTACCATCATATTTTTAGTTATTATCTTTGTTTTTTGTTTATTTATTTTAAATCCAGACATTTGTCCATATTGGCTAATTATATCCATTAAACCTGTAACTGATTGTACTGGTTGAGTTAAAGTGACAACCAAGTCATTCTGCGAATGCTCTTAGTCTATAATCATGATGTCTAATTTTAATTCCCTTTATTTTATTTGACCCTCGTATTTTATTCAATAAAGGTTCCAAAATTAAAATAAACAATAATGGTGATAAAGGGCATCCCTGTATTGTTCCTTTTTCAATTTTAAAAGTTTCTGTTAAACCACCATTAATTATTATTTGTGCTGTTTGTCTCTGGTATATTGCCCTAATAGATTGTGTAAAGTATTCTCCAAACTGCATCTTTTCTATTTTTCTTTTCTATTTTCTATTTTCAATAAAAATTGCCAATTCAATCGATCAAATGCCTTCTCCGCATCCAAAAAAATAAGCGCTGCAGGGACTTGGTTGTTTCTTTCCAAATATTCCAATAAGTTTACAATTTGTCTTACATTACATTTCATTTGTCTCCCACTTATAAATCCAGATTGGTCATTATGAATCATTTGTTGCATGATTGTCATTAACCTATTTGCTAATATTTTAGCAAAAATCTTATAATCAGTGTTTAAAAGCGATATTGGCCTATAATTTTTAGGTTGACTATGATCTTGGTCCTCCTTTGGAATCAATGAAATAAAAGCTGTTCTCCAGGATGGGGGTACATCTCCTCCGGCTTGAATCTTACTAAATAATTCCTTAAGCGGTTCTACCATTTCTAACTGCAATTTTTTATAATAAACAGCTGTTAGTCCATCTGTGCCTGGAGCTTTACCCCCTTTTAACTGTTTAATTGCTAAAATAATTTCCTCCGAAGTTATTGGTTGGTTCAATCCTTCCCTTTGCTCTGGTGTAATTACAGGAATATTCTCTTCCTGTAAATATCTATCTATGTCTTTGCCTTGAATTGTATCACTAGCATATAACTTTGTATAGAATTCTAAAAAAGCTTTTTTAATCATATTTTGTTGATATACCTCTTTACCTTTGTATTCTATTTTTTCTATAGTACGTAGCTTTTGTTTTTTCCTTAACAAATAAGCTAACCATCTACCTGGTTTATTTGCATTACAAAAAGTATTATGTTTAGCATATTGTAAATTAGTTGCCACTTGGTCTGCCATCAATATATTGAACTGCCCTCGCAACAAATTTATTGTTTCCTTTATTTTCTTATCTGTTGGATTCAATATAAGTGCCTGCTCTTTCTTTTTTATTTCCTTTTCTAAATCCCTCCGTTTCTTTTCTTGTCTACGTCTATATTTATTATTCAAATGTATTAGGATTCCTCTCATATATGCTTTACTTGCATCCCAAACCATTTCCATAGATGTACCCTTGTGCATATTCATAACAAAAAATTCTTTCATTTGTTTTTTACATTCTTTCACGTTTTCCTCATATCTAAACAAATTTTCATTTAGCCTCCAAGACCTTCTAGCTCCCTTTTCCTGCTCTAATTCCATCCGTACCGGACTATGATCAGATAAAATTCTTGAATATATCTTCGTCTTCTTTACCCTAGAAAAAAAAATCATTAGTGATTAGTATAAAATCAATCCTAGAAAAGGATTGATGTCTATCAGAAAAAAAAGTAAAATCCTTTTCTTCAACATTTCGTTCCCGCCAGATATCTCTCAACTCCATATCATCCATCATGTCAAAAAAAGATTTGGGCAATCTTGCACGATTTTGGGTATTTTGAAGTAATCCTTTTTTGTCCTTTTGAGTATCCAATACCCCATTCCAATCACCCATTAATATACACGATTTATAATCCCATTGTATTATTTTGGTATGCAAAAGCTTATAAAATTTTTCTTGCTGTTGGTTGGGAGCATATACTCCAATTGAAAGTGTTTTCTTCCCTTCTATTAGAAATTCAATTGCAATATATCTTCCTTGAGCATCTGCCTCAATTAATTTGGCTGTTAAATCTGTCTTTAGGTATATAACTATACCATTTTTCTTCTCTGGAGCAGATGCAGCAAAATGTGTTCCCAATCTTAAATTTATCAAATATTTTTGATCTCTAATATGTGTTTCTTGTAGACAAATTACATCGTTTTTAAACTGTTTCAAATAATGAAATATTTTCTTTCTCTTTTGTGGTGAATTTAAACCATTGACATTCCAAGTCAAAAATTTAGTTGCCATTCTTGGCGCCTTGAAGCTTTAAAAGTGCCAGCTGAAGATCCTCCTGCACCTTTCTCTTCGGCCTTGCTCCTCCCACTGCTTCTGTTTTTGTAGCTTCTTGAGCTTTCATTTGGGTTTGCTATATCTTTAAATCTTGTTCTTTTCGTTTAGCTGCAGCACGAGTCTGTCTTTGATCTTTTGGTTCTTCTCTTTTTTCTGCTACTTCCAAAGATTGAACAGTACCAAAAAGTTGCAATAAATCTTCTTCAATAAGCGAGGTCTCTCCTGCAGCTTGTGGCTGTTTACTTTCCTTCTGTCCCTGTATTGCCAGCTCTTCTTTTCTTCTCCTCATTTCCTGAAATGGTGGGCATCCAGCCTTTAATACATTAGTATAAAAATCTCTTGCCTTCCAAATTGTGTTAAGGCGATGCCTTTCTCCCATATAATTCACTACCAGTCCAGCTGGAATATCTCATCTAAACTGAATCTGTCGATTTCTAAGTTCATCCACCAAAAAAGTAAACTCCTTTCTGCTTCTCAACATTTTTGGGGGAATTTCTTTCAGCACTAAAACCTCTTGTCCTGCCATTTGAAGTTTATTTTTATAGAAGGCTTGTAAAATTTCATTTCGGGTCCTCCTCGTTGTAAAGTAAATCACAATATCTCTTGGCAATTGATTCTGTCTAGCAAACCAGGAATTGACGCGATATATTTTGTCAATTTGCAATAAGAGATCTGCTTGTTGTTCCCCAGTTATCTTTGCAAAAGCCTCTGCAAAGATCTCTCTCAGATTCTCTCGATTATGTTCTCTCAGACCTCTTACTCTCAGGGCAAACTCCATCGCTCTATATTGTAACATCACCACTTCATCGTCTGCCCTATCCACCTTGGTCTGAACTTCATCCATTTTATTTTCCAAATTCAAATTAGACTGATTAATTTCTTCTACTCTTTCATCCAACAATTCAATGTGTTTTGCCAGACCCTGAAATGCCATTACTATATCTTCTCTTATTTCCTTATTCCGAGTTTGAATGACCTCTTTAATTTCAGCCATCTCATCAGGCACTCCCTTAATTTTCCCCTCTAAAACAGAAGTTTGTTGCTTAAAAGCCTCCTGTAAAGATTCCTGTAGAGCTTCCAAAGTCAATATTTGTGGGTTTGAAATAGACAAAGATTGTGGTTTTGATGGTTGTGCTGGCAATCCTCCAGCACTTTTAAAGCCAGATTTTATTTGCTTAGAAGCCATTTTTAACTTTCGATTTATACTTCTTACAGCAACCAAATCAGTAAGTCCAAATGTTTTTAAATCTTTTGTAAGTATTATAGTTTATTTAAAGTCCAAACTGTAATCTTTCCACTTTAAATCTTTCTTTCTTTAATATAGAATCCAATAGTCTTAAACAGCCTTAGAAGTGCTAACGATGTTAACAATCACTTTCACTATAACTTTCACTTTTCCCATGCCCTGTTACAGTTCAGGCGCCATGTTTCCTTTCCTTTTTGAAGATCTTAGAAGGAAGAAATATTGATACAGAGTTAAAGTTCAGTACTTGCAGTTGCTAGGACTCCTGTTTTTGTTCTGCCTGCTTTAAAATGATTTTGAAGCTAAATGTTGATTGCAGGGGTGGTCGCGGCATCTTGTTCTGCTTAAGCAGAAAAGTCCCGGATCCGGAGCTCAGTCGGACTACCAGGGAGCTCTCACCAAGCCCCAGAATTACTCCTAGGGCTTTTGGGGAGCTCTACCTTTGTCCAGCTGCTCGCCTTCCTCTTTTCTATAGAGGGGAAGGTTCCAAACCGCCAGACAGCTGATTTGCGCTGTCTTAGCAGTTTTAACGAGATCGCGGGGCTGACAATCCAAAAGGAGCGTCTGCCAGCGCCTGTGGTGCCACCGGAAGTCCAGGACCCAGATTGTTGAGGGCAATATGCTGACTCTGTAAACTGCTTAGAGTGGGCTGTAAAGCACTATGAAGCAGTATATAAGTCTAAGTGCTATTGCTTGTGCTATTGCTAAGGAAGATAAACTCAAAAATATATTCCATCTTTATGATTCTAAATGACTCCATAACATGGGTAGGCAAACAGTTGTTCTCCAATTTATTTTATATCTCCCAAATCAGATGGCTAATACATAGGGACCTGAAGCACTGTAGTTTAAAAAGTCTGGGGGATAATTAACCTATGGATTTCATTACAAGATGTGTGATTCACCACGAACTCAGAAAACTTTAGAAGCAATTGGATAAGTCCATGGACCACAGGCCAAGCCTTGAGACAGAATGTTATATCTCCAGGTTGAAGATAGCAAGCTTTGGAGATACTTACAGAGGAAATAATGGTGAGAGAAAGTTATGTCTCTACCTCCTGCTTACAAGCAGAGGCATATGTTGGCCATTGTAAGAAACAAAATGATAGCATAATCCAATGGGGCAATTCTTATGTTCTTAAATTGCTAATGACGTTATATGCTTCTTCTATTCAAAAGCAAACCTTACTAATTTAATTGGAATGAGACAGCCAGTGTGTTTTAGTGATTAAGATAGACTAGCATTGGGGAGTCTCAGGTTCAAATCCACCCACAGCCAGAGAAGCTCATTCATTGGGTGACTGGGCCATTCCCTCTCCTATCTCATGCGATTGTTGTTGGGGGTGAGTGGGAAATCTAACATAGGAGCACTATGTATATCATCTTGAATTGATCCCACACTAGAATATAAATATAACAGACAAACGAACTTCCTCATAGATAAGTGTATATACAAGTGAAAGGCTTAGCTACTGAGATTACCCTAAGAAAAACTGATAGCTCTTTCTTGCATAATGTCAGCAATGTTTCCTATCTGCATCTCTAAATTATGTGTGCTTCAGGTGTGAGCTTTCTTGACAGTGATCTGCATTAAGGATGAAGACTGTGGTTAGCTTGATGTTGCTGAGATATAATTCATGATCTGACTGCTTTGCTTTTTGGGGGGGCTTTGGGGAGTTGGAATCCTCCAATGTCTGGAGGGTCATACATTTCCCCACCTCTGTTCAATATGCTGAACATAAATGGAAAATTACTAAGGGGAAAAATTGCTCATCTGACTTTACAAATTGTTTTCATTTTACAGTCAAGGTCTGCCTGGCTAGATTATAAAATAACTCACCAATTAGCCCATTTGATTATTTAGTTAAATCTTTCCACAGGCCTGTGTGGCATGATGGCTCTCAACGTGGCTATCCATATGCCCCACATATGATTACAATCAGTGTTCCACAGGGGATGTTGTGAGTTATTTGCCTGAGCCAATTCACATAATCCAAGAGTTTTCATAAGGGGGAACCCCTTTGTGTTAGTCATCTGGTTGTCAAAAGATTGCTGGCAGTGATCCTAGTGCTGGCACCAGATGAAATATTATATAGTTTTAAACATTTCATACTTAAAATGATGGGAATGGGCAATTCATCAGTACACTTTCTTAAAAGTTTTTAAAACAATAAATGTCAACTAAAGGGCAAAAATCAGGCAGACCTCAGATTTAAATGACAGGGTTTGTTTAGCATGTGTAAAAACTCCATCAACCCAACCACCCACCTCCCTCTTTAAATACCTTAAAACAAGGAACAAGGCAAGAATATGTCAATCAAAATGAGCATTTACATCAGCACATTTGTACTAGCCCAATACCAATACTAAAATACATTTGTCGTAATTTAATTTCCTAAGAAGAATTGATTAGTAGTCCTTAAAACTAAGCTGATTCTAACGTTTAGAAAACTAATGAAATCAGAGTTAAAATTGTCCCTTCTTCATTCCAGACTTGGTTGCTACTGAGTGATAGGATATAGATCAAACTTCCTAGCTGGGAGTTTCCCAGTTTCTGGGAACTGTAGTCCAGTCTTCTAGAGAGCACCAGTTGAAGAAGGCTGGTTAAAATAGTAGATCACCTCCTGAGACAGAGATCAATTACAAGAAGTAGAAATCCAAAAGATTAATATAGTAAAACACTGTGTTGGTAATGCACCTCTGTTTGGGAGAACCACTTTGGTGTTAAGGCAGGGGTGTCAAACTCATGATCCATGGCCTGGATATGTCATGCATTGGCAATGCCCATGCCCAGTTTAGTGAAGGGGGAAAAAGTCACTATACATCAAGTGACGCGGCTGTTATTCCATGAGTTTGACACCCCTGGTTTAAGGCCTTGCGCTAGAGTCAGGAGATTACAAGTTTTAGTTCTGCCTCAGGCACAAAGCCAGCTGAGTGATTTTGGGCCAATCATTCTCTTCCCCCCCTCTCTCTTCTCTCTCTGCCTCTGCCTCCCTCCCTCCCTCCCTCCCATAGAAAGAAGACAATGGCAAACTAATTCCAAAAATGTTATCTAAAAAATTGGGAATCAAGATTGGCTTGAAGGCACAAAACCAAGCAAATAAAGAAACAAAACGAGAAGTAAAGAAATAAAATACTCTAGTGCTCAGCATAATAACCTAGTTGACTTTATGAAAGGAGGGAGAGCCCACATTTGATGGGTCAACCTCCATTTAATCTCACTGCTTTGTTGTGGGATCTGTTTCAGATATGGGAGGACTGACTGATGCTGAACATCTATGATTCCAGGTCCTCTCCAACAGTGATGTTCTGAGCATTCATGATAGGTTTAGATTTGTATATTCATATGTCCTGGCCAAGTAGCTTCCCCTGAAGTCAAGAGATAATATAGTCTAGTGTTGAGGAAGAGGAGGAGGAGGAAGAGGAGGAGGAAGAGGAAGAGGAGGAGAACTCTGAATAAGTAAACATCTTCAAATTTCAAGTTGCCATGGGAGACACTGCCTAGTAATTCCCCACTTCTGAATCTTACTGACTGAACCTTGTAAATCTATGCTCCATGTGTGCCTACAAATTCTACTTCCCTATGTAACTTATATATTAGAATGTAAAATCAAAATATCTAAGCTTGGCCAGGCTTCTCCTATCTTGCATGAAGATAAAAACTCAGCCTCCCTCCAATGTACATTAGTTGGAAGCCTGAGTGAACAACTATGGAAAACAGCCCTGGTAGTTTTATTGGATAGTTTTGTCTACCTCAGTAGCAGAAATTTGTGAACTATCTGAGAAGCTGTTATTTGTCAACTTAAGATAGCTTGGCTAGAGAGCCCCTCTTTACAGTGTTTCTCACCAATTTGTCCACTATTTTTCTCAGCCAATTTCTTGAGCCACAAAACAATTTGCATTTGCCAGATTAGGATCAGACTATGTCCAATTATTACGTATGTGATTTAAGAAGGCTTCTTAAAGGTTTCTGTGGATTCCCATCTCAAAAAAGTGCAGAGGATACTATTCACTTTTCTAAAGTAGACTTGTTTCTTTCATAAATAATTAATATGTTGATTAGTACAATTTGGAACCTAGAAAATTGCTAATCATTCCCAAAACTGTATTAAAAAAGATAAATGTTGATACCTGTTCTGTAGCTTTTAGGTGGTGATGGAAACAACAACATATGAACAAAGCCCAGTTAAGGCTGTTAATGGCTCTTGGGTTTTACGTTAAATACTTCCCCTTTGAAAATTTAACCCATATTTCTGTTCCATGTTGATCCCAGCTAGCGATTTGTGAGTCATGTCCAGGGGTGGGCTGCTGGGAGTTTGCAGGGGTTCGGGAGAACCTCTAACTAAGATTCTGTGCAGTTCAGAGAACCCCCAAATCCCGCTCCTGGCTGGCCCCGCCCCACCCACCCTGCCCCTTCCAGGAGTCCCCTCACAGCCCCTTTTGGATGCAGGTAAGTGTTCGGGGAAGGCAAAAAACATGCCTACCGGAAGATCCGGCCTCCAGAAGGCTCCAGAGGCCTCCACAGGGCCTTCAGAGCCTGGGGAGGCTGTTTTTGCCCTCCCGGAGGCTCGAGGAAAGCCTCTGGAGCCTGGGGAGGGCAAAAATGCCCCCCACCCCCGCTATGGTGCAGGAGGCCAACTAGGCCACACCCATCATGGCCACGCCCACCCAGCAACCGGGCAGAGAACCCCTTGCTAAAATTTTTGAAGCCCATCCCTGGTCATGTTTTTTCACAAGGGTTTAAAGTTTGAATATCCTCCCACTGCTTGGCTTCTACAGAGAAGAAGCCACCTTTTCAAAGTGTAAAGGATGTCCACCTTCCTGAAAAGATCATTATTTCCCGTGGCCCTTTCTTTTCTCTAAAGACTTTTCTTCCTCTCTTCCCAGGGGTTTCCTGGAATTCCTGCCTTGAACTACGTGGTTTCTTAATAAGTATTACAAAAATGCATTTTTATTGAATATTATTTTAAGCATAAAATGTTTAATCTGTTCAAATACTTTCCTTTGTACCATAGAAATGTGAAACTATTAGACATTAACAAGGAAATTGCTTTTCTCAGCTGCTTGAGTCCATTAAATAGGGTTTTTTAAAAGACCAATTATTCCTTTGGTCTTCAACCAAAGGCAGGGAGGAATTATTGTGACTCGATACTGTACTTCATCATTATCTGTTTCCTTAATTTCCAGACAGAGATTTATTTTATTTCATCAGAAAAGAACACCATTTAGTGAGAAGCTATTTAAATAAATCTGCCACCATAATTATAGTTTGTAGCAAATAATGGGTGTCTCACTGGGGTCACACCCCAAGTAGAAGATTAGAGTTGACTTTGGATATCATCAAGTAAATGATTGAGGGTGGCTCTTTACAGATCAAAAGTCAAATGGAGAGAAAAGGAAGTATAACTGAAAGAGAAGGCAAGGGAGAATGCAAATGTGCAGAAATCTCCTAGGCAAATGGAGAAAATAACTATTATAGGAAGAAATACAATGCATCTCATCTTAGTGACCTCCTTGTTTTGTTGTTCAGATGCAAAGCACAAGGTGCACAGTCTTCCTTCCTCTGACTCTTTTCCTCCAAATTAACTTGGGTTGGATTCCATTTCAAATAGAGGATGTTTTCATGTAGAGGACTAATCTCCAACAGCTCTTCAAAGAGAGGACTGGCTCTTTGGGGAGTTGGGTGCATAGCCATCAAATAGACAGAAAAGGTGCAATAATAAGGTGACCAACTTTTTTACAATGAGAAGGAGGACACAAATAAATTGAAGAAAAAAAAATATTGTAAAGCGAATCTAATGCGTGCATGTGTGCCATGTCGTGTTTGGGTAAGAAATAAACAAAGCCACTTGCGCGTGGCACACTCTCTCAAAACAATTCTCTTGTGCGGAGCGCATGCGTCTCATAATCATGTCTCGCCACACTGTACCGAGCTTTGACAAATCGTCATGTCAAATACAAATACGTCACATCACACACAACGGATCGGATCGGCATTGATCGAATATGGAGATTTACAGTTTAGTCTTCAAATATTGAAAAGGAGGTCATATAGGAGGACACTTTTTGAGAGAGGACAGAATTTACAAAAGAAGGACTGTCTTCCGTAAAGGAGGACAATTGATCACCTTAGCAATAAGGTAGATTCTGATTGCTGTTAGCATAAGTTAGGGGTGTCAAACTCGATTTCATTGAAGGCTGCATCAGAGTTGTGTTTGACCTTAGGGGGGCAGGTGGTCATGGCTGGGTGGTTGCAGCCGACTGGGTGGGTATGGCTGGGGTGGTGTGGCTAGCTCAATGTTGCTCACATCAGGGGTGCCTGTGTGGTGACCTGGGTGGGGCTCGGAGATCCATTGTCTCCAACGCACGCCCAGGGGATGGGGTGGGGGCGGTCCCTCTCTGGCTCCAAGGCAGCCCCGCAGATCCAAGGCTGACCATGTTCTGGCCCAAATGGTCTCCACCAAGTTGTAAATCACCACTTGGCTGGCCCGGGCTGAGGCCAAGGTGCTGAGGTCTGAAGGAATGCTATCTCTCAAAGAGTTATACGGTAGAGTTTTGTGTTATAACTAATTGTGGGCTCTGTGTGAATAATCCTCTAAGAAAGAACACAATTCATGAAAATTGTTCTGTATATATTTGTTAATACAAATTCTGAAGACAAACTACCAGATTAATGTGACTAAAATGTCTTCAAAACTTTCAGGCCCTATAGCAAGTTATCCCATTATTATTTACAATTGATTTGGTATTATATAGTCAAACCCTGAATAAAAGAGGATCTGTACTATCTATATCTATATCTATATCTATATCTATATCTATATCTATATCTATATCTATATCTATATCTATATCTATATCTATCTATATATCTATATCTATATCTATATCTATATCTATATCTATATCTATATCTATATCTATATCTATATATCTATGTCTATCAGATATATATTGATGGTCGTGCTCATTTGGTTCTATGAGGAAGTTATTTGGTCAATACAGCTTCAGGTTCAAAAGGTTGTTTTTATTATTTACAAATATATACATGCATACGATAATGAACAGGGTGTCCTGTTACATTTTTTACCCTAACTGTATGACTCAGATGTTGAGAGAAGAGAGAAGTTCACATGTTGTCTCACTGAGAGATAGATGAGAGAGAGAGAAAAAGAAAGGGAAGATATCCAAGTTGTTTCTAGGTAAGAGTCCAATAAGAGAGTTCATTGGCTGATATAGTCACATGTGATGTCTGTAAAGACTTAACCCCTTCTAGTCTCTGGTGCATCATATGCAGGCAATATCTGACAAAATCTATATCTATATCTATATCTGTCTACCTATCTACCTATCTACCTATCTACCTACCTATCATCTATCTATCTATCTATCTATCTATCTATCTATCTATCTATCTATCTATCATCTATCTATCTTTCATCTATCTATCTTCCTTATTATAAAGGATAGTCCTTTATTTTAGAAAGCTGTCCATGGTTTTCCTCTTGAATTTTCCTTTGTAAAGCAAAATTACAAACATAAACAATTATTTTTTTAACTCCTTATGAGCCTCTTTCAGATTTGCTCCTTTTCCTGGTTTGTGCTTTATTTTTTTGAAGAAAATAGGGTCACTGTATTTTTATTATAGAAGCCAGCACAATTTGCAATGGAAAGAATTTTCTGATTTCTCAGATTGCAAGCTCATTTAGAGAAATGGTTTGTTATAGTGGTTAAGGCAACAGGCTACTGGGCATTTACAAAAAATCTCCCTTCAGGGTATGCAGTGGGCATACTCTGAAAAATGAAACATACAAAAGCCTTCCTCAATCGAGCATTTGTGTTGTTTGACCAAATATTGGGTATTGACAGAGGCTTCTGTATTTCTTATAATGCTGGTTTCAAAATGAAAAGTTTGAAGATTGTGCCAAAACAGCCCAACACTTTTTTGTTCAAAAAGTTGGCCTCTGTTGTCCTCATTGTTCCAAGAATTACATTCCTATAAAAGGGTATTGGGATTATATTAAGGTATGTTTATAATTTGAAATAAAATAAAATTTACTAATATATAATCTTATTTGCAAATGGAGCAAGATCTGATACTTTTCAGCTTACTAAGTCAGTTGTAGGATGCCAGTTCTCTTTGTTTTCTCTTTCACAAGAACCTCAAGAAGAGGCCATTCGATCTGTAGAGTCAGTACTAGAATTAACGTTGGGTAAGCTCAGTATTGAATTAATGTATATGTCATGGCAATATTTTCATTTTGGAAAATCCTGGAATAAAAAGCATGGAGAGAGACTACAAAATTTTACAGGGGCTCTGCAAGTTATAAGGTAAACCAAACAAATCATAGCTGTAGGATTTAATTTATAGAGCAGAGATATTATTTATTTATTAAATGGAAATTTATTTTATTTATTAAATATGTCTGCTGCAAGGTTATTCGGGGCAGCTTGGAAGAATATGCTTAGAATGAATATGCTTAGAAATTTATTTAACCTTAAATTACCTCACTCATATATTTAGGATTTATAATCGGGGTTCGTGTGATGCGACACCCAGAAAAATACAGCATCCTTCACTTAATCCTCCAGGGAAAGATTGAAGGCAAACGAGGTCCAGGCAGAAAAAGAACATCATGGCTTCAAAACCTAAGGGACTGGTTTGGACAAAACTCAGCAGCACTTTTTCATGTGGCTGCTGACAAAAATAGGATTGCCAACATGATCGGCAACGTCCAATGACGGATATGGCACAACAAGAAGACGAAGAATGGGGGTTCTGTGATGGAATGTAGTAGTCTTGTTTCCCAGGAGAGAGGGGTGCATTCGAGAGAAATAAGAGGCAGCTTAGTTCAGAAATGTTGTGTGAAAGAAAGAGGGTAAAGACCAGGGGTGGGTTCTACTTACCTCCACTACTGGTTCACAATGGGAGCGCGCACACAGAAGCTTCTGAGCATGCGCAGATCGTTCATGATGACATCCAGGCAGGTGGGCGGAGCTTCCTGCCGCCGTTACTACCGGTTCTCAAGAACCGGACCGAACCGGGAGCAACCCACCACTGGTGAAGACAGCTCCTCCCTAATAGTTCTCAGAGTATATGCTTGATGTAGATAATAGAAAGCTTCATTCTGGCAAGATTCTGTCTATAGGTATGAAACAATAAAGAACTCTGCTTGGAAGAATCACTATATGTTTTTTTGGGTTCTTGGGACTGACTTCAGTCTTCAAAGGCTGTCTACATTCCATCACACCATCTTAATGTTTGTTGTCTCCTGCTTGTGGGCACAATTGGTATTTCTGGTCATAATAAGATTTGAAGTATATCTAGCAGATGGCTGAAATGAAAACATTCATGATCAGGTTTTACTAAAATAAAACGATGCTGCATATCTTGGTGATGTTTTAGACATTCCTTTATAAGTTAATGCCATTCTTATTACAACTGAGGAACAATAATTCTTTTATAGGCTGGGAAAAAATATTAATATCCATAAGAAGTATGCAAAATGTCCAGAATATGTAACTAAGTTTTGTCATTCAAAGGTATGGCTATCAGAAAACACAATTGTTAACACAGAAATATCTGTGAAATTGTAATAAAAATATGTGGCAGTTATTACAAAAAAAATCATAGGATTAGGGCTTTGCTTATAGCAGGAGGAGGAGAAGAAAAAGAAGAAGAAGGAAAGAAAATAAAAGAAAGAAAGAAAGAAAAAAAGAAAGAAAGAAAGAAAGAAAGAAAGAAAGAAAGAAAGAAAGAAAGAAAGAAAGAAAGAAAGAAGACGCCTGAGTTATAGCTTCTTATAACAAAGAATTATAATGGAGTAATTAGTGAGATCTTGCTAAAGGACAATTTAATCAAAAGATTAATAAAAATGTATTACGTGTAATACATAACAAATTTATGAATTTCCTTTATGAATATGTCCAAAATAACCATCAACCAACTTCTATTAAAAGGTGGACCTCTGAAACACTATCCAGATTTTTGAAACACTGATTTATTTTTAATCTAGACGATATTGCATTTATACATACAATTAAGGCTAAACAACAAGTGAGAAATCATTTGTATCTGAATAAGTGGAGACCAGTTTTCCAAAGTAGAGAAAGTATGACTTACTAAAGTTTTCCAGCTGTGACTCAGCTGAGTTGAAATAAAATTTATCCACAAGTGAAGGCCATTTATTGCTGACTTGTTAGAATAGATGTGTAGAATCTTTTTAGCAATATTCCAAAATAAAATAAAATAACTGATAGATTCTGTTCTTAGATGATAATTACCGTATTTTTCAGAGTATAAGGCGCACCTTTTCCCCCCAAAAAAGAGGGTGAAAATCTGGGTGCGTCTTATACTCTGAATGTAGCCCCGCCCAGCTTCTCAAAAGGAGGTTTCAGAGGCTGAAAAAAGCATTAGAAAAGAAGCTTCGGAAAAGAAGCCCCCAAACAGAGCTTCAGAGGCTTTTTTTCTGAAGCTCTGTTTCGGAGGCTTTCAGAGGCAGGAATTTTTTTTTTTTCTGAAAGAGTTTCAGAAGTTTCAGAGGCAGAAAAAAAAGCAAAAAAAAAAGCAAGGCACAGAGCTCACAACCAAGGAACCTGTTGCCAAAATTCACCTCTGGGAACAGCTGATTGAGAGTATTCCGGGAGGCTGATCCACCTGCCAATCAGCTTTTTTCTTATTTTCCTCCCCAAAAACTAAGGTGCGTCTTATACTCCGGTGCGACTTATACTCCGAAAAATACAGTAAATGTGACCTTGCAATGGATTGCCTATGAATTTGTTGAGAAAGAATGGTTTTCAGTGAGTATGTTGAAATGATTGTGAACTTGTTAACAATAGCCAGAAACAATTGCTGGTTTTGGAGGCCTGTTTACCATTTCAGTATAACTTCTCTGCCTGGAAACCACGGCACAAGTTTGAAACAAAACCATAAATCTAACAGAGAAATCATATTCAAATTTGAAAAGAACAATAAGGTTACTTATTGAGTACAGGTAGTGTCACAAGTAAATGCCTTATTCTCCAATATGTAAATAGTATATGAACGGGATATCAGGGGTTAATTTATTCTTCACTTCTTAATGTATTCATATCTCACCACTCCCATATCTAGCTCCACCCATTGTATATATAAGGAGCTGCACGCTCTCATTCCTTGCTTCTATCTGTGAATATTCAGTGAATATAGAATGCCTCATGTAAATAAAGACAGATATATTTGAACTCTTAATTCTTAAATGATTTATTGAGTCTGATCCTGAAAATATTGCAACAAGCTGGTAGCAGAGGATGGTTTGAATTGACTCAATAAAAACTTAAATATGTCTAAGAGAGATAGGCCCAACACCAGGGCATACAGCAAAGAAATGGAAATGGATCAAGAAATAATCGATGAATCCGCAAATGCGATTTCGAGAGAATCTGAAGAATACACCACTGAAGACGAAGAAATAATAAATGAAAATGATGACCGAGAGGAAAACAAAATAGAAAACAACGAACTCAGGTCAGAGATATTAAAACTGTTAAAAAGCCAGAAGAACGATGAAAGCCTCATCGCGAACCTCCAAGATATGCTGAAAAACAGCGGAGCAGCGAGAGAGAAGCACATCGCTACTGAAAAGCCAAAAGATTCAAAAATAGTGAGTGATACGATTACAGACAAAAACACTGTGAAGAAGAAGAACGGTGATCCCGCGCAAAATTTTGAATGGCAGCCATCTTGGTTTCAACAGACCTCCAGGGTGAGCGAAGCAGAGCCAATCAGAAAACTTGATTCAAAATTTCTGGCGCGAAAGACATTACTAGATAACGAAAATGAAAAAGAAAAGTCAAACACCTCAGAAGGATCAGAATCGGAAAGTGAAGGTGATTCAACAGACACACAAATAAAGTCAGCAATGAAAACGCTTTTTGCTGCATTTGGACCGAAACTAAAGATTACCAAAAAATCAACTAGAAGGCAAGCGAACAAGCCAACGCCTCAAAATCTACCCGCTCCCATCCTGACGACGAGAGCAACGACGCCTGAACCCAGAGAGCCCTGCAGATACCGCCCCACACCGCAGATCGATGCAAGCACCAATGCTCTCAAAAGAAGAAAAAGAACAACCGCCATCGTCAGGACTCCCAAGATTGAGCCGGAGACCGATTCATCCGAGGAGGAGCAAAGCGAGCGAGCTGCAACGACGAGAACCTCTCACGACGACTCCAGGAATGAAATGAGCAACGCGCATGCGCAAGACCACGCAGACAGCCCAGGAAGACATGAGTTGCTGAAAGGATCATGCAGACTCGTTGCGAGCATTCCCACGCCGTTTTGTAATTTCCAGCATTTACGAGACCACGGACTACCCCCGGTTGTAAGTAATGGACCCAATAATGTCGGAAACTTGCCCAGTGACTTCCCAAAGCTGAGAATAGATGGCATTAATTTACAAGAATGGTATCAGCAGCTCCAGGTTGTCTTTATGAAAGAAAACTTACTGTTTTTTATCACTAATCCCCCAAAAAGACCTTGGACTCTAAAGCTAGACTGCTTACACCATAGAGCATTTTTCTTAATAATTTCTAGTGTATCTCCAGCAATGTATCACAGCATTAAGCAAAATCTGACTGTCTCAGAAATTATTCAATGCATGTTCAATTTGTTTCACAGTGATAGTGTAGCTACTACCACAAGAATGTCTAAAGATTTCTTTTCTTCTAGGATAAAACCAGGGGTTTCCATAAGTGAACATTTAATATCTTTAAACAAAATTAGAGCTGAACTGCATTTAAGGGGGGAGGTGATTTCAGACCAAACGATGAAAAGTGTTATCATCAACTCACTTGACCCATCATGGGATAATTATATGTCACATTTAGACACAATCAATCTAGGATACTTATCCATAGAAAGTCTATCCAATAAGTTAATAGCTGAAGACAATTCAAGGAGGAGTCGCTCTAACAATCACATAGAACACAAACCATATAGAAAGGTAGCTTTTCAAGAAAGATATCATGAAACATTTAGATGCCACAACTGTGGATCCAAGGAACACAATAGGAGAGATTGCCCTAAAATTTCAAAAGAAAGACATAGGTCAGAACACAGAAATAAATACAACTATAGACAGTCTTCCATTGATAGACATAGATATAGAAGCCCACCAAATTATAAAGAGCATAGAGGGGGCAGAGATAATTCAAAGGATAGAAAATCTGGTTCACTGAATGGACTAAACAAACAAGACAACACTAACATACAACAAACTGAGAACAATAATTGGCTTATTGATTCTGGAGCAACTAATCATACCACTAATAATAAAAGTATATTATCTTCATTTGTAGAAGATAAATTTGTAATAAAGGTAGCTAACCAAGAAAAAGTCCAAGTAATAGGTAGAGGGAATGTAACCTTACCTGGCCTAGGAAAAATAGAGGGGGTATTACTAATACCTGAAATACCTCATAACATACTAAGTGCCATAAAACTAAGCAGAGATTCAGATATTAATATTGTGTTTTCAAAAGGAAAAGCGACTTTGGAGAAAAATAAAATAGATATAGGTACAGTAATGATTAAAGGAGGCCTACCTTATTTAATAACTAAGGAGAAATGGTTACACAACATTGATTCAAATATGGAAGATTGTATTGAACTAGATAATGGAAACATTAGTAACAGTGACAATGATGAATGTAAAGTAGCTCATAATCACAAGGATACTCATAATGAGAAAAAACCAAAAATAGGTAAGCCAATTCATGATGAGTGTGCTCATGTTTTACATAGGAAGTTAGGACATGCCAGTTTTCCTGTAGTACAAAAGATGACTGAACACGCAGAAGGTGTTAAAATAAAAAATTGTGAAAACTATTTGGAATGCTCAGTATGTAAGTCTACAAAACTAAAAACTAGTCCCAGGCCTAGAAAATCAACAAGGTCAACCAACAAAATTTTTGATTTAGTACACATGGATCTGGTTGGTCCACTAACTCCATCAATCACTTATAAAAAACGTTACTTCTTAACCATTGTGGACGATTATAGTCGTTATGGATTTGTTTACACATTAAAACATAAAGATGAAACTTTTCAGAAATTTAAAGAATTTTACAAACGCGTAGAAACACAACACAATATCAAAATAAAACAAATCATGACAGATAGGGGATGTGAATTCATGTCTAAGGAATTCTCCCAATGGCTGAAGGACAAAGGAATGTTACATTACACATCTAGCCCATTTTCTGCATTCCAGAACAGAGTTGTAGAGAGAAAGAACTCAACATTACAAACCATGATTAGATGCACATTGGAAGATGCTGGCTTAAGCAAACAATTCTGGTCAGAAGCCCTACAATATTCCAATTACACACAAAATAGAACTTGGTCCAGCATTGTAAATAAGACACCATATGAAGTGATGTATAATAGGAAACCAAAATTAGCACACATGCACATATTTGGAGTCACTGCAGACGTACACATACCTAAACAATTAAGAAGAAAAGGAGAAAATGTGTCTAGAAGACTTAGATTTATGGGATATGAGACAGGTACAAAAGGATACAGATTCATTGATAATAATAACAAATTTATAGTTTCCAGAACAGCTGTGTTCCATGAACAGGCCAACTGGTCTAAAATACATCTTAATGAAATATTCCCAAGCAACAACACAGGTACAAAACCCCAAGAGAAAAGAACTATAGAAAAGCAAAATGACAACAAACATAGAAACAAAACCAAAACATGGACAAACAGTCAACACAAAATAAGGACAGATACATTAACAAAAAAGGAAGCAAGATATTTGCATGATAATAATAGTAAACCTGAAAAAACAATTAGAAATACCAGAAATCAAATGCCAAATAAGTACAAGGATTATATAATGCATATGAATGGAGAATCAACGACACCTAATACATATGAGGAAGTGTTAAAACTTCCTCCTAAAGAAAAAGAAAAATGGGAATCAGCAATGACAAAAGAGATGGAAAGTTTACAAGGATTAGATGTATTTACACCTGCAATTGCACCAAAGGACAAAACTATCATTGGCACTAGGTGGATATATAAAATTAAAAATTTAGAGGGAGGCAATACTCTATACAAGGCTAGATTAGTTGCACAAGGTTATGCACAGAAATATCCCGAGGATTATACTGACACATACTCCCCCACAGTAAGAACTGAGAGTGTCAAAACAGCTCTAGTTGTAGCATCAGCACTCAATCTCGATGTATTCCAATATGACATACAGACTGCGTATTTACACGCAAAATTAGATAAGGAAATATATGTAAGAGCACCCCACAGTCAATACACAAACAAGAATGAGACTTGGTTATTAAACAAAAGTTTATATGGGTTAAAACAATCTGGTAAACGATGGTATGATTGTTTAGTAAAAGTACTTAAAACTATGGATTTCAGTGCTACTACTGCTGATAACTGTTTCTTTGTTAAAAAGGGTGATGATTCCATAGAATTTGTATTGATCTATGTGGATGACATTTTGTACATAGGTAAACATAAAGAAAAAAGAGAAACATTTGTAACAAAGCTAAATGAACATTTTTCACTGAAATCTTTGGGCAAAGTAAATAAGTATCTTGGTGTTCAAATTAGTAAAACTAGAAGAGGATTCAAGCTTTCTCAGAGAGATAAGATCATAGAGCTCTTGAACAAATGTAATCTAAGCGATGCTAAACCCTGTGACACTCCTATGCAGACTGATTTTTTAAGGAATGCAGATGAATCATCCCCTGAGTTCAAAGATAACACATTCTATAGATCAATCATAGGTTCCCTTCTTTACATTTCCAATTGGACCAGACCTGATATCGCTTTACCCCTCAATTTATTGTCCAGACATGTCAGCAAACCAACAATGTACCATTGGGAAGCTGTCAAAAGGATATTAAGATATTTAAAAAATACCTTAGATTTTTGTTTGATATTAGAGCCTAATAATGTCAAGGAGCCAAACCTCACATATTACGCAGATGCGGATTGGGCTGGAGACACTTCATGCAGAAAAAGTACATCTGGTTATATATTCCTCCTTAACGGTTGTCCAGTTTACTGGTACACTGGCAAACAAGATTTAGTGGCCACTTCAACAACAGAAGCAGAATATGTTTGTCTATCTAAAGCAGCAAATAACCTTGTATGGTTTAATGACTTAATTTCTGACATTTGGAAAAAACCCACCTTGCCTTTTATTATGCATGAAGATAATAAAGCGGTTATCGAAATATCTAGATCTGACGCCATTGGACAAAGGTCCAGACACATAGATATAAAATTTAAACATGTGAGACAGTTATCTCAGGATGGATTTATTAAAGCGGTGCATTGTGAGACATCAGAACAATTAGCTGACATATTAACAAAACCTTTGCCATCTAAACAACATAAATACCTGACTTCTAAGTTATATGTTTTGTATTGTTCTGAATCTGAATGTAATTGGTGTAGCATATCGAATCGGCATTTAGAGGGGGATTTGTCACAAGTAAATGCCTTATTCTCCAATATGTAAATAGTATATGAACGGGATATCAGGGGTTAATTTATTCTTCACTTCTTAATGTATTCATATCTCACCACTCCCATATCTAGCTCCACCCATTGTATATATAAGGAGCTGCACGCTCTCATTCCTTGCTTCTATCTGTGAATATTCAGTGAATATAGAATGCCTCATGTAAATAAAGAGAGATATATTTGAACTCTTAATTCTTAAATGATTTATTGAGTCTGATCCTGAAAATATTGCAACAGGTAGCTCTCAACTTACGACCGTAATTGAGCCCAAAATTTCTGTTGCTAAGTGAGACATTTGTTAAGTGAATTTTGCCCCATTTTACCACGGTTCTTCCCACAGTTGTTCAATGAATCACTGCAATTGTTAAGTTAGTAACACAGTTGTTAAGTGAACCTAGCTTCCTCGTTGATTTCACTTGTCAGAAGGTTGCAAAAGATGATCACATGACTACAGGACACTGTAGCCATCATAAATATGAGTCAGTTGCCAAGCATCTGAATTTTGATCATGTGACCATGGGGATGCTGCAATGGTCGTAAGTGTGAAAAATGGTTATAAGTAGCTTTTTGCAGTGCCGTTGTCATTCTGAACAGTCACTAAATGGACTGTTATAAGTCAAGGACTACCTGTAATGAAAAACCCCAATTAAAAAAAAAATGTATACTTTAGTTCGAACATTTTTCTAAAAAGTTGAATGGGTGGGACATCTCACGGCTTTTAAGAAGAAGGATTTGGTAGAGAAGGAGAAGACAGGAGAAGGCCCTGCCCTTCATCCCTGACAAACAAGGATCTTCATTTGGAGCCAAGCTAAAAAGGGTTACAGGTTGTTACAGATCTCAATACCTAACCAGGTTCATGTGGCCAGGCCGACAGCTAGGCCCCTAAGCTGATTGGCATTTTAGCTATTGATTTATTTACTTACTGATTTATTTATTTATTTATGTCCCGCCTTTGTTCTTTTCTTTTTCTTTAATTTATTGTTTTATCATAGAAAATAAAATACAAAACAGTAAAACAAACAAACAAACAAAATGAAACAAAACAAAAGCATACATTCAACCCTAACCACGACAAAAAAGGGGAAAAAAATAGTGTACAAAAAAAGAGAAAAAAGCGGTCAATTAAATTATTTAACTAAATTAAATAATAATAAATTATTTAATTTATTATTTATGTAGGATCCACCCTGGCTGGGTGCTAATGGTTTCCAGTCTCTTATAAAGCTGTCTAGTACATTATCTCTAATCAAAGCCGTTAATTTTGCCATCTCGGCCAATTCAGCCAATTTGAAAATGCCTCAGGTGGGATTTGAATTCATAAGCTCTTGCTTTCTAGTCTGGTGCCTTAACCGCTAGACCAAATTAGGATTTCTCAACCTTGGCAACTTTAAGATCATTGCCTGTCACAATAATCAAGTGCTACATACTGTATCCAAAGGACAGGTAAATATTTGGACTCTGCCTTGCTCTGGATTCAAAACATAAAAGGTACTTTGGGGGATGTGGGGGCACTCACTCCATCCATCCATCCATCCATCCATCCATCCATCCATCCATCCATCCATCTATCTATCTATCTATCTATCTATCTATCTATCTATCTATCTATCTATCATATTTCTATAACCGCCCATCTCACATGAAAGGGACTCTCAGTGACATAGTTCATTCCTGTTTCTATAGAAGCCCTTTAAAGCAGTGGCTGCTATTTTGGGGATCAGTGCCTGCTCTCCAGAGCAGTGATCCCAAGCAAAATGCTTCTGACATATAAGAAACTGCAGATAGGTGCGTGAAAGCATCTTTTGGATTTTGAATCCAGGTGGTTCACTGCTGCGATCATTACTACCCAATCAAACTGAGTCAATAAAACTTAGAACTGGTGCCCTTTAACCAAGAACTACTCCCAGGATAGACGCAACAGAATTCTGTTGAATAAAAGTAGCTCCCTCTTAACTGGTTCTAACTGACTTATTCACATTCATGATCAAATGTAGAGAAAGTTCAACTGTATTGATCCCTTCCTTAGTAAAGTGCAAGAGAGCTAAGAGTTCTCATCATCCTTAGGCAACCTTACTCCAGGTTTCTTCCAAATAGATATTATTCTTAATTAAATATTCATTTTATGTGGCCACTATCTCAAATTCCTTCTTTTGGACCATCTCCCATAATGGAAGAGCCTACATCCTCCTGTGTCTACATCCTTTGTGTCTAGATAACTCAATAAAGAAGACTGTGCTAATTTAATCTGGTGAGCATTTGCATTCATTTGTTGATGTCAGTGTATGGTTTAGATCAGGGGTGGGTTCTAAATTTTTTTTACTACTGGTTCTGTGGGCATGGCTTATTTTGTGGGCATGGTTTGATGGCCTGTGACAAACAATTCTTTAGGATTTAGCAGAGGTACTGGTCTACCAGGCTTTTAAATGCTTGCAGAGCCGTACCAGTCTACGCACTTGTTTTTGGAGCGTTCTGGTCTACCTATTTGTTTTTGGAGCGCACTGGTCTACCACCACACTGCCTTTTACCACTGATCAGCTGTAGGGTGGCTCTTTGAAGTGCCGTGGCAAGAGTTTAAACAGTTTTTTGCCACTCTGCCACCACTGAGAGCATCGGAAAACGCTTTCAGGCAGCTTGGCCTCAATTGCCAATCTACTACCACTGTGTGGTTTACAAGGAGCAGATCGTTTCTAGCCGATCAGTTGGGAGGCTTCTTGGCTTCTCAATTTAAAGCTAAGGTGTCTTGTTTTTTTTTTTTTCTCTTCTTTGTCAAGTGAGCCCTGGTTTTTTCCTTCTAGCCGATCAGCTGGGACTCAGGAGGCAGCGAATAGATTGGGGGTGGGGCCAGGCAGAGGTGGTATTTACCGGTTCTCTGAATTACTCAAAATTTCCACTACCGGTTCGCAAGAACCAGGGAGAACCGGTAGCAACCCACCACTGGTTTAGATGTGTTTTTATATTATTTGTTATAAATGTTCTGCTATGGTCTATGAGTGTACATAAGAAATCTATGATTGACTAACTCAGTGATGGCAAACACATAAGTGTAACAAAGGTAACACACATGTTTTGAGCGACATGCCAGCATTCCCCAACACTATTCTCAAATGCAAGAGGCATAGTTGCATGCAACGTCCATACCAGTGGTGGGTTTCTACCAGTTCGCCCCAGTTCGGGCAAACCAGTAGTGGCGATGGTGGGAGGCTCCACCCACCCACCCAGATGTCATCACAGATGCTCTGTGCATACGCAGAAGCACCGCATGCGAGCAAAGCGAGAGCGTGCACACACACAGTTCCGAACTGGTAGCAAAGGTAAGTGGAACCCACTACTGGTCCATACTCTCCAAAAATTGCACAAGAACAAGATGTGCTTTTGTGCAATTTTCAGAGGCTGCAGAGGTATGGAAGACCATTCTTTGAAGCCACTTCAAAAATAAAGGCTTTGTGCAACTTGGAGCAACCTCAGGTAGGTCACAGGGCCTGTCAACAGACAGATAAAACAGCATAAAAGTAAGCAGTGCATGACAGATCTTGGGGACCATCACACTTTGATGACCAGCATGAGGTAACCTTTTTGACAGTCATCAATGGCACTAGGGCTGAAGTTAAGGCCCAGTCTTCTACTTCTAGTGAGTGCTGAGTGTTGCTGTTCAAGGTGGCTTAGATTTTTTGGAGGGAGAATATAGGGAATTGTTCCTCTTTTGTCTGGGAAGGAGTGACGTGCCACCAGAGTCAAGTTAGGCATTTTCTGAATTTTTGACATGCTCAGCCCAAAAGGTGTGCCATCCCTGGATTAACTGTACCTGATTGACTAACCTTAATCTGACACTTTTAGATTTGCTTGTGAGAACATTAATAGCAGGCTGCAATCTCCGGTATATTCAAAAAATTGTTCTGATTCGGATAACTGCCCTTCTGTTTATTATTCTTGGAACAGGGTGAAAAGTGCAGATACAGATGAGGGAGAGATCAAAATTTTAATATTTGGCATTTGTCTCTCTCCCTCAGACTTGTGTGTGAATGCTTCAGAATTGGAGAGGTACCAGACAGAAATCCTCTATTCACAAGCTCCCCCTTATGGACAAGAAAACTATTAAGCAGTCTTGTCAACAAGTCTTCAGCAATATTGCTATCATGACTCTTGCTATATATACAAATGTCTAAAACATTGTTTTTGGAATTTATTTAAGATAATATCAGCCAGACATGTATTTTCAAGTAGTGCAACTCATATGAGAACAGACCAATCCATAGTCCCAGATTTGGCCTGTATCCTGAAGAGCATCAGGGCCTACTGATAGGAAAGGCAGAGAGCCATGGCAATGGACAAGAGCAAACATATTCCTTCTTGTGGCTAATTACTAGGATGCCAGCACCATAGTCATAATCTGTAGTGGGAAGAGGTGCTCCTTGATGTCCACGTGCTCCAACAGCTAGACTTATTGGCTTTCAGGACTAGTTCCAGGCTGAAAAATTGTTCCAGTTTGAGGTTGGATGTTTTTAACAGACTTTTTCCAAATGGAACTGCTCTTCATTGAGTTAGAAGAAATGGAAGACCACATTCTTTGTGAATCGTAGTTATCTTCTTGTTACAATCTTTGGCATGTATCGAAAGTAGGCCTCCCTATTTACCACCTCTTCATAAAACGAAGGCCACTTCTCCCTCACACTCAGATTTGTTTCTTGAGCTGCCCTCCACCAGCTCTTGGCCCATATAAAAAGTAATTTATTCAGCACAAGTCCTAAATTTAACCAATTCAAAAATGCAACAACAACAACAACAACAACAACAAAAACCAATGAACAGCATAATGTAGCATCAAAAGGCAGCCAAAATATTATTAGAACAACTCATCAATTATCTGATGGCCTTGAGAAATTCTCTGATTATTCTTTTCTTTGAAATTCGATATGTAGCCCTCACCTATTAATAGGTATCCATTAATTTATTGAACTAGTTTCTAAAAGAAAATTCTTAGTTCGCACTGATCTGAGCTCCAGGTTGCATCAGTATGTAATTCCATTATTTCTACCTTCCCCTCAATTCCAACAGCTTTTTCTATTCCCCAAAGTGGCTGCTCAGCACAGCTGCAGCCCAATGTCCTCTCTGATCCTTTTCCAGTTTTTCTAAGTGATTTAAATGTTGCTAATGAAGGTATTTAGCTTTAGCTGTCTTGACTTTTCCAAATGATATAAACCTGCATTCTGGTTCTTTCTACAGCCAGTTCACCTCTAAAGGCCAACCAGGCATACTGTTCAGTCCTAATGACTGCAATGAACTCATTACTGTTTGGAAAACAAATTAAATTTGTTGAGGTATTACAGCATCTATTTAACATTGGTTTTGGTTCAGCCTCAAGCACAGAATACAGTAAGAGTGGTAGGAACATTGATTCTTCTTTGTAGGTGAAACGCAACTGCCATCAGTCTTAACTGTTCTAGCCGATCGTCCTGGCAGATAGGAAGTTTGGTGAAACTTCCATAGGACCATCAGCTTTCCATCGCTATGGTTCATGTTGACTGTGGATGATGGAATCTGTAGCCCAATGACATAATGTGTCCAAAGTTAGTTATGTTGGAATACAGATCTATATGTACAGCATCTGTCTGGAATCAAGAAGAGGCTTTTAGTACTACGACAAAATCTGTCCTTCTGGGTTTTTTTCCCCTGAGTAAATGGATTTTTAAAATTTTTGTATGAACTTCAGGGAGTCTAGTTTTGATATTTCTGACATTATTTATCATTCAGAAATGGCAGAGGGGGGCTGGTATTTCTCTTTCACCTCCTTACTGCTTCCAGATCAAAAAATCTTGTCAGAAATGCTTCTTGGCATTCAGAAGCCAGGAAGGCTGAAGACCAAAGTTAAGCAATGAAAGGTAGGACTTCATATGTACTCCTTGGTTGCATCAGAAAAAAGGGATGATAAAAAGCCACATCCATGGACACTGCATAGTTTTCCTCTCTTTTGAAAGAGGGCTATTTAACAAAATGCTATGGCAGGTAAGGGAAGGATAGGGAATACAAAGAGATGGGTGATTATATAAATCAATCAATCAAACAAAGAAATATTGGATTTCCTGACTAACAATACTTGTTCTCAAATCATAGTCTTGGTGTTGGAAGAAATGTCCATCTGGGTTCAGTTCCAAGGGTGGAGAAAGACACTGGAAACATGGTGGCTGTTTGGAAAGATGGTTTTTAATGGTGGACAGGACCACATGGTTTTGAGATTCTGGGCAAAAAGGCACATGGAGCGGAGAGAGGAATATATTTATATACTCTCTTGGGCCCTGCCTTAGAGTTTCTGTTTCTGTACAAGAAATGTATCCCATTGGCTGTCAGACTCCCAGGGGGCGGGGGTCTTAGCTAACTTTGTAGGCTGTCTGTGTCCCAAGCTTGGTTGAGCCTTGCTGGGTGATGTAATCCCAGATGCCATGTGTTGAGATGGGTAGAGGGCTAATCCTATCATGTCCTGAGGGCCATGTCTTAATCCCATCACCCTGGAGCTGAAGTGGGGGGAAGGGAGCTGCAGGAAGTTGCTTTGTCTTTAAAAACATGTTTCTCCTTTTTTCATCCAGGGAAATATAATATTCTGCCTCTTTAATATTTCCTAGAATGTTTCATTCTTCTAGGAGGGGGATGGGTACTAACTTCCTACATTGGCTTCTGCTCACAAATAACAACTTCTTTCTAGTCATGATACCAGGAAGATGCCTGCGAACTGCAAAAAGCTAAGGTCTCGTCTGACTTGTGCTCAGCTCCTGATGGTATCATGCCATTTTGTAAGACATGGTGCCATAGTGTTTTGGCACTACTTTCTTCCAGTTGTGTTATCGGCTTCCCAACCTTTGCTGTAGCCCTGGTATTTCCTGATAGCTCATAGGTCCAACTCTACTTAGCCTCCCAGATCAGACGAGAAAGACAGGTGTTGCCAGTTCCTGGGACACCTAAGTATGTACTGTATTTCCCTGAAAATACGACCTACTCCGAAAATAAGTCCCAGCTTGATTTTTGCATATGTGCCCAATATAAATCCTACCCCCAAAATAAACCCTAATTAAGACCCCGTCCACTCCAGGATGCAGGAGTAAAAATTAAGCTAGGGTGAGGATGGGGTGGTAGTGGAGCTGCCCTACTACTTACATTCAGACAGTTGCAGCCAGGCCTCATACACCTCGGCCCATTTCTTCTGTAGCCGGCAAGGCTTTCCTGAAGGCCTCTGTAGCTGATAACTCTGTTATCAGCTACAGAGGCCTTCAGGATGGCCTTGGTGGTCAAAGAAGTTCCTGAAGGCCTCTGACAGTGAAAAGGAGGCCAGGGGGCGACATGCACAAGTGAGGTGAGTCAGTGGACAACATCCCCCCCTGGAAAAATAAAACCTGGTGCCTTTTTTGGTGGCAGGATCTTATTTTTGGGGAAACACGGTAAGTTCAAATGGAGTATGGATGGTCCTCAATTTACAACCATTTGTTTAACGTGCCACTCAAAGTTACAACTGCACTGACTTATGATATCCTAACAGTTATGACTGTCACAGCATCCCCACAGTCATGTGATCATAATTTGAATGCTTGGTAACTGTCATGTATTTTCATCAGTTGCAGAATCCTGGAGTCACATGACCACATTTACAATCTTCCCAGTTGGCTTCTGACGAGCAAAGTTGGTGGGGAATTTGCTTAATGGTCTTATGATTCACTTAATAACTTTCAGTGATTCACTTAACAATTGTGAACAAAAAAAAAATCATAAAATTGGGTGTGACTCACTTGATAACTGCTTTGCTGAGCTGTGGCAATTCTAGTCCCAATTTTGCTTGTAAGTCGAGGACTACTTGTACAAATATGAACTTTGACCAGTTGAGTGGTGTCGAGAAAAGTTCTGGAGTCTACCTGTGTACATGTTTGTGCTGACTATAAGAATCTGGTGTCCCATACCTCCTGTTCTGCTATATTTTTATGACTTTATCCCAGAGGCAGTCATGACACTTATTTCCTCTTTACTAGAGAGTTTACAGAAAGGTTATTTCCTATTTACTAGAGCAGTAAAGTTCTACTCCAAACATTGCAGAATGAAGTCCACAGCCACTAAATTCTAATGACACGATTATTTAAGGAGAGAAATTGTGAGGCTTATAGCCCACACAGCTTAGGACAGATAGTGCTATGTCAGCATATGTTGTTCACCTCCTGTGAAGACAATTTCCTATGACTCATTCAACAAGGATTTTCCACTCCCCTCTGGTTTCTCCCCATTATGATTCATGTTAAAGTTTCCATCAAAGTCTGAAAGCATTCAGACTTTTCTGCAACATACAAAACAATGTGACCTTCCAGGAAGTAGAAGGTGCATCATATCAAACTGTCTGTGGAGATGCTCAGCCATCCAGGTCACGGTTGTCCCAAAGATGCTTTTTCAAAAGGCAGTTCTGGATTTGTTTTTTCCTTGAAGACGTTTTGCTTCTCCTCCAAGAAGCTTCTTCAGTTCTGAAATGAGCTGAATGAACTTGCCTTTTCAAAACGAAGTCCACTTTGAAAAAAGCACCTTTGGGACAACCATGGCCTGGATGACTGAGAATCTCCATAGACAATTTCAAGGACAATTTCAATTTTCCCTGTGGTTGTAGAACAGACAGAGGTGGTTTTTTTGTCCAGATCTATGTGAAATACTGCACATTTCAATGAATGATAAAAGCTTCTGACAATCCTCAGTCAGTGGTGTGATTGAAGGTGTGTGTGTGTGTGTGTATGTACACTTCCAAAGGAAGGCTTCTAAATGCTTGCAATTATGCATCCAGGATGATCTTTCCTCTAAATGTTCTGCCCCAGCTCCGGATTCCCAAGGATTGTGACACACACCAACGGTCCTTATCAAAGTTATAACATACCAAGAATAAACAAAGTCTGACAAAGGTTGGCAATCAGCCCAGAAAACAAGATATGATAAGACACTCACTCTTCAAAATGCTCTGTAATAATTACACGTTGTTTCCAGCAAGAAATTACTAACTGCGTGCGACTTAAATAGGCTAAGGGAGTGGCCAATTATCCTCAAACCTTACTCTTGAGGAGACCTCCTCCTCCTGAGTAGCCACTCCTGCCTTTTGGCAGCCCTGCGTGCTTGAGCATTGAGGAGAGGCACTTCACTCTCTTCAATTGAAGGAGACTCTGGAGGTTCTGAAGGCCCTGGCTGAGTCTCTGCCTCTGGTACCACATCCTCTTCAGCCTCCTCGCTGTCCGATGCGAGCACCGGCTGCGCAGGCTGCTGGCGCGACACCACACCAGCCTCCTCGTCGTCAGGATCAGCCAAGATCCACGCAGGCCACTGGCGGGCCACAACACTAAGGTGGATTTTCTGGGGAAAGAAAGAGGAAGGAAGAGGCTTGAAAGGAGATGAAAGTGTTGTTTGCCCACCCCGCCAACAGCAGCCAAAATCATAGGCCTAAGGCATGATGTTGACAAATAGCAATAGCAATAGGACTTAGACTTATATGCCGCTTCATGGTGTTTTACAACCCTCTTTAAGCTGTTTACAGAGTCAGCCTATTGCCTCCAACAATCTGGATCCTCATTTTACTGACCTCAGAAGGATGGAAGGCTGAGTCAACCTTGAGTCCTGTCAGAATTGAACTCCTGGAATGAGCAGTGAGTGAGCCCTGAAATACTGCATTCTAACCACTGCACCACCATGGCCCATAAATAAAACCTTATTTAAAGCATCTTCACTATTCACTATTCAATCAGCATTCAGCTTCCCCCCCAGTCCTGTACTTTCTATTATTTCCAACTTTCTTCTCCATCTGGTCAGCATGTCATTCTTTTGACTGCAGTTGTTTCCGTTTGTTTGTTTGTTTGTTTGTTTGTTTGTCTCAGTTTTTTTCTTCTGCATTTTCCAACATTGCTGTTTCTCCATCCTGTATCTTCTCCACTTATTCCATATCGGCCTGCTTTCCTCATTTCCTGCTTCCATTTCATTTTCTCCAAGTCCTCCATTCCCAACTACAAGGTAATCCTATTCCCTGCTGAGTCAAAAGTCAGGAGCGCTCTATTCTGGGTGATTTACTCTTCTCAAACAGTAGGACTACAGGCTTAATTCTATGCATAAGCTATCTGAATGCTTTTCAGTCTGGTCCCAAAAGAATATTAAGGGCCCCCTTGCTTTAATTTAAATGCTACCTGTTTGCAAATCCGTACTTTTTGTAGCTTCCAAAAAAAATTACCAAGTAGGATGTAAATGATGAATGTATTAATTGGTGTCTATGCAATTTTGAATAATACTAACCCAGTATCAGATGTAGGATGGGGCTTTAGTTACTAATATTCCTACATTCTTTTTCTGTTGTGTATAGCGGGAAGCATTATGTTAAGAATTCAATAATTAAAGCTCGTCCCATCCCAAAGGAATAAAATCTGTTTGGGGGCATTTTAAAGAGGCTACTCAAGGGCCAAATTGTAGGCTAATCATTGATCCCCACTGTGGTCATCTGGAAGCAATAGCATGATTCATCTGGAAGGAAGAAACCTCTTTAAATCATGGAAATAACATGTGCTGAACGATTAAAAATAATAGTATATGAGGGTGAATAATATACACACCAAGCATTTTTGTTAGTAACAAGAAAAATGTACCATTACATAGGTTTTACAAATAAGAATTATGGAAGAACATTTCAGTGGTTTATTAGGTAAATATGCTCAAGAAAGAAGCATTTTAATTAATAGTCCTGGTGTGTGTGTCTTTTTTGGGCATATTTCTATATATATATATATGTGTGTGTGTGTGTGTGTGTGTGTGTGTGTGTGTGTGTGTGTGTGTGTGTATTGCAGAAGGCATAGTGTAATATAGTGTTTTGTTAAATTTTGTCTATTTTGTTAAATAGAAGCTCTGTTCAATTCCACCATTACCCTTTATAGCAATGCCTAAACAATATTAAAAGAAAATATATTCATTCTCTTAGTAAAATCAGGATGGCTTTCAAATGTACCATATTTGACACACTCCCCCCCCAAAAGTGGGTGAAAATTTTGGTGCATCTTGTACAGCGAATGTTGTGGTGGGGGGGAGGGGGGTTGGTGTGGCGCCTATCAGCTGTTCTAGAATGGGCCGCAGGGGTGGTGAATGGGCCACGGCGGTGGCAAACAGGCAGCGGTGAATGGGCTGTGCTGAACGGGCTGCAGCAGCAGCAAATGGGCCACAGCAAATAGGCAGCAGCAAACGGATGGTGGTGAATGGGCTGCGGTGGCGGTGAATGGGCAGCACTGAATGGGCTGCGGCTGCGGCAGTGGCAAATAGGCTGCGGCAAAAGGGCTTCAGCAAACAGGCCACAATGAACAGGGTGTGTTGGCAGTGATCAGGCCGCACCGAATGGGCTGTGGTGAACAGACTGTGCTGGCAGTGAATGGGCAGTGGCGAATGGGCTGTGACGAATGGGCCAGATGAATACTGATGGATGCTGGGAGGCAGAGACAGATTTTTTTTCTTGTTTTCTTCCCCCAAAAAAGTAGGTGCATCTTATAGTCCGGAGCATCTCATACTCCAAAAAATATGGTACTTTTGTTTATCTTTTATCCCCGCTCTCCCTAATAGCTATAGGAGGAGTAGGTGTTTTAATTGGTTAAGACATCTCCAATGTATAACTGGGCTACTCTAACCCTAACTGCAATAATCACAATGAGAGGTTCTTAATGTTCTCTGAGCTTGGTTGTTTTCTTCCAAACATTTCATTACCTAAACTAAACTAGGTAACATCATCAGTGTTAGTAGCACTGATGATATTACCTACTTTAGGTAATGAAATATCTACAAGAAAATAACCAAGGTCAGAGAGTGCCAAGGATCCCTCATTTCAACCCTGAGCTACAAATATTCTCCTTTATTAATAATCACAATAAAATGACAAAAGAGAATGTACATTTACAAACTTTCAATGATGTGTACATACAACAAACATTTAGGAACAACAGGCTATGCAAAACAGGAAAGAAATTAACCAAACGGAAGGTATTATAATTCAGTTGGCTTGGCCTGGTGACATTAAATTTGAGCAATAAACTTTTTCAGAAAAAATACAACCAATAGACTGATTTGTAGTCCTAATGACCAGAGCTACTGTGTAGGGGCACAGAAAGCAGAAAGAGCCAAGTTAAATAAATACATTTAAAATAATTTTCAGTGATTTCTGCATCAGTATTTTTTATTTGTTAAGAATTCATAAAAGAACCAAACTAACAGATCTAGAACAGTAACATGGCTAATTCGAAAAAGTAGGGATTTGATTGGTTCTTTCAAAGTACCTACGTGGCTAAATGTCCAATCAATTATACTGAATTGATAACAGTGCCCTTTTGCAAAGTATGTCCTTTAAGAAAACCTTGGATATGACTGCTTGAGTACTGCAAAAAAAAAATCAGCATGAATGAGTCTTGGTTTCACAAAGTGGAGGGATTAAAAAAATGTATGGAAGGTACCCACAACTCTTTCATTTGTAGGCTTAATGAACAATCAATACTATAGCTTTCTATAGCCATTTGAGATGTCCTGGGAAAATGAGTTATGTCTTCCTGCAACATACTTTGCCTTGTTAGTGTTTCAGTAAATTGCATTAATAGGAGGGGAGTCCCAGAGGTATCAAATCGGAGGTTTTCCAGTACATTCTGGGAACTTTCAAGCAGAGATAGACATTAGTCAGCGAATTATTCAGTTATAGAATTGGAATTCCATGTATCCTGGCCCAGAGTCTCATCGTTGTTGGCTTAAAGGTACATGCAGGGAGCTGCAATTTGTTTGCTCTTTGTCTCTTCTTAGAAATAAATGAAAATCAATCAAATGTGTCAGACTTCTTTAACACTGAATAGGCCATGACATACATCTCATTACAACCTGAATGGAATTAATAGGATACTACTGACCAGAACAGGGTTTCTTCTGTGTGTAAAATATGTACAGATTAGACTGAATCATCTGAATAAGGGGGTGGGTGGGAAATCCCATTAATCAAAAAGGTAGATTTCTTGAGGCAAGGAAATGAGAAGCCATTTTTGCTCGCTCTGTCTGTCAAACAGATCAGAAAGGAGGCAAGAGAGAGAGAGGAAGGGAGGGAGAGTTTGTAAACTTAATGTCGCACTGATGTGATTAACATTGAGAGAGACAGGAAAATAGCGTACAAAATTAAATGTACGGGAAAAGAAGGGCACTGAGTATTCTTTCACATCACTGCATGATCACCTGTCCCAGGCATATTGCAGACCAGTTGGGAGACATCTGGGCAAGCTTCCCTGTCTGGTTGGCTAGACAGAACCCTTGTAACTGTAGCTGACCCAGGAGGCATATCATAGGAAAGCTCCTGATCCTGAGTCATGAAATGTAAGATGTCTCCGTTGTATAACTCACCGGTCATTCTGAGAATACAGAACGATCGATTTCCAAAACAGGTTTTCATGTGGCTCCAGTGTTAATGCTCCTGATGCAGAACACACTTTGAACCATCAGACTCTTTCGTTGAATAAAGATACAATACTGCCAAAGTGCTTTTGTGCCAGCTGTTGCAGGCTTGGAAATCAATTAATGACAGACCATCGTTTAGCAAGAAGTTGAGGCAGTTAGAATATAGCAGGCAAGGACACAGTGGGATTTGCAATTCTAAGTGTGTAGGCTTGGGTGTAAATTTTTTTAAATAGTAATTTTATTAAAAATTACAACTATGAAAACTAATGCAAATTGAAAACAGAAAAGAATAATTAAAAAAAAAAATAGAAGATACAGAAATAGAAGCTGTAGGGGAAAAAAAATAGAAGGTACAGAAAAAGAAAGACCATGATCCGAACTTGCAGGGAATCGTGTGGCATGTGCTTGGGATAAAACTGGATTTTGGATGTGCTTGTGAAATATTGACCAAAATATGCCAACATTGGCATATTTGCAAAGAACAGAACAGTTTTTAACTATAGGAAGTTGTGAAGACGACCTTCAAGAAACTATTCAGAAACTGTTACAAATGTGTGAAAACTTGATTTGAGCCTTAGAAAAAGAGAAAGTGTTAGAAAAGACACGAAGTGTCACCTCACGGACTGCCAGCCCTGTTAGGTAGTTCAGAGCAGAAAACTAAAGGCTGAAGGCTATAACTATTTTTTATGGAAATTGGCTATAAGAACAGAATCTGTTATTGTGCTGTACCTCCTCCTTCTCCTTAAACTTTTGTGATTTAGGGAGACATCTGCTTCAGCAACTTCTGAATGTATCCAGTGGTGAAATCCAAATTTTTTTACTACTGGTTCTGTGGGTGTGGCTTGGTGGGCGTGGCAGGGGAAGGATACTGCAAAATCTCCATTCCCACGCCACTCCAGGGGAAAGATTCTGCAAAATCCCCATTCCCTCCCCACTCCTGGGGGAAGGATATTGCAAAATCTCCATTCCCACCCCACTCTGGGGCCAGCCAGAGGTGGTATTTGCCGGTTCTCCGAACTGCTCAAAATTTCCACTAACGGTTCTCCAGAACCTGTCAGAACCTGCTGGATTTCACTGCTGATGTTATTTCATCTTTCTGAACTTTAAAAATGCTTCATCCTGTTTTGCTTAGGTAACAGTTCCTGCATATTTCCATCAAGGTCACCTTCCTTATTCTCTACATTTACTCCGCAGAAGAGAGAAGGAAGGAAAAGTGCAGCCAGACCTGAAAGATTATGTGACTACAGCCTATCTCAATAAAGTATAACTTCTTGTAGAGTCTCTTTCCTGATCTAATAATCTTGAAGGGCTTACATTCCAATTAGCAGGGAATGCTCTAAGTGGCATGGGTAGTATTAAGTCTGGTGACATCGTCTACATCTTCTCTACATTACTGAAAAGCATCATGTGAAAACCTGTTGACCAAAACTTTGATGCGCAACGGAAATCAATAATTATGGATCCCTCTAGTGACAACTATGGCATACAGAAGACTACAAATTGGAATACAAGAGAGATTAATTGGCAAAGAGAAGTATTAATACATGGAAGGAAAGAAAATTACATAGATGTTGCATCTCTATGAAACTGGGGGTGATATAATAGAGCTACATAAAAGAGTTCTGATTTTGTAGAGTGCAATTGCTGAAACATACACCATCATTTAGATTGCTCGGTGCGTGTATGAAAGTAGAGATCATCAGTCAGTACTTCGTATATAGTGATAATGGGAAAATCAGGGATGAGTTTTGGGGAAATTATAGATGTGATCTGAAAGAAAACCAATCGTTAATATGAACAGAGGTTGGACATGAAATGAGACAGTACAGAATATGTCATTTTTCATAGACCTCCAAGATTTGGGGGGGGGGGTGTTTGCAGGCACCAATATGTTACCTTGTAGCATAGATAGAGATCCTGACACTTATGGTATAGCATTAATGTGCTTGTGGCATATTGGCCAAAATGGACCAGAAGTGACCAGTACAGTTCTTGCCATTAGCAGGAAATACCATTTGGTGGGTATTTTTTCCTTGGATAAAAGTTTACTTTTTTTTTAAACATATGGTTTAAGCATAAATTGATTTGTGCTTAAGTATAGCACAAGTATATAAATCTAAATGCATGACTGATCTGATTGCTCACGATGGAGACAACTTTATTCAGGGAATACAACCATATAACCAGTGATGTTTTCTTGGCTGTTTAATGTATTTATGGATAAATGTGTAAGGAAAATAAATGCTTACTTTAAAGGTTCCCCATGTGACTGACATGTACTTGTGTATGTTGATGATCCCTATTGTCAATGGAGAACCTGAACAAATTTCAACAAATGTTAGATTTTATGATGCATTTGGAAGATATAACAAAGTTCAAGGTATTTGTATTTCACAAGAAAAAAGGAGCAAGCCATATGTAATTGGTAAAAAAAACCATTAGAGCAAGTAAAAGAGTACATGTACCTTAATATTAAATGGATTTTAAAACATGCAAATACTTCTAGAGTGTATGATGGGGTATAAATGTTTGCCAAAAGGAGTGAAAATGGCTGTATACTTTATGTGAGTGGGGTTCTTCCTGCTTTGGTGCTGTATGTGGAAATGATGGTTAGTTATGTCAGAAGAACCATAAAACTAAGTTAAATGACCTGGGAATGTGTTGCTTAAAATGTATGTGGTAAAACAAAAGCTTTGGGTCAAGACTAAGGTGACCAGACGTCCCGCTTTTGGCGGGACAGTCCCGATTTTTAGCAATTTGTCCCGCGTCCCGCGGCGTTTCAAAAAAGTCCCGATTTTTCATTCTGCCTCTTGAGTCCCGCTGCCTCTTGAGCCCCAGCTGATGGCTAGAGGGAAAAAAAAACCTGTGTAAACTCTTGCGGGGGCTTCAAAGGGCCGCCCTACAGGCAATCAGTGTAAAGAGTTCCTGAAGCAGTTTTTTTTCCCCCTAGCTAAGCTGCAGAAACGAAACCGAAACCAGGATCTTTGGTGCAACATGACAAAATGAGGCAGAGAGAGATTTATTTTTATTTTTATTTTTCCTCCCCAAAAAAGGTAGGTGAAAAACTGCAAACAATGGGAAATTTAGGAGGAGAGTTCAAGATTTTAAAACACAAAAGAAAAAAAAAGCTGTATTTAACTAGGGAATTGTAATAATTGAGATATTATTAATTGTATATTGTCTTGAAAGCAGAAATGGTTAAGTTGTGGTTCAGAGGAATATATGGGGGAAATTATTTGGTTTATTATTATTGGTAAATATAATTAATTGATTTGTAAGAAATTGGATTGCATGGAAATAATTGGAATATTCATGTTCATATTGATTAATATACAAAAAATATAGTTTTATAACTAATTGATTTATATTAAAATGTTGAATTTGTATTAAACAACTGTATTACATAATTAACCAATGTGAGGATGGATATAAAAATAGATGACAATGGGAAGGGGTATAATATAGAATAGAAGGGAAAAATTGAATTTGATTAAGATTAGAGATGAGGATGAAGGGTAATATTGTTTTTTTAAAAAAATAGATGAGGAATAAATATGGCAAAAAGGAAATATAGAAATTGTAAATTTAATTGAAATGACTAAACGCTGTTTAAATTTGTGAACCAGCCAAATATTCTGTTCAAAGAAAATACATTGTATGTTTGTATATGTGTTTCTAATTATTGCTATTTATTCATATTTGTTCTCTTTTATTCTTTAAAGTTTAACAATTCATTCTTTATCTTAATATCTTTATATTTGCTTGGGGTTGGCTTTCTTCCCTTTCATCTTTTTTATTGTACAGCAATCTTTCTCCTCAAACCTACCACCTCTCTCTTTTCTTTCCTTCTTACTTTCTCTTCCCCTCACCCTCTTTTTCTCCTCCCTACTTCCTCTTCCTTTCTCCTTCTCCTCCTCTCTTCCTCCCTCTCTTACCCTCACTCCTACTCTAATTTCCATTCCTTCATCCCTCTCTATTGCTGTATCCTTTAATGCAGTGGTCCCCAACCTTTTTATCGCTGCGGACCAATCAGCCTTTGATAATTTTACAGTGGCCCGCTGAGCGCGCGCAGGGGTGGGGGCTTTGGGCCACACGTGCGTACCTGCGCGGGGCTCTCTTCCCTGGAGCCTTTGCGCACGGCCCAGGAGCTTTTGCGCACGGCCCAGGAGCTTTTGCGCACGGCCCAGGAGCCTTTGCGCTGCAGCGTTCATGTCCCCCGGCCGCTGCGCGGCCCGGTGCCAGGTACTCCACGGCCCGGCACCGGTCCGCGGACCGGGGGTTGGGGACCACTGCTTTAATGCATATGGACTACTCAGAGGGCTGAAAAAGTTATTTTTGACTGGTCCTCACACTTTTGACCAGTCCTCGAACTTATGACTGTCCTCACATTTTACATTTTTGCCCTATCTTGTCATCATGGTGAAGAGAAGCAGTTGTGAAATGAGTGACATGGTTGTTAAGAATGCTGCATGGGCATAAATGTGAGGATGGTCATAAGTGTGAGGACCAGTCAAAAGTGCGAGGACCTGTCAGAAATGACTTTTTTCAGCCCTCTGGTTAGTCCTTTTGTGCATATGGACTACTCGGAGGGCTGAAAAAGTTATTTTTGACTGGTCCTCGCACTTTTGACCAGTCCTCGAACTTATGACTGTCCTCACATTTTACGTTTTTGCCCTATCTTGTCACCATGGTGAAGAGAAGCAGTTGTGAAATGAGTGACATGGTTGTTAAGAATGCTGCACGGGCATAAATGTGAGGATGGTCATAAGTGTGAGGACCAGTCAAAAGTGTGAGGACCTGTCAGAAATGACTTTTCAGCCCTCTGAGTAGTCCCTATACACATAGCCATGGCCACCCGGTCACATGACCAGCTAGCCACACCCACCCAGTCACATGGCCTCCAAGCCACGCCCACACAATAAGCCACGCCCACAATGGTGTCCTTCTTAACCAATGTTAAAATCTGTTCACCTTACCCTATACACATAGCCATGGCCACCCGGTCACATGACCAGCTAGCCACGCCCACCCAGTCACATGACCAGCTAGCCACGCCCACAAAATAAGCCACACCCACAATGTCCCTCTTTACCAATGTTAAAATCTGGTCACCTTAGTCAAGACTGAGTGATTAATGAATGCATGTGGATTGTATGTTCCTGTAGTCCAGTGTTTCCCAAACCTGGGAACTTCAAGATGTATGGACTTCAACTCCCAAAATCCCACAGCCAGCCATGCTGGATGGGGAATTCTGGGAGTTGAAGTCCACACTTCTTAAAGTTCCCAAGTTTGGGAAACACTGCTGTAGTCTTTTGTTCTTCACAAAATGCATGTTACCTTAAGGAATTCACTGCACAATGAGAGTGATAGTCTGAAGGGCTTAGATTAGCCTGAAGCATGAAAAATAACTGTATAGGTCAGTGGTTCTCAACCTTTTTTTCCACCATGGACCCCCTTTAAATATATATTTGTGGCCATGGACCCCTAAGACTTAACTCAAGATTTAAATCATAACATTTCTTCAACCCTTTGCAGGACCCCAAGTGGGTCTGTGGACCACAGGTTGAGAAAGTTGATTACAAAAGAGAACTCTGTTGGGAATTGTTCATTGAATTAGGAATATACTAGAGAGGCAGAGTTGTGTTGTTAAAATCATATTGGTAAATGAACAGAAGGATCTGGCTGAATTCAGGGGATGGGGTCCAATTCAATCCAGTGGATTCTGAGCCAGCAGATCAAGAATCCACAGTTGGGAACTGTGTAGATCACTACATCCCTCACTGCTCTTGTGTAGCATGTGCAGTGATGCAGATGTGGTATTCAGCAGGTTTTGACCAGTTCTGGAGAACCGGTAGCGGAAATTTTGAGTAGTTCGGAGAAGCGGTAAATACACCTCTGACTGGCCCCACCCCCATCTATTCTCTGCCTCCTGAGTCCCAGCTGATCAGGAGGAAATGGGGATTTTGCAGTAACCTTCCCCTGGAGTGGGTAGGGAATGGAGATTTTACAGTATCCTTCCCCTGTCACGCCCACCAGGCCATGCCCACAGAACCGGTAGTAAAAATTTTTGAAACCCACCACTGCAGTGATGCCATATTCTTCCCTAGAAATTACTTCCCATTTGTTACTTGATTCAGTCAATATGATAATGGAATTTCAGTTTTACAATCGGTGGTTTAATTCACATATTACTTGGGTCACTATAACTATTTAAACACATGGCTTTTCCTTTACAATTTCTCCTTTAATTTTCTCATGTTCATTTGGCCTAGCACTGGTAAAATTCACTTATAAACAGCTTGCCTTACATTTTGGGCAGACTAAAAAAAAGAATCTTTTGGCAACAGTAAGAAAGAAATAAAGCAAGAATTAAAGAATAAGACAGACTTTCTCCTTCGCCTTCCCTGCCCCAATTTTTTTAAAGGAAAACCAAAAAGAAAAAAAATCAATACATAAAATCTGGAATTGAAAATGAAACTTAAGATTGGTTATATTTCTTCCTTGTCTCTCTGATGCTGGCTAATTGATGCCCACTTCTTTCTTGAATCTGTTTTTCCTAACTTTCTAGACAGTGTATTGGAAACTGTTTATTTCTTCTGTTGTTGCCCAGTTATTATTTTTCCCAGATGGAAAGTAGTTTATGAGCATAAGAAGTGGTATATTTTCTTGAACTCTCTTGTATATTCATCTCCAAAAATAATTTAACAAATCCAATTTAGAACAGAGCCAGAGATGCATTCTTCTAATATAATGCAATATGTAAAACTGAACATTGCAGAGAAGGAAAATTTTGATACTTTCAGTCCCAAAGTGAGAGAGCTGGTGGAGAAAGCAATGCTGACAAAAATCACTAAAAGGTTTATTTAAATGTCTTCCCTGAGAGCAGCCTGCTTGCTCATTCTGGAGGACAAGAACACACAATGTCATTTCCAATGCCATCATCCCCCAGCCCTCTGGAAAGGCAATCTCCACCCGCCTTTTCTTAAAGTCTTTAAATCAAAAGTAGCGCTTTCCAATCTCTGCAAGCATAATGGGTGCTGGGCTCCATTACTGTGTAGGCAATGTTCTGTTTCTGTTGGCTAGGGTGTTCAGGATATCTCCCCTCCCATCTGGTCACTGGTCACTGCTTGTAGAGAGTAGAGAGAATGACCTTGATGGAAAGAGGAGAGGTCCATTACTAAAGCAACTAGGAGCAAAACATGGCTGGAATCTCTATGGAGATTCTCAGTCATCCAGGTCATGGTTGTCACAAAGGTGCTTTTTCAAGAGGCAACTGGACTTTCTGGTTTGTCTTTGAAGATGTTTCATTTCTCAGCCAAGAAGCTTCTTCAGCTGGATGAAAAGCAAAATGTCTTCAAAGAAAAACCAGAAAGTCCAATTGACTCTTGAAAAAGCTTCTTTGGGATGGCTGGAAGCAGGGGTGAAATGCTCCCAGTTCAGACCGGTTCAGAGAACCGGTAGCGATAGTGGCGCAAGGCTCCGCCCACCCTCCCTGTCGTCGTTACTTCCTGGATTTAACCAGGAAGTAACCAGTTTTTTTAGCCTCTGCGCATGCTCAGAACTCAAAACTAGGGAAATGGGAGGTGCTGGAGATGGCTGAGAAGGGAAGGCTGCAAGAAGGATAAAGTGAGGAAGAGAGCATGTCTATATGTGTACGTATAGAATGGAAGCTAGCAAACCCCAAACTTTTCCAGATAAGTGTAAAGTTGGCAGCAGGGATGGGGCAATTTTATCACTGTGAATGTGTCTCCTAAATCTCCTAGACTAAAATGAGGGGAAGCAGGGGAGGGGCTTCCAAAACCAAGTCCTGGGAGAAGGCATTGGAGAGCAAAAGCTGGGATGAAACTATCACAAGTTTGTTAGTTATTCTTTCTAGTGGTCTGATCATGAAATAGTCATTATGAGCAAGCAGCTCCGGCACTAGATGAGCTCTAAGGTCCCTCCAAGTGTATGATTCCTGCCAGGAATGGGTTCCACTTACCTTTACTACCGGTTCACAGCGGGAGCTTCTGCGCATGTGCAGATCACCTGCGCATGATGATGTCATGGCAGGTGGGTGGAGCCTCCCGCCAGTTTTACTACCGGTTCTATAGAACCGGACTGAACTGGGAGCAACCCACCACTGATTCCTGCCCATGGAAAGGAAAGGAAAGGAAAGGAAAGGAAAGGAAAGGAAAGGAAAGGAAAGGAAAGGAAAGGAAAGGAAAGGAAAGGAAAGGAAGGAAAGGAAAGGAAAGGAAAGGAAAGGAAAGAGATTGGCGCATGGGTTGCAGTAGTGGTTTTCACTTACCTTTGCTACTGGTTCGGAACTGTGAGCGTGCATGTGTGCAGAGCGTCCGTGATGACGTCCGGGTGGGTGGGCGGAGCATCCCACCTCCGCCACTACCGGTTTGCCCGAACTAGGGTGAACCGGTAGAAACCCACCACTGATGGGTTGGGAGGTGAGAGGGGCAAAAAAACCGAAGGATCTTATAGTAAAGTAAAGTATCATAAAATAGTAACTGCTACAGTATTTGAATAGGACACACCTGAGTGGCATGATATCAAGCCCATGGCTGGAAATCTACACGTTATATTTATTTTTAAACTGGATGGATTTCTACCTGGTATTACTCTAAGGATGCTCTGTGGAATTGCCCTTCAACTATGTTTTGTGTTTCCGGGGTTTTGAAACAAGTGGAAGTTAGTGAGTAAATTGGTCTCAAGAGACAGTTTTTGTTTCATGAGGTTTGGATCCATTCAGTTTCACTAGCCAAGCAATGTGCATCTTTTTTGAACTTTTGTAGATCTATATTTGTGATTAAAGTTCACAGAAAATACATATTGAAGGCTGGCTATTCCCTCCACCTTTCTTTTCTTTTTCTTTTTGGAAAGTGGAAGTTAAGTACTCATGACAAACAAGGTCAATTCTCATAATAGGCTGAATGTTATGCTAACTGTTTTGCTTCCATTAACAGATCTTAATCCAGATATTGTTGGACTCTGGTGTTGTGGGCTAGCTCAACTTCCTATTCAGTCTGAGGTTACATGGTCTTTGAAAAGTTAAGAAAAATTGCTCTGGAAGATTTGTTAGAAACCAGCAGACCATGAGTTCTAGCCCCACCTTAAGCACAAAACCAGCTAAGAGACTTTAGGCCAGTCCTTCTCTCTCAGCCCTAGGAAGGAAGACAACTACTTCCAAAAATTATTTTGCAAAGAAACCCCATCTTTTCTTTGTTTGTTTTTTTGTCAATAGAATTTCTATCTTATGACAGAACTGTTTAATGATAAAGCTGTTTAACTGGCTAGCATCTCAAATATAGAAAAATATAAGTTCTTAATTCGTGCTGGGATCAAATACAGGGCAGAATTTTTTAAACTTATCCCCAAACATTCTTTGCAAGGATTCTGGATGCCATTTAAAATAGTTTTGGAATCTTTTTCTCACATTTATTTGGCCACCCATCTCATTTTTACAACTCTGGGAGGCTAACAGTGCATTAGAACACAGGGATCCAAAAGCAAAAGTTAAATGAACTATTAAAAGAACGAAGCCATCAAAAATGTCTGCAACGTATAATGTGGCAAGGCCTGCTAAGAACAACATTTCTCACTTAATTACTCAGGTTGGAGGTAGCTAAGATTACATCCTCAGCAACTGGGGGGGGGGGAGAGCTAGGTTTCCTGGCATACAAGGTCAGGGTCATCTATATCTCCAGAAATATGGCACTCCACAGGGCAGGGGCCATGTGGAGAAGGTACATCACCTATGCCCCATTAGTTGACATACCTTTATAGAAGGGAACTGGTGTGTTTCATTCTGCTTGATCTGGTGCAACAAGCAGAAGAAATTGGAGATATGCAATCCCACAAATACCCTGGCTTGTGTTATATAGGTTTGATAGATAGCAATAGCACTTAGACTTATATGCCACTTTACAGTGCTTTACAGCCCTCTCTAAGCAGTTTTCAGAGTCAGCCTATTGCCCCAACAATTTGGGTCCTCATTTTACCCACCTCAGAAGGCTGAGTCAATCTTGAGCCTGATGAGATTTGAACTGCCAAATTGCAGGCAGCTGGCAGGCAGCAGAAGTAGCCTGCAATACTGCACTCTAACCACTGTGCCACCATAGCTCAATAATAACCAACACCTTGAATTGTGCCCAGAAGCCTATTGGAGCCGGTGCATCTCACAAAAAAGTGATGTTACAAGGATGGCGCATCCACAACTGTCTGTGCAACAGCATTCTAGACTAGTTGCACTTTGGTTCCATAAACTTCTCACCAACTCCATAGATATATTTCTAAATATATTCTTGAGCATCATCAACATATGTTTGCTCCTAAATGTATTTAGAAAGACTAAGTAAAACCAGGATGAAATTACCATTGGCCAAGTTGAGTCTTAAAACTGCTTGCTCTTAACTTCTTAAGAATACTAGATTTATCCTAAATGTTGAATGCTGTAGACGGAACCGTTTATCAGTTAGTCCATATGGAAAGACACTTATCTTACTTTCACTCTACTCCCAGGTGTATCTCTCTGGCAACCGCAACTCACACGTAGCTTTTTAAGACGAGAAATGGAAATCCAGATGGCCCATTTAAATATATATATATAGGGTTTTTGTTTTTGTTTTTTAGAAAAAGAAAGGCAAGAGGGAGAGAGGCAGTGGGACAAATGTGATTTCTTTCTTAGTTACAGCTAGAAGTTAAGCAAAGGAGATTAAAAGTGTAAATTGAGTCCTGGTGCTGTCATTGGAAATTGCTTCCCTTCCCTTCCCTTCCCTTCCCTTCCTTTTCTTTTCTTTTTTTTCTTTCTCTCCTCTCCCTTCCCCTCCCTTCCCCTCCTCTCTCATCCCCTTTCCTTTCCTTTCCTTTCCTTTCCTTTCCTTTCCTTTCCTTTCCTTTCCTTTCCTTTCCTTTCCTTTCCTTTCCTTTCCTTTCCTTTCCTTTCCTTTCCTTTCCTTTCCTTTCCTTTCCTTTCCTTTCTTTTCCTTTCCTTTCCTTTCCTTTCCTTTCCTTTCCTTTCCCTTTCCTTTCCTTTCCTTTCCCTTCCCTTCCCTTCCCTTCCCTTCCCAATTGAATATTCCTCTGGAGGCTTGGTGGTTTGACTATCAGAATGAATACAAAAGGTGTCCTATACTAAAGGTGATCCAAAATGTATTTAGTTACTAAGCCAAATTTATATTTTACCCTTTTCTTCTAAAACAATCTTCTAACCACATCCACGTAGATGCAAAACTGGCCATCCTCATTTCCACATGCCTGGTATATGTGTGGCACATATTTGTCTTTGCACTTCAGTCATTTGCTGATCTCAGAGAGAATGACAATCTTGAACAGATGGAAGGCCATGAGTTCTTCCTCCACTTCCCCTTTCATTCTGTGAGGTCTCCCACATGATGAAATATCTGCTAAATACACCCTGCCAATCCAATGCGCTTTTTGAAGCCAGTGGTATCAGGTCAGAAACCATAGGAAACTCTGACTCCAAGGAAAGCAATTAATTTCCCCCTTCTCCTCTTTGGCTTGGTGGAAAGCAAATGCATGTGCATTCTTCCTAAAATGGGCTACTTCTAATAGAAGAACTTCCCTGCCACACCCAACTTCCCAACTTGTGTTTCTCGGCCCAGCCTAGAAAAAAGCACCAAGATGTTGAGCTGCCTTGGTGCCACAGAACAACAGGCTCAGGTTTTGTTGGCTGAATGGGATTCAGGACATTCTAATCCAGCAGAAAGGTGGAAAGAGTACTTTATGAGCCACGATGGCACAGTGGTTAGAGTGCAGTACTGCAGGCTACTTCTGCTGATTGCTGACTGCTGGCTGCCTGCAATTTAGCAGTTCAAATCTCATCAGGCTCAAGGTTGTCTCAGTCTTCCATTCTTCCAAGGTTGGTAAAATGACCCAGATTGTTGGGGGCAATATGCTGATTCTGTAAACCTCTTAAAGAGGTCTGTAAAGCTCTGTAAAGCGGTATATAAGTCTAAGTGCTATTGCCATTAAATTCTGGCTTGTACCCAACCCATTTCATATCTCAGCCCTCCTCCACACTCCTGATCTCCAACAGCCTGTTCCAGAAAAGAGCTCACTTGGGAATTGCACCAATTGTTGACTGCTCACAACAGTGTATGCCAAAACTGAAATGGCTGCTTTGAGGATCAGAATGTTATGCAATTGAAAGCTATCCATACTCCTGCAAGGTTAAATTGTGAGCTTTGAAAGCTTTCATTCTAATTATTTTATACACTTCTCCTGGCTGCTTTATGAAGAACTGGTATAGAAATTAATGTTAATAATAATACTAATGCCATGAAATCCTTACATAGCCTTAGGTAACCACAGTTCCTGAGCCAACACAGTCTGAGCCAGCACAGCATTACTATTATATTTTATTGTGTTTCAATTGTAAACAACAACAACAACAACAACCTTACAAAAGGTGGTGGAAAATTATATTTTCACACCTCCTTCATGCTCCTCGTATGATAAATCACTGTGATGGATTTATTCATAATGATTTAGAATTAGCATTTTAAAAGGCCATTCTGTTACATTATCTTATTTCAGAGATTGACACTCTTTGGAATCTTGAAAATATGGGACAGGGATAGTCTCCAAGCCACTGTCCTGCGATACCTGCCTGTTCATCTTAAAAACAAGCATGTATTAGAAGCCAAATGAGCACTTTCTGGATATCAATATCTATGCTTCAAGAGGGACTTTTGTGGGGATGAAAGTCATCGCTAAAAGCATATATGATGTTAGATGCATGCCAGCTTCCTCTTTCTTTCTTTCTTTCTTTCTTTCTTTCTTTCTTTCTTTCTTTCTTTCTTTCTTTCTTTCTTTCTTTCTTTCTTTCTTTCTTTCTTATCTGTTCTTAATAGGCTGGTGAAAGGAAGTCAGACGAATTAAGGGAACTATTGGGAACCTAGGAAGATGTTCTTATGTGCAACTTCTTATCTTACATGGAATCATATTTTCTATTGTTGTTTTATACCTTCTACAAGGAGAAAATTAATGTGAAATGAAATGATTAATATCCTGCACACCAAGTTAGAAATAGCAATTTTGTGTGTGGGGGGGGGGGACTGTGTTTGTTATGTCCAAACGGCGAGCACATGATGATAAAAGAGCAGCGGATTGGTTCATTTGTCGGCAACCAGCCAGCGGGAAATGGGCGCGCCCTGATTGGCCCAGCCACTAACATCTCAGTATAAAAGAGCTGTCAGTGCCTCAGAAATGCTGCTCACTCACCAAGGTAGTTAGCAAACCGAGCGAGTCACTGTTACAGTGGTGGGTTCCTCCCAGTTCCGCCCAGTTCCACCGAGCCCGTAGCGGTGACGATATGACGTCACCAAACTGGTTCTGCCCCCTGCCTGCCACCCACCCACCCCCTGCATTATTCTTACCTTTTATTTGGCCCCACCCCCAATCTATTGCTGCCTCCTGAGTCCCAGCTGATGGGCTATAAGGAAAAACTGTTTAAATTCTTGTCACGGGGCTTCAAAGGGCCGCCCTACAGCTGATCAGTGGTAAAAGGCAGTTTGGTGGTAGACCGGTGCCTCCAAAAACAAATGAGTAGACCGGTGCCTGCAAAAATAAATAGGTAGACCAGTGCCTGCAAAAATACATGAGTAGACCTGTGCCTGCAAAAATAAATGGGTAGACCAGTGTCTGCAAAAATACATGAGTAGACCAGTGCCTGCAAAAATAAATGGGTAGACCAGTACAGCTTTGCAAGCAGTTAAAAGCCTGGTAGACCAGTACCTCTGCTAAATCCTAAAGAATTGTCACATGACCATCAAGCCACGCCCACAAAATAAGCCACGCCTACAGAACCGGTTGTAAAAAAATTTAGAACCCACCCCTGCACTGTTAGCTTATCGTATTAGCAAATTAACAGTTTGTAAACGTTTACCCTGCCTCGCCTCCTTCTTATGCCTTGTTCAGTGAACAGAACAGTGTTCATTGCATATTTCAAACCAACTCTGCATGGCACCAATACAACAACAACAACGAAATATTTTAAAAGTATAAAACTCAATTAATTAAAATATTAAATTTTATCTTATCTTTCTAAGACCATGCCATCTCTTATAGAACTGAAGCGATTGCTGCAGTGCCTGATTAAAGTTTATTGTATAGTGTAACAATAATAAAAATATGCTTTTAAAAACATATTTAAAGGACTTATCAACAGTCCTCAATAAAAATCAATCATATCCGGTTGTCTTGATTCAATACTGCTCACCTCTTCTATATTTCAACATTATTAAATTGCACTGTTCCTAAGCATTCCATAGCTCATCTTTCTGTTCATCTGATTCAAGGCCATCCTGACAATCCTTGGCATCAATATGTTCTCTGTGGCTCCACTAAGTCTTTCTCTTTGATATACCTCCCACGCATATTTTTGGATATCCTATTTATCTTACTCTATGAGAAAACCAGATCCACAGCCAAAATGTTTTATGGTGAGTGAGCCCAAGATTACCCAAAGGGAAATGATTTGATGCAAAAAAAGCAGGTCCATGAGCGCAAGCAAGGGAACAAATACATCTTTAAAGTCATTTAATTGCATTGTTGTAAGAAATCAAGCAGTTGGTTTTATATTAAAAAAAATATCAAATGCATATTCTGCATACTTTCCTTTATATTTCCTCAGTTAAAAGTGAGAGAAGGGAAGGTGAAGATTAGAGAGAGAGGACAAAAGAATTTCTGAACAAACCAAGCCCCTCACTATTTATTATTAAGGTCTTCATTTATTTATCATTTACTGGTTTCTTAGAACTAGTGTCAACTAAAAGCCACTGAAATGGATGACAGGATCCAATTTGGTCGGTCACTAGGACCAGAGGTTTTCTCTTCCGAACTTTTGGACTCGTGATGGAGCCCATCCTCAAGGAACATCTCTCTAGCAGCTTTTTGTGCTGTTCTGTGTGTGCTAGAGAGACGTTCCCTGAGGATGGGCTCCATCACAAGTCCAAAAGTTCGGAAGACAAAACCTTTGGTCCCAGTGAACTGAGCCAGATTGGATCCTGCAACATTATCCTGCAACATTATCCTGCAACATGTATATTCGCTTTCATTCGTGAAATGAGTTCCTATCTGTTTTTTCAAGCTTTGCTACTAATCTAAGCACCATTGCCTGAGAAGCCTTTCCCTGGCTCGGAATGCAATATGAGATTTCAGCAGCCTTGAAGTTTTTTTGTTTGTTTGTTTGTTTTTTACTATGATGCACCAAAGATATGCCTGTGCTCTCCAACTGACAGTAAAGGTAAAGGTTCCCCCTTGCACATATGTGCTAGTCTTTCCTGACTCTAGAGGGCGATGCTCATCTCCATTTCAAAGCCAGTGCTGGCCGAAGACATCTCCGTGGTCATGTGGCCGGCATGACTAAATGCCAAGGGCGCATGGAATGCTGTTACCTTCCCACCAAAGTTGGTCCCCATTTTTCTACTTGCATTTTTTATGTGCTTTCGAACTGCTAGGTTGGCAGAAGCTGGGACAAGTAACAGGAGCTCACCCCATTACGCGGCACTAGGGATTCAAACCGCTGAACTGAATGCTGACTTTTTGATCGACAAGCTCAGCATCTTAGCCACTGAGCCACCGTGTCCCCCTTGGTATAAACTCAACCAACAGTACTTCTGGCTTTATACCAAGCAAGGTTTGGGATCCATTTAGTTCTAGTTGCGCAATCTATTCTTGGCCTCTTAACAGATAGGTGTTTGCTATCAGTGAGCTCCTGAACCTTTTAACTAGAGTTGGCAGGCATCCCTTCAAGGATGCAGAGCAGATGCAAGACACGTGAAGGCTCAGTGCCCTCCTAGTTGTGGATCACTGTGAAATGACTGGACTGCAGAGCTAAGCATCATCTGCAAAAATCCATCAGCCTCTTACTCTTGGCCAGGTTCTCATTGATTATTGTGAAGTGAGCCACCAAGAAGCTCTATGTTGCTGGGATGTCTTGTCTATTTGGACCAGGTTTGCTATTGATATCTCAATCCAAAGCCAAAATAACCATGTTCTTGTTGCCAGGTATATTTTTTGCAGCACACAGATTTTAAAACAAATTCTACTCACTCTTCAATCTCCAAAATGTTTGTATTTCCAAATGGTCTTGTCTTGTCTTTTGCTGAGACCTACAGCAGACCCACTCCCAAATGGCAAGTGGATAAAGGTTAAGGATAGGAAACACAGTCTTATTCATGATATATAAAGAGTCAAAACAGGAAAAAGTCCCTGGGATGCAGCTACTTTCTCTATCTCAACTTAAAACTGAAAAATCAAGTTGATGCCTACGAGAGATTCTTCCTTGCTGAAACACTTCATGCCATGTTTGAGGAATTCTTTCTCATTATATGTAAAGCCGCTGGGCGAGATCATCCGTGGCTTTGGGGTGAGATACCACCAGTATGCTGATGACACCCAGCTGTACATCTCCACCCCAGGCCACCCCAATGATGCCCTTGAAGTGATGTCCCAGTGCCTGGAGGCTGTGCGGATCTGGATGGGGAGGAACAGGCTCAAGCTCAACCCTTCCAAGACTGAGTGGCTGTGGCTCCCGGCATCCCGATATAGTCAGTTGACTCCATCACTGACTATTGGGGGAGAGTCTTTGGCCCCCACAGAAGGGGCTCGCAATCTGGGAGTCCTCCTGGATGGGCAGCTGTCCTTGGAGGAACATCTGACAGCTGTAACCAGGGGGACCTTTTGTCAGGTTCGCCTGATTCGCCAGTTGCGGCCCTTTCTTGATCAGGATTCCCTGTGCACAGTCACTCATGCCCTCGTCACCTCTCGCCTTGACTACTGCAACGCTCTCTACATGGGGCTCCCCTTGAAGAGCACCCGGAGGCTCCAACTGGTCCAGAATGCAGCAGCACGGGTAGTGATGGGAGCAGCATGGCGCTCCCATGTAACACCGCTCCTGTGCGAGCTGCACTGGCTCCCAGTGGTCTTCCGGGTGCGCTTCAAGGTGCTGGTTATCACCTTTAAAGCACTCCATGGCATCGGGCCTAGCTATCTTCGAGACCGCCTGCTGCTACCGACGACCTCCCATTGTCCTGTGCGCTCCCACAGAGAGGGCCTCCTCAGGGTGCCATCAGCCAATCAATGCAGGCTGGTGACCCCCAGGGGGAGGGCCTTCTCTGTGGGGGCACCTACCCTCTGGAATCAGTTGCCTCCAGAGATAAGGAGAATCCAAGACCTTAGCGCCTTCCGCCGTGCCCTTAAAACCCACTTTTTCCAGCAAGCCGGGCTGGCTTAAGAAGAAATTTTAAATGTTTTAATTGGTTTGTATTTTTAATTTTGGGCCAAATTTATATATATTTTAATTGTTTTTAATATTTGTATTCCATGTTTTTTAATTCTGGCTGTACACCGCCCTGAGTCCTCAGGGAGAAGGGCGGTATATAAATTTAAAATAAAATAAAAAAATAAAAATATGTATTGAATGTTATTGAAAGAAAATGGCAGCAGCAAAGCTGAACAAGGATTTTAATGCCACTAGAACAAAAGTACCGGTAGGCAGCCAACATTATTAAATGTTCCTGCTTCTCCAATTCTACATGTGTGTTTGTGTAAGTTAAGTATAAGCACATTCAGTAGCTAAGTATTCCTTCTTAGCTACTGAATGTTAGGTCTTCTTTCAGACAGTTATCTGGAAAATCTTACCTCATTTTTTTTCCTCACAAGAATAGCAGGTTCCATGAATCAGTGTCATGTTTTTTTATTGCCAGGAAAAAGTGGGAGAAAATTCAACATTTGCAAGAAGGGTATTATTGGGGCAGAATTACATGATGACATAAAGTATGATATGCCATGAATTATCTAGCCATCAGTCTATGTTCAGAGATTGTGCAAGAATTTTTGTAACTATATATAAACTGAGAATCTACCACTGATTGACTAGAGTTCTGCTCAAAGCAGGGTTCAGAGCAAATATATTTCATGTACTGAATCATATATTTATTCATTCGGTTTAGTTACTTATCTTTCTGACTTTTCATTAATTCTGGAATCTACCATATTTCAAATATGCTAATAAAGGACATCAGTAGAAAAATAAGATTACCAGTCTTTGGAAGCTTTCTAATGGGTTAGGGTTGGTGTATTGAGTATATTAGCCACTGGTCTGATCCCAGTGGGACTCATCTTATGTTTTTATGATCATGCATCACGAGAGAATAAAATTTGACATCTGTGCTGTAGAACGAGGCATCACATGTTGTTGACTTTTCATATGCTTGATAGCATCAAATAAGACCTTCCTCCCTTCCTCCTTCCTTCCTTCCTTCCTTCCTTTCTTCCTTTCTTTCTTTTCTTCTTTCTCTTTCCCTTCCTTCCTTCGCTCTCTCTCTCCTCCTCTTTTTCTTCCTTCCTTCCTTCCTTCCTTCCTTCCTTCCTTCCTTCCTTCCTTCCTTTCTTTCTTTCTTTCTTTCTTTCTTTCTTTCAATTTGCAAAACTGTTCACAAACAAGTTGGAATATTGAGAGTTTTTTTTTTAAAAAAATACTCATGTGTGGGAGAAATCAAAACTGACAAATCCATATGTCTGGAGTGAGATGTTTATTAACTTTTAGAATGCCTCAATCTTAATTCCCCATCTGTGAAAGAAAAATGAATTATCTACTTACAAACCTGATGAGAAAAAAAAGCCTAAGACAAAGTAGTAATACTTCTTATGAGATTTAGGGATTTACTGTAGATCTAGATAAATAAGTTTTCCAGGGAAAGTTTGGCTTAACTTTGAGCCTTTAGCTGAAACTAGGCAAACTCTTTTATTAACAACTTTGCTGATGAATACATGTGGAGTCCTTGGTACTTTCTGAGGTTGTTTGTTTGCTTGCTAACATTTCATTAAATGGCTAGGTAACATCATCAGTCCTATTAGCTAACCATCAATCTGTATGTAATAATCAATACTAATCAGCAATAGCATACCAATAGCACTGATTACATTACCTAGTCAGGTAATGCAACATCTGCAAGAAAATATACAACTTCAGAGAGCGCTGAAGACTCCACAGTTCAGCCCTGAGTTACATGAATTTTCTTTTATTGGTATTATAGTACATTTCAGCTATTGTAATGCCTTAGGGAAACAATCACTAATTGATCAGCATTTTCTCTTACCATCAGTAGTACTAATTGTGAAATCAATGAACATTTTCATGAACAATAACATTCCATGTTTCAGAATTGCATTTGCTCTTGTTGAGTAACCTAATGAGGGATTTTGGCAATGTCACAGGTTTTACTGAATCTCTCTTGGCTCATGTGGGAAATGCATGATTTTAATTTTTTTCCTGACGTATGGGTACTCCATGCTTCTCACAGTTAGAAGAAATAATATTTTCACCTGAGTATATTCCTCACAGTTATAATTTTGCCTTGCTTCACTTTGGATGAGGTTTTAAAAAATAATCTTCTTTCCTAAGAAATATCTCTGGCCAGATTATGCCCCGTCCAAAAAAATCACTAACCACTTGTTAACTAATAGGTGAGATAATATTATTCTGCTCTTTCCTAATATTTGAAAGCAGTTAGCCCTCAATATTTCTCTTCCCCCTCAGCTACTTCCTTTGATTGAAAATGGACAATTTAGTTCGCTCGCTGAAATAGCAAATTACTATTAGTATGGCTGGAATAAAAAGATATTTTTTAGGGCATCTCCTGGCCCAAGGAACATAACAGGGACTAGGTCCAGTTCCATATTTATGTGATCCTGTCATCCCTAAGAAAATGATTGCTTTCTCAGGACAAAACCTCATAATTCTTTCAAAAAAGAACGGAAGAAATTTTGCTCATCTTAACCAAGGAGGGCAAATGACACAAGCAATGAGATTCAACCGTAGTCAAGGAAAGTATGTGTTCAGCCTGATAGTTGCTATGAATTGTTCCAGTTGTTCCAGTGCTGACTCTAAACTGGAAGGAGAGGTATTTTGAACAAGGTACATCTGTGACCCCCCTCCCCCCCCACACACTTTTGTCTTCTTGACGAGATTCCTCTTGATGTTCCCCATCTAACTAATCTCTTACTACAGGCCAGAAATGAGGGATCTTTGAATCTCTAGTTACAAATGAGCTCCAGTTTTTATCATCTCCCTCAAATACTGGCAATGGTTGGGGTGGTAAGAACCATAATCAGAAAAACCAGCATCAGAAGAAACAAAGTCTTCCATTGTTACTATGGAATTAATACACATTAGGTGGCTCAGTGGCTAAGATGCTGAGCTTGTCAATTGAAAGGTCGGCAGTTTAGTGGTTAGTGGCCAAATTAGGTAATCCATGCTTGTACAACTTTTCCAAACTGAAGTTAAAGGTGCTTCTTTTCCCATCAGTGATTCCTCTGGTTTTGCAAAACACGCTGCGGTTGTTGTTTGGAGGGAGGAGGTCTAAATCTAAGCCCAGAGAGACAGCCTTTGGATCTCTTCTCTCTTCGAGATTAAAGTGATGCTATCCTAATGGGGTGAGCTCCTGTTACTTGTCCCAGCTTTTGCCAACCTAGCAGTTCGAAAGCACGTAAAAAATGCAAGTAGAAAAAGGGACCACCTTTGGTGGGAACAGTGTTCCGTGCACCTTTGGCCTTTAGTCATGCCGGCCACATGACCATGGAGACATCTTCGGACAGCGCTGGCTCTTCGGCTTTGAAATGGAGATGAGCACCACCCCCTAGAGTCGGGAACAACTAGCACATATGTGCGAGGGGAACCTTTACCTTTAAAGTTCAGAAGGAGACTCAAGCGAAGTAGGGGCTGAAGTCTGTTCCCCACTTTCAGCATGTAATTGTTCTGTATGCTAGACAGCAGGTAACAAATAGCACGAAGTGACCTCTACAGTGTAAGATATGGCGAGCATCTTATAGTGACTTTTTTGGATGCTGGCTTGGCTTCTGTAAACACCCAGATAGGCAAATGCAAAGAATGAGCTATCTAACTATCTTGGAGACTGGCACTCTTTGAGCATGTACACCAATGGATCAATACAAAGCAGAGATAGCTGAATAGAATCATACAATTCATCCTTGTGTTCTATTCTCTACATCCTGGGAAGGTTGTTGAGTATGTGGTGAGGATTCAACTGCATAGCACTCTAGAGAAACATTTCTCAACCTCAGCAACATTAAAATGTGTGGACATCAACTCCCAGAGTTCCCCAGTCAGCACGAGAGTTCTGGAAGTTGAAATTCACACAACTTAATATTGTTGTGTGATAACAATATTAATTAATTGTTGTGTTTCTTTCACTGCTCTCTGGAAAAAACCTAGATCCTTTTCAATCAGGTTTAAGTCTGGGTATGGGAGGAGATAGATCAGTTACTTTGTTAGATGATCTTTCTTGGAACCTTAAGGATTGAAAAACCTTTGTAAGGGTATATGGGAAAGACCTTGAGAGAAATGCTGCTTAGGGAATGGTCAGATATGAGAAAGTATAACTTGCAGCTGGATAGTGAGAGAGGCAAGAGACTCAGAAAAGGGACCCTCCCTGTTTTTTTGGGCTGTAAAGGAGATGATGGGAGAATTGTATCTTTATATTTGCATGATTGTTAATGTAGCTTTACAGTAGAGTTAGCTTCAGGGGTGAAATGCTCCCGGTTCAGACTGGATCGCCCGATACAGTAGCGATGGAGGCGGGTGGTTCGGAGAACCGGTAGCAAAAATCCCTGCGCCCCACCACCACCACCATGCCCAGCTGAGCCGCACAATCATCAGAGGCTTTTTTTTTTTTTTACTTTTAAAAGCACTTTTTCTACAACTTCTTCCGCGGAAAAAATGCTTTTAAAAGTAAAAAAAATGCCTCTGATGATCGCACGGCTCAGCTGAGATCGTCAGAGGCTTTTCAAAGCATTTTTTTCTGCAACCTCTTCCAAGGAAGAGGTGGTTAAAAAAATGCTTTGAAAAAGCTCTGCCGATCAGGCAACACAGTTGGGATCGTCAGAGCCTTTTCAAAGCATTTTTTAACCACCTCTTCCTCGGAAGAGGTTGCAGAAAAAAATGCTTTTAAAGTCTCTCTGACGATTCCAGCTGTGTTGCCTGACGGTCAGAGCCTTTTCAAAGCATTTTTTTAACCACTTCTTCCGATGAAGAGGTTGCAGGAAAAAATGCTTTATAAGTCTCTCTGATGATCAGGCAACTCAGCTGAGATCATCACAGAGACTTTTAAAGCATTTTTTTCTGCAACCTCTTCAGCAAAAAATGCTTTGAAAAGGCTCTGACGATTCCAGCTGTGTTGCCTGATCGGCAGAGCCTTTTCAAAGCATTTTTTTGTATTTGCAGAAAAAATGCTTTGAAAAGTTAAAAAAAAAAGTTGGCCACGCTCACCCAGTCATATTACACCTTCCCCACCAAGCCACGCCCACAGAACCGGTAGTAACAAATTTTACATTTCACCCCTGGTTAGCTTATCTGGTCATCAGTCTTGTCTAGTCTATTAAGGCTGACACCCTTCTTGGTTTTATTAGATTTCTTGGCAGCTTTTATCCCTGTTGCCAACCAGGTTTTGAATGCTACAGCAGTTGAAAACTCAAGGCTGGGGAGGGAGGCTGGCATTAATCTTACAGAACTAATTAGGAATCAGAAGCATTTGTGTCTCAAATCAGTTTGTTGATTGCTGACACACAGATCACCCAGGTACGAAGACTTTACCCCTTTCCATATGGATGGGAAAGTCAAAGCAGGACATGGATTTTTATTCCTCTCCTACATCTCAGTCAAACTCCACGCCACTCACCTTGTATCGTTTAAGAGATTTAGCATGTTTATTAAATTTCCTGTATGTGCGGAGTATGTACAATAAATTCTGAATCTAAGGACACATGAATAGAAACGAGAATTTCTGGCTTTGATGTCTCCGTCTCCATGTGATTGCTCTCTGTTCTCGAGCCCATGTGATTGGCCAGAGAAACTGTGTATCTTGGCATGTCCAGTGTTCTTAGTTGCACACAAGCACCATTTGCTGACAGCCATCTATCTGCCTGAGGGAACACAATTTTTCCTCTTATTCAGCTGGGTTACTAGTTACATCAACAAGAGAAGACATTTCTGCAGGAACAAGTGGAAAAATTAATTGAAGGGAATGCAGTTAGGGCAGTTTTTGTATTAATATCTCTATCTGCCATTTATTGATTTTAAAACACACGACTATGACTACACAAATAAAAACCTTAGGCAGCTGTTTTCACAGGCTCAACTTAATCCCCAAAGTAGCTACATGTGCACCAATGGATTCTCTTTCCATTTGGCTATCTCTAGACGGTGATGGTGAACTGATGAATGGATGAATGATGTAAGGCCCTAATGGACAACCAGCAGCTATGGGCCACATAATGCTCCAGACCTCTGAGGTCATCCCCACCCCTTGGAAAAGGAAACATATTCGTTGTATTTTTTTCTCTTGGTTTTTCATGCCTTTTTAAGGTGGTATTAGAAAAAATTAAGGGCAAACAAAGGGGCCTTGCATCCTTCAATGTGACCACATTTGGGGTAATTTTCTCCAGTTTGGGGGGATTTGGTAGGGAAACAGAGGTAGTTGTCAACTTACAATGACAATTGAGACCAGAATTTCCACCGCTAAGCAATGCAGTCATAAAGTAAGGGTAGGCAAGAGATGCTGGCTGGGAAGAACCAGACATAACCTCTCTTCAGTGCTATAGTAACTGTAATTGGTTGCTGAATAAATGCTGTAAGTAAAGGACCACCTGTGATCGCTTAAGCCTCTGCAAATTTTAAGGCTACAATTTGGTATCTCCCAACAAATGAGTTAAAATATCTGTTTGACATACATTGACAATGGTATATTTTTTAAAAAAAGAACAATGATAGGATTAGCTAATTCTTGGCACTTGATACTCAAAATACAATATTGTTCTGTATAATGTGATTGTGTGTAATATGGACAGAGGTTATGTCACACATTTATCTTGCTTTTCAACTCCACTGATTTCAATATTCTTCTACTACTTTGAATCACGTACCAATGTTTGAAAATTAATATGTGGACAGTGGAAATCTTGATGATTTCATGGTTGCAAAGAGATTAATATTACAAAACTGGAAAGATACTCATTTTCTCTTAATTGTACAATGATCCGAAGAACTCACAACTATATTTGAAAGAACATTCTGTCCAGAGACAGAAATTTGGATTACATATGCTGATTGTCATTTAATTTATTTTTCCTATTTTATTTAGTGAATTAACAATTGTACATATCATAAATAGAGATTTCATTAAGATTTTTGACTAGATACATGATATATATCTTTTTACACAAAGCAATAAAACTATAACCAAAACATCTGCTAATATTTTAAACTTCAAAATGCACACACATTTCTTGAGCCTGATGAATGGCATCTTTTTTTTAAAAAAAAAAATCCAACTTTAAATTCAATATATATTATTATGAAGGGATTACACCCATTTTCCCCATCACTATATTTTACATGCTCATCAAAATCAGTTTTTTTTCTTTTAAAGAATACTAGAGCTTGCTGCAGATGATCTGCATTTCTCATCATATTCAGTATCTTTTTTTTAAAGGCTAAGATAATTTCCAGGAATAGATTCCTCTCCTCTCTTTTCCTGTAATTTGTGGCCTCATTTTGGGAGGTATTGAGTTGTTTAATAATCAAACACTTCTCTTGGGTCCTTCTCCCTGAACGCAGAAAGAAAAACAATTTAATTTAATCTCCATAGTCATTATTGCTATTAGATGGAAGCTGAAGCATTTGCAATTTAGAGGGAAGAGGTGTAATTGTGTCCATTTGCTACGTGAATGATATCTGCCAGCTGAGAGGATGTCCTGTTCCTCTTGCGTGCCCCCAAAGTCTTCTGCAGGGATTGAGACCCTTTAGAATAGATTGTGGGGGAAGGAGGAAGGGGGAAGGATGGAAAAAAGGAGGAGAGAAAGTTCTGCTGAATGATCTAAAATCTGCTCATATGGCATTGGATCCAAGTCATGATTCTGAATGTTGAAGACTTGACTGAAAAGAGAATATTTCTTCCCTTCAAGAAGTGATCGAGTAACTACCTATATTAATCTCCCTATTACCACCTTCTTTCCTCTTCCTTCTCTGTCACTCTCTTCCTGCATAATGGACTTTTGAGAGCAGGGCAATATATGTGTGTATATAAGTGTGTGTGTGTGTGTGTGTGTGTGTGTGTGTGTGTGTATGTGTAGATAGATAGATAGGTAGGTAGGTAGGTAGGTAGGTAGGTAGGTAGGTAGATAGATAGATAGATAGATAGATAGATAGATAGATAGATAGATAGAATTTGCTCTGTGAGCAAATTCTTGCTCACAGAGGATTTGGAAATTAGACTGAGAACCATATTTGGACTGAAGGTTACAGATTATCTGTCCTTGTTCTACACTATCACCTCATATCTGGCAACATAAATGCTGTGAAATAATTTCAAAATGTGAATTTACTAAAGGAAAGCACTTTATAGGAGTATGGTCTTAATAAAGGAATGGTTTGATTACTACATCTGTATCCTGAACAGTAGCACTGATTAGGGTAAGGTAAAGGTAAAGGTTCCCCTCACACATATGTGTTAGTCGTTTCCGACTCTAGGGGGCGGTGCTCATCTCCGTTTCAAAGCTGAAGAGCCAGCGCTGTCTGAAGACGTCTCTGTGGTCATGTGGCCGGCATGACTAATTGCCAAAGGCGCATGGAACACTGTTACTTTCCCACCAAAGGTGGTCCCTATTTTTGTACTTGCATTTTTTAACGTGTTTTTGAACTGCTAGGTTGACAGAAGCTGGGACAAGCAACGGGAGCTCACCCCATTAGGATAGCATCACTTAAATCCTGAAGACAGAAGAGATCCAAAGTCTGTCTCTCTGGGCTTAGATTTAGACCTCCTCCCTCCAAACAACAATCGCAGTGTGTTTTGCAAAACCAGAGGAATCACTGATGGGAAAAGAAGCACCTTTAACCTCAGTTTGGAAAAGTTGTACAAGCACGAATTACCTAATTTGGCCAGAACAAGATTATATAATAGCAGTTTACCAAAAAGACTCACATTTACAATAACAAGGCAATAGGTTATATGGGTATTTCTGCTGGATGCAGTAGTTGAGGGCAGTCTTGTTCCCTTTGTAGTCCAGCTCATTCAATTTCCTTTTTATTACTGGGAAAAGCATTTCAGAACACAATTGAATCTACTGGTTAACTCCTGCCTACCCCAAGAAAAGTTTAGTCCTCAGGATACTGACCGTGTAGCTGAGCTCATTAAGAAAAGGTCGCAGCTGCCAGCAATAGTCCAAACAAGAGAATTAAACAGTGTTTTGAATTTTGATGAGAGAAAGAAGGATCTTCTACTATCAATAGAGAGATGAGAAAGAAGGAGGACAGAAGAACAGAGGAACAAAACCTGTGGTAAGATGGAAACAATTCAGCTTCTTGCTGAAAGCAAGAAAGACTTTTTCCTTAGCTCTTTCTCGTGGGACCGAAACTCTATCAACATCTTTGAACCCAACTTGACTTATACTGATTATATCTATGCTGTTTGCCTGGCAAAATTACAGAAGTCGATGGGCTGTTGTGGTTTTCTTCCAGTTTCTTTTAATTCCCAGCCAAGTGTACAACCCTGAGTTTTCTCAGTAGCTGGCTGTCCAAAATCTAACCTAAGTTGATTGTGCTTAGTTGCTAAGCTCAGCCAAGATCACTCAGGTGTTGCCACCTGCTGAAGTGTAACAAATAAATGATTAGTGTGAATGTTCTTAGGAAGGAGGAACATGACAGAAGAAGGCTCAGTCCTTCTGTCTTGGCTACTTCCCTTTTCCTGAAGAGGAGAAAGCTGAATAATGGGAGGGGTATTGTGATGTAGGCTCCACAAACTAAGATCATAGTCTGGCCTCCAATCTTTGAAAATACAAAGCAAACAATTACTTGGAGGTAGTGGACAATCAAGTCTGTTGAAAATTGAAATCTATTCATTTCAGCACTTAAACTGCACAGAAAACTGAAAAAAGGATTGATTGATTGACTGATTAAATTTATTGGTAGCCCATCTTACCACAGGATAGCTCTGGGTGGCTTACAATTATATACATATACATATACATATACCGGTACATATACACATACACACATCAGTTAATACCAGCAAACACACTGTTGTATGGAAACAGTAGAACGGGCTAATCCCAGTGGGATGAGATGGTCCCTCAGATATTACCCAAAGCACAACTACAGTACTCAGAAGGTATAACTCTCTTATCTGCTTACCATTAATGGACTTGAGGGTGAATTTTTGCCATTGGGAGCCTTGCTTGCAAGAATTTGGGGACCTGAGTGCTTTGTAAGGAATTTCACAATAAGTTAGGCCAATGGATTTTTCTTTTCTTCCCTATTGTCTACAGAGTCCTACCCCAACTTAATACCTTTCAAAGATGTTGGACTTGACCTCCATAATTCCCATCAAAGAAGCCAATAATTGTCTGCCTAGATATGGTCACGATTGTAATTCAGCACATAAGAAGTTAATAGGGTTGGAAGTTGTGGCCTGTTGGTTTGTAAGCTGGAACTTAACTAGTGATGCTAGCCTACCTGAAGATCAGTTGCTTCATAAATCAAACTTGGCCATAATACATTCCATTTGAATAAACCACCAACTGGGCTTCTTCCCAATGAACTTTAACATTTTTATAATTCATGACCAACTAAATGTTTTATATATTCTGCATGGCTAAACATTCCAGTCCACTGTGCATTTTCAGCTGTTAACAGCTGCAAACAAGCACAACTAACAGCAGCCAATTAAAGAAGGATGTTATGTCATTGTGGAACAAAATTATCATTTTTATTGTCTCTTTATTTACATTTAGTTCTCCTCCCTCTTCCAAAAAACACGCTTGAAGCAGTTCGCCTCACATGTTCCACATACTATGGATACACTTGTATGGAAAGATCCAAAAATAACTGAAAAGAACTCTCATTATCTCACACTGGATTCAGGATCCAACACAAGAAGATCATTTTGCCAACTGTAAAAAATAAAATGCAAAAACCAAAGGACCTCCAGAGTGAACTGTGTTGGTGACCTATAGCCTTGTAGCTCTTTCAAGGCAGGGCAATGTACATGGGTCTCATGGAAAAGAAAACCAGAATTGGAGAAAACCAGAAAGTTTTCAGACCATAGATTATGTTTCCTCTCTAGTAAATATTCCATTATTATCTATAGCATGGAGAGAAAGTAGCCTGTAGAAGGATGATCCAATTCCTTCTATAATAGAAAGGATTAGCTAAACTGGCAATGTGAAAACTGCTTCTTGCTAGCCATTATCAACTATGGGTAGGAAAACTTAGTCCTTTGCTATTGACTATGCTCAATTCAAAAAAATCTAGCAGGTCCCAGATTAACCCTGGGGTAGATAATAGACTGGTTTTTTTTTTTAAGTTTTTATTTTTATTTCTTATACACATATTGTAAATGTACATTCTACAATTACATATTTTTTCTAAAGAAACATAACAATAAAACATTTTAATTATATTCGGAGTTGCTCTTCTACCCTTTCTTTCCCCTCATTTTACAACAAACCTTCTTCTCCTTTCTTTCCCTTCCCTACCTCCTCTCCTCTCCTACTTTCTTCCTTCTTCCTCTCCTTCCTCTTCCCTCCTTCCCCTTCCTTTCCCCCACTCCTCTCCTCTTTTCCCCCTTTCTAACCTTCTCTCCTACTCTTTTCCCCCTCTCTTTTCATCCTCTCCTTTTCCCTTTCTTCCATTCCTCTCTCTCCCTTTCCTCTTCTATTTTACCCTCTACTCCTCTCTTCTTTCTTTCCCCTTTGTTGTCCAATATTTTGCCTATTTGGTATCCGAGCATCCCCAATTTTATATTAATATTCTTTCTTTCTTTCAATTTCCTTTCAGTTTTATCTAGTCCATCACCTCTATAATCATAATTGTACATTCTTTCTTCTCTCCCCCTCCATCCCCCCTTTCCATTTATAGACTATTTTGTGGACAAATAATCTTGGCTGGTTCAGGGGATTTCCCACAGTGATATGGATTCTGTCTCTACATCCATAGGCTTGCGCTCTTGAAAAGAAGCAAAATGTCTCCCACATAAACCAGATGGTGAGAATGTTCATAGAATAGAATAGAATTCTTTAATTTTTTTTAATTTTTTTAATTTTTTTGCTTTAATTTATATGCCGCCCTTCTCCGGAGACTCAGGGCAGCTTACAATGCGTTAAGCAATAGCCTTCATACTTTTGTATATTTATACAAAGTCACCTTATTGCCTCCATAATCTGGGTCCTCATTTCACCTACCTTTGAAAGGATGGAAGGCTGAGTCAACCTTGAGCCTGGTGAGATTTGAATTTGCAGTAATTGCAAGCAGCAGATGTTAATCTGTTAATAATAGTGCTTTAGTCCACTGTACTACAGGCTTATTGGCCAAGTGTGATTGGACACACAAGGAATTTGTCTTTGGTGCATATGCTCTCAGTGTACATAAGGAGAATAGAATACATTCTTCAAGAATAAAAAGATATAACACTTAGTGATAGTCAAGATTACTAATAAGCTATCAAATCATACTAGGAAACAAGTAAAAACAATATAATTGAAAGATACAAGCAACATGGTTATAGTAATAAGTGGGAAGAGATAGATACTAGTAAGGAAGAGAAGAATAATAGTAATACAGCCTTAGTAAATTATTTGACAGCATTGTGGGAATTAGTTGTTAATATGTTCATAACACATTTGTAATATATACCTCAATTTGCTCCTCCAGATTGCCTTTTCCTACATTAATGTCAAAAGTAAATTGGGAGAGGAGGGTCAAAAAAATACTCAGGTGCTTTATCTCATTCAGCAGCCAGTGCTTCTTGTTTTGGGGGAAGCTTACAGGACACAAAGAGAACTGGGTTCCTTAAAAATGGTACAGCACTGGGACACACACACACACACACACACACACACACACACACATCGCCAAAAAAACCCCCAAGGAATCTTCGTTTAGCTATTGTAGACATACAAGTAGTCCTTAATTTATGACCGCAATTGGAACCAGAATTTCAATTTCAATTAAGCAAGGTGGTTGTTAAGTGAGTCTCACTTGATTTTATGATCTTATCAGCCACGGTTGTTAAGCAAATCATGGCAGTTATTAAGTGACTTGTGTGGCCATTGAACAAATCCAGCTTCCCCTATTGACTTTGCTCCATGGAAGTTGGCTGGGAAGGTTGCAAATAGTGATCACATGACCCCGAAACACTGCAACCATTGTAAACGCATGCCGGTTGATAAGGGCCTGGTTCACGAGACCTTGGGGATGCTGCATAAGTCGTAAGTGTGGGGACTGGTCCTACATTGTTATTTCAGAGCTGTGGTAATGTCAAATAATCACTAAACGAATGATTGTCAATCTACAATCAATAGAACTACCTGTAATTACAGCTAAATGAAGTTACAATACAAACAAGTTCCCTGTTGATTTGTTGTCCCCCCCCCCCCAGTGTTAAGACCCTCTAAGTTGTGATCGCTCTCTAAAATGTATAAGGGCAGATTGCATAATTTAGTTAGATACACCGTCTTGAAGTCACTGCAAAAAAATGGCATTCCATGACCAGTTTCAGCATGAGGGAAGCAATGGTTATTCTAATGCAGGGGTGTCAAACTCTATTTCATTGAGGGCCACATCAGGGTTGTAGGCGGAGGGATGTGGCCAAGGTGGGTCAACACGACTCGTGTTGGGGGTGCCTGTGGTGGCCCGAGTGCTCTGCCAGCAAAAACGGACTCCCAAGCTCCATTTTTGGCTGTGACAGCCTCCTGCAACCCTCTGCCAGTGAAAATGGAGCTCGGGAGGGCCATGGGCCACTCCGTTTTCACTGGCAGAGGCACCATGGGCTAGATCTAAACACCCCGCAGGCCAGATCTGGCCCCCGGGCCTTGAGTTTGACACCCCTGTTCTAATGCATTCTTCAATATCTTTATTATGCCTCCAGCTAATTGCTCATTTCTTCCTTTTTAAGTTACAGTTTTACTATGGTTCTAATTTTGCTTTGCATGAAAGGGGTTCTATTTGAGGTTGCTGCTTTGCTTGTAAATACGTCTTTATTTCGACTAGCAAGTTCTTCTCTCCTTGACAAAAGCCATATTTTTTTGCCTTAAAAACCAAGCCCACTTAAGAAATGCATTGTTTCTTCTCAGTCATGCACAGCACAAAAACTATTTCAGCTATTACTGATGACAGTATGGAAGGCAAACTTGGCCTGTGGATTTCTCCCACGTTTACACACATAAAACAATATCTGTGTGAGAGAGACAGCGTATTTATTTCAACGTGTTCTGCTTTGTAAAGTTCAAAGAGACTCCTCTCCAGGCACAAATCACATCTATATATACCCTTAGCTTCTGCAGGACAACAGAGATTAGCTCCCCTGCTAGTCATGGATATGTGAAAATAGTTCAGTGTAGGTGAATATGCATGTAGAGTGAAATAAAAGCAAAGCATTTTAGAGGAGGGTTTTAAAAGATTGCTAAATACACTTTTATTGTGTGCCTACTTATTCTCTTGTAATCCCTTCCTCTCCAATCTCTCTGGGATGGGCAAAGGAAGAAAAACAACTGGTCAGAACAGGCCAACATGTATTGACTATAATAACAATCATGTGACAGAGATAACATCATTGTAACTTCAAACAGTTGCTAAATGAGGCAGTTGATAAGCGAGGCCTACTGTATAGGAGACGCATATAAGTGAATTCAGGACGATCAGTTATAACGAAGAAGAACAAAGTTAGACAAAAGAGTTAGAATGAACTTATGTCATTATTACACAAGAAAAACAAAATCACCAATATTTTGAGGCATATTTTTGACCACTCAAGGTTCCAGAAATCTAACCATGCCTTCTTTCAGAATATTCCCCATTCTATTCTTCTTTCACTTTATTTCCCATTCTGTTTTTCATTAAATATTAGGTGCTGAGTTATTTATAAAAAATAATAAAGATGGGATATAAACAAACAAACTTCCCACTGCTATCCTTAGTTACCCTGCCAAACCCCCACAAAAGATGGCTTCCAGGGGTGAAATCCAGCAGGTTCTGACAGGTTCTGGAGAACTGGTAGAGGAAATTTTGAGTAGTTTGGAGAACCGGCAAATGTCACCTCTGGCTGGCCCCAGAGTGGGCTGGGAATGGGGATTTGCAGTATCCTTCCCCTGCCATGCCCACCACGCAACACCATGCCCACCAAGCCATGCCCACAGAACTGGTAGTAAAAAAAAAATTGTATTTCACCACTAATGGCTTCTATATTGGCTAAAGCAACATAGAAGTCCCAAAGCTGCTTTTCCAAAAGGCAGTTGGACTTCTTTGGGGTTTTGTTTTCTTTTTCTTTGAAAATGTTTCACTTCTCATCCAAGGAGCATTTTCAGTTCTGAAGAAGTTTCTTGGATGAGAAATGAAATGTTTTCAAAGAAAAAAGCCAAGATAGTCCAGTTTTGATACAATCATGACCCGGATGATTGAGAATCTCCATAGCAACATAAACATAGTCTTTTATAAAGTGAGTTCCTCCCAAAACACTGTCCTCTACACTGGCTGAGCTTGCAGAGAATAATGGGTCTGGAAGGACCAAACTATCTGAAGAGACCTAGATTTCATAAGGCTGTAACCACACAAGAAAAAGAATCACATACTTAATGTTACATGTAATAACAGCAGCTAGAATTATATATGCACAAAATTGGAAAAACGGAAGTATACCTATAGACAAAAAGGTAATAAAGAAAATATTAGAATGTGCCAAATTGGACAGGTTAACAATGGAACTTAAAGATAAAGAGGAATCTGAATATTACTCAACATGGGATTTATTGTACAAATGGTTAGATAACAGGAGCAGAGATTAGTAACTTAATAACGAAAGAAGATCAACAAAATAGAAATAGTTAATAATAATAATAATAATAATAATAATAATAATAATAATAATAATACAACCTTTATTGTCATTGTACGTTTATACACAGTATACCCATACAACGAAATTCACTTAACACCCAAAGACCAGGACTGAAAATCTCGCACTTGATGTACATGGATGATTTGAAGCTGTTTGGTAAAACAAAAGCTGAACTGAATTTATTAATTGAAAACACAAAAGAATTCAGCCAAGACATTGGTATGCAGTTTGGAATTGACAAATGTGCAACAATAGCAACCAAAGCAGGCAAGATCATAGAAGAGGATGGAATAGAACTAGAGAATGAAGAAATGATAAAGGCAGTAAAATCAGAAGAAGGCCACAAGTACTTGGGGATTTTAGAAGCCTCTGACTTAATGCATAATAAAGTCAAGGAATTAACTTCAGCCAAGTACATTCGAAGAATTCGTAAGATATTAATGTCCAAATTGAGTGGAGGAAACATCATAAAAGCCATAAATACCTGGGCTATACCTGTGATTAGATACTCTGCAGGAATAATTGACTGGACCCAGATGGAGTTAGACAATTTGGACAGAAAAACAAGGAAGCTTATGACAATGAATCATGCCTTGCACCCTAAAAGTGATGTTGACCGATTATATTTACCAAGAGCAGAGGGTGGTCGAGGACTCCTACAAGTAAAGCAGACTGTGGAAGAAGAAAAATGCAGCTTGAATGGTTACATCCAGAAAAGTGAAGAACCAATGATTAAGGAAGTAAATAAAGGAGGCCTTTTAAAGACAACTAAAACAAAAGCAGAATATAAGAAAGAAGTAATTGAGCAGCGAGCTGAAAATTGGAAACACAAAGCTCTACATGGCCAATACTTGAAAAGTATTGAAGGCAAAGCTGACCAGAAACTAACTTGGAACTGGTTAAGATCAGGAGTACTGAAAAAAGAAACAGAAAGCTTTATTTTGGCAGCTCAAGAACAAGCCCTAGCCACAAACTGAATGAAGGCAAAAATTCAACATGTTACCACCAACAACAAATGCCGCCTCTGCAATGAAAAAGAGGAGACAGTTGACCACCTGATCAGTGGGTGCAGCAAAATTTCACAAACTGACTACCTACAACGCCATGACCGTGTTGCTAAAATCATTCACTGGAAATTGTGCCAGAAGTTTGGATTTGAGTACAGCAAAAACCACTGGGAACATCAGGTTGAGAAAGTTTTAGAGAATGAGAAACTCAAGATCTTGTGGGACTTTAGGATTCAGACTGACAGGCACTTGGTCCACAACACACCTGACATAACAATAGTTGAAAAGAAAAAAGTATGGTTCATTGACATTGCAATACCTGGTGATGCACGAATTGAAGATAAGCAGCAAGAAAAAATCACAAAGTACCGGGACTTACAAATTGAAGTTGAGCGACTGTGGAAAAAGAAATTGTGTGTTGTCCCGATTGTAATTGGAGCCCTCGGAGCAATACCCAAAGGGCTACCCCGCTATTTAGAAATTCTAAATTTGCCGGACTTGAACATTTTGACTCTACAAAAAACCACCTTACTCGGAACAGCTTACATCCTCCGACGATACCTTAACAGTTCCTAGGTCCTTGGTTAGGACTCGAGCTGCTGAGCTATTAACCAGCCTCAAAGGCTGTGAATCTCACTAAAGATTAACCAATAAATAATAATAATAATAATAATAATAATAATAATAATAATAATAATAATAATAAAACCTTTATTGTCATTGTACGTTTATACACAGTATACCCATACAACGAAATTCACTTAACACCCAAAGACCAGGTCCAACACACATAACAATCCCCAAGCACACTCCCATCCACCACAATTCCCCACCTCTAAACCACCCAAACATCCACACAACAGACCAAGTAATGCTGTCCAACAGCTCACTGATGGTGGCCCTTTAGTTCATTGTTGAGTGCAATTATAGCTCTGGTATAAAAACTATTCAGAAAACGTGTGGTCCGAGTTTTAATTGTTCTGTATTTTCTGCCAGAAGGCAACAGTCCAAAAAGATTGTAAGCAGGATGGGAAGAGTCTCTGAGAATGTTATGCAACTTCCTCAAACAGCGAGATTCAAAGATGTCGTCCAGGGATGGTAGCTGGAGCCTGATTATATTCTGGGCAGTTTTAATGATTCTCTGTAGAGCTTTATTGTCTGCTACAGAGCTGCTCCCATACCATGAAAGAATGTCGTATGTCAGGACACTCTCAATGGTGCTGCGATAGTAGAACAGAAATAGATATCGTAAGTAATAGTACTATCGGATTGTACATGATTATAGATTAAAACATATAGAGTGATAAATGTATAAAGTGTTATGGTACAACTATGAAAATAATGGTTGTAACTATGACATACAACATTATGTATTTAAAAGGGACTATATTGTATGACTACGAGAATAATAACTCAAGGCGTATAATACTATTGGTACTTAAAAAGGATTTGATACAGCCAGTACACTGTCGTTGCAAAACTGGAAATGTGATGCATAATAAAGGAAAATGTATAATAAAAATATTTGAAAAAAGAAAAAGAAGTATGAATGATCTCTGAGGTCTCCTCAGAATTCCTTCAAGATGCTTTAACATGGTTCAAAAGATATCAGATATTTGCTGGTTTTCTATTAAAAATTACTTTTAAGCACCTTTGGGGCTTTCCTTCTTTTTTGTGTTTTTCAGCTATGGAACATTTCTTTGAAATACCGTGTTAATGTAATCTGACATCCTGCAGAGCAAAGTTTGATGAGGTTTCATGCAAGGATTCCATCACCAGGCTAAAGTATCCAACAGAGAGGAAGTCCCTTGAGAAACATTCGGAACAAACTCAGTTTACGAAAGAACGGCAAGCCATTTCTTCTGAGCAAAACCCCTGCCATGACCTTTCCAAGTTCCTGACAAAACCAATCTGATAAATTAACATGTTGCTCTTCAGAGAGGATTAAGAAGCGAGAGGTGTGCAGAGAGGTGGATAGTCAGGATATAAAACAATATTTAATAAATCAAATATTATAAGAACATACTTCTGAGAACTCAAAAAGATAGGCATGAAAATCTTGGTGGACTGTGAAATGTAGTCTCATATTTTTGCTATTTTATACAGTTCTGAACCATATGTGTCTGCATCTTTCCTTCTCTCTCTCTCTCTCTCTCTCTCTCTCTCTCTCTCTCTCTCTCTTCCTCCCTCTCTCCCTCCCCTTCCCTGTGTGTATGTGAGTATGGGTATACATGTGTGAGTTTATGTGTGTGTGTATGTGTGTGTAAAAACCTACGACCTGAAGAGAAGAAAAAAGTTGCAATTCAACAAGCAGACAGCTAATTTCCAAAACGTTCCTGAACTTAACAGAAAATTCATTTGTAAGTCTTTCTTTCATATAATTTTGATTGTTGGTAGCCTTCCAACAACTGGAGGCCTTTTAGAAATGGTTCACTGGTGATTTGATTTCAGATCTTGGTGGTGAAGGAAGAGATGCTCCACCTATTGGAGGTATTACAGGCTCAGAAAAATCTACCTCTGCCTATGAGCTGCAGTTGCTGATCTCTGTAGTATGGGCACACCAAAGTAGCTCAACATGATATGGTATATAGTATCAAGCTGACCTGATATTTTTCACCTGTGCCCATTTAACTATTGTTGATTCATGATATAGTAGCAACAATGAATACACCATTTTTTGTTTTAGGAATAAAAAGATCCCTGAATAAATTTTGATTGGTTAATACAGGGTATGGATGACATAGTGATCAAATCAGCCACTTGATTTCAGGAAAAACAATTATTCTGAGTAATTTGTTCAATATAAGAAGATTGCCAATATGTCTTCCTATTACAGACAAGTGTTAGTAATGCAATGTATAAAATGAAGTATTTTTGCTTTATGAAAAAGAGAACCTATAAGCGAAACTTTTAATAGAAGATTTGCCTAACAAATCTCCCTTCGTCTCGCAAGAGAGGAGTACAAGTGACCGTAATTGTTGATATTCAGCAGAATATATTGTTCAGAGAGGCTACTTTGTTATGACAAGGTGAAAAGTCGTATTTTATAGATGCAGGAAGCTTCAATTTCTACAGCTTTTTTCATAGATGCTTTAATTTATTTGCATTAGATTCAGTGTGGTGAAATTTGCACAATGGGGGAAGACCTATGTCGAAGACAGATAAGTTGGAGGGGGGTGAGGTTGGCATGATGAAATAGAACATGCTTTCCTGAATTTGGTAGGTCTTTCGGGTTGGACCAGAAACGTGGTCTTTGCCATTGACTCTTAGTCACTAATTGTCTAAAGAGGGGATAAGACACTGGAGGTGGGGTCATTTGAACCAACACCCTAAAAAACTGCTTTCTGCAGCTGTTGGGACAGTAGCCAGACCATTCTTAGTCACTGGCACTTTGGAGCTGGCATTGCTAAGCAAGTCTGTTAGGACTGTGCCAGAATTCCTTCTCTCCTTTAACCACCCTGCCTACCATGTTGCGCTAAAGACAGAGCAGAGAGACACCAAATCTAACAACCAATTGCCATGAACTGGCTGGATAATACCACTCACTTCATCCATGTCTTCCTCTTACTACCTCTTATTTGGGCCTCTGTACATACTGTAAAGTTTTTGTAAAGGGGATCCCATCGAGGCCACCCTTCTAAGTGGCATACTCAGCTGGCAATGCCATTCTGCTGTGTGAGATGAGATACACACTGAGAGGTATCTGAAGAACAGAATGCTTCTTGCACGATCCAGGAGAAGGCACCATTTTGGTATACTAGAATTGAATTATTTCAGGCTAGCCAAATAACTTCCCCCTCTTCAAACTAAGGGTATTGCCACCAGCCTTATAGTTTCTTTGCTTATTTACAGTAATTATAACCTGCACCAATTCCCAAAGGAATCTCAGGGCAGCAGCATACACATCAACCTATACCTCCCCTCAAAAACGTAATAATAAAAAAGGAAATCAGAACCATGTCAAAATTAAAAAAGAAATCACAATAGCAAAGACAAAAACTCTGTTATTTCTGTTGAGAGGGAAATGGATCAGGAATTATCTGAGATTCAAGGAAACATGTCAAAGAAAAACACGGGTGGAATTCGTGTGATCAGCTTGGTTTTTCCAACCTTTTCCACTTACTAGGCGTGGAACAGCTCTTGAACTTCCTGACCAGCGTGGGCATAATCATTCATTGCTGGCATTTCCAAAAGCATTTCCAATTTCCTTTGCACATCTGGTGGGAACCAGGTCTTCTTTGACTGCTTCTAGCACTTAGAGTGGATAGTTAGGGCTCCTGTAAAAGAGAAGCCAAGCATTTTAAGGACTGTTTTATACCATGGTGTTTCAACATTTTCTTTCCTGCGCTTACTGCTGAATTTTTGGTACAAGAAGATGTTTGCCAACTTTCAGTAGGGGAAAACTGGTTTACCAGCTGCTTTCTTCAATAATTCCACGGCACTTCTTGCTTCCCAGAGGATCTCAGCAGCCGGTAATAAAACATCAGCAGACGATGACAAAGAAGAGAAGATTTGCCAGTTCACTCCCCTGCTTTGCCATTTGACTTAAACCTTAACCATGGAATCATGCATGGTACTGGGAACATATCAAGAGAAATGTAAGTTAGTGTCATGCTGCCTGTTACTGTTTTGAAAAATGTCGATTTTCCAAGGATTAAGAAACCGAAAGGCCCATTTTACCAGTAGAACCCTATTTGTGCAGTTCTGATACATTTTTTAGCAGGTATATGCTTAAGTCGATTTGAACAAAATCTGAACTTCTTACAAAAAAGAAAAAAGAAGAAGGAGCAGGAGAAAATAAAACCCAAGTAATCTGCTGCCAAAATGAAGGTACTCAAATATCTTCTCCCATGGCCATGGCTATAAACAGAGGTCATTCCTGGAGTTCGCCTTGGGTTTGGGAAGCTGTGCTGCCATTTTTACTATAATGATATTTCAGTCCAGATTCAACCTGAGCAGCTCAATAGAAGCTGAAAGAATGAGAGTGATCCAGGGGGAGACACAGGGCTCCAGAGAGAAGACTGAGCTACAAGGCTGGCCCTCTGCCTGATGGCTGCAGGCTGGAAGAATAAATCACCCAGCTCTGAGTTGCCTTTGGAGATGGATGGAGTAAAAGGAAGACATGGCTGAAAAATAATTGGACGTGTTATAAGCATACAAATGTTGGAAGTTTGGGAAAACATCCTCAGTTCTTCCAACGGTTCTGTCCAAAAGCACGCTGTGGAAAGGCACGTCCCTCTGACTCAGAAGTGAGAGTGCCCACAACCTGTTGGAGTTTTCACAATTCACCATCATGAGGAGCACATTAAAAAGCCACATTAAAAAGTTCCGGCATGCAGTGGTCCTGTTCTATATCCCAACTAGCCAGCCATGTTTTCTTTCAGGATATTATATTCAGGCATGGGCTGCTGGGGGTTTGCAGGAAATCTCTAGCTAAGATTCTGTGCACTTCAGAGGACCCCCAAATACTATTCCTGGCTGGCCCTGCCCACACCTCCCCTCCCCTCCCAGGAGTCCCCACGCAGCCCGTTTTGGATGCAGGTAAATGTAGAGCACGCGCGGAGGCTCAGGGAGGTGAAAAACGGGCCTACCAGAAGTTCAGGAAGTCCAGAAATGGGCCCGTTTCCAGCCTCCAGGGGGCCTCAGGAACCTGGGGAGGCCATTTTTGCCCTCCCGGAGGCTCAAGGAAAGCTTCCCAAGCCCGGCGAGGGCAAAAACACCCCCCGCCATTGTGCAGGAGGCTGACTAGGCCACGCCCACCATGGCCATGCCCACCCAGAAACCAGGCAGAGAACCTCTTGCTAAAATTTTTGAAGCCCACCCCTGATTATATTCCAATTGCCTTCTCATTTAATATTCCTCTTGTTAATTAAAATAATCTCCATTGGGTACCCACAGAAGACAGAAATTCTTTACCGGGCTGTTTCTATAAATAGTGTTTCTGTGTTTGTGGGTGCACCTCTGCACGTGTAAAGAAATTTAAGGGAGACCCTAAGCATACTGGTGTCTCCTTCTGCCTATAGATGGGCCATTGGGCTATATAAATAATACTACTCATTAGTAATAATCAACAGTTTGATTCAAGATGTTGGTAATCACCTTTAAAGCCCTTCATGGCAAGGGTCCAAGCTACTTGAGGGACCGTGTCATCCCACTGGGATTGGCCTGCCCCACCTGTGCCGGCAGAGGAGGAATGCTGCCTGCTCCATCGGCCAGGGCATTCCGGCTGGCAGAGTCCAGGAGAAGAGCCTCCCCTGCAGTTGTACCTACCCTCTGGAACATCTTTCCCTCCAGTGTGAAGTTGGCCTCAACCCTCCTCACTTCCAGAAGAGCCTAAAGACCTGGCTCTTCCACTTGGCTTGGGGCCCCAATGGGGGCGCATCATAGTGGAGGTGGTTGATTGATTAGCAACAGTCTACAATTGGTTTAGCTAATCATCTTCTTCCATGTTCTAGAATGGCTAATACTACAAGCCACTGAAAGCATTTGAAATGCTTTGGATAATTTTTATATTGGAACACTATATCAATATGAGTGTTGAAAGAAGCACTTGGCATTATAGTGCACTCTGAAGAGATTTGTGTACACTTTTTTCAAATCTTAGAACCTAAGTTTGATTAAAATGATTCAGAGAGAGTCAGTCATGCTTCAATCCTGTTGCCTCACTGGAAACAACCAAGTCACCATGTAAAGGCAATTAATATCAACAAGATTTTGGCAAGACCGGTTTTTCTCATGATCTGGAATGTGTATAGTAAGTACAATCAAGTACAGCAGGGGTTAGCAACCATTTTTAAGATGAGTTTTCATTGAAAGAAATGGGGGGGGGAGAGTCAGGACACAACAAGGCCTATTTGATATGATAAGCATTATGGAAACAGTGAAGATGATGATGTGCATTCTTACAGTCTTTTTTTCTTTTTGCATTACAATGTAGTTATGGTCCAGTTGACTGGACATATTGATGATTTGAAATACTCGTTTCAAATGTTTGTTTAAAAATGCTCTGGTTTTTTTTTTATGATAAATAAATATGCACATGACTGTCTTTAACTTCCTCCCAAAAGGTCTTTAAGAGATGTCCAAGACAGCCTGTCTCCCATAATAACATGTATCTTTTCCAAGGACATTCATGCAATTCTACATTATCTCTAGCCTTCCCCTTCTTCTACTTCCCTGTGGTCCAGTGGTGTATTTCAAATTTTTTTACTACCAGTTCTGTGGGCGTGGCTTGGTGGGTGTGGCAGGGGAAGGATACTGTAAAATCTCCATTCCCTCCCCACTCCAGAGGAAGGTTACTGCAAAATCCCCATTTCCTCCCAATCAGCTAGGGACTCGTGAAGCAGAGAATAGATGGGGGCATGGCCAGTCAGAGATGACATTTACCGGTTCTCCGAACTACTCAGAATTTCCGCTACTGGTTCTCCAGAACTGGTCAGAACCTGCTGAAACCCACCTCTGCTGTGATCCCTTTTTCTAGCCTATCATCCACTCACATCATATGCCAAAAGCAAGGGATAAGCGATCAAAATGGAGAAACCCTTCAGGTCTACAGTTAAAGAAGTTTGTATGTGAGATTTCAACAAATTTCTAAATAATTTTTAAAAACTTATTAAATTTATATGTCATGCATCTTATTGTTAAGCATCTCTGGGAGGCTTACAACATTATAAAGCAGCAATGTAAAACAATGTGAATGTTAAGACATTAAAAGTTAACAAAATAGCTAGATAAGAAAGGAACTAATATGTAAAAGAGTGGAGATGGAGTCTTTCTTATTTTGTATTAATGAAGAAAATTTTTGCAAGCACATCTGTTTACAAAGGAACTGCTTAAAAGAGTGAAAAGACTATAGGAAATGCTAGCTTTGGTGTGAGAATGATTAATCAATATTTCCCACAATTTGGGTTTTCAATATTTCAAATCCAGGGATTACATTAGAAAGAAAAGCTCAAGCTAAAAAGTTTTAAAAGAAAGAGAACAAATGTTTTATTATGTGAAGCTTCAGTTGTTCTAGCCAGAAGAACCAAATGAGAGAAAGAAATACTGTCCAAATTATTCTTTTCCTACAGTTGACTCCATCCAGATTAAAATACAGAGATTTTAGATTTCATAATCCCCTTTCATTACAGCTTTGCAACATCCATTTATATTCCATAAAATGCCATCACGTCGCTTTAAGGTACTGTGAATCAGTTTTGTCCCTAAATCCAATCCTTGGATGGATTGGAGTGGTTCAAGTGTGTCCACTAATTTCTCAGTGCAATTTTTTCTATAGCTAGAGCATTTTCTCCAATTTGCTTCCTCCAGATATCTGGAATTTTAATTACCATCTCTCTTGCCTTACAATTACATAGAGATGGGGGAAGAGGTAGCTCTGTGGTTAGAATAGAGGCTTGACGATCGGCAAGTTTGAGTTTGAGATCTGGTACTATGTGGCAGGGTGAGCTCCTGCTACTTGCTCCAGCTCCTGCTCACCTAGCAGTTCAAAAGCATATAAAAATGTGAGTAGATTAATAGATACCGCTTTTGTGGGGATGAAAAAGGAGACCCCCAAATTAGGCATCCCCCGGGCAACAGTGATGTCACTGGCTAATATTTATCAACCCAGAAGTGCCTTGGTGTTTGCTTTGGGGTCCTGCCAGCTGCCGAACATCTACTGTCTTTGTTGCAGGAGACTCCCAGCTTTCTGTACATCACCATGTGTCAAACTCACATCGTCACATTGTCATCACGTGACGTATCACCACTTTTTTCTCCTTTGCTAAACTGGGTGTGGGTGTGGCCAGTACGTGACGCATCCAACCCACGGGCTGAGAGTTTGACACCCCTGCCATACACTAACTAAATAATAACAACATAGGGAGGTATTCAATCCATTGAGCATCACAGACTCAATCATACTGGTGTCTATAAAGCTGAAAAGCTATGTTCCCTGAGAAAAGAGACCTCACCATAACCTAGCAACTGCAACATCATATTGTAAGGCAGGAATGCACTATTTTTTTTCCAGGTGAAAGGAGTACTGGATGGGCAATGGAGAAAAAGTACTTTTGCTTTCGAAAGTGGTTTGTCATTGCTTTATTCCTAGGACTGAGAAGGAGTGACTAACCCAAGGTCACCCAGCTGACTTTGTGCCTAAGGCAGGTCTATAATTTCCAGTCTTCCAGTTTCTACCTGGCACCTTAACCAAACTAGGTTCTCCCAGTCATGTACAACTGCTTTTAATAACCTTGCCTTGGGATTGTTTTTTAACAACAAAAAATGTGATGATAAACAACTGCAGTGATATAATAATCGATGAACAGAGCAGGTGACAGCCATTAAAGAACAGAAACTAGAAAATTGTCAGTCCTGCCTCAACTCGAACCTTTAAGTAAGAACGATCCTTGACTCCATTTAGTGAGAAAGGTAGAGTTTACTAAAGGTCAAGTGGATTACAGTAGAACAAAGCCAGAACTGAAATTTGCATGCCAAAATCCCAAAGTGTAATTCTCCCCCTCTGAGCCACTTCCAACTGCTGGTCTCCCTTTGTCAATCATATTCGAATGCGGTGTTTTGGGAAAGATCTCTTCAACTGTAGCCTGGCCAGTATGCAGTTGCATGCCATTCCCAGCCATATGATCTTGAAGTTGTGTCTCCAGAATGTATGGTAAATAGTGAACTTTCCCCCTTCACATCCAGCTCCCTCCCCCCAGAATTCAGGGCAGATTGGCATCAAGGGATAGTAAACCACAGGTATGTGGTGGCAGTTCTGACAATAATAGTGCCAGGCTGAGGACAGAGGACTATAATCCATAACCATTTACTCAGCCACAAAGAAATCTGGAAGTCAAAGAATTCAGGAGTCTATTGAAACCCAAACTCAGAACCAACTATGAAGCATCAGAAATGCATAAGCAAGGCTTTGATTTCAAGTAGACTGAAAGTTTTGAAGGAAACGTTTCTTGAAGATGAATACCTGCACGCCTGCCATCTCTCTAGGTTTCGGCTCCAGGCAATAACATTTCTTAGTGTTCATTAAGGTTCATTCTTTTGGTCATGGTCAGTGGCCAACTTCCCCATACTAGTGAAGATAAAGCCAAGCATTATTTTCTTTGCTAGACCATGGTCATTGGGTTCCTGGAGCTCTGCCTAGTCCTCCAAGGTGGCCTTCATAATGATCTGCATTGTAAGGCATCTTTCCCTGGTCATCAGCCATGACCCAGCGTTATGAAGATGGTTGGCCAACCCATCCATTCTGACTATCCTGGCAAGAGTAGGGAAAACCAGTTCCTGTATTCAGCCAACCCAAAAGGAATAAGCCAACTGGATTAATTTTAGCCGAAAGAATGCTGTTTCCTCTCGTCGTCTTTGAAGGGCAAACTCATGCTATGCATCCCTTGTTTCATATCGATACCTGCTCTTTTCCACAGCTTTTTCCAGACAGCTACTTCTGAGAACTTTAGGCAATACAAAACATTTTTCCTAATCTGTTTCTGGTGTTATCCCAAGTATTGTACATTTATGGGAAATATTGTTTCTCCAGTTTTATTTTCTCCACCTTTGCTACATGCAGCAATAAATCTTCGCTCCATAGGCTGCAGTACATATGACCTATTCCTTGGCATTGGGACCTGTTTCCATTCCAATATATGTGCTTAGTTTCATAAGGGTGAACAGGCAGTAGGCCAAGGAGAAAACTCATCCCCTCTGCCTTCAGGCTGGAGCCAAGATTATTATCCAGACCTTTCTCTTAAAAAAAAAAATTAAAAAATGAGCAATTGAAAATCGAACCCATCTTTCATGCACCTCTTAGTTTCTCAATCCTCCCAACTGAAAGGTAACCTGGATTGGATGACATCCAATGCGGAGTTCAATATTGGTCTTGGTTTCTATTTCTCATGTGGGCTACAGTTTCTTCTAAGCCTGAGGCTGCCATAAAGGCCTGTGCCTTTATTCCATTCCAAAGTGCCAGGCCTGTGTCAGAAAGAAGCCCATCGAACCGCACATCTTCATCACACTTGTACATCTGGTCCTTATGTATCTTCCCTCCTGCAGGGTCCCTGTGCAATGCGCTGGAAACTCTGAGGCAATGTTTTGGAGTTGGTGAAAGAGCTCCAGTGAATTTCAGTGCTCCCTGCCATGCTATGAGTCGTCTGGCAATTCTAGAGCTCTCTTTGATTTGCTTTCTTCTCAGTAGCAAAATGAAACGTTTTGCAAGCATTTCTGCAATTTGTTCCGTTGGCTTTGTCCAGTCTTGCGATCTGTTACAATCCTGGATCAGGAGCATTAGAGTAACCACTAGCGCATTACTGTTGAATAGCCATTCTCCCCATTGTTCTGAAGAGTCCAGCATTCTTTCTCCAAAACAGTTGGGATCATATCACAGTTAATCGACAACGTTAATGTTGCATGCATAACAAAGTGCCTGGAAATGTTGGCGGAAGATATATATATATATCTACGCTTGATCCTTTTAAAACTAAAAGCCTGATGATATATTGATACCTTAGGCCTAACTGGGACATAACTGAGCCAAACATCCAAAGTAAGGCTGGTGTTGCAAGTAATATCTCACAATATTTATATTAGTGGCTAAGGAAAATGAACTGAAAATGTAACTGTTGAGAGACATTATTTCCATCCACAGCAAAATAATCCCAAATGTCTTGATCTTGTAGATACTTTTAAAGTACAAATGTTAATAAGCCACCTGCTTGTTCAGTTCCTAGCTCTATGCAGAGCAAGGATGGGTATACTGCTTCCTGGACAATGGCAGTGTATACAGTCCCCAAATCCTGAATTTGCAGTCTTTTCTGATTGCATTGTTGACATTTGGCAGCAGAGTTTCCTATTGGAAATTGACAACCTGGTTTGTGCATTTGTCCTAAACTTTGAATTAATGATTGCAAATGTCTTATTCATAGCTGAGTAGTTTATACCATACCCCCTAATCATGTCTATTCAGAAAATCCTCAAGATGTTGGTAGCTTTGTGGTTCCCAAGTAAGACCATATATAGGATGAAATTGTCCACGTCTTGCAAAATTGCAATGTTTTTTTTCCTTCATTCCAAGTTTTGGAAAAACAGAGGCACCCATTTCCTCGCAGTGCACAACTTTTTTGATTTATATCTCCCTTTCCTCCAGGAACTCAAGGCAGTACAGAGAAGATTCTTTCCTACAAATTTACTTCCTATGACCAACCAGTGAGGTGGGTTGGGTTAAGAGGGTATGATTGATCCAAACTTAACTAATGATCTTCCATGATTAAGGTAGGACATAAGCCTTTGACTCTCTGGTCTAGTCAGATACTGTACCTTAGCTATATTAGCCTGCTGGTTTTTCTCTTGATAAAAACTCTCAAGGATAATATATGGAATTAGAAGATTAGCAGTGGCGCAGTCATTAGGTATCATTGTTCCAAAGGTAGAAAGGAAGATCTGAGAGTGCCTGAGACCAAGCATATGTGAGGAGAGTTGGGTATAACACCATTTGTAGTGTTATTTGTAGTCTCTCTTTCTCTCTCCTTAGAATAGGATCCAATCTCTCTCTTTCCATCATCAGAAGCACTGATGCCTTTTCCATTTTGTTTTTTAACACAAGGGTCCCCAACCTGACTGGTAGCATGCCAGCAATGGGGCTACACAAACAAGCAAAGCCCCATCCATGGGATACAGGCAATACACGAAACCACATCCCCTCCGGTCCACAGAAAAACCTCTCTCCAAAGAACCGGTCTCTTGGCGCCCAAGAGGTTGGGGGCTGCTGTTCTAACAGGGTTTCATCACATCTTGTATGCTTATTATGTGGGCTGCCCAAGTCCACAGATCTGCTTTAAATTTACATTTCTCAACTAGAGCAGAGGGTTGTCATTGGAGTGCCACTAACATTTCCAGATGATGTTTCAGTAATGCAGAAAAAGGCAATAAGAGGCATACTTGAATAAACAGAATTTCTTCCTCTATACAGAACATGTTCTTACGTTGCTTTTATCCGACTTTCCCCTGGATACGATCTTTTCTGGACTCAGCCATTGGGGCGACCCATATAACATGTACTGTTGCATATAACTTCATCGTATGGTATGGCTTAAAGATTCCCATCTTTTTGAAACAGATGACCCAGTTTAAGAATCAAAAAAGTTTTAAATGAACTTTTTTCACATGAAATTTCTTAGTGTTAATTATGCAAGTAGATGTTCCATCCCTTTCTTCCCCACTCATTGATATCATATTTTTTTAAATATATGGCACCGCAAATAAGTCAGAAATAGAGAAGTAGATGCTTTTTAAGAACGCAAGACGTATATTTTATACTGCCCTGTTTCTGTTCCAGTTGCTAATATTTAAGATGATATCTATCATTAAATAAGTTGGTAGAATTTAACTTAGTTTAGTTTATCATTGAACAGGATAAATGGAATAAATTTCCAGTTTGGCACCAATGATAAATGGAACATGATCAAATACATATATACGGCGGATGAATTTTCTGCAATAAATTATTACATACGAGTACCAAAAATAACAGAGACATCTGGGGCATCGTAATGACTCCCAATTTTATTGTGGTATGAGCTTTCATAGGCTACAGTTTTCCATCACCAGGAAAAGATTGATAATTCTTTCCTTATCAGATTCTGCTACTGCAGAGACCAGTGTCCTCTCAATATAATTTCTGACTTTAAGGATATGAGGAGGTTCTGCTTCTTTCCACCTTGGATTATCTCAGTCAATTAGGAATTGTGCCCTGGCTGTCCTTATCTCACAGTAGCCAGTAAGACTTTGCTATGCATCAAAGTCACAAAGCTCAATACAGTTAGTCCATGACATAGTTTGTTTAGTGACCATTCAATGTTACATGGCACTGAAAAATGTGACTTATGACCAGATTCAACCTTTGCAGCATCTCCATGATCATGGGATCAAAATTCAGGTACTTGGCAACTGATTCACATTTATGACCTTTGCAGTGTCCCAGGGTCATGTGATCCCTTTTTGCGACCTTCTGACAAGCAAAGTCAATGGAGAAGCCAGATTCCCTTAACAACCAGGTTAACTAATTTATCAACTGCAGTGAGTCACTTAACAACTGTGGCAAGAAAGGTCATAAAACGGGGCAAAACTCACTTAATGTCTCACTTAACAATAGAAATTTGGGGCTCAATTGTGGTCGTAAGTCGAGGACTACCTGTACTTCTGGGAAGGGTTATATGGATGGTTCTAGCCCATTCTGTGGCTTTTTTCCCACTCTGAAACTCAAATGTCTAGACTTGTCTGTGGGTTTCTTCCTTTACTGGTGAGCATCACCAGAAATTCTAAATATTTCTAAAAACATTTCTAAATTCTAAAAACATATGATCTTAGCATCGGGTAGCTTATTATTAGAGCTCATAGAAGTTACATGAATGAGTTTCAGAATAATTTCAGGTTCATTTTTCTTTGTTAAATCAGCTTTTGATCCTGAGTGGGAGTGTTGTGACTTAGGTATCCTGAGTCATTAAAACACACAATTAGTTCTAAAAACCTCTTTTATTGTAACAGCTGTGAATTACGTTCATTCACAGCTGAGTCCCAATTAGTTGCAAAAAGTCCATCAGGAGAAGTCCTTCGGGACAATCACCAACCTTTATCTCCCTTGACACTCTGCCAAAAACCTACTTGGCAAAACCCCACGGAGTCCAGAATCAAACAGAGATGCTGACTGGGAACAGAATTAACAACATTGTTTTCCTGCAAAGAGTGCCTTTGCTCCTCTTTTAAGCCATATGGAAGGGGCCAATCATCTCCAGGCCTTACTTCCAAGTCGTCCCTTTAGTTTTAACTGTTCTTTCCTTCTGGCAGCTCTCCGCATGTGCGCACTAGGAACAGGCTCTTCCTGTTCCTCTGCCTCCTCTGATATCCAACTCTAGAGGCTCCGGAGTCCGCGCATAACTCCCAGAGGCCCTGGCCCCAGCCCCATCTCTTCCTCCAATGCAGAGCCCTCGTCCAAGCCTTCCCTAGACTCCAGGACTGGCCCATGTTCCTCCCCAGTCTCCTCACTGTCCGACTCCACTTCCAGCTCCGCAGGCTGCTGGCAGACCACAACAGGGAGCCTCTAATCTTCAAAGGCAGAAATGAGTTGTCATATGAGATTGGACTTCATGGTCATAGTGCAGTGACCCCTAACCTTTTGGGCAGCAGGGACTATCCTGTTTCCCCCAAAATAAGACATCCCCTGATAATAAGCCCAATCGGGCTTTTGAGTGCATGGCAATAAGGCCAAGCGCTTATTTCAGGGTTCCAAAAAATATAAGACATGGTCTTATTTTTGGGGAAACACGGTAGTTCCATAGTACCACAGGGGTTTTGCATGCTGCCTGCATCCCATGGATGGGGCTTCGCTTGTTTGCGTGGCCCAGTTTCTGGCATGCCACGGCCCAGGAATGGTCCACGGCCTGGGGGTTGGGGACCCCTGCCTTAGTGGGGTTGGACTTACTGGAGAACTGAATAGTGCAAAAGAGTTTGGAAAAATGTTTGACTCAAAGGTATTTGCTCATGGCCACAATAAAAAGATTAAGAGCCTTTCGATCTGATCCATGGGTATCAGGGCAGGTGGTGGGGATGGTGATACTGATGTTGATACAGATGTTTCAACCAGACCATTAGAATGCCTGACCTGAGATCATTTCGGTATAGTTGGTATTTGTGTATGATGCTTACCATGGTGTAAGGTGTGTGATGAGCATTTGATTACAGGTAGTCCTTGACTCATGACCATTCATTTAGCACTGGTTTGAAGTTACTAGAAAAAAGTGGCTTATGACTGGTCATCATTCTTATGACCATTGCAGCATCCCCATGGTCACATGATCCAAATTTGGGTGCTTGGCAACAGGCTTGTATTTACAACAGTTGCAGCATCCTAGTGTCATGTGATCCCCATTTGCGACCTTCCCGACTGGCTTCTGACAAACACAGTCAATGGGAGAAGCTGGATTCGCTTAATGACTGTGTTATTCATTTAACAACTGCAGTGATTTACTTAATAACTGTGGCAAAAAAACAAATTCATAAGTGAATACAACTCTCTTAACAACCTCCTTGCTTAGCAATGGAAATTCCAGCTCCATTTATGGTCCTAAGTCAAGGTTCCTTTTCGGGAAAGCCACTTTTTTAATGTTTTCTTTTTCTTTTTTCCCCCCTATCTTTTCTGCCACAATTTTAGACTGCATCCAGGCTTCATGGTTTTTGCTTTTAAAGCTGATCTTAAACTATGAATCTTGGCTATGCTGTGTATATGCTGAATAGATTATAATAACAATCAGTTAATGCTGCTTTGATTGTTGGGCCACCTTGGATGAAATGTAAGGGTGGGAAAGATTTCTGTCTGGTTAAAGCTACCTGCAGTGTGAAGGCTTCCTTCAATTCAGGGGTGAAATGCTACCCGAACCGGTAGTAAAAAAATGCAACTGGTTCGCTGAACCGCTAGTAAAAAATGGTACTGGTTCGCTGAACCGGTAGTAAAAAATGTTACAGGTTTGCTGAACTGGTAGTAAAAAATGCAACTGGTTCGCTGAACCGGTAGTAAAAAATGTTACAGATTTGCCGAACCGGTAGTAAAAAATGCAACTGGTTCGCTGAACTGGTAGAAAAAAAAATTTTAAAAAAAGTTTCGGCAATCAGCTGAGTGACGCATGATTGTCGGAACTTTTTTTCTTTAACTTTTTAAGCATTTTTTACTACTGGTTATGGAGAAACCGGGTAATCTTTGGGGCTAGGAGGTGTTGGGTCTTGCTTAGTGAGGGGGGTCAGGCTGGTCAGGTGCTGATCATCAGAACCTCTTTTTTTTATTTTTTAAAGCAGTTTTTACTGGTTAAAAATGCTTTAAAAAGTTTTTTTTTAAAGTTGGCCATGCCCACAGAACCGGTGGCAAAAAAAAAATGTAGATTTCACCACTGCTTCAATTATATGTTTTTCAAAAAAAAAAAAAACAAAAAAAAAAACAGTTTCAACATAATAATATATAACAAAGAAGCAAAAAGAAATAGATGAAAGAAAGTAAGGACAGAGACAGGTTTAGGAGTGCAAAAAAGGAAAAGGAAGGAAAATGTAAAAAAAAGAGTAACTTCTGACATTCCTTGCTACAGATAGAAATTTAAAATATAGTAATGTCTTACTTTATAGTACACGGTATTTCTATAACCATAAATAGTTCTAACTCTCAAAACCACAAATTAAAATTTCATTTCTTTTGGTTTGAAGGAAAAAAAACCCTCAAAAACTGATTTCAAAGTAATAGACACAAAACTAGAAAAAAAAATTTCCTTTATTAAAATAATTTATTTTGTGGCTTCCCTCGATTATCAAAACAAGAAGAAACATGACCAAAAGAGTATACATAGAATTGGTATATTCCTCAGGGGTGAAATGTAAAATTTGTTACTACCGGTTCTGTGGGTGTGGCTTGGTGGTGGTGGTGGTGGTGGTAATGTGACTGGTAAAAAATGCTTTGGCAACTCAGCTGGGATCGTCAGAGACTTTTCAAAGCATTTTTTTTATCACCTCTTCGGCCAAGAGGTTGCAGAAAAAAATGCTTTGAAAAGCCTCTGACGATCCCAGCTGAGCCGCGCAATCATCAGAGGCTTTTTTTTTTTAACTTTTAAAAGCATTTTTTCATCGGAAGAAGTTGTAGAAAAAATGCTTTTAAAAGTAAAAAAAAAGCCTCTGATGATCGTGCGGCTCAGCTGGGAATGGGGGGGGCACAGGGATTTTTGCTACCAGTTCTCCGAATCACCCACCGCCATCGCTACCGGATCGGGCGATCCGGTCCGAACCGGGAGCATTTCACCCCTGATATTCTTGTGTACCGGTGCAAAGTCAAACCTACCGCAATGGAAACAGAAATGGAGCACATTTTGCCATTATGGGGAAGTTTCGATCATCTGGCGGGGGTGGGGGGGAGGAATCTTCTTAGCCTCCTGTCTAGGAGATGGCAGAAAGGTAAAGACAGTGGACAGGTAAAGATTGCTGCATGTTTTTTCTTCTTCTTAGCTCTTTAGTTTTAAAGCAAACAGAAACTTGTTGGCCCTTCAGACAGGTTGCCCTCCAATAGCATTTCCACACTTTGTAAATGAAGACACGTCTCTTAGAGCAGCCTCTGCAGAAGCCCAGTATCAAGCCAGCTTGATGATACGATTCATGAAAGCTAGTTGCTAAAGCTTTCTGCTCTTATCTTTGGCACCTTTTCGTAGCCAAAAAACACATCCCAAATCCATCTGGGCTTCTACTTTAGGCAGATACTGATACTCGTCATAGTTTGCTTACAAGTTCACAGATGGTCACATAAATTCTGAGGCTTCAAGAGCCAAACCTTCCACTGACTGTTTCTGTTTCTTTTTATTTGGTTCTCTAATTTACTTCACAGGTAAGCGTTTTAGATATTTGAAACGAAAACTTTAAAAAGACCACAGTGGTATTCTTTCTACGTATATAATGGATAATGTAATTGTAGTAAGCATGGTGCTTTGTAGCACATGAAACAAGACTTTAAGATCCTTCGTTAATGGATTCTATAATCTAAAACAGAGTTTATTAGCTGTTATTCCTGAGTTTCTTTCTGATCACTAAATCACCCCGAGTCATCTTTTCCAAATCTGGAGACACCTTAACAACATTTCCCTTAAATTCTTTATAGTGTGAATCAGCCATTCCCAACTCAGCATCATTCAGAGTGCTGGGATTTAACTTTACAGAATTCACAGCTGACAAAGTCAGTCCTGGGGGGTTGTATAAAGCCCAATTCTCTGGATGCCAGCTAGGAGAGGATGCTGCAAGTACAGGTAGCCCTCAATTTACAACCATTCATTTAGTGACCGTTCAAAGTTACAATGGCACTGAAAAAAAGTGACTTATGACCATTTTTTTTAATCTTACGATCATTGCAGCATCCCCTGGTCATGTGATCAAAATTCACCCATTTGGCAACTGGCATGCATTTATGATGATTGCAGTATCCTGAGGTTGTGTGATCACCTTTTGTGCCAAGCAAAATCAATGGGGAAACCAGATTCACTTAACAATAGTGTTACTCACTTAACAACTGCAGTTACTTAACAACTGTGGCAAGAAAGGTTATAAATGGGGCAAAACTCACCTAGCAACGATCTCACTTAGCAGTGGAAATTTGGGGCTCAGTTGTGGTTGTATGTTGAGGACTACCTGCAGTTACTGAATACTGGATGCAAACAACTTATTTAAAAAGGCTAGAGATGAAGAGCTCTAGAGAGGCCGCTGGATATCTTTTTACTGAAGTCAAATGCAAAGTTGGAGGCAGCTATAATGAGCTTCCAAGTAAGCAGCCCAAATATCCACAATTACTCCAGGTTAGATCCATAGCAGGGGTGAAATGCTCCCAGTCTGGACCGGATCGCCCAATCCAGTAGCGATGGAGGCGGGTGGTTTGGAGAACCGGTAGCAAAAATCCCTGCCCCCCACCATGCTCAACTGAGCCACATAATCATCAGAGGCTTTTTTTTTTTTTTTTTACTTTTAAAAGCATTTTTTCTACAACCTCTTCGGCCGAAAAAATACTTTTAAAAGTAAAAAAAAAAAAAGCCTCTGATGATCGCGCGGCTCAGCTGGGTCGTCAGAGGCATTTAAAAGAAAAAAACCCTTTTTTTCTTTTAAATGCCTCTGACGATAGAAGCTGAGTTGCCTGATCGGCAGAGGTTTTTTAAAAAAGCCTCTGCCGATCAGGCAACTCAGCTGGGATCATCAGAGCCTTTTGAAAGCATTTTTTTACAACCTCTTTGCTGAAGAGGTTGTAGAAAAAATGGTTTTAAAAGTAAAAAAAAAATTGGCCACACCCACCCAGTCACATTACCCCCCCACCAATCCATGCCCACAGAACCGATAGTAACAAATTTTAGATTTCACCACTGATCCATAGTCCTATGTTTATCTACTGATAGAACAGCCTAGCAGACATTGTCAGAAAGTAGATTGCATGGAAATGAATCTGAATGCCATTATATTAGATCACAACCCTGCAATTTTTTTAAAAAATATTTAAAAAATATATTTTTAAAAAACTTTTAAAAATTAAGTTTTATTTTCTCATCAATTTATCTCACTTTATCCTGAGATTATAGTTGTGGCTGTTTTGGGTTAGCTCAGGAAAGGGCTATTTTAATTGTTGTTGCCTGTCTCTGTGTGTTTTATTTATAATTACCCTGTTTCCCCTAAAATAAGACATCCCCTGATAATAAGCCAATCGGGCTTTTGAGCGCATGCACTAAAATAAGCCCTCCCCTGAAAATAAGCCCTCCCCGAAAATATTTAAATGCATGCGCGGCCGGTCCCCGCCATTTCCTCTGATTTCCTCCATGCACCCCAAAATAATAAGACCTCCCCAAAAATAAGGCCAAGTGCTTATTTCAGGGTTCAAAAAAAAATTAAGACAGGGTCTTATTTTGGGGGAAACACGGTATGTTCTTTAGTTGGCCATGTTTGCACATAATTCTGAGTGGAGCCTGAGTGGCGTAGGAGGCTAATGCCTCCTAAGGCAGCATTTAACATCCAGCTGCCTGCAATTACTGCGAGTTCAATTCTCACAAGGCTCAAGGTCAACTCAGCCTTCCATCCTTTCTAAGGTAGGTAAATTGAGGACCCAGTTTGTGGGGGCAATAAGCTGACTTTGTATAAATATACAAAAGTATGAAGGCTATTGCTTAACGCATTGTAAGCCGCCCTGAGTCTCCGGAGAAGGGCGGCATATAAATCAAATTAAAAAAATAATAATAATTCTGAGCCAGACTATTTTAACTCAAAACTGTGCGCTCAGTTTGCACTTAATGTTAAAGCATAACCCTCCCCCAATCAATCTCGTGTTATGGTTTAGCATATCTATACAAACTAAATCGCGGTATGCATTGTGACTTCTGTAAGCCATCTTAAAATGGCTTCTGCCTTGACAGAGCAGATAGTCTCCATATTCTCAATAAATATTAAAATAAACAAATATAAGGGAGGACAGAAGTACAGGCCTATAGTTCTAGCAGGAGAGGGAAGCTCATAATCCTTCTGATGTTGCTAAATTACAATTTGAAAGATTGTTCAGTGCTAGACATATTAGTTGAGAATTCTACCCCCTCTGTCACAATTATCCCTGGTCAGCTACATATTACGTACTTCTATTTCAGGGTTGAAAGATTTAACAGTAGGTTTCAAATTATGCCCACATGCTTTTCATTCTTCCTTCTAACCCATCTGCCTCTCTGAAAGAATTTAGATAAAAGTCAGATTTGGACCTTATTGTTGTTTGTGTTGTATTTAACATTAATTCTGAATTTTTGCAGTTACAAGCAGCTTTCATTGGATTATCTTTTCTCTTCTTTTAAATCTACAGTGTTTACTATGAAGATTTACCAACAACAAAAGGAGTGACCTGTTGAACTAGCCTGAAGAGGCATCATTAGTCATCTAACTCAACCAGCATTACAATACCAGTTTTAGCTTGGAGGGCTATGTGTTAAATTATGTGTCCTTATCAAATGGCTGGAACAACCAGAGGCCAAATACAGCCATCACAGGGGGAGGAGAGAAAAGGCCCCCCATGAAACCTGGAATGTGTTTCTACTTATTGTCCATCCAAGTAAAATAAAATCATTTCTCTTGCAACCATATGGTTCCCCTTAAACGAGAAACTGTATATATTGGTCTAAATCCACAATCGTTTTGCTGACATTTTATTTGCTATATTAGAAAATCACTGCAATCTGTGTCTGCTGTAGTTGCTCCTCAGACTAAGGGCCACAAATGTGGGGAGAAGGCAGCATTTTCAACCCTGGGCCTGAGAAAACGAGTTCTCTAAGGGAGCACGTTCCTTGAGAAAGATGTGAAAAATCTGCCTACAGCGATTGCTGCTCCCAGATTTAGCAGCAGTGAATACTTTGCTCGGCTTGGTAACTCACACGTTGTTCCCTGCAAAAAGAGAAGCAGACTTTTCTCCACTGGTAGAAACGATTTTAAAAGAAACCATAACTATATATTCTTAAATTTGTAGAGAGTGTGATGATAGCCACTATGTACCAGGAACTGCCCAATTAAGAACAGAAAGCCCTTGAGGATACTGGGGACCAGTAGTGGGATTCAAATCCCGGCGCTACCAGTAGCGTGTGGGTGTACGTGCTTGCTTTGCGAGCACACGGCGCTTCTGCGCATGCGCAGAATGTTTTTGATGACGTCTAAGTAGGTGGGTGGAACCTCCTGCCGCTGCCACTACCGGTTCACCCGAACCGGGGCGAACCGAGAGCAACCCACCACTGCTGGGGACCCCTCAAGGTACGATGCAAATATTAGTTTTAATGGGGAAAATTGGTTTTCTTCTTCAGAAGCACCATCCTTTAATGCAATAAGTATGAAATACATAGACTTAACATTTATAGTATGCTGAAGCTCAGATGGGATTCCCGAGGTTCTATCTGCTAAAGAGGATAGTAGTGGGCTTTCCAATGAGATACACAGTTGGTAAAAGAGAGAGCAGGAGTGGGGTGAGAATGTAAGAACAGCTATTGCTAATACAGGTAGTCCTTGACTTACAACCATTCATTTAATGACTGTTCAAAGTTTACAACAGCACTGAAAAATGTGATTTATGACTGTTTTTCAAAGTTACCACCTTTGCAGTATCTCCAGGATCATGTGATCAAAATCCAGATGTTTGGCAACTGCTTTGTATTTATGACCTTTGCTGTGTCCCAAGTCGTAAAATGCGGCAAAACTCACTTAACAAATGTCTCACTTAGCAACAGAAATTTTGGGTTCAATTGTGGTCGTAAATTGAGGACTACCTATATTTAATGGATATTTGATGCCTTAGTACAGTGATGGCTAACCTTTTTGCCATCGCGTGCCAAGAAGGGGGGAAAGGGGAGGTTCGCGCGCGTGTGCACCCACACCCATAATTCTATGCGCCCCACCCTGTGCATGCGTGCGCAACCCCCTCTCCCCCACTCCTGGCACGCAATGACCCAGTAGGCCCGTTTTTCTTTCTCACCTGGCTCTGGAGGCTGGGGACAGCAAAAAATGTCACTTCCTGTCCAACCGGAGGTTGGGAAACGGGCCGTTTCGGTCCTCCAAGGGGGTGGGGAAAGACTGTTTTCGCCCTCCCCAGATGCATAGAGAGGATCTGGAGCCAGGTGAGAAAGAAAAATGGGCCTTCCCCCCCCCCCCCAGGCCCTCCGGAAGCAGGAAACAGCCTGTTTCCCTACTTCTGGTGGAGCTGAGCTGGCGTCCCAGGTGACATGGCTCTATGTGCCACCTGTGGCACGCGTGCCATAGGTTCGCCATCACGGCCTTAGTATATTGATTATAACTCCCGCTCTCCATGGCATCGTTGCTCTGATGATGATAATATTAATGCTTGTGTTAGCAATAAAGCAAGGTTAAACCTAATGAGAAGGAAGGACTCACTGGAGAAGAGCCTAATGCTGGGAAACATTGAGGGCAAAAGAAGGGGATGACAGAGAACAAGGTGGCTGGATGGAGACAATGAAGCAGTTGGCATGAACTTAAATGGACTCCAGAGGATGGTAGAGGACAGGAAGGCCTGGAGGAACTGTCCATGGGGTCACGATGGGTCGTACACGACTTCGCAACTAACAACAACAACAAAGGTTCAACCCTTGCCCAAATTCTCCTTAAAGCCTGAAAATATTATTGTTTACCATATAGGGGGAAAAAATTAGAGTTTTTTTGAAAATGCATAGATGTAAAAATAACACCAGGGAGAGGGAGGAGTGAGCATATAGATTCAACGTGGTCACAGATTCCAGTCATAGCCAACAAATGGATCAGTCTGTCTCTCTCTGGTCTTGGGGGAAAGTGGAAACTTGATGTAAGCCTTCTATATGAGCTCTGAAATGCTACAGCCATGATGGCAAACCTACGGCACACGTGCCCGAGGTGGCACGCAGAGCCATCTTTCCAGGCACGCTAGCTGTTGCCCAACTTACCTGCAGCTGCGCATGTGTGTGAGCCCCAACTGGTGTTCAGGCCTCCAGTGCACATGCACACAATTCTGGGGACCCAGCTGGTTTTGGGAGCTCTCCTGCACATGCGTGCGCATTTGTGCATGCACATGAGAGTACTTGTGCACAGCACACAAATGCACAAATGGCATTTGTGCATGTGCATTGCGCGCTTGAAAACCACACACATGTGCAGATGGTGCGATTGTGTGCACAGCGCAAAGGGGAGCCACGTGAAACCTGCATGCATGTGCAGATGGTGTGGTTGTGTGTGCAGCACATGGGGGAGGAGCTGCGTGGTAGCACTCGGCGTTAGCGCGTGTTAGCCATGCATTAGCGTTCAGCACTTGGTGAGTAAAAGGTTCACCACCACTGTGCTACAGTATGTCTGTCTCCAGCATCAGCAACCCTAAGGAAATGAAAGAACATAAAGGATGGGGAAAACATTTTACAAGGCCTGTTGGTGAGAAGCTAAACTGAAGACATTTGGTCATCTTGGGTAACAAGACATTTGGAGGAGCTGATGCTACAACCAGGATCAGGAAGGCCCTCAACAAAGACCTGGTCTTGCAGGATATATGCTGGTTTGTGAAAAGGAGGAGGTGGGAGTCCTCTGAAGCAAAATTTGCAGTGATGTAAAGAAGTACTGTCTCTAATCACTGAAACCTCATGTTTCAGATAAGCGGTGTCTTGGATAATAGGTTTGAGGTCAACCACTGTAAAGATGGGGCTGAATTGCTCTATAACTCTAGAAATTAGTTTGAGCAATCTTTTCCAGAAAATATGCCTCATCAATAACACGAGCGATGAGGTCATAGCTCCCCTGCCCGCCAAAGCAGTACAAAGGTGCCTCTCTGGGAACAGATATCTTCATAGCACCTTTCGAGCATCTGTGTTTTCCACCGATCAGGTAGCTTCGGTTCTCAAAGGCTAATGATAATTATCTCTTTGAGAAACCGGACAACATATTCATTCCGGTGCCGAAGTTAAAAAAAGAAAAGAAAAGAAAAATCTCTGAGGAAGTCCTATATTGTGACCGCATTGAATTCAAACAATGAAAGGAGCTAAGTAGGTAACGCGATACACAGGAACAGACAAACGAAAACCATTCACAGATTAGAGCAGAGATTGCTGCCCGAAACATTACAAAAGGAAGCAATCACCGGGCCTGTCTTGAACATACCGTGGCGAGAAGAAACGTTTCCGCAGACGCAGAAACTTTTTTAACAGTGCTAGTACAGAAAAGGGTGTCAAATTTATCAAAGGGAAATACAAATACAAATACACGAGAGCTTTCCTTGAGCCAACTTTTCTTGGTGAAAAATATTGGGTAATGCTGAGCCAACATTTCTCAGAAGCCATTTCTGCTTTGGGAGAATGTCTATGGAGATTCTCAGTCATCCAGGTCATGGTTGTCCCAAAGGTGCTTTTTCAAGAGGCAACTGGACTTTCTGTTTTTTCTTTGAAGACATTTTGCTTCTCATCCAAGAAGCTTCTTCAGCTCTATGAAGACCATGGATGACTCTGGATGAGGCCATGGTTTCCTTTGATGTGACTTCTCTCTTCACCTGCATCCCAACTACTGAAGCTGTCATGATAATGAAAAAATGACTGCTACAAGCAGCACTTTAGGTGACAGAACCAACCTCAGCCCATACCACATACATGTCATCCTGGACCTCTGCTTGACCACTACCTATTTTAAATATAATGAAGGTTTCTACAGACAAAAACATAGCTGCACCATGGGCTCACCTGTGTCCCTCATTGTGGTCAATCTCTACATGGAGATAGAAACCAAAGCCCTAGAACAGTGATGGCTAACCTTTTTGCCATCACGTGCCAAAAGCGGGGGGAGCAGGGGGGGATGGTCCCACGTGCACGTGCCTACACCTATAATTATATGCACCCCATCCCCATGCATGTGTGCGTGAACCCCTGCTCCCCCCGCTTTTGGCACACGATGGCACAGTAGGCCTGGTAGGCCCATTTTTTGCTCTCCCCAGGCTCCAGTGCCTCTGGGGAGGCTGAAAACGGCCTTCCCTACACACCCCGGAGGCCCTCCAGAGGCCGGAAATGGTCCGTTTGTCAACTTCCAGAAGTTGGCAAACGGGCCGTTGTGACTTTCTGACAAGCAAAGTCAACGAAGAAGCCAGATTCATTTAACAACCGTGTTACTAACTGAACAACTGTAATGATTCACTTAAGAACTGTGGCAAGAAAGGTTGTAAAATGGGGCAAAACTCACTTAGCAACAGAAAATTTGGGCTCTGTTTTGGTGAGAAGTTGAGGACTACCTGTATGCTACTGGTACAGATGAGCTTTACTGTTGTTAAAGGAATTTCTTTTCCCTTAAATGAACAGCTTTGTTTTGAGTGCTCACAGACAGGATGATTTTGATATACTAGCACACACAGCTCTAGATAGTTCTATATCTCCAAATCTGTAATATCTTGCAGTTAGTAAATTTGCTATGAAATATCCAGTTAAATTTGAATTTCGGCTCCATGTTCAAACCTGGTACAACATATTTTAGTGGACCAAGCATCTGTTGTATACCTCAAAATTTTTTCCCGTACAGTTTATTTTTTTAAATGAAATTATATCCGACGGCAAGTTTTAAAAGATCTACCACATGTACATTTGAAGCGAAACTTCAAGCTTTTATTAGCATGGCTGGTAGAGGGAATTCTGACCGCTTCAAACATGATGGCAGCCTGGATTGGACTCTCCTGAGCCAATTGGGTTTAATATTTTAAAAAAGATGATATTATCTAACAATAGTACATAATTTCAAGGTGCTATTTATCCATTCATTATATTTCTTACTCCCCACCCAGCTACCGTGTTTCCCCAAAAACAAGACCCTGTCTTATATTTTTTAAACCCCAAAATAAATGCTTGGCCTTATTTTCGGGAAGGTCTTATTGTTTTGGGGCGGGTGGAACAAGATGGGGCTCCTCTTGGCGTCTTACCTGATTTCCAGCTCTGTGTTTAAATATTTTCAGGGAGGGCTTATTTTCGGGGGAAGGCTTATTTTTGGGGAAACAGGGTATTAAAATCACTTGAAAGAATAACAGCTTCCACAACATTCCTCAAGGTATCAATACACTGAAGAGTGCAACAGAAAACTCTCAGTCCTTTCAAAGGTTTTTGGGATTGATTTCTTATTTCAGAGCTTACTTACACCCAGTGCTGGGGAACAGATATATTGGGTGTAATGTGATGAATGCCCCTGCTGGACTGCAGGCAGGCTGTAGCAGAATGTCCCCAGGCATAGAATTGATATGGACATGAAACATCACCCTTATGGAAAGGAGTGAATTGACTATGCATGTTTTATAGTTCCTGAACTCTGGCCCATGTTCTCATTGAAACTATAGCTCAAAGGTCTTCTTCTCTGGGGCTTTTTCTAAGGATATTTGTCAGTTTATAATCCCAATCAGCAATGACACGCAGTGAAGGACCTTTGGCAAATCACAGCCAGCCTTTCCCCTTTGGGACATTATTCATTGCAAGGAATTTAAATGGCTTTCTCATGTTGTCCTTCAACATTCCATGGCTACTAGGCATGGTCAGACTTTTCTCTTCCTTCTCTTCGTTCACTGGTTCATTTTGCTTGATTGCATCGGAGGGTTTTGTCTACTAAAATTACTTATTTCTTCATATAAATTTTGGAGCTCCCTGATAATATATCCCACTTATGCACCAGGTGTCTTTTAAATGCTGCTACCCTTCAAAAAGACCTTGACTTTGTGTCAGAATGGTCAAACAATTGGCAACTCCAAATCTCAACCAACAAATGCTCTGTCTTACGCATTGGCAAAAAGAATCAGAACACTAAATACAAGCTGAGTGGATATGACCTTGTAGATGACCCTCACTCTGTCAAGGACCTTGGAGTACTCATATCAAATGATCTAAGTGCCAAAGCCCACTGTAACAACATTGCCAAAAAGGCATTAAGGGTTGTAAACCTAATCTTGTGTAGCTTCTTCTCCGGTAATATTACACTACTAACCAGAGCATACAAAACATTTGCTAGACCAATTCTTGAATACAGCTCATCTGTCTGGAACCCGCACTGCATATCGGACATTAATACAATTGAGCGTGTCCAGAAATATTTCACAAGAAGAGTCCTCCACTCCTCTGCTCGTAACAAAATACCCTATGCCACCAGACTTGAAATTCTGGGTTTAGGAAATTTAGAACTACACTGCCTTTGGTATGACCTAAGCATAGCTCATAAAATCATCTGCTACAATGTCCTACCTGTCAAGGACTACTTCAGCTTCAACCACAACAATACAAGAGCACACAATAAATACAAACCTAAAAGTGAACCGCTCCAAACTCAATTGCAGAAAATATGACTTCAGTAACAGAGTTGTTAATGCCTGGAATGCACTACCAGACTCTGTGGTCTCATCCCAAAACCCCCAAAACTTTAACCTTAGACTGTCTACTGTTGACCTCACCCCATTCCTAAGAGGTCTGTAAGGGGTGTGCATAAGAGCACCAGGGTGCCTACCATCCCTGTCCTAATGTTCCCTTTAATTTTATGTATTCAATTCATTCTTATACTTATATATATTATCTAATATGTACTGGACAAAATAAATAAATAAAATGAATAAGTAAATAAATAAAATAAAATAAAATAAAATGAATAAATAAATAGGAACTACAGTTAAGCATGAGTTTATTGCTCATATTCAAATCAGCTTTCTTCAGCCTGATGCCAACAAATGTGTAGGAATCACAGCTTAGCTACGGTTTCCAGAATTCCCACGATCACTGTACTAAGCATCCCATTGTAAGCCAGATCCATGAAATATAATATGGGATGCATCCTCACATAAACTGACCATTCATCCATTGTCTGCCTGTCTGTCTGTCTGTCCGTCTGTATCTATCTATCTATCTATCTATCTATCTATCTATCTATCTATCATCTATCATCTATCTAGCTATCTATCTACAGTATCTGTCTGTCTGTCTATCTATCTATCTGTCTATCTATCTATCTATCTATCTATCTATCTATCTATCTATCTATCTATCTATCCATCCATCCATCCATCCATCCATCCATCCATCCATCCATCCATCCATCTCTTGAACAAAATACCCTTTTAAACTCAGGATAATTACAATAATTATTAAAAAGTTCAAAGAATGACTTAAAAAGGGAGTGAATTTCAGGGTCTGGAGAAACTCAGAAAAAAGAGCCTTTTCCCCTTACAAACAATTAATTGTTTGTAAGGATGATATTTTTATGTTGTTGGTTTTTTTTATTATTATTTTTATTTTTTATTTTAATCTAAAATAAAACTTTTTTCAAAAAAAAAAAGAGCCTTTTCTAGCAAGGTAATAAGTAAGTTTCTACAAGTTGGAGTGTTCTTAAGACTCCCTAGATATCTCTGCATCAGAGTACGTTCAAAAAGATAGGTACTGTAGAGCCACATAAATTGCAACACTAGTTAAAATTTCTTTGAGTGTGCCATTTGTGTGCTGCAAAGAAGATCTATTTAAATTGGGAAAGGGAGCATGTGTTGCTGCCTCTGTCACCAGGGTGGATATTCCAGGTTTTTCCACTGTTTTGCAAGAACAGATTTCACGTAGCTGTTTTTTTCCCCTCCTGTTTTTACTACTAGGCATGGAACCTTCAGGAAGATATACTTTTGCCTATTTCTATTCCATTTGGGCTGTTCTTCACACTGCTTCTGGGCGCTGTCAGCCACAGACACTTGCTGCCAGCATTGCCATTTGATGGAGAGAACTTTCCTTTGATCTTGAACTGAATGTACAATTTTGGGCCAAAAAACAAAAGCAACAAATAATCTTGTAGCCCTTTAAGACAAACTAACTGACATGGTATATGCCAGAGGTTCTCAAACTATGCAATATCGTAACTCCTCAAAATCATCATCATCATCATTTTAGCCATTGTCTATCCACTGCAGGATGAAGGCCTCTTCCTCATGTTTTCAACCAATACAGTACTGAGTTTTCTTTTGACAATTGGGCCCACAATACTTGCTGATGTCATTGATCTATCTTGTTTTTGGTCTCTTTTTATCAAGCGGAATCCATTCTCAGTTCTTTTACTCTCGTCTTCTAGTGCTAGTGCTGAGCATGAATCTTTCCAGCGCTCTTTCCGTCACTTGCAGCTTTTGTATCAATTCTCCAAATATTATATATATATATATATATATATATGTATATATATGTATATATGTATGTATGTATATTGTGTATTGGACAAGAAATAATTATATAATGTGTATAATGTGTATTGGACAAGAAATACTTATTTTTCATAGTTACATTTGCATCTTTATATCTAGAGGTCATTAAACTTTGTGGTACCATTTTGGAGTTCCATAGGCAAAATAAGCAAAATCCAGAGCATATTTTGACATAGCTCCACTTTGCCTATGCAGGGCAGGCCTGATCAATTTTTTTCAATGAAAAACACGTGGCCCTCCTCAATTGTATATGAGCCCCTGGTATGGTCTCAGGCCACATTAGACAGGGCTGATGATACTACAAGAGCTATATGTATTAATAAACTAGCATTTGCGAAGCCATAAGAGATTTCGTTGCTTTGTTTACAAAATTTCTCTGGAAACTGTTTGATTCTGTGTGTTGGAGAGAGGAGGATTTCTCCACCAGTTACACAGCAACATACATGCCCACATTTTTTCCCCCATAGTTCCAACACTGCTAGCATTATTGTCATTTATGGCAGGGTTTTCTAAAAGCAACCCAAACCCTAGGATTCTGTGGGAACATGCTGGGGTTCTGTAAGAGACTAAGGGCCAAAAAGTTCATTCAAATGAAAAAAAAAAGTCTGTTATCAGAGTTCTGCCCCTCGATCAGGAGTTCTGGAATTTTATTTTATACTCATAGGTTCTGCAGCCTGATAAATTTTGAAAATCCCTGATTGATGGAAAAATGTGTTGGTGGATGCCATCAACAGAAATGCTCCAATATTTTCTTCTTTGCTTTTGTCTTCTGATAGGGCCATGGTGCAAAGTTTATTTAATAAACCACAGTTGCCACTATTCCTCTCCATTGCCCAGCACAGGTGAGGCTGCCGGGAGTTATGGTTTATCAGTATCCGGCGGTTCCCCTTTCCCGAATTACCTAATTCAAGGAGACAAAACCCTTAATTCTCTCTGTACCCCGCATCCACCCATGATGCTGTAGCTTAGCACATGCTGAATTTGCATCACAAATGTAACTGAACTGAAACCGGGCCCAAGCTTCTCACAGTATGACTCCCTTGCCTTCCCCCTGAAAAGCAATCTAAACTGTCCTTTAACTGTTGAGCTGTCGTTATGGATTGCCTCTTTTTGGAAAAGATGTTGTTTTCCTTTTAAAGTTCCATTTTCTGCTGTGGCAAAGTTACGGAGTGTTTATTGTGCTGAAGTACCCCTTTAGGGATCCAAGAGAGAAGAGGCATGTGGACCTCAGGGAGTGCTGAATGAAACGGTTAGCACTTTCGCTGTGACTCCTAAATTGTGGTAACGCACGTTGGTTTGCCAATGCTGCTCCTTTGGGCTCCCCTGCTTGGGAGTGGAAGGAAGAAAAGAGGGATATTATTATCTATGGAATGTTCCTGGAAAGTCCGTTTGCAGAGTCCCTGAAGATGAATAGTTCTTCAAAGAACGGATTTGAATGACTCCGTTCCACTGCAAAAAGGGGAGTCTGGTTTCAGAAAATCATTGATTTATACGATTCCCAATCTTCTAATCCCATTTCCATGTAAGCATTGCTTTAGCGGCATGCACGCTCTCCGTAAACAGCCCCATTATCTCGCTCTATCTCCTGTTCACATGAAGCAGAAATGTGGCATCCAGATGCCTTGGTAGCCAGCCAAATTACTGAGATCTGATGATGTTCCCTAGTGGCTTGCAAAACTAGTGTGAGGCTGAAACTGAAATGGAGAGTGGACGGGTAGGTTACCTGAAACATGCCCACAGGCAAAGTGGCCAGCCAGAAGTTTCACAGAGACAAGGGCTTGAAAGAAAACCTGTGAGGATTCAGACAGAAAATAACCTGGTCAGAGTGGTTTTTTGATTAATTGACATCATCAACTTCGATATTAGGGTGAATGCACTCCTGTTGCACGTCTGGATATTTAGTTCACTGACATTTTGCAAATTTTCTTCACCTCTATGAACCTCATGCGGCCTGTGATTCTTAGGACTGTGAATGGGAGATGGACTGACTGGCTTGTGACCTGAGCCTGACATGGACTGAAAATGTGTGACTGGCTAGTAACCCAGCTAGCTTTCATGCCTAAGGCAGAACTAGAACTCACAGTCTCCTGGTGACTAGTCTGGTATCCACTAAAGCAAACTGACTCTGTGGCTGTCTATTACCAGACTGAAAGTATAAATGTTGAAGTCTATGCTTCATTTACCTGCCTTCCCCAGGCCATCATATACGATATGTATATAATTAACTACATGTAGGCTGCCTGGTACTGTTTAGCCTCACCCCCTAAACGTTTTTAGAAAACCAGAAAACCCCTGAAGAAATGCATCAATTAAAAGAGATGAAAACTTATACAAATATATAGAATGGTCATAGGGTTGCCAGGTGTCCACTATTTGAGCGGACAGTCCACTTTTTTCACATTATGTTCACTATTTTTTTTCACAAAATAGTGGACATTTTTTTTATTCAAAAGCTTTATGATGAAATGGTACGTAATCTAAAGCTGTACAGTCTAAGAGAATAAGGATAGGAGAATCGCGTTTTGTCTTTTTTTTCATAAGTTAGAATGAGACAAAGATCGAATGCTCATTGCAATAATCACATTTTACACAACAGCGCAAAAATGCATTAAAGCAGTTATCTTTTGATATCAAAAATGTAGTGCTGAAGGTTTTTGCTGAATTTTCGAATTCTGCAAAGAAACGAGAAGAGTTGAAATCATTTTTTGAGTTTTGCGAGTCAGAATTCCATGAAGTTTTGCGCCATGTTCCAACACGTTGGTTAACTTTGTTTAAAGCGGTCGAAAGACTTATTTTAAACTGGATACCTCTAAAATCGTATTTTATTTCTCTTGGATCTGATGAGTGCCATAAGGTTATCTGGAACCTTATTTTGGATCAGGAAAATGAACTCGCAAAGGACGATGAACCAACAATTTCAGAATTGTATTTATATTTCATGCACTTCTTTATGTCAATAATGCAAGACACCCTACTGAAGCTGGAAACCAAGAAAATTCTTGCATGTGATCTTCACATTATCATGTGTAAGCTGCGTGATTCTTTGCAAAAAAAAATACAATGAGCAGTTTTTTGGAATGAAAGTTTTATTTGCCTTACGTAAAAAACATTTGCCTGAGAATGCCGTGCAAAAGTTCAAGAAAGAAGCCATCAACGTGTATCAAAGAGCCATTGCATACCTAGAAAGGTGGTATAATTTCACTGATTCAGTATATGAGACCCTAAGTTGTTTCAATCTAATTGATCGCAATAATCCTCCAACTTTAGAAGAAATGACGAACATCTGGTTATCACCATGGCGAGAAGAACTTCCAACCAACACTCTCTTCGATGAAATTTCTGCCTTAAAAGAAGTTTATGTTCATCTGCAGGGCGATTCATCTCTTGATAAGTGGACGTACTTTTTCAAGAAAGAGCCAGCTCTGAGTTTACTGAAACTGTTCCAGTATTGTGCATCAATTCCGGTATCAAATGCAAACGTTGAACGAATTTTCAGCGTCATGGGAAATTTGTGGACTGACGAACGTAACCGACTGCTTGTACCATCAGTTCGAAGTGAACTTTGTATATTTTTTAATATTTCTCAACATTGTACTGAAATTAAAGAATTATTCCTTAAACACAAAGAATTGATCAAAGCTGCGCAGTCAAATAAAAAATACACACGGCAGCAAAGTAAAATGTAATTTAATATTTTACATATTATTATAATATATTTGATGTTTTGAATTTTAAGTAAAGTTTTGAAGTGATTATTTTAATACGTGTTAAAATGTTTGTAAGAAAATATATAATTTAATTGTAATTTTTTTTTTACTACTTAACCCCTCACCCCCCCCCCACCCCCGCTTGTCCGCTATTTTTTGGAAGCAGACCTGGCAACCCTACCCGCCTCCATCGCTACCTGATCGGGCGATCCGCTCCGAACTGGGAGCATTTCACCCCTGATACATGTATGTCCTTATGTATGTATGTGTGACTTTGGCTTATGTACCACTCCATTTCCCAAAACTGAGTCAAAATTTCATGGCTTCTGAAAAATATGAATAAGAAGTTATCCAAATATCTGAGTGTTCCAGAGTTAGAAGTCCATCAATCAAGCAGCATAGAGGAAAGAGTCCCTAAAGATGGCATTTCCTCAGATTTGGGGCTCACAGCAAGGGAATATGGAGATTAGTCAGCTACCTAAAATCTTTGACCTCTATGAAATGTGGTAGAATAGGACTTGAAGGTGAGAATTCACTGGTAGAGTTTTTCCTCCTGTGGAACTGGAAGAAGTAAGATATACATTCTCGACTTGGGTATTAGTTTAGTTTAGTTTAGTTTATTAAATTTCTATACCGCCCTTCTCCCAAAGGACTCAGGGCGGTGTACAGCCATGCTAAAACACACATAAACTCACAAAATTTAAAAACAATTTAAAATGAATATATAAAATTTGGCCCACAAAGTTAAAAATTGACAAACAACCCAATTTAAAATTCATATTCTAAGCCAGCCTGGCCTTTTGGAACAACAGGGTCTTAAGGGCACGGCGAAAGGTACGAAGGTCGGGAATCATACGAACCTCCAGGGGCAGGTCATTCCAGAGGGCAGGTGCCCCCACAGAGAAGGCTCTTCCCCTCGGTGTCGCCAGTTGGCATTGTTTGGCCGACGGCACCCTGAGGAGTCCCTCTCTGTGGGGAGTGTATTGGCCGGTGGGAGGCTATCGGTGGCAGAAGGTGATCTCGTACATACCCAGGTCCTAAGCCATGGAGTGCTTTAAAGGTGGTAACCAACACCTTGAATCGCACCCAGAAGACCACCAGGAGCCAGTGCAGCTTGCGCAGGAAAAGTGTTACATGGGTGTGCCGTGTCGCACCCAGAATTACCTGCGCGGCCGCATTCTGGACCAGTTGGAGCCTCCGGGTGCTCTTCAAGGGAAGCCCCATGTAGAGAGCTGCTCTATGAAGTTGCTGAAAAGTTGATTATTTAGGCAGGCCTTCTGGTATTGAGATGCTATTGTTGTATATACTTGGATAAGGGTTGTATGTTATTTTGTTGAATTTGAATTGTGGTATTTGTGTTGGCATTTTTCAATGGATTGTTACTGCTTTTGCACACTGTTTAGATTTGCTTTGATCAGAGCGGCATAAAAGTACTTGCAAATAATTAAACATCACACAAACATCAGCAATTCACCCTCCATGTGTAGCTATAGTCTACATGTCCCTTTTACATCTTTTTTCTGTAGGATGGAGATTAAATATGTGCCCCTGAAGAGTTATTGACTCAAAAGCCATATTGATGCAATGATGTTAGTTATAAGTATTGTAAGGATAGGATAGGATAGGATAGGATAGGATAGGATAGGATAGGATAGGATAGGATAGGATAGGATAGGATAGGATAGGATAGGACAGGACAGGACAGGACAGGACAGGACAGGACAGGACAGGACAGAATAGTTTTATTGGCCAAGAGTGATTGGACAGACAAAAGGAATTTGTCTCCAGTGCATAAGTTCTCAGTGTACATATAAGCAACAAGGGATAAATCATGATACTAATCATAATCCAATCATCATAAATCATAAAATATTACTGTCAAGATTGTATCACTTTGCTTCTTTCAAACCCAGAGGTGGGTTTCAGTAGGTTTCAGTAGTTCGGAGAACTGGTAGTAAAAATTCTGACTGGCCCTACCCCCATCTATTCTCTGCCTCCCAAGTCCCAGCTGATTGGGGAGGGAATGGAGATTTTACAGTATCTTTACCCTGCCACGCCCACCAAGTCATGCCCACCAAGCCATGCCACGCCAACCAAGCCACACCCACAAAACCGGTAGTAAATTTTTTTGAAACCCACCACTGTTCAAATCCTAATGCTTTTCAACTTGCCAATGAACTGGGGGGAGGGAAGGGGGAAATGGAATGCCGGAAATGCATGTGGAGATCATGAGAGCATGGAAACCATCAACGTTACCACTGCAGATGCTTGAGAAAGAGATGGACTGTTCCCATAACAAGAGGACGTCTCATAATTGGATAATGTGATCACCCAGGGGTGGGGAGAAAAGGAAAGTATTGTTTAACTAGACAAGTATCTGCACAGGAAAATGAGAGCTATTTTTGTTTCTCCAGTACCAATATAGTGTATCCAATAAAGTTGGAAATCTCCCGAGAGTGTTCCCTTGTTTTGGGTTCACAAATTGGATAGCTGACAACAACACTCAATGATAGTCATAAGATACTAAATAAAAGCAATTCCAAAGGTTCCAAAGACTTGTTGTGACTTCTGGCTATGCCATATTTTCTTATCATCTAATTGCCTACTTCTTCTTCTTCCTAGCGTATTCCCGCAAGTGCAGGATCTCCTTTTCGGATCATTGAGCGCCACTTTGCATGGTCAACTGCGTCTCCAGGGTGCAGGCCCACAGCTTGCATATCTTTGTTGATGGTGTCTTGCTATCTCTGTTTTGGATGCCGGTGAGGTCACCAGCCATTGACTTCTAGTTGGTAGGCAGTCTTGGCAAGGGTGGAAGGTGCTGCTCTCAGGACATGTCCATACCAGCAGAGTCAGCCTTCTCTCATCTTCTCAATAATTGGTGCCACACCAAAATGTTGTCAAATGGTGTCATTTGTGATGTGGTCAAGAAAGGAGATGCCTGATATCCAACGGAGCATTCACATTTCCATGGCATGGAGATAGTTTTTGGTCCCTGTTGTTGCTGCCCAGTATTCAGTGCCATACAGTGCAACTGGGCGGATGGTTGTCTTGTAAATCTTAGATTTAAGATGGGTTGGCATTCGTCTGTCACATAACACAACAGTGAGTTCTCACCAACACATCCAGGCTGCATTCACCCTTGCTTACACCTCTCCATTGATGTCACCATTGCCTTGGAGGTTAGATACCAGATACTAAAATATCCACCTTCTTTAGGTTTTCTCCATTGATTTGAAGCATTCCAGGGGTGGTGACAGTCTCTAAGTACTCGGTTTTCTTGATGTTGAGTCCAAAATGATTGAGGCGATCATTCCATGTTTGAACTTGCTGCTGTAGTTCGCCTCTGGTGGTGGAAGCAAGCATAATATCATCAGCATAGAGCATAGTCCAGGGTGCGTTCTGCTGCAGGTCATGTGCGATGGTATCCATGACCAGTATAAACAAAAGTGGTGACAGTGCAGAGCCTTGGTGTACCCCAACCATCACTGGGAATCTGTTGGAGAGGCCATCTGGGCACCGTACTTCCCTGCTGGCATTCTTCTATAGCAGTGTTTCTCAACCTTGGTAGCTTGAAGATGGGTGGACTTCAACTCCCAGAATCCCCCAGCCAGCTGGCTGGGGGATTCTGGGAGTTGAAGTCCACCCATCTTCAAGCTTCCAAGGTTGAGAAACACTGTTCTATAGCATCTAATTGCCTACTAACATCACTTAAAAAAGGACTGATTATATTTCTTCAAGGCTTACATAAAATCATCTCTATCAATTTTAGTTTATGATATAACCATTCTAGTTATAACTTCCATTATCTTCAGTGATTTTGCATGAAATTCTTTTGACGCTAAGGAGATTGGATTCAACTCAGGCTCATAGTTCTTCTATCTCATATGAATGCAAATGCTAGCCAGAGATGCGGATGTTTGCCCTCATGGGTTATCTTGGAATTGTCATATTTGGCACCCTTTACAAGTTGTATGGAGTCCAAATGTTTTGGAAAATATGAAATACCATATATTAACTACTAGGTAGTTTGAGCTTTATAGTCATGCTAAATTAGCACCATGGGAAATCAAAAATAAAAAAAGCAAAGCAATACTTTTAATGAGAACTTGGGCAGAACGTGGAATACATATTTTAGATAAATTGATAAAAGATGATGACGACTTTGTGATTTAAAGACTTGTGATGATCTTCAGTTAAAACATCTTTCCGTTTATGTGTATGAATCATCAACCCTAAGTGTTTCAGTTTCCCCTCTAGTATTAAAAGATATTTTGATTGCAAAGAAACAATAGAGCAGGAATTAAAAGGTACTCACCTGATAGCTCTACATCCTGATCTATATTTTCAGTTCATTGAGAAGTCCCAAAGGGCTTTGGGTCCCTTGGATTCAAAACTATTCCTACTCTGCATTCTTTCAATTTTTTTTTCTAGTGGGAAGAAGTATCAGTCCCACCAAGTAGACCAGATCAGGAAATCACCTATATAGAAAGGCTAAAAACTATTGGTGTTGAGATTGGAGATAATAATAGAATCTGGCAAATTTGATTGTGCTATACCTCCTCCTTCTTATTATACTTCAGAGAATTAGAGAGGCATCTGTCTTGAGTCGCTTCTAAATTTTGCCTCATTGCTCTGGACTTAAAAATGTTTCAATCCTTCTTACTTAGGTAATCTCTTCTTCTTGTTGTGGCATATCCATCATCGGATGTTGGCGATCATGTTGGTGATCCTATTTTTATCAACAGCCGCACAAAAAAGTGCTGCTGAATTTTGTCCAAACCAGTCCCTTAGGAGCCATGACGTTCTTCTTCTGCCTGGACCTCATTTGCTTTCAATCTTTTCCTGGAGGATTAAGTGAAGTGTGCCGTATTTTCCCAGGTGTCACATCACATGGCCAAAATATTCTAACTTTCGCTTTTTTATGGTTTTGATGATTTCCCTTGGCTTTCCCAGGCTGCTTATCACTTCCGCATTTCTGATTTTGTCAACCCATCTTATACGTAACAGCCACCTCTAAATCCACATTTCAAATGTTTCTAGTCTCTTCAAGTGGCTTTCTGTCAGAGACCAACTCTCCACTCTGTAGAGCAGGATAGAAAAGATGTAGCATCTGACAAGCCTCGTTTTCCGTCTTAGGTTTATGTCGTGACTGCAGAAGACCTTTTTCATTTTGAAGAATGATGTTTGAGCTTTCTCTATCCTTGTTATTACTTCAGTGACTTAGGTAATAGTAGCCGCCTATTTCCATCAAGGTTATCTTCCTCGCTCTGTACAAAAGCCACCAATCAAGTCTCTTAGGCCACCAAGCAAGATCTGACTCTGGATTCTCCCTGCTAGGTCAGCTCCTGTGGTAGATCTCAGAGAAGGATTATGCAGATTGAGCTTCCTCTGATCAATTTTAGTAGGCATTCATATGATAAATTTCCTCTTCAGATTTAATTGAAATTGGAACGTAAATTTACAACACAGTTCAGGCAGTGTTGGGATTCAAATAATTTAACAAGCAGTTCTCCGCCCTAATGACCAGCTGGGTAGGCATGGCTTGGTGGTCATGTGACTATGTGGGTGTGCCCAACTCAACGTCACTCACGTCGATGGATGCTTCATTTTAGCTGTTACAATGTAATAAGGGTTAACCAGAGAGGCAGTTTCTGTAAGCAAGGCAATAAAGATTAGACTAGAAACAACACCAGAATGTTTCCTTCCTGCCTTCCTTACAGGATTAGCCCTGTAAAGTGTAAAATAACAAAATAAGATTTTTTTTCCAACATCCGGGTCTCCTGAATAGGTGCAAACTGGCTGAATCCCACCACTGAGTTTAGGGACAGTGTGTGTTACATCTCCTTTTGAAGATGTATGAAAACACTTGTAGTGCTTGGCTTTCTTCTTTTTGGAAGGAGATGAAGACGTATACATTCGATTTCTGCTAACATTTATCCAAACCCTGAATCCATATCACCCAGATTGGTTCCAACAGGATTAGTAATTAGATTCTGTCCCTGTGGGGAAAACTGATCACTGCTAGAGCTCAAAAGATTCTGCCCCAGGGACCACAAGATTCAAGCTCAGATATATTAGTTAGCAGCCTTAACACCCTCCCATCTGCCCCACAGAGACACTCTTATACATCTTAATGTGTTTGCAGAATTTAAACTGCGTCTGTGAAATGAATTGTAGAATTTTTGCAAACCGCACATCATTCTGCAGGATTTTAAAGCCAACCTCTTGCCACAAAGTATATGTGCCGGGTGTTTGGGGTATGTTGGTGGGGAGAAACCCTTGCCACCCAATCTAGGAACAAGAGTTTGGGTATGCAAGCAGTTATAGCCAAGTGTTGGAACGCAGCAGTACAGCTTGGAACAGTTATCCAATGAACAGTGGCATCCCAAGGCTACAGATATCTGGGTCGCGAGCCAGCAGCGCAAGGTTTAAAACTGATGCTGAGAAAGGAGCAGTGTGGCAATCTCTCTGTTCATTTAAATCAATTAGGCAAATTAGCAGTTTCTATTTAGATGTTTTGCTTCACCAGGCACATTCCAGGGGAATCTGTTTCTTCTCATGGACCTTCCCACCCCCCACCCCACCCCGCGACTGCCTCCACCCTCCCATCTACCCAGCATGTTTTTAATTATGGATGATGCTATTGCCAACATTGAACAAGTTGCCTGCCTTGGTTCTGTAAAAATCAGGTGGTTTTAACTTTTCAGGTTGTCTTCTCAACAGAACACATGCACAGGGACACACACATGTGCTGAAAGTTTGGCTGCTAGCCACCCAAAGATTTGGGGCACTCTGTCTCACCAAACAAGGAACTACCAGCTCAGACAAACAATTAAGCAGTAAAGAACAGCCTAATTAAGGAACCACCAAGACTACTCCTTCCAACCAGGCAAGTCACTTGTATGTAAACAGAGAGCAAACCCTACTGCCTTCCAGCACTCATAATGTAACCTAGTTGGGTAATTCAATGTCTGCAAGAAAACAACCAAACTCAGAAAGCACCAAGGACCCCACACAGTTCATTCTGTCCTCATTCTGATCATCTCGTTACAATGTTGTGGTTTTTTAAACTCAGTTCAACTTTTATTTTACAGAAATAAAAGTTTACTGAAAAACAGTATTATTGAAAAATAATATAAATGTAAAGCTATTCCTCCAACACTTTGAAAACAGACATTGGAATTGCTCATCCAGCCAGATCAAATAGGGTCACCTACATCCAGGTCCCATTTCTCTGGGAATGTCACCTCTAGCGGCCCTGGGAGTGGCAGGTCACAGAGACCATCCCAATTTTTGGAACTTGGAATTCCCACTAGAAATTCCAACCACATTATCATTCCCAGGTCTCAGGAATTCGTTGAAGATCTTCCTGTTCCATTTTGAAGGTTGAGTTCCAGGGATATACGCATGCTGCTGCTTTTATTCACATTGTTATGGCTGGTTGCACAGACAGCCTGATGTTTAGACTGGATTTGGCATTTTTATCTACCTATAGAGTCTTTACCAAGGCCCTGGGATAGGCAGATGTTTGATGGCGCTAAAGGTATCGTCCAGGATGCATGCCGTTTCTAGTAAAGCTACCTTTTGCAATTGACTGGTGGCAATTTTGTCAGTGTCAATATTACCATCATTATGAATAGAATAGAATAGAATAGAATAGAATAGAATAGAATAGAATAGAATAGAATAGAATAGAATAGAATAGAATAGAATAGAATAGAATAGAATTCTTTATTGGCCAAGTGTGATTGGACACACAAGGAATTTGTCTTTGGTGTATATGCTCTCAGTGTACATAAGGAGAATATAATACATTCATCAAGAATAAAAAGATACAACACTAAGTGATAGTCAAGGTTACTAATAAGCTATCAAATCGTACTAGGAAACAAATTAAAACAATATAAATTGAAAGATAAAAGCAACATAGTTATAGTAATAAGTGGGAAGAGACAGATACTAGTAAGGAAGAAAAGAATAATAGTAATACGGTCTTAGTAAATTATTTGACAGTGTTGAGGGAATTAGTTGTTAAGCAGAGTGATGGCATTCAGGAAAAAACTGCCCTTGTGTCTAGATATTCTGGTGTGCAGTGCCCTATAGCGTCGTTTTGAGGGTAGAAGTTGAAACAATTTATGGCCAGGATGTGAGGGGTCTGTAGATATTTTCACACCCTCTTTTTGACTCGTGCAGTATAGAGATCCGCAATTATTATTTATGCCTAAAAGCATTGGATGTTTTCTGGAGTATTTTATGTTTATATTGTTAGCTACTTAGAGATTGTGGAAATGGGCAGCATACAAGCCAAGAGAAGGAAGGAAGGAAGGAAGGAAGGAAGGAAGGAAGGAAGGAAGGAAGGAAGGAAGGAAGGAAGGAAAGAAGGAACTAAACGTACTGTAACTCAAATCTTTCAATTAATCAGTGAATATAATAACTTTACAGAGACCCATTTTAATCTTTTGACAAGACCAAATCTATTTATTTAAAGTATTTCAGATAAGGCAATTCAAGAGTTGAATTTAACTCAAAAGCATTGAAGTCTGCAAAGGAGTAAAACAATCTCAGAGCCAGAATGCTATAATGGTGAAGGAATGATGTGCCGTAGCAGTGAAGAAGCTAGGAGCAGGAGACCGAAGTCTGCTACTCACAACTCACCGAATGACCGAGAGCCAGTCACTTTATCTCAGCCTCACACCCACCACGACAAGTTTGTTCAGATGACCCCAGGATGCTGCAACTGTCATAAATACATGCCAGTGCCAATTGCCTGAATTTTGATCATGTGGGAATGCAGTAACAGTCATAAGTGCGACAACCAGCTGTGTGTTATTTTTTTCTGTGCCCTTGTAACTTTGAACCGTCGCTAAATAAATAAGGCTGTAAGTCGAGGACTATTTCTGAAGCTCCTTGTCAGTGAAGAAGTTTAGACATTTTTAAAATAAATGTAATGATAAATACAGGTAGTCCTCAATTTACGACTACAATTGAGCCCAACATTTATGTTGCTAAGTGAGAAATTGATTAAGTGAGTTTTGCCCCATTTTACAACTTTTCTCACCACGTTTGTTAAGTGAATCACTGCAGATCTTAAAGTAGTAACCCGGTTGTTAAGTGAATCTGGTTCCCCCATTGACTTTGCTGGTCAGAAGGTCGCAAAAGGGGATCACATGATCTCGAGACACTGCAACCGTCATAAATGTGAGCCAGTTGTCACAAGCATCTGAATGTAAATCACCGGACCATGGCGATGCTGCAATGGTCATGAGTGTGAAAAATGGTCATAAGTCACTTTTTTTCAATGCCGTTGTAATTTTGAACAGTCACTAAATGAACTGTTGTAAGTCAAGGATTACCTGTATAAGCCTAGCATTTAGACATGCAATCTATGGAGAGGGGGGTGGGGGAGAAAGGAAAAGAGAAATTGCAGAAGGAAAAACACCTTTTCCTTGGCTGAGGGCTGCACTTAGTGGTTGACTTGAATGTTGGGACTGCAACTCCAGAAAGTACCAGATAAGAGCCAAAACAGAAACTAAACATTCCTTTAATTACAATTAGATACAGTTAAGATGATTGTTCCACAGTAGTATTATTTCATCATTTGTCTCTCCCATCACATTAAAATTGCAAAACAGCTTTTGCAGATTTATGAGAGTCACACCCAAGGTTTTTGGAACCTGCAGGAGGTCAAGAGAAGTAAGGGTACTTACTATACCCAGAACTCTTGTTTCTGGGTATAGTAAGGGATAATTACAAAAAAAAAAAGAAATACATCTTATGGTACACATACTAACGGCAGCGAGGTTGATATTTGCACAAAATTGGAAATGCAGAGAGAACCCACAGGAGGTAGAAATAATTAACAAAATATTGACCTGTGCAGAAATGGACAGGTTAACAATGGAGCTCAAAGATAAAGATGAATCGGAATTCTATGTAACCTGGAATACATTTTATAAATGGCTAGAGAAAAGGACGAATGTAGGGATAGAGAATTAGAAACAGAGTGAAGGAAAGGGGAGAAAAATAAATAAAATAAAATTAAGAAATATTAGATAGGAATAAATTGGATTTGAATAGGTACAAAGGGAATATGTATGTAACTGAAGTGTGATTGAATGTACAAAAAGTATATATGGAATACGCATGATATTATATTGTAATGTACACGAAAGAAAACGTGCTAGAAAAGTATGTACCAGACAAGTCGCACCAAGTCTAATGTTTTTAAATTGTATATTTAATAAAATTAATTTTAAAAAAACAAAAACAAAAAAAGAGAAGTAAGGATATAACCAACACACATGCCTTCTCCATTCCCCATTCCAAGCTTTTCATTTTGTAACACCTGGAAAGGACCTGGCGGTCTTACAATGTTAGTGAATAAGACCACAAATTTCACTGGGACTCTGTTGGACATTACGCCCCCCCTCAGAAAAACCCTTAGTGCAGGGCTGCCAAACTCGTGGTCCACGGGCCACATGCATCACACACTGGCTAAGCCCACACCCGGTTTAGTGAAGCAGAAAAAAAGTCCCGATACGTCACATGACGTCGCCATGATGACGCAAGTTTGACACTCCTGCCTTAGTGGGACAAAGCGATCAACTGAATCACAACAAATATTTCTCATTTCCTCAAATCTATTGAGAGGCTGAGAGACTGCACCTTTTTTAAAAAATATAGAAGTTGCTGAACAGTGTCTTGGTTTTGATTAACAGTTCAAAAACCCATAATGCTTATACTACGGTGGCCATGTGCACACAGACAGATTTTCCTTTGCAGCACTTCCTAGAATCTCCATGCAACCCCAAGACATATTTGTGGTCACATCAGGGGTGAAATGTAAAATTTGTTACTACCGGTTCTGTGGGCATGGCTTGGTGGTGGTGGTAATGTGACTGAGTGGGCGTGGCCAACTTTTTTTTTTTTATTATTTTAACTTTTCAAAGCATTTTTTCTGCAAATGCAAAAAAATGCTTTGAAAAGCCTCTGCCAATCAGCAACACAGCTGGGATCGTCAGAGCCTTTTCAAAGCGTTTTTTTAACCACCTCTTCCACTGAAGAGGTTGCAGAAAAAAATGCTTTAAAAGTCTCTCTGATGATCCCAGCTGAGTTGCCTGATCGTTTTTAAAAATGCTTTGAAAAGTCTCTCTCACAATCAGGCAACTCAGCTGGGATTGTCAGAGAGACTTTTAAACCATTTTTTTAACCACCTCTTCCCCGGAAGAGGTTGCAGAAAAAAATGCTTTGAAAAGCCTCTGAGATCCCAGCTGAGCCACGCAATCATCAGAGGCTTTTTTTTTTTACTTTTAAAAGCATTTTTTCAGCAGAAGAAGTTGTAGAAAAAAATGCTTTTAAAAGTTAAAAAAAAAAGCCTTTGATCGTGCGGCTCAGCTGGGCATGGTGTGGGGGGGCACAGGGATTTTTGCTACCGGTTCTCCGAACCACCCGCCACCATCGCTACCGGATCGGGCGATCCAGTCCAAACCGGGAGCATTTCACCCCTGGGTCACATGATTTGTTGAAGACATTCAGGAGAAAAGAAGAGTTGTCTCTGTAAAGCACCTGTGCTATGAGAAGAATGCTAAACCTTTTGAGGATTAAACAGCACTTAAAGTGACCCCTTATATAATATATTATTTTAAAAACACATGCTACCCCGCTCCACCTGTACATATCTTCTCAGAGTCCAGGTTCACTGTCTTCAAGAAGTCTCACACCTGGAGGGTTCCAACAGAATCATAGCTTTAGATGCTTCCTAAGGTAAGTGAAAATCAGCCCTCAATTATTAGATCATATTTATTTATTTATTTATTTATTTATTGCAATTTACATGCCGCCTTTCTCCCTAGGGACTCAAGGCAGTTTACAAAATGACAACTTCAATACAAATCACAATACAATACAAAATTAAAATCAGTAACCCAATTAAAAAACGATTTAAAATTATACCAGTGTACCCCCAAACAGATCAGTTTAATTGGCAGAACAGCCACGTCTTCAGCTCGCGACGGAAGGAAAGAAGGTCGGGGGCTGTGCTATCCATTTAAATCACTTAAGATTTGCAGATGATGTTGTTCTCTTCTCACAAGACCCAGAATTACAAAGACACATATAAGAGCTGCACAAAGCAGGGGAACCATTTGGCTTAAACATAAACCTGAAAAAGAGCCAGCTCATGTTTAATAAATTCACCAAAGAAAAACATTTTTTTATATCTGGAGAAGAACTAAATGTACTAGACCACTACATATACCTTGGCCAATGGATCTCAATGGAAGTTGATACAATATAGGAAATTGAATGGCTGGTTAAATGTGGTTGGCAGGCATTTGGCAGGCTAAGTGTAATTTTCAAGAACAACCTCCCCTTCAACCTCTGAAGAGAAAAGTTTTCGATCAGTGTGTGCCACCTGCTCTAATATATGCCAGTGAAACATGGACACTAACCTAACAATCGATTACAAAAGCTGTGAGTGGCGCAAAGAGCCATGGAAAGATACATGCTCAGCATTACAAGACAAGATAGAAAGATCTGCACATGGATTACTGTGTTTTCCCGAAAATAAGACCTATCCCAAAAATAAGCCCTAGCATGTTTTCTGTATGTGTGCTCAGTATAAACCCTACCCCCAAAATAAGCTCTACTTAAGTGCTTACGCAGCTGGCCACCCACCCATTCTGTCTGGTTGTTTGCGATGTCGCCGACACGAGGGGAGGGGAGGGGAGGGGGTGGAGCTGCCCCCCCCCACACACCGGCTTACCTCAGGGCCCCCCCAGCCAGGCCATCCTCACACTGCACTGTGAGGCAAGGCCTCGACAACTACCTTCCCTCACAGTGGTGGCCCAATTCTTCCAGCATGGCACCGCAGGAGGCTGAGCGATGCAGCCAGGCCATCCATGTCCCAACAGCTGCCTTGCCTCACAATGGTGGCCCACTTATTCTGGCACCAGCACAGCACCACAGCAGGAGCCCGAGTGAGGCACTGGTGCCACAGCCACGAGTCAGTTGTCAGGACATGGATGACTTTGCTGTGTCGCTCGGCCTCCTGCAGTGCTGTGCTGGTGCCAGAAGAAGTGGGCCACCGCCATGAGGCAAGGTAGCTTTTGGGGCATGGATGGCATGGCTGTGGTCACATAGCAAGAACAACTAATGGCAGGTGGATCAAGGCAATCATAGAATGGATCCCATTTTATAAAAAGCATCCATGAAAAAGAGGTAAAACAAGGTGGATCAACGACATCAGCAAGTATTGTGGGCCCAACTGGCAAAAGAAAGGATCATATGGAAACATGCAGAAGAGGCCTTCATCCTGCAGTGGACAATGGCTAAAATGATGATGATGATGATGTGCTATCCATAGTAAATAATAATGCATATGTGTCTATGTATATGTGGGGGGGGTGTCTTCCAATCACAAATTAATGGATGGTTTATGCACTTGTCATTATTCATCGTTATAAAATAATATAATGCTATAAATAAGTTAAAACATTTTTGCAGCTGCAGCAAATGTTTGATTAGTAGATGTAAACTTGGCTGCAACCACAAGCAACCTTACAGAAGTGCCAAAAACATGGTGAAATAATTACTGCATGTATGTGTGTGTGTTCACTCACTCATACACAAACATATGCCTGATGTAGCACACTAAAAGTTTCATGTTGATTTAATGTTGAACATGTTAACACCCAACCACAAAGCTGACTATCCCTGAGGCGTACCTTTTGAAGAGGTGAATGTCCCACCTCTTCATCCAAATCATTTGGAAGACTGAAGTTGAAGTATTATACAACTGGAATGATGTTCCATATTACAGATGCGTAAAACAGCTGGGTGTATGATGTCATTCAAAACACTTTGCCACCTCTGCTACTTGCTGTTATTAAAAACAGACATTAATTTTCTTTACCTAATAACTCTGTATAAACCTGTTGTGTCAAATTCTCAAGTCCATCCTGCTCTTAATTAGCCACGACAACCAACAGCTGCTTCCCATAAACTTCCTCCAACTGCTTTGAACTTTGTTGTGTCATGGGGCAGATGTGTTTGACTTCTGGAAGCACAGATTTTTATTTGCATAATAGAATCTTCTTCAAAAGCGATCCATATACAAGCTAGGTTCCAAATCTCATCCCTACGGAGTACACACAAGGAGAATGGAAAAAGAGATTGAATTTATTCAAGTAACGGGTTCTCCAAATCCATTCCTTTGCACTCTCATTTTCAAACAGTTAGTATGGTAAGTCTTACTTTTTTCAAAAGCCATGCTAATTCTTCTTTAACAAGACTGTCATTTAAAAATCATCTAATTATGACTGGATTTTTGCAGCCCAGCTATGACAACTCTACTACCTATATGTTTCCTAATTATATCTCCAATAATATACTGGCATTTTGTAGGTTACTTTCAAGATCTCTGCAACAGCAATGGCCTTTAAGTACCTATTTTCTGTTAGACAATCAATCAAAGTTCATCTAATTTGCTTCTGAGATTACTAAGAACTCTTTAGAGCACAGGTGTCAAACTTGCAGTGTCACATTGCCATCACGTGATGTTTCACGATGTTTTCCCCCTTTGTGGAGCTAGGGTGGGCATGGCCTGCAGCAAATAGCAACAGCCTGGTCAGCATGTTATCACAGCCCCGGTACGTGGCTCGTCAGGGCTCTGCTCTGCTCTGTGGAGCTCACCACTGGTCAGCTGAGTGACGGCTGGATCCTGGCCTCCCGTAGCCCCGCCGATCAGCAGGCTGGCTGACCGGAAATGCCGCCATTACTGCCTCCTCTATGTTTGCTGCCTCCACCAGGAAACGCTGGAGCCTTTGCCACTGAGCAGCTGATTGGTGGTTGGATCGGCCTCTGGAATACTGCTGATCAGCTGTTCCAGGCAGCGGGGTTCACTGCCGCCGTTCGCCGCTTCTGCCTGTCACCCATATTCACTCCATAAGACACACAGACATTTCCATCCACTTTTGGGAGAAAAAAAAGTGTGTCTTGGGGAGCGAAAAATACGGTAATAGCAACTGGACTTCCCATATCACGGATGTCAAATCACAGTGTCAGGTTGCTATCACATGACGTTTCGTGACTTTTTTCCCTTCACGGAAAAAAGCAGGGGTGGGCGTGGCCTGCACATGACGCATCCAGCCCGCGGGCCAGCAGTTTAACACCCCTGTCCCATATCAACTGAAAGCCAGTTAGTAAACATTGCCTTTCATCCAGGGTTTTAAATCAAGTGTAACCGAGTCTTTTCACAAATGTAAAACAATTTCCTCACACACAGGACATTCAAAGTTCTTCATACTTCAATAGGTTCTAAATTTTTAGAATATAATTTAATGTTACCTTCATATCTTTAACACATTTCTTTTTCTGACATTCTCCTAACAATCTTATCTATGTTAAACCAAAAAGGTGGCACTCTAAAACAAGTCCAAAATGTATGTTTTCCCCCCAAAGTATTCCATTTCCAACATAAAAAGACTTAAACTCAAACTTTATTTTCCATCTTTTGATGTGTCCAATAAACACAAGCAAGAATCTTTTGTTAACATAACTGCATCTTAAGATCATGGGATATTTGTTTAACATTCTTTAAAATTCTTGTCCATTGGTTGGTTAAACAGAGTGTTCCAACTCTGTTCCAAGTTACTTGGATGCTAATATTTTGATATGGCCTTTGGTTCAAAGACTTCAAATTATATTACCTTAGATAATTCATCCACTGCAATATGGTTTTATGAAAAGAGTGTCAAGCATCAGATAACACAATCAGATAAATTAGATTCAGCTGTGCTTGTTTCATTGGCTGCAGAGCAAACCTTTGATATGGAGCAATTAAAATTTTTGGATCATATTTTAATGAAATGTGTTTCTCCTTTCAGTTTTGTTGATTGGATTAAAATGGGCTATTCAAACCCATTAGCTAAATTAACATAAATGGAATTTTTCTTCAATCTATAAAAGATACAGGGATGTCTACTTTCCCTTTATTATTTCATTTGACTGGAACTATTAGTTTATTGGCAATCTAAGGGTATCTGGAGTGGAACACGAATAATTTTGTATGTTGATAATATTCTCAATAATAATTGTCCATGTTCTTCTCAAACTATATGAATACAGTATAATACTTTAGTAAATTATTAGGTTGTTGTATTAATTGGAATGTTAAATGTACTTCCTATTTATGCTCAAAACTATGGATATTTGGCCCCTTATGTTTATTTGAATTAATTAAATGCATTAGAATAATTGTTCATAAACATTCTATATGCTGCTAGAGGGTTATGGTTTTAATTATCTATCTCAGATTAATGCTGATATAAGTAAGAGGTTAAAATTCTGTATGAGTTTATGGAGAAGAATAAATATAGGTAAAATGAACCATAATCAACCATAATCCAAGACTGATTTATAGAGATTTGCATTACACCTGCAAAGTATTTTGAATAGATTCGTAAAACATTGAGAAAGTTCTTTTGGGATGATTTCTAATGTAAATTATGGCTAATGGGAGAGGTTATATGATTGGTTTTTAATCTGATTTCTATTTCTTTACAGAATTGAAGGTATGTATCTCAAAACCATTATGGGCACAATTAGAAAGTTATTATTTCACCTACTTAACATCTTGGCAGGGATTTGGTTCCTATTTCAGTTATAATTTGGGCGGTTTTTCCCCCTGAAGCTTATAACATACATATGGATAATACAGGGAAGAAGACTTACATTCAGACCTCATGAGAAATTTATATTATATATTATGGGATAATCCTAGCCTGAAAACTGCTGTTAATCTTTTGGAGATTGGGGGTGGAGGGAAGTATCTATAGTTAGGATTAGTTCATTTTAAATCATTCTTATAAAACATTGGATAGGTTACAGGAGGAATTTAGATTTCATAAAATGAATGGTAATATACTCTATATCCTGTTAAAACAGCTTTAGACTTTGCAGTTACAGCCTGATGCATTAGCCAAATCTTGAACTGTTAACATTATTGGAAAACATTTCAGAGTTTTCTAAATGCACAGTTAATATTAATGTATAACTGAAAAGCACCACAATGATAGATATGAGATTTCAGCTTGATCTTTCAATTTTCTGTTTATTAATCTCTTTACTTTTATATTATCCCTTTTCAGGGGGGGAGGGGGAGGGGGTTCTTTAAAGATGTTTCGCTTCTCATCCAAGAAGTTTCTTCAGCTCTGACTGGATGGTGGGGAATGGAAGGATTTATATTATAACAAGAAAAGTCCAGTTGCCTCCTGAAAAAAGCACCTTTGGGACAACCACCACCTGGATGACTGAGAATCTCCATAGTCTTTTAGCCATGCACTTTGGGATGAACACCCTTCGAATGGTGTAGGAGTGTAAATGGATTTCCAGAGAAAAATTGCAGACTACAGAAACATTTGCACTACTCAGGTGACCCTGAGTGAGGATCCAGATAAACCTCCAAGTCAGGGGTGGGTTCTAAATTTTTTTACTACCAGTTCTGTGGGCATGGCTTATTTTGTGGGCGTGGCTTGATGGTCATGTGACAATTATTTAGGATTTAGGAGAGGTACTGGTCTACCAGGCTTTTAACTGCTTGCAGAGCTGTTCCGGTCTACCCATTCGTTTTTGAGGCACCGGTCTACTCATTCGTTTTTGGAGGCACCGGTCTACCACCACACTGCCTTTTAATACTGATCAGCTGTAGGGTGGCCCTTTGAAGCCCTGCGGCAAGAGTTTAAACAGTTTTTTTCCTTCTAGCCAATCAGCTGTGACTCGGGAGGCAGCAATAGATTGGGGGTGGGGCCAAATAAAAGGTAAGAATAATGAGGGGGCAGGAGGGCCCAGCTCCTGAACAAAGAGAACCAGTTCGGTGATGTCATATCGTCACCGCTACCGGCTCGGCCGAACCGGGCTGAACAGGGAGGAATCCACCACTGCTCCAAGTGCCTCAACAACTCTCTAAAAGGATGCAGATGATCAGCTGTTGCAAGAAATATAAATCCTTCCATTCCCAAACATCCAGTCAGAGCTGAAGAAGCTTCATGGATGAGAAGCGAAACATCTTCAAAGAAAAAAACAAGAAAAGTCCAGTTGCCTCCTGAAAAAGTACCTTTGGGGCACCAAAAACTGGCTCACCTAGGAGCAAGTGAAGATTCATTTGCTTCTGTTTGGTTCCATGACTAAATGTTCTAAAGCATGATTGTTTCTTTAAAACACACACACACACACACACAAAATTAAAATTCAGGAAAATCATCAGAATAAATAGTTTGTACAGCCATCACAAACCCATTCTTTATGCTTCTAATGTACATATTTTCCAGTATTAACTTCATCCCCTGTGCTCACCCCTTCCACCCCCATATTCTCAAAAGATCTCCTAAGGTTTTCTTTCCAACATTTTTCTAAGTGTCAGGGGATTCCTGTCCACGGAACATTTCCCTCTCATTTAATACTAGCTCAAGCATGTCCAGCTGCCCCCTCCCCAATCTGCAACAGAAATCTTCCTTTCCAGGCCATAGGAGTTCAACTTTTTAGGGGTTAGAAATGGTCTTCAAAGAGTCTGCTCAAAGGAATTCATTATTTTCCAATTAAAAATAAAAGCTTTGAGAAAAATCAGGGGGTATTACCGGAGGACAACCTTTAATATTTCAATTTCAATATTGAAAAACAGTGGGACCAATGGGAGATTTTCAAAGAGTAAAGACATGTTTGCCCAGAAAATTATTTTGCTATTTCGATTATTTTTTCCTATCCATAGAATGGTTACCCAATCTGTGATTCCATGGCAGAAAGAAGATGCCAGTCTTTTGATACCAACAAAATGCTTCTTTTGTTTTCTTCTGTTCAGATGGAGACTGAATCCAACACCGAATCCCTGCAATTTGGCCTTACATACCAGAGAGACCAGCTTTCCTTTGGTCACTCCATCTCTTAGAATATATATACCGTACCTAATTGCCGGCTGACGCGTAGGCCCTCCTTCCTCCAGAACGTGACAAGCTTGTCACATGCCTTATTTCAAATACCCAGAATGCCACAAGCACAACCTAGGAGCCCTGGTGGCGCAGTGATTAGAATGCAGTATTGCAGGCTACCTCTGCCCACAGCCTGGAGTTTGATCTACACTACGAATGCTAATGGAATGCTGGTTATGGAGTAACACTCTATTCCCGTGGTTGAATAAGTATAAGCTATAGTGGGCATCTCCCAAGTTTGCTATGTTTGAATTGGCTCTGAGCTCACTAGTAAATCATGCAGGTTTTCTGCTTGGGTTTGGCTTTGTTTTTTTTTTTTAAGTTAAAGTTTCTACATCCTTTAGGAATTTTTACTGCTGGTTGTAAACAGGAAAGAGTAATTGTATGCTTCAACATTTCCCCATGGTGTGCAATGCAGTAGAAGACTGGTAGTGGTAGATAGGAAACCTTGTCAGCCACTACCAATCCTTTAATTAAGGAGGACCCGATAGGCTTCCAAGGAACCCTTCAGCTGTTCTGGTAGACAAAAGAGAAGCCTCACTTTCTCTTTGCTCAGATCACAAATTCACTGCAGTAAAAAAAAAAAAAATGCATGAGATCATCTTCCTTGGCTGTTGTCCAGATGTTTGAGTTAAAAGTTATAACTGCAGATTATCTATCATGAGACTTCGGATCAGATTGCTTGTTTTATTTGTCTAAGGGAGCTATCCGTCAGTGTGTGTTTGTAATACACATTTGGCACTTGGTCTAGAGTTTGGGGGAGGGGGGAAGTCAGCCTAAATTTATAACTAAGGGTTATCGAGGCCATATCTCAGTAAGGAGATACTGCATCAATTGAATATTATTTCCTTTAGGCTTGGACTGAATTGTATACCATAGTAACAAATTAGCCTGCTATAATTAGCTTGTATATTTTCTCCAAACGTTAAGCTATACTTTTGAAATTTATATCATTTGTGAGAGCCAAGATGGAAACAGTTCTCCAAACCCCTGTATCTCATCCTGTGGGGAGGAGGAGGAGAATGCAACCTGGGGAAGAAAAGGCTTGGCAAACCTCAGGCTTACATCACCCCAAATATCCAGATATTATTGAATTACAACCCTAAGCCCTCTTCACTGTCAGCCATTAAGCTTTTATTTCAGGGACATCTGGAGGTCCATCACTTCCCTATCCCAGAGGTGTCTATTTTACTCTTTTGGACATCACTTGTTTGTTCTATTATCACAACATTTGACCAAAGAGCCAATATGGAAAGAAACATGGAAGAATCATCTTTCTTGTGAAAGACCCACAGACTGGAATACAATAACCAATAAACAGGGTTGCTATTTTGGACAGTAAGGATATGGAACAGAGCACAGAGATTTCAGTAGTTCAGATAAGACTGTTAGCTCACATTTATCAAGAGCAGGTTTTTAGATGACCTTGGTCAGAGAAACATCATCTCTGGAGTTTATGCCAATATCTCAACAGCAGAGATTTCTTACAATTCCTCTCCCACCACTGCATCTAAATAATTTGCATGCTATGCCTTTCTAATAAAGCTATAGCTTGTATAATGCCAAAGTTCCTTTCCTTTCCCCCTCTCCCTCCCTCCCTCTCTTTTTCCTTTCCTTTCCTTTCCTTTCCTTTCCTTTCCTTTCCTTTCCTTTCCTTTCCTTTCCTTTCCTTTCCTTTCCTTTCTCTTCTGCAGTCCCTAATAGAATTCCAGTCCTTGGGAACAACTGTTCAACAACAATCAGAAGCCATAAACTAATTTGACAGGAAGGCCTTGTTAACATGGTTGAGTTTGTGGCCACCCAGAAGTGGTCAGATTCAAGGTGCTTGGCTACAACTTGTAAAAGTAACTTTGTTTAAGGCAAAGTTGTTTCTGCAATGTAAACAGAAAATTCTGTTCCATCTTTACAGCTTAGCTGCAACCAAACACCTTTCTCATCTTAATAATGACCATATGTAGAAACAGCAATGGCTGTCAGCTCTCCAAATGCTTTATAAGTATGTTTCTGTAAAAAGCACACTAGAAAATGCCTCGAATGCAGTGTTAACTAGAGACAGTGGGCAAACAGCAAGGGAAACTGAAAAATAGCAAGAGTGATTGTTTTCAGACTGTCTTTCTGAAGCACTGAGTTGTCCATCTTCAAAAGAATAGTAATTTTCAAAGCTGCAATTAAATGCCAGCTTTTCAAAAAGAGAGAGAGAAAGAAAAAGAACAGGGAGAACTGAGCATGCTCAGTAGCGGAGTGCCAATTGAATGAGAGAAGGATCACAAGGATGATAGAAGAAAAGGTTCTAGAATACTGAGACTGAATAAGAAAACGGGGTTATACTGTAACTTTTTATCACAGGCCTACAACTGTTTGTCACCCAAACTCAACCCTTCAGCTTCCATCTAAGCCTTTCTCTATCCTGTCCAAAAGGGCAGGCCTTTCACTAAGGATTAGCCAGTCCATGAAGGACTTTTTTTCCTCATTGTTCCAAATTTGTCACTTTTAGCATCTTTGTGGAGACAATTCAATAAATTCCATTTTTTAAAAAAATGTAAAATACATTCTCAAACTGAGAGAAGAATGAATTTTCAGGAGTATTTCCAGAGGTGAAATCCAGTAGGTTCTGACAGGTTCTGGAGAACTGGTAGCAGAAATTTTGAGCAGTTCAGAGAACCAGCAAATTCCACCTCTGGCTGGCCCCAGAATGGGGTAAGAATGGAGATTTTGCAATATCCTTCCCCTGCCATGCCCACCAAGCCACGCCCACCAAGCCATGCCCACAGAATCGGTAGTAAAAAAGTTTGGATTTCACCACTGGGTATTTCTATTTTTTCTTTCAATCTGAATATTGGCTGGACAATAGAAATTTCTTCCTTCTCCTTCCTTCTCAACCAAGGTGTCTTAATACAGAGGTGGGCTGCTGCCGGTTCAGACCGGTTCAGATGAACCAGTAGCTCCGACCACTGTCTGGGTCCGCCCACCTGCCCCAGCGCTATCCCGTCCTATATATCTCATTCTCTGGCTCGCTCGCCCCACCCACGCAGCCCAGTTGATTTTCGCACCTCGTCTGCTCTACTCACTGTGGCTGCCCGAGAAGGTGTGCTGGAAGCCGTGTGCATGAAATTGCAGTGTGTTTAAAGCCACACACAAGCGCCCTCACATTTTCAGTTCTGTACTAGGAGAACCGGTTCTTAAATTATGTAAAGCCCACCTCTGTCTTAACACCTTCACTTCCAGGCCAGACTTTCCATAATAGAGATCCCTTTCATTCTGCAGTGACTTCTGCTCTTGAAGCTGAATTCTGATCAACCTGCTTTCTGCCAGATGCTGTTCACAGTCCAGGAACCCTCCCCCACTGTTACAAAATAGGGGCATCTATTTACAGTTCCTTCTACTTTCTAATTCCTCTTCAGGATCATTCTTTTCCAACCAGTTTCCAGCCCAGCATTTGTATTTACATGCTTACAATACGCAAAAAACACTGTGAGGTTATCTGGTTTTAATTACCATCTGTTCGGGCTTATGGTAATGTCTTGTTTGTTTGCTTGCTTGCTTCTTGATTTGTTCCTTAAATCTGCCCATCTCAACTCTCCTGTCTTCACTGTAGTCCTCCCACTATCCAGATCTCCCAAATAGGTCTGATTGTGTAACTAAGAAGTGTAGTAGGTGAGTTTCAGCCTGACATAGTAGGCTGAGCTATCATCATAATAAAAGACAGATGTGAGCAGAACGTTGACTTGAGTCTACTGCTACAGCTGGTATCACTGCAGAGGGTTTCCAGATTGGCAGGCCTTCTAAAAACTTTTTTTTTTAACAATGCCAGCAATAAAAAGCCTGGTCTTCCCCTACCCCACCTTTATTTATACTGCTGGAATGAAGAAATCTTGGTGGAGTCAAGAATAGATTTTTTGTATACAAGGCAATCTGTTTTATTTAAGGCGGCCTGGGTGCCCTCCAAATAATATACAGGCTTTGGCAGTTCCAAGCAATCATAGCCAAAATGGCTGCTTTTGAGAATTCTGGGAATTTTAGAGAGGTCATTTTCTTGAAAGACATTACATATTAACAGTAGCATATGGTATTCCAGTCATCTTGGCACCTGGCAAGGGCCACTTAAATAAATCCCTGCAATTTTCTGACAGCACTGCCTGTTTCCCAGGGTTGAGAGTGAGGGACTGGCCCAAGGTGGGGCCAGGCCCAAGGTGGGGCCAGGCCCAGGGTCTTTGCGCCTAAGGTGGAACCAGAACTTATGGTCTCCCAGTCTGGTGCCTTAACCACTACACCAAAATGGCTCCCAGAAAACATATGTGTAGATTTAAAGGTATTATAAAATAAACTGTATGCTTAAAAGTAAAAAAAAAAAAATCTAAAGCAATTGAATAAAAAACAAAAGCAAACAAGAAACAAATGACACAACAAGAAAAGGCAGAAAAGAAAAATCAAAATTAAAAACAAAAACGGGTTTTGAAGACCCTCAGCACCCGAAACGGTAAAAAAAGAAGAAAAGAAGAAGAAGACACATGTCTGGAGGGCAGTTAGACTGAAGAGACTGGAAAACAATGGGAAGAAATTCATGGCAAATCCTCCATGCTGGTCTGATGATGCGTTGGGGGTGAGGTGCTGGGAGTGAGGTACTATCAGAGTCAATGAATCCACACAAACTCGCAACCAGAAGGCCTCCCTTTAGCCTTTGCTAGTATTGAATAAACAAGACATCAGAAAAAGACAGTTGTTGAGATATTTCTCTGGTGCTAATTTTCCTTTTTTTCAGTTCTCTCTTCAACATGGTGGGATTTTTTTCCCCCAACTGGGAGAACAGTAGAAAAGGAGTGGTAAAGAATCTTGCAGAATAAAAGGATATTCTGGCTCTTTGAGATGAAACTGGGCATCGGTAAATGAAAACTGGTCATTTCTGATTATTAAATAAGCCTAAATGCTTCTTTTCCCTCCAGTTTGGTCTGTTTATCTATTGTAATATCATCAGGTGGCTAGACAGATGACAGATAGGTGGAAAGGTACATAGAGTCACAGGAAATCAATGTGCACATTGTTGTCTTTAAATATATAGATGGCTACTTTTTCATTCTCGCCATCTATACTGCCATTCCTCTATTTTTCAAATAATATATATTCCAATACTGTCAGGGTTCCAAATAATAGCCCCATAGAAAGCAGAACTAAGAGGCAGGCAGATTCCTCAAAGAACAGTTTTATTGGAGATATCATATTGGCACAAACTGGTGAAAACCAACTCTAAAAATTCCTACAGTTTTCACCTGATTAAAAAGTGAAAGTTCCCCCTTCCCCCAAACAATCATTCACATTGTCCAATCAAGGTGTTGGACGGTTGTCTGGTTATTTCACCCCTCCTTCCTCCAGCCACCTGTTGGAATGTCCTTGGTTCCCACAGGAAACTATTTTGTTTTGGCTACAAAACCCCCCATCTAATTATGTTCCCCCTTCCTATCCTTTCTTTGCATTGTGGCAACCCTGAAACCTCCAAAATGGCCCCAGCCAGGTTCGCTTCAGAGTTGACAAATACATTATAATGGATTCTTAAGAGTATCAGTGACTAGTACATCTTCATTGTTTAACCCTAACTATAATTAAAGGTTTGAAGACAACACTAGAGAAAAGGACCCATGGATAGAAAAGGACTGCCATTCACATACTCATTCAGCTCATGTCTCCTTAATAGGACACATTAGAAGACAGAAGAGAATGCTTAGATGCTTTTCCCTTTGTTGGCAGGTTTGAGAAAGGCATGGTAAGACACAGACCCAAATTATAGGTGTGTTTGTCTTAGATCAGCTTAGGAAGGCTATGTAGACAGAGTTAAATTGGGATTTCCACTAATTCACTGAGTTACAAACAAATGGAACAAAGCTGTAACAACAGGACTGTGGTAAAATAAACACTTCATAAAGAGGGTAAAACAGAACAGACCAGGTTTCTTAAAGAATAAAACTACTATTATAATATACTGAATTATGTTAGTGTTATCTTTATATACAAGCAACTCATGTGAATAAACAAATTTCTCTGTCTCTGTCTAATCCTTATGCAACATACATCCAGAACTATGCTATGTACCGTATTTTTCAGACTATAAGATGCACTCCCCCCCCCAAGTGGGTGGAAACGTCTGTGCGTCTTATAGAGCAAATAATGGGGTGGGGGAGGGGGTTGGTGCAGCACCGATCAGCTGTTCTAGGTAGCGGGGATTGCTGCTGCCACCTATCGCCACAACCGCCCGTTCGTGGTGATCGGCGGTGAAAGGGGCATGGCGGTGGCGAATGGGCTGTGGCAGCGAATGGGCCGCAGCAGTGGCAAACAGGCCATGGTGGCGGCCAATAGGCAGTGAAGGCAGAGGCAGATTTTTTTTTCTTGTTTTCCTCTTCTAAAGGTAATGTGTGTTTTATAGTCCAGGACGTCTTATAGTCCAAAAAATACGGTAATTCTTCCAAATTCTATGGGTGAATTTACTTTGCATCCATTTTGATGCAGTTGAGTACCAATCTTATCCTGAGATCTGCCTGTATAGGTGACTCAGTTAATTCCACTTTGATTAGGGCTACAAGTTATGATCTGCAAAATCGTAGACAATCCCTAAGATACTTTATCATTCCTGCCACTTAGGACTCACAGGGAGTTTTGCAGCCCAGCTCTAATACTCCTTTTGATTGGCTGCTGCCAATTATTAAATACTAGTAACCTACAGGAACAAATATAATCACCACATCCTACACTCTAAAGACTGAACAGCACATTACTAAAGCTGCCCTTGATGTGCTTTCTTGCAGAGCAAATGACAACCGGGGACAGGAATTATCAGAAAAGACTAGCTTCAGATGGAATGAGCATTGATCTCCAGAACTGCTTAGATTAGAATAACAACCAACTTGTATTTGATTGGGAGAGGTTTGTTGTTGCTGTTGTAATAATATTATTCAGAAGAAAGGCAGTTTTTTCCTGGTGTTTAAGGCATCAGGCATGAAACCAGGAGACTAATCCAAGTTCTAATCCAACTTTAGGCATGGAAGACAGCTGGGTGATTTTGGGCTAGTCACTCTTTCTCAAGCCAACTCCCCCTCACAGACCTGTTGTTATGAGGAAAATAGATGGAAGAAGGAATATTGTGTATGTTCACTGCCATAAGTTATTTATAAAAATAATAAAGGTAGAAAGGTTAAATTAAGAAAACAACTTGCCAAAGTTTAGATGATATTACGAAATATTCACATAATGCAGAGGGAAAAATCAAGTATGCTTCTGTCACTGAAATCATATTCATGTTTATTACATCACATCAGTTTTATTTCTGAGTAACCGTCACATCTATACATTTATTATTTGCTTATTTGTTAAATTTATTTGCCACCTATCCCATCATGGGGCTACACTAGGTGGCTTACAATAAAAATGAAGAAATGAAAAGAAGTGTAAATGTAACAGTGGCAAAGTGATGGAGCAATAAAATAAACAATGGAAAAGGAAACAATATGAATACAGTGATATGAGAATAAAGGATGGGCAGGTGGAGAGAAGCCGGGAGCGATGGGGGAGGTGGAGTTTGCTACCAATATAATAGCCACCTCCAATGTAATACTCCCGCATTGGGTTCCCAGGTCAACCAACAGGTCTTCAGGCAGTTATGAAAGAATAGGAGGGTGGAGGAAGATCTCACCTTGGAGCAGGGGTCTCCAACCTTGGCAACTTTATGACTTGTGGACTTCAACTCCCAGAATTCCTTAGCCAGAATGCGCTGGCTGAGGAATTATGGGAGTTGAAGTCCACAAGTCGTAAAGTTGCCAGGGTTGGAGACCTCTGCCTTGGAGGGAAGATGTTCCAAAGGGCAGCAGAGAAGGCATTCCTTCTAGATCCTGATAGTTGGAGTTCTTGGACTGATGAGATTTGAAGTAGGTCCTCTGGGCAGCTTGTCCTAGCGGGATGAGATGGTTCATCGGGTAGTCTGGACTCATTAAGAGCTTTAAAGGCCATAACCAACACCTTGAACTACACCTGGAAGCAGACCAGTAGCCAGTGTACTGTGCAGAACAGAGGTGTGCATCGTATATATAACACTTGGAATTATTTTAAGATAAATGTCCATTCAATATCCCTCTCAAGGACTGCTTGTGAACAGAGGTTTCAAGGTTTGATCTTTGTCAAACAGGTATAGCAACAATTTTCAGTCGAGACTTTTCTCCTAGGTGCTTAAAATAATAATAAAAATTACTGTCCTCCTTTTGTTTCTTGTTTTAGAAACCAACTTTACTGGCCACAACCTTAAAAGAAAAATCTAGTTTGTTAATCTCCAAAACAGCCTTACGCTGCATATTATATAAGCGTGCTTGACTTTTTCTTCTCCTCCTGCATTCTCCAGGCAGCTATTAACTGCATACATATGGCTAATTGTACACTGTGGTATAATGATGTGCACTGTAGAAACAGCAAAGTTTTCCACTCCCTTCATCTACAGGTGATGTCTGATGCCCTGGACAGAATAATGAATGTGGCTGCAAGAATCCCTGAGGACTTCTTGTGATTCATTCATTCCATTGCAGACATTCTGGAATGGAACCCTTCGAGACTGGCCAGCCAGCGGAGTGGAAGGACAATTTGGCTGAAGGCTCTTGTTTTTCTTCTCCCCATTCCTCAACAAAGCGTTTCCAAATATTAACTCTCTTGCCACTTCTCCACACTAACAATTCCCAAAAGTGGGAGGATAGGGGAGGGGGGGATATTAAGTATTTTTGTTGTAGTGGAAAACGACCTTGATGTCTGATTTTAAAATTGTGATCAAAATAAATGGCTTGGACCAATGGTGTGTGCTGCCCAGAACAATCACTGGGAGAGTATTTAGTCCCTTTGAAAGAGCAGATGTGGATAGTAAGGTACATCTGTCTAAGTTCCCAGCCCGGATAATTCTGCTAGCCACCTGGCTAAGTGCCTTGAACCGGTCCCCTCCTCCCTCTAGTTTCTTGCTTTGAGACATAACAGCAGAAGGGAGGTGCTGCTGGCATCTGCTCATGAACTCAATGAATGCAGTAGCCCTGGCTGATGTTGTTTGAAATGGCAGGGTTTGGAGGGAAAAGCACGTGCCAAATGATTTGGCCCCTCCCTCTGTACAAGCAATTTATCTCAAATGCAAGCAGAATTCTATTGTATCCAACCAAAGGCCTCCCACTTCTGCAGTTCCAGTGGGATCAGCTAGGTGTTTCAAAATGCTCTAGGCCAGCGGTTCCCAAACTTTTTTGGTCATGGAACCCTTCAGAAGACATTTTTTTCCCCCGTGAAACCCTAGGCTACAAAATCAACAAACACAAAATCACAACATTGCCAACATACAACCAACCTCGGTCTTTGGATACCTCTTAAGTGCTTTCTCTCTTTCTCTGCCATCCATTTAGAGGCCATTTCCCCTCTGAGTACTTGAAAACACAGGTCCCTTCTTCTCCTCACAGTCCTCCCTAAGTACCTGGCCAGTTGCTACCACTACTCTTTCAAAATCTGCTCTTTCTTGGCTTTTCCAGGCATCCCTAGCTTCTCCTTGGAGATGCAGAATGATAGGAGGTAAGTAAAGGTAAAGGTAAAGGTTCCCCTCACACATATGTGCTAGTTGTTCCTGACTCTAGGGAGCGGCAATCATCTCCGTTTCAAAGCTGAAGAGCCAGCGCTGTCCAAAGACATCTCCATGGTCATGTGGCCAGCATGACTAAATGCCAAAGGTGCATGGAATGCTGTTCCTTCTCACCAAATGTGGTCCCTATTTTTCTACTTCCATTTTTTATGTGCTTTCGAACTGCTAGATTGGCAGAAGCTGGGACAAGTAATGGGAGCTCACCCCGTTGTACAGCACTAGAGTTTTGAACCACTGAACTGCCGACCTTTCGATTGACAAGCTCAGCGTCTAAGCCACTGAGCCACTGTGTCCCTAGGAGGTAAGTAGTTGGATACATTTGGAAGGAGCAAAGTCAGGAAAGTTGGGTGCATGCCATCCTTATTATTGTGCCTACCTTTCCCTTTATTTTCCATTTGGTAAGGCTCTGGCCTTTATAGCATCACTGGTTGCCATGGAAATCACCTCAAATGGGCTCCAGTACAGTTGAGGAATTGCAACAGGACAAGTCACCCAACAGTATGCCTAAAGAAAGAAGAGAGGAAAGGAAAGTATAGTTGCTCTATTTCTCTGCTAAATAACAATGACAGGAAGTCAGGACTGGGCATTCAGAGTACAGTTCATGTTGAGGAATTAAAACTGATATCCAAATTGTTTTTTTTTTAATCCTCCCTGCTTGACAGTTGAGTAACCAGGAGGAGAGAATCATCATGGATAGACTATTTGTCTTCTAACATTTTAAAGTTGTCTTCCCACAACTTCATGAGGTTGGCTGGGAATTCTGGAAGTTGCTGTCACAACACACAGCAGCTTGGAGGAAGTTACTTAAATCAAGCTTCCTGGGAGAGTTTTAAATCAAGCTACTGGGAGAGGGGATATTTGCACACATATACACACAGACACACATCAGCCCAAAGATCATATTTGCAGTCTGAAGACTAACTGATCTAGCTCTGCCTTAGAAGGCAAAATTATCACAGTAGAATGGAGGATTCTTTGAATCTCATAAGGATGGCCCATGTGCTGTAAACTCTTTCTGGGATAAATAGATTTGCGGTAAATATCCATGTACTTTGAGCAGTAGCTTCTGGAGAAGCATATGGGCTTTAGTGATAGACAAATCTCCCAATCCTTGATGATCACATACTAAAATGGCAATGAATTGAGAGGTTTCTGGTGACAGACTTGCGTCATTGATTAATTGATTAGGAAGGCAAACCATTAGAATTAGTCCTTCTCCCCTCTTCCCTTATCAGCAACATGGATAGAATAATCATTTGCTTTATGGCAGCTGTTATAAGGAGTCTTTCTATTAATCTAGTATTCAAAATATTACAGATTAGCTTCTTAATTGGCAAAACATTCTTGTTTGGAAATTGTGATTGGTAGCACTGAGGATACACATGGCAGAATTTCATGTGTGTGATATATGTTTGAATTTACGATGATACATGGAAACATATGACTGGTTTCTCCCTAATTACTTGTATAAGGACCATTTTCTATATTATTCACGTTGTTTTGTATTTTGTTATGGATTGTACCAGTAGAGGCTAAATCAATTTCATTGTATATATGTATAATGACAATAAAGGTTATTAGTATTCTCTCTTTTATAAAGAGATAATACTAATAATAAACGTATTATTATTATTATTATTATTATTATTATTATTATTATTATTATTATTATTCACACATGTGACTTTCTTTCCTATGATTTATAATGTATTTCAATTGTTTATTTATTAAGTTTGTAAGTTGCCTGACTCCAAACAATTCCAGGTAGCTTCAGAAAGTTAAAAAACAATTATAAGTTAAACAAACATCTTGAAAGCAACCACCATTCAAGGGAACAAAACTACCCTTCTACTTTAAATGGTTGGCTAGGTTCCTGGGATGGTCTGTTTCACTAAGTCCTTTCTCCCTGCAGAGAGAGGAAGCACCAATTACCTGAAAAGCAATCAGAGAATGACTTGACTATGACAAAGGACAGATAGAAATGTCCTCTATCTTGAGATAGAGGTTGCACCTGCTCCAAGACCAACACCAGATCTTGTGTGAGTCCTCCAACATAGGCAGGACTCTCAACAACAGGTCCATGACTGCCATGGGGACTATAAACTTCTCAGTGCCCCCACATTCACTGCTGCCTAGGGATAAATTAAAATCAATAACCAATCCATCCACAGAATCCATTGGCTCAGTTAGGGGTGTTGCTGTGCAGCAGGGAGGCTGGTACAGCAGGGACACTGTAAAGGAACTGAAAAGAGTTTGACTTCAGGCACACGTTCCCATGTACATACTGCCTGTCAAAAATTATTACCAAGAAACAATTTGCTTATATCTAATCTGTAAGGGGGGGGGAGGGAGAGAAGCAGGGTATACTGAATCAATATCTTCCTAACCTGGATCAATATCTTCCTAACCTGGTATAAATTTTGTTTCAAAGACAATTGTTCAAAGTTGTTCTCAGAAGGCCCCCTATATTTGGGTAGTGTGGCTTGATCATTGGTGTTGGTCAGGTGGAAATCCATAGCGACTGTTACACATATAGTATGAGGATTTTGGCCACTTTTTCAGAAAAAGTTTCTGATGTTTCATCTGAGGTGACCACACTCCAACTGGCAACCCTTTCAGCAGCAGATCCATTGACTGGATTCTCTTTCTGACTCTTACAGGTGCACTTTTATTGATCATGAACCTAGTACTATTTCTGGCATTGCACTTGATGACTTTCTTCCCTGGTAAGGGTCATTTCCTTCCCTAAATCCACATCTGGATACTGGAATTCATTCCACCAATGATATTGCCATCTACATGTTTCTTTCTGAGGATAAGAGTCACTGGCACCAAGGGGCATACACATTGATTGAAATCATAAATCTTTTAAGGATGGCATCCTATTTGTGGAATGCTTCCCAAAAAAGCTCTTGAGTACCTACAATATGGTGCTTTTGATACCAGATGATGGTTTTTTTATTTTCACAGGCATGAAAAAAACCAGAATGTTTTAATAACCGTGTAATTGTTACATATTACAGTATTTTAAATTCTGAATTTATTGCTCTTCTTTCTGATTTTTAGTTTCTTTGCATTGTTGTGCTGTTTCATGTTAGTCTTTATTCTTTCTTTCTTTGTATTTCTATTGAGCCACAGAGAATTAGTTGTCTAGAAAAACAGGAGTAGTAGGAGTAATATTAATTTTCCAGTTTAAAAACCATAGCTTCTGATCTTCATGATGTTTAAAAAAGAAAGAGATATAGATATTAAATATATGCAAATTTATATCTTGATAATATTCTTACCAGCAAAGATAGCTTGATTATATGCCATTAAGTTCTTGTTAAATATTAGCAATCACATAGATCAGTGTTTCTCAGCTTTGGCAACTTGAAGATGTGGAGATTTCAACTCGCAGGTTTCCCCAGCCAGCTTTGCTGGAAATTCTGGGAGTTGAAGTCCACACATCTTCAAGTTGCCAAGGTTGAGAAACCCTGACATAGATAGATTTTCTCCATGATGACCTTTCAGGTCTTCCAACAGTGCATCCATCACCACCATAACTCAATCCTTCCATCTGCTGCTGATTGTCCTCTTCTTCTCTTTTCTTCCACTTTTCTTAGCATTAGAGCCTTCTCTGGAGAGCTGGGTTGTCACATAATGTGTCCAAAGTAGGATAGTTTACCAAAAAGTGCTAGAAGGAAATCTCCCTTTTCTTTCATAATCTGTACTCTGCAAGGACAATTGGAATAGATTGTAATCGCAAGGAAGATTGTGATAGGAATACATTTACCAGTATCAAGTTGAAGAAATCTGTTACTGATCATTTCACAGAGTTGTCAAATGATCTATTCACTCCTGTTCAGATTAACAATGTATGCAAATTGGACTTCCTTTGTTTTTCCTTGAAGATGTTTTGGTTCTCATCCCAGAAGCTGAGAAACAAAACCATCTTCAAGCAAAAACAAAGAAAATCAAGTTGCCTCTTGAAAAAGCACCTTTGGAGCAACCTTGACCTGGATGATTGAGAATCTCCATAGACATTGTGTATAAAAATTTATATGAAGGTCCATAGGATTTTTTATCCAGATATTTACCAAACATAGTCAGAGATAGCCCATCCTCGATGCTATCATGTGCACTATGGCAGAATAATCACAAATAGCACAGAAAGAGATAAAAAAATATTTTTAAACATGCACACAGGATCATATCCATCCCATACAGCGTTGTTCTTTCTCTTGGGAAAATCCTCCCATCTCCCCTATCAGACACACAGTTCCCTGCACACCCTTTGTAAGGAGAACATATCCTTATGACTGTGCCTTCTTCTCATCTTCATCACATCTGTAGCATATCATAGAGGGAGGTCAAAGTTCTATTTAGCTATCCAGTTCTAACATGGTGTTTTTCTTCTTTTCCCAACCCAACTTCATTTTTGGGGTGCTTTAGCATCTGGCGTTTCTGAGCATTAGAATGGCAGGGTGATTGGAGGGAACTCTGGTTGATATTTTCTACTGTACACTATTATCTCACAACTTCCTTGTTTCTCCCACTTCCCCAAAACCCCATGGAGTTGTTCACTCATGAAGCAGCTGATAACTAAGCTCTGTGAAATCCAAGAACTATCCCCGAGAGAATTTCCCCAGGCAGTGACCACTTGTTATTCTCCTTCTTTGTAAATTAATATGTGAGGATCAAAAACATTTTTTTTCTCTAAAAGAGCGATCAACTTTCTCCCTAGCAACATCAACTGTACAACCTCCGCTGAAGATGTGTCAAACTATCGTCCCCAGAGTTGATCATGCCTAGAAAAGATTGCCTAATCAGTGTAATCAGCTGTGCCTATGAAAGATGTTTGCTTTTCTTTAATTATAGCATTACAACTTTTGCCAAAGTCAAAACATACCCCAAAGTAACTCCAAATAAACATCACACATAAGAATTCTGTATAGGAAGTGCTAATTATATAATACCCTTTCTTTTGCACAGAGTATAAAGTAGATTCTTGGCTGAGATTGAAACAAGGATGAATCACAACTGGAATAATTTCTCCTTAGCTGAATAGGTGCTGTTCATAATCAACCATTGTTCAAACACAGTTCCTCATGTCACGAAGAGCCAGCTGCAATAGGATCCTCAGCACAGAAAACTATTCTTGGAGCTCTGCTGTAGATTGAAGTTTGGGGGCCCAGATTCAGTGGCAGGCATCTCAAACTGAAACCCTGAAAAGACAGCTTCCATACTGCATCAGGAGTGAATAACTTTAGTCCTTCAGGTGTTACTAAACTACAACTCCCAGCAGGCCCAGTCTGGTGAGGAATCTTGGGAGTTGTAGTTCAGCTGAATGGCCACAGGATCCTTATCCCTGTATAGGGTTATAATACATTTCTAGACACATCTCCTCAAAAGTATTTTGTGAAGTATGTATGACTGCACCTTTATCTAAGATATAATTTTAATTCAAATCTACATTTAGTACATGATAGTCCAGACAGCACATACATTTACATAGTTAATTTTCAAGTTAACCCTAGGTACTTTACATCTTAAGGGTAAAAGCATTAATAACTAAAAACAAGCACTTAAGATCAGAGGGCTATATGGTGGACATCAGGGAAGAGAAGAATTTGAACACATCCCCCATCAAAAACTAGATTTGGGAGCAGGCATCACCGTTATATTTCATATTCTGATTCAGGTTTTTACAGCTTTATGGAAGTCCAACAGGGCTGAGAGTCCATATGAATCTCACACTACCAAGAAGGTGTGTCTCCTAGGTCCCACAAGGTGCTTTGCAGTCAGGATTTGGAGCACTCCAACTTTTCCGGTTCTTACTGGTCTTCAGCTTCATTCCGTTCCCACAAGCTTTACTAACTTTGAAAGATATTCTGCTTCATTCAACATCTTCTAATAGAACTTAAAGCTAACATTATTATTGTTAAGGACAAATGAAAAGATTCAAAATATTTCTATTCCTATGGATGGAAGAGCTTGGGTTTTTTTGTATTCTAAAAACATGAATATAACTACTTCTGAAGAAAACATACATTCCGTTTAAGCTTAATCTAATTCCCTAGAGACCATTTGCAAGACAATGATGTTAGGCACTAACTTATCAATGTTTTCTTTGGCCAGAGAGAACCTGGAGTTCCCAGAAAGAGCCCCAAGATGAAAGTTACTCTTGGTACCACTCTCTTCAGGTATGATGCATTACACTAATGTAGATTAGGTCATTAGGTCAAAAGTTCTATTGAACCATCTTTCCCAGTCTAGTAATCTCTAAATGTGCTGGAAATGCATTTCCCAGACAATATGACCATTAGTTACTGGTAAATTGGTTTTGTTGTGATTAGTTTCTCCACAACTGCTTTATAATTTAAGAGCCATGGTGGCACAGTGGTTAGAATGCAGTACTGCAAGCTACTTCTGCTGACTGCCAGCTTCCAGCAGTTTGACAGTTTGATTCTCACCTGCTCAAGGTTGATTCAGCCTTCCATTCCAAGGTCGGTAAAGTGAGGACCCAGATTGTTGGGGGCAATAGGCTGACTCTGTAAACCGCTTAGAGAGGCCTGTAAAGCACTGTGAAGGGGTATATAAGTCTAAGTGCTACTGCTATAGTAGCTACAGTGTCAATAAAATCCAGCTGGTTGCTAACAGCTTTTGGCTATTCGAAAACAAAAAGAAAGCAGCTTCTGTTTCTCCATGAAACCTCCAATTCTCAACAATTAATGTCTAAAAGGTTTTCCTCCATGTAAGAGTTCTCTTTTGCACATTCATAGCCAAACATTGGATTTGATCTAGACTAAATGAGGCAGTTAAGTCTTATAGAAAGGAACTAAGGAGTGAAGTGAACTTTGCCATACTAGAAGCTGAAATACCCAGTACTAGTGCACATACATGTAATACATCCATCTGCAAATTAAAGTGAAGTCCCTGGAAATTTAACATACAGTGTAATAAATAATCAAGCCAATTGGGGTGATATAAATTCCCCCGTGCTTAGTTTTGGAGTAGTTTCCCTAATCGTCATCAGGGCCATTCAGGGTGGAAAAAATGCACAATCTGTCCTCTTCAGAGATGACTTCAGAGCAGAAAAGGGCAAGCCAAAAGACCATGAAACACAACTCCTTTAGGGAGAAACATCACATTGTTTGGGACATTTATTATAGATAAAGTTGAGTTGGGAAGGGACAGGTTAGAGGAAACATAAGAGTAGCATATGTCCTAGAACCAAGGTCTTTCAGAGAAGTTGCATGGTGGAAAATTGGAGGTGAGTGGTGGGCGAGTGGGTGAAACCAAAATCATTCCCCACCTCCACCCCCGGTCCATGGAAAAATTGTGTTCCTTGAAACCGGTCTCTGTTATGAAAAAAGCACTAGGTTAGACAAACGTATGGATGACAAGACTGCCAACAATCACTATAAAATTTCTCCTTATCAGTTACTAAGAAAGGTAAGAATGGTCTTGGATCGGGGTGAAATCCAGCAGGTTCTGACAGGTTCTGGAGAACCGGTAGCAGAAATTTTGAGCAGTTTGGAGAACCGGTGGCGGAAATTTTGAGTAGTTCAGAGAACCAGCAAATACCACCTCTGGTTGGCCCCAGAGTGGGGTGGGAATGGAGATTTTGCAATATCCTTCCCCAAGGAGTGGGGATTTTGCAGTATCCTTCCCCTGGAGTGGGGTGGGAATGGAGATTTTGCAGTATCCTTCCCCTGCCACGCCCACCAAGCCACACCACGCCCACCAAGCCATGCCCACAGAACCGGTAGTAAAAAAATTTAGATTTCACTACTGTCGTGGATTCATAATCTTTCTGTAGATTGTAAGGAACATCTTCCTGCATCCTCAACCTATGCTCCTTTTTTCATCTTTCCTTCAATTTTACATGGCACTTGTCAAAAATGGTGATTTCTTTTGATATATGCAGATGTACATTTGTATGTACACATACAAAGAGTATATAACTAATACCATTGTTGCATTTATTTTTACATACATTGTGTTCCCTTAGGTAGTTGGAGAAAGATTTGAGGAACACATTAAAACCATATCTCTTCTCTTGCAAAAGTTTGACCAATCAATGAAAGAGCACGTAGGAGCTTTAGATAAACTGGCAAGTAACCGTATCAAGAACTTAGGGGAATGGCTCGAAGAAAATACTAGAGATCTTAATGTGTGGCTCAATATGTACTTTTGGGCCCTACAAGAGTTTCACAACAGATATATGAAACATCCTGATTATATGCTGGCTAAGGAGATTGTACTCCGTGACAAATGTTGGAATGAAGATATCAATAAAGCAAATCCGTTGCTGGAATATTCTAACAGTAGCTTGTATACGTGGTTGGAGGAAGCCCCTATAATCATCTACAAAGCCCTGAGGATGCAAGGTAGTAACCTCCAAATATACACTGAAATTCAAATCCAGCACATAGAAGATCACGTAAGATTCTTAGAACAGTTATTGGATAATTACAGTGCAGCAGCCAATAAATGGCTAGAAGATTATGCTACAGTTAAAGAAACATCCTCCCAGGATTTCACATGGGACTTTTTCACGGTGGGTTCAAAGGCACAAAAGCTAGGAAGAGAACTTGTAACAGCCTTGCAAGGGAATTGCCTTATGGTCATGAAATGGCTTGAAGAGAATGTTGAGCGCATCGAACAGTTGCTGTGGAATATCATAAATTAGTAGCAGAAGAACAAATAGCATTTTAAAGACTTTTCAGTAATTTTACACAGTTTCAGCTGAGTTCTACATAACATCCATTCCAGGAAGAATCCAAATATGCTATGGATTTCTGCAGTCCACACACTTACAGGCTGTACTATCTGAGCAGGAATAAAAACTTTAGAAATATTTCCTCAGTTAATCTTTATTTTATTTTCTTCGGCCTAGATCATCCAACCAAATGCTTTGTGGAAAAGCATTTTGCCTCTTGATCATTTTAGTCAACACATTGTGATTTTTACTAATTTTTAGAGAAGCCGTAATATAAAAAAACAATTAGAGACATTGTCTAAAGAAATTCCTTCCTGGTTCACTTTGAAAGGAGTTGTGTGCATTGAATTTAGTCTTATCATTTCACAGCAAACTGAAGAGGAAAAAATTATGGCTGTGTAAATCAAACAGACACTTAACAAATTAAGAAGAACTCTAAGTGATTTAACATTTTAACACTCCAAAAAGACTTTGTGCCTACAAAATGGCTACTTGGCAGGACCACTTTCTGACATGGGACACAATACAAACACAGTGCAGAATTGAGGAGTCCAAGTAGTTTTCAATTCAGCCAGGGAATTAAATAAAATGTAAGGAAACATACTTAATATGTTTTAATATTAATATAATAACAATAAAATAATTATGTTAATTTCAATATTACTTAATAATAGTTAATGCCATGCCATTTAGTATACTTTTTTCTCCTTGAAAACTATCTTTGTTTCCACCATATCCATGAACATTGACTACCGGTGGAAATACAAAAAAGTACTTAAATAAAATAAATATCTATGAGAAATGATGCTAGAGTACATGGGTTGCTTTTTAATTAAAAAGTTTGTGTAGGTCAGGCCAATACAGTTCTTGCAAGTGTCAAGATAAAAACCAACATTTTAAGCTATACTAAGAACTGAATAAGTAATATATGGCTTATAGTATTACAAGCCCTGTGGCCCCCTAAAACGTGGATACATGAGGTTTCGAACATGGTGGCTAATGGTGATGCTATTTGATGCTTCTCTCCCTTTATTATGATGCCATGAGTTACTGATGTTAAGGAAATACAAAATACTTTCAAAGCCAGATCTGGGTTATGTTTCTCTTTCTTGGCTAGAAAAGGAAGAGCAAGAATTCATGAAAGGAAAATATTTTCTTTTTTAATACATACAATACTAGATATTTAAAAAAAAACATCACCCTGGTCAGGGCAAGACAAAGATTAATGACATTAACATATATTCACCTCAAAGGTCTTTAAACATGAGACTTCTGGTTGACGTCGTGGGGAGAACGGCTTGGAAAATAGGGGGCTCCTCCGAGCCCTGCAAAATCCAGCCGGTAACCACTACGAGGTCAAAGCCACCTTGTAGTGATGATGAAGAAAGGATAGGCGCTTCATGGACCACAAGGAACTCACAATTTCATCGTTAGGTCTGAAGCAAACTCTCCCGAACGGTAGCAGGGATGACGGCCATTTTTGGCAGTCATAAACCCAAACCATAATATTTGTGCTGAAGTGGTCCGTGGACAGAGCATTGAAACTGGGTGAGATAACTTCCAACTCTTACTCTAAAGATTTAATATAAGTACAAGAATTTTAAAAGGTTCAAGGAGACAAGGGGATTGTCCAAAGATAAAGAAATGAGTGTAGAAGCCACTCAGCAATTGGGGGAAAAAGATGAACATGATATTCAGGAAATAGATAAGAAATTAGAAGAAGCAGCAGAAGGAAAAAAAATCAAAACAAGATGAAGAGAAAGGATTAATAAATAGGAATCAATTAGATAATTCCTTAAAAGCTTGTAATAGAATAGAGAGAAAAAAGAAAAATATCTTCAAAAAAAAAAGAAAGGTTTAGAGAGAGAGAGAAAGTATCTTTTAAAAAAAGAAAGTCTTATTGATCGGTGTTCAAATAATACTGCAGAAAGAAACAAAGGGCAACCCAAAGGGAATGTTCATAGGTATAAAAATATCAAAAAGAGTTATAAGACTCCAAGAGGGACAAATAAAAGGGTGATTAAAAATTCAATAAATGATGGAACTCCAAAAAGGCTAAGAGATGATGGATAATGATAAAATATATTAATAAAATGAAAAAATAGAAAAGACAAATAGAGAAAATAGGGAAAATAGTATTAACGGATAATAGAATCTATTATAATTAAAAATAAGCTAAGCTTAGTAGGTGGAAATTTAGGATTAGGTAATCTGATTGTATTATTAGTATTAATAGTGTGCTAAAGTATATTGTGAACTTAAACTTTTAAGGATTAGAAATTGTGGGGATTTTGATATATATTCCCAGGATTGATTAAATTGTGTTAATATTTGGCCTTGTTAGTAGTTTTAGACATTTCGGATATTGAAATTATGGTGGAATAATGAGTAATTCTCAAAATATTAAATATTAGTGACTTAGTAGGGGATAACAAATACATGGCACAAATAAATATTATTTATGTTTAAATGAATTAATGGAAAAAATGATAAAGAATTATAAAGAAAGAATGGTACTGTTGAAGTTGGAAGATCAGGATTATGCATACTTATTTGTATTATTATTGTTAGCATTGTTTAAAAAAGATTTGACCCAGTCAATACACTGTCCACAAAATATGTATGGTGTGTTTTATATTAAAATATATATAGTCTTTAAACACTTCTCTTTAAACTATATCAGTTCCTTCCTTCATTCTCTGCACATAAATATGTTTACAGAAATCATTTTGCATATTACGTAGGCAACCTTTTTGCAGACGGCAGTCTTTTGAAAAATTGGACTTGAAGACCATTAGGGACAATGTCCAGTGATGCCATGATATGGGGGATGATGGAAAGAACCAATAATTCTGCCTATTGGAGATGCACAAATTTTGACCAACACTCAAAATTTATATCTTAAGATTTGCAGAAGAAAAATTGATCCTGGGTGGGGATTATTGAGGTTTCAAGGGGTAAAATTAAACTCTTAAAATTCCCCAGTCCTCTCAAATTTAAAACAAACCAACTAAAAGACTGAGGTAGAAATTTAGCATACCCCCCAGATGTGCGTCAAAGGTCTCATGGAACCCAGGGCTGTAGGTTACCAATCTTGTGATGTACAGTACTAACAGCCTTTTCTGGAAACAAGAAATTACATTATCAAAATGGCACTACGCATTCAGAATAGGAAGATATTGGCAGGCAATGGAAGCTTTAGGTGTTGAGGATCCACTTCCTGGGATTCTCCTTTGTGTAGCGCCTTCCATGTTTATTTATTATTTTTTAGTACAGCACACATGTTAAGTTCCATAATTTGACCAGACCTCCTCATGTATTTTTTATTAATCACTGTCTGAAATTCTACTCCATTCTATGACTTCACTCTCTTCTGATTGCGAAACCAGATTTTCAAGGTATGTAATTGGCAATACATGCTTAAAACATTCTAGCTTGCTTGCAACTTTCACCCAGTTCTGGTGGGGGCATATTTCATCCATGTTACTCTGCTCTGATAGCAGCTCTTAGTGATCTTGACTAACCTTGAAAGCTAAGCAAGGTTGGACCTGAATAGCACTTTAGTACTAAAACTCAAGGCTCTAGAGTAGACTGACAAGAAAGTAGGGACAAATAGCTTCCTTTCTGCTGCTAAAAAAGAATAACTTGTCTATGAAGTCATGGGAACATAAATTTAACTCAAGGGAATCTTTAGCTTTGTAATTAATGAAAAAAACATTAACCAAAGTGAATAACTTGGAGACCGCTCAAGTTTGGTGCAAGGATCATGAGGCTGTTTCATTCAATGCGATTTTATGTTGCATAGTTATCTGATATCTTAGCAACTTACAACTTGCAGCCTATTCTCCTGAAAAACAGAAATGCTATTCATTTGTATTTCTTCTCTTTTAATAAAAAGGGAGAACATAGTCTTGTTTTGGGAAATCTCCTTTGTTTGGGGCAATGGATTATAATGTCCACAGAGAAGATCAGACTAATTTCCATTTTTTAAGATGTTTGCAGCTTTCCACATGCCCTTAATTCCACATACCCCTAACCACTTTAAAAGATACTGTATATTCAAGTAAGACACTAAATGGAAAACATATCCATGAAATGGGGGCCCAAAACCAAGAAAAAGAAATTTTCTCATGCAGTAAATTCAAACAAATCCATTGTTATTTGTAGGCAAAGTTTGAAAGCAGGAGCCAAAGTCTATCATTGACCCCTCTTTTCTCTTGAGTGTCCCATCTAGGCAAGAGACACAGGATCAATCTAGCTCAGCCTTTCTCAACTAGGTGCCCTCCAGAAATGTTAGGATTAAAAACTCCCAGAAATTCCATTTCACTAAGAAATTGTCCTGACATGTTTGGAGAGGACCAAGGCTGGGGAAGTTTCAGGCTGGCCTGATCACATCTGGATAATGGTGTAAGAAAATAACAGAAGATCAAGAATTTCTTATTTTAGGCAGGCAAGTGTAAATGCCTTTTTGGACCCTCCAACAGATAGAAATGTTTGTGTCAGTCCAAAGAAGATGGTAGTGCTTTTTGTTTGGCAAGAGGTATGGGCCACAGCTATGTCTGGAATTTGGTTATTGAGAAGTGGGTTGAAGCTGGAAAAGAGGAAAGATTCCTGTCTGGATGAAAGGGGGAAGGCTTCAAGTTGTGCATTTTCTTATAGGAGCCTGAAGAAGCTACAAAAAAAGGCAAATATTTCAGTGTCTTATATCTAAGATAAGAATATACGGAGCAGGACGGAGGTTTGTTTTCAGCTCTTTATTCTATTATCAATCAGAATATCTCTCCATGTCTTTAGATTGTACAATAAAATAAGGAAAGAAGCATTGTTGTGGCATGTATCATATGGTCAATCACAGCTCAGAATCATGATCCAGGACTCTGATGTTTTTGCAGCACTGGGTTCAACACATAGAATCATTAACTGCATTTTTTAAAGTTCTCACAGGGCCCCAAAGCACTTTGTTTAGTGTTACTCCAGAACACTGAATCCTGAGGCTGCCTGCTGCAAATGTCCCTGACTAGGAAGCCGCTGGTCTGAAATAACTTCTGGTTCTCTCCCCTCTGCCTTGGTAGTATAAGTTCTGAATCTCAGGCATCAGAATCAGTCTTCCCGAGATGAGACTTTTTTTACTTGGAGAAGCTAATAACCAAACTCAGAGGTTTCTGCATGTTTCTACCACCAAGCAACATACTTTGTATTTGCTTTTATTTTTCCTACATGGAAATGGATGTTTTCCTTAACTGGAAAAATGATCTACACATGATCAACAATTCCTTTCATCTCTGCTTAACTTTATGCATCCCGAATCCTGTATTTCAGCCTTCCATTTACCTTATAATGTACAGCGATTTGAATTAGAAAGCATATGGTTGCTGTCATGTTCTCTGATTCCAGAGGGCTTCTTCATGGAGCGCATGGTAGGATGGGCTTTCTGCCTTTCCTTTTATAACTAGAACCTCTTACCTTCTGCAGTCTCTAAATGAACAAAGTAGGCAGAAACAAATATTGTACATAGTCTAAGATCAAAACCCCCAAGGTTACAGATGCATAGTTTCTTCCACAATTTTATGGATCCAAAGAAGCAAGGTTGTTTGCATTTTTAAATTCAAATCATTTCTTTTACAGGCAGTTTAATGAACTGTGACTGCTTTCAGATACACCTTTCTCTGAATGCTGCTAGAAAATGATGTTTTCTGTAATTACTACTGAAAAAAGATGAGGACAAATTTATTTATGCCTGCCTGCCTGTAGAATATCACTGAGTGAACTTTTGGTTTCACATTTTAGATTTTTACTTGAAATTGCAATTTTTATTGTTTGTAGAAAACATTTTATTGAAATGTTGCCTAATATGTCAGGTATTTCTTCATAAATGTATATTACGAAAATAAACAAATTATTTTTCATCCAGGTGACTTTTTTTTTTAATGTATAGCCCTGTGATGGCAAACCTATGGCACGGGTGCCACAGGTGGCACGCGGAGCCATATCTGAGGGCACACGAGCATTGCCCTAGCTCAGCTCCAGCACACATGTGCCCACTGGCCAGCTGATTTTCGGGCCTTCCGGGCCCACCTGAAATCGGGAAATGAGCTGTTTCCAGCTTCCAGAGGGCCTCCAGGGGGGTTGAGGAAGACCGTTTTTGCCCTCCCCAGGCTCCTAGAAAGCCTCTGGAGCCTGGGGAGAGTGAAAAACGGGCCCACTGTGCCATCACGTGTCAAAAGCGGGGGGAGCGCGGGGGAAGCATGCACACGTGCGCGGGAGGGTGGAGCACGGGTGGGCATTGAATTATGGGTGTCGGCACGCACATGCACGATCCCCCTGCTCTCACCCCACTTTTGGCACGCGACAGCAAAAAGGTTAGCCATCCCTGGTATAGCCAATCAGTAGGGTTGTGCAACACATTAGTTCCTTTTCAAACAAATATGTAACATAGGGGAGTCCATAGATCAAATGAGCCCCAATAGTATTCCAGAGATTCTTGGTGATCTGCAAGATTCTCCAGGGTGAGCCATTTGGTTGAATGCCATTTGATTTTATTATCAAAATATAAAAGTTTCCAAATCTCACAAGACATTGGCACTCTTGCCTGGGATTTCATGAGAGTTGCAAGATTTCAGGAATTTTAATCTTAAAACTACATTAATTTTAAATTTGGGGACCTTTCAGATGCTATCTGGTACAAAATGTACATCCTGACATGCGATGGATGCATTGCATTTCACATTCCCATATGGTGGTCCCCAAAATTTTCACTGATGATATTGTAATGGTCCACCCAGAGATAAGGTTCCGGAACATTTCCAAGGATCACTTCAACTGATATATATTGCCCATATGACCATCTCTCCTTCAGATGAATTGACAAAGGAAAAAAAGTTACTGAAATCCAGTGTATTTTTGAACTTGTCACACCCTCTCTACTAGCTTCTATTTTCTAAACAATTACTAGTCCATATGAGTTCCAGTTCTCTTATCTCACCACTGTGAGGTTTGCTTGAGTGATTTTTCCACAGAACATTGTCAACAATGCTTTGAAAATCTAAATAAAATATGCTTGCTGGAAGGTGAACTATACGTACTCGGGTGCCAGCTACCTCTTAATAAAATCCTCTGCATTGTTTTGTTATGCTTCAGTTTACAGCTTAATTTTTGCATTGGGTTACAATGGTAAAAAATGGCTGTATAGAAGTTCAGAGAGAAAAAGAGAGATGTTATGTTTGTACTTTTCTAGCAGATATACTTTTATATGAACATTTGTCTAGTGTACACATTTTGTCAACAGTCTATTTGTATTTAATTTCCTTTTCTAATAAATCATCTGTAAATATACTTACTTAGAGAATTGTTTTGTTTTCTCACATTTCTGAGAAATTTAAAGGATAACTGTGTTCTAGTTTACACAGTAATTAGGAAAATGATTTTTTTCCCCCATCAGCATGGGAACCAGCAAAATTCTCTACCACTTCTTCTTTTAAGGAAACGTGTTTTAGATTATAACTTCAATGGTTAGATTATTAACCTGCCTACATGAACAAATTCTCAGCAACCAATTTCCCTAAATAAAAGCAGCAATTTGAATGGGGAATTCCCAGGGGATAAGGCGGTAGACTATCTATAATCCCATATGCACTTCCCTTTCTGTAGATCCCAATGAATTTAGTGAGGCAATCTCTGAGAAGAAATATATAGATAGGAGGATCAAGCTTTTCACTGCCTGCTATTTATCCCCTTTACATCTCTTGACCCTTAGGCCATTTCCCAAAACTGTGTTTTCCCCCCTTCCTTTATACTTTTCCACTCCTGAAAAGATTAGATTGCACTTCAGAAATATTAAACTTATCTGGCCTAGGTTTATTGGCTTAACATTCAATATGAGTAAGAGTGTAGATGATAGGTATGACAAGGATGTTTTAATGTTCGAGCTTCAATGTTTGGCTTTCCCAGCTCTGGCAGGTATGCAGTTGTCTAAAAATTTATTGATGTTGTGTAATAGGTCACCTAAGTCATATGGTGTTTCTTGTGAATACTGGCCAAACTGCAGACTTTTAAGAATAAGGGTATAATAAATAATACATTCTTAATAGCATTTTGAGTCCAATTCGAACATTTTTAATGTGGCGGTACCACTCCCTATTAATGTAAGAAATGTCCTGTCCATGCAAAACGTTCATAATATAACAATAAAAAGCATAAACACAAAAACCATTTGGAAAATGTACATGCCAAAAAGTAATACTTTAGTAAAATCTTTGTATAATAACATTCAATCTTTTCTGAGTGGATGGCTGTGGAAAAATTGTGCAGTACTTAACGGTTTCCCCTCCATCCAATCCCATGTCCCATTTTGGCATTTGGATAAGAAGCCACTGTTCTGAGATAAAGCTCCAAATGTTGGGGTTTCTCCATCTTCTGAATGCTACCAAGTTCTTTGTTTTTCTTATGACCCATACACACATGAACAGGGGATGTATAGGTCATTTTCCTTTCCAAACATAAGAGAAAGTTGTTTATTTAGAGCTGTGGTGGCACAATGATTAGAATGCAGTATTGCAGGCTAACTCTGCTGACTGCTGGCTGCCAGCAGTTCGATTCTCAACAGTTCAAGATTGACTTCAGCCTTCCATCCTTCCGAGGCCGGTAAAATGAGGACCTGGATTGTTGGGAGACAATAGGCTGACTCTGTAAACCGCTTCTAAGTCTAAATGCCATTGCTATTTGCCAATTTCCAGTTGTATGCATGACTGCCATAAGCAAATCTAACCAAACATTCTCTTCATCTTCCTCATCTGAGTCACTGTTTTTAAGGACATTGAGTATGAGGTCATCTCTGTTAGTTTGTACGCTTTTTATGGTTTGTTATTGTTTTTGACTGTTGTGGCCTATCCAGAGTTACACTTCATAAGATGGGCAGCTATACAAATCTTTTAAATAAAAACAAACAAACCAAAAAAAAAAAATCCCACAGAATTCCAGTCATCTAGTGAGATTAATTCCTTGTCATATATGACTGGCAGTGTTCCTCTGCTGCTTCCTGGTGGCCTCTGAAGTTGTGTAGGAGGTTCTGGGTTATGACTGCTACTCACACTCAGAAAACTACTTGCAGAAACTGTGTCCTGCCTTCTAATTCTGCTGAATACACTGCTTTTGAAATGAGGGAAAATGTAACTATCCTAATTACCATTGGTGCTCCATCACAAGTATTTTTTTATTAATATTTTTATTAATGAAAAATAATAAATAGTAAAATACAAAATATAAAATACAAATACAAAGTAAATAGGAAAGCAATGGGGAGGAAAAGGGGAAAGAGAGGTGAGGAAAGGTAAGGGGGAAAAAAGAAAAAGAAACATTGACTTCTGACTCTCTCTGTTACAGTAAAACAAGGCATTAATATCAAATCACAACTTTTTGCTTTTTCATAATAATATGAACAAGCCATTTCTATAAAGATCTATCAGTCTAATCAGTAAAACCCAAAGTCAGAGTTTTGGAGTTTGTGTGCTCCCACACAAAGTATTACCTGCTACTGCAGCTATAATTCATGACACTATAGAGCAGAAGTGGGAAACTATGGCCCCTTTATGATTTGTGGAGTTCAGTTCCCAGAATTCTGGGAGTTGAAGTCCACAAGTCATAGAAAGACCATAATTCTCCACCCCTGCAGTAGAGCAACGTGTGTGACATATTGTGCTGCCAATGTCCAACAACCAAACTTGAGTTGCCAGAATAAAGGCAAAAAACAGGTAATGTTTGGCCCACAAATATATGAGAATGTTAAAGTGGAATGACCCATGGCAGGTACCTCTGAACTTGTGTTTAGCCCTCTGTCAGAAGAGCATTAGAATTGTGTCAGGAATAGCCAATGGACAATCCCATCTGCAGAGAAAGGATTGGGAAGACCATCAGGTGAATGACCAATGAGTGAAATTTAGTGGAAAGGGAAATGTAGCCTGGGAAATCCATTAAACATCTTCCTTAACTTGGCTGACAATAACTAAATGACGGACAGTCTTGATAGTGAAGCAATGGCAAGCCACTTCTGAAAAACATTGCCAAGAAAACTGCAAGGACTTGTTCAGCCAGTATCTAAGAATTGGACATGATTGAACAGAAGGGGGAAAAAAATGCTGTAGCAGAGCAGAGACTGGCAATAAGGCAGCCCAATTTTATGCTAATGCTGGGAAAGATTGAGGGCAAAAGAAGAAGGAGACGGCAGAGAACAAGGTGGCTGGATGGAGTCACTGAAGCAGTAGGCATGAGCTTAAATGGACTCCAGAGGATGGTAGAGGACAGAAAGGCCTGGAGGAACATTGTCCATGGAGTTGCGATGGGTTGGACACAACTTCACAACAACACTTTTTTCTGCCAGATCAAGGTATGAGGTTAGGCCAAAATTAACAATGGTGGCCACAACTTAAAAATGAACCAAGACACAGAGAAGTCAGAAATGTTTTCAAAAGTTACCTTCAGGAAATCAATAAGAAGGAACCAAGTTATTAAGAGCCAAATGATATGCAAACGAAAAGCCATTAGAAATCAAAGGAAGAGATGTCGGATGTGGAGCACAAAGAACCCTTAATCCCATCAAAGAGCTGCCAAATTTACAAACTCAGTGAAAAAAGGACTTTAGGGATAAAAAGGGTACGTCAGGTCTTTGAGCCATACTTGTGTGGATTTGGTGGCTTCTGTTCCTTTGACTTGTCCAGTCTAGATGAATAATAGGATTAGATAAATGGATGCCTAAGTGAGAATGTGTGAATATGAGAGCAACTGCATACTTCAAATCAGTTAACTTTTATTGTGGCTTTAAATTTGGCATATCTCTGTCTATTCTAACTTGGTTGCTGCAATACTCAGTTGAAAGTGCACGTCAAGTACTTATAAGGATATTTTCAAAAGTTTTTACAACTATTTCCTAAAATTTTCCCCATGGCCATCCAGGGTTGAATGTCCCATACATTCCAATTTCATATATCTGAACCACTCAGGTAGAGATCAGTTGGAACTATAGCATTCATATGGTGAGTGCAGTGAGTGATTATAAGCTGAGCCTGAATATTTTTGTAACAAAGAATAGGAATTATGGCTGTCTGGAACACCCTTATGCTAGTTAAAACCAGTTAGGTTAGTGTTCTAGAGTTTTAGCCCCCAAATAAACTGATGTTCAACTAAAATTTTATATCCTGCCAAAGTGGAAACTCTTGAAAGGAATAGTCTTCTGTCCCGGAGTCTGGTATTCTTCACCTCTCTCTTGAGTTTTGTCTTTCTAGTGAGAGAGGAAGCCTGCTGTCTAAGTGGACCAGTCCTTCTGTAAAATGTGGCCCACAGATTCTTTACTGAGATACCCAGTCTAGAGGTTTTACTAGCATCAATCATGACTGATATGTTCTAGTTCTGAGGCCATCATTCACTCTAGGAATGGATCTACCATTTAATTTCTGTGAAGGAATCAGAGGCTCCATGCTGGGATGAATAGTTCCACCTAACTGGGGGTAAGTCTAGAACAAAGATGATGTTTGGATACTGATATTGACATAGGGAAATTTTCAAGAAAGTGTTGCACACTTCTACTCTATGAGAAAGTTGATAGGGTTCTTTTAATGGTGGCTTTCCATGGGTTGCCAAACAAGCCTCCCTTTCTATTGGCCATGGTAGCTAGAGCTCCTGGGACTGCTAGCAGCATCTGGAGGACCATAGCTTGTGCATCATTATTTTGAACAAAATATAAGCAATCCCCTTAAAACTATTGCAGTTTTTAGCTTTCTAGAATTTCTTCTCATGCTATTTCATCTTAAATTAGTTGGATGGCTCTAAGTTGCTACCAATGAAAAGTCAAGATGTTAAATACACGCATCCATTTCTTACCATGACATGAATGTAGACTTCATCTATATATTAAAGTCCTCTTGACAAATTCCATGTGTCTTTTCCTAGTCAGATGTTGACAAAAGATGTGTGAGTTCTTGTTCATCTGAAGATGAATAGAGCCACTGAAATAAAATAAACAAGGCGAAACCATTCAGTGGTCAAGAATTAGCAAGGAAACCGCTATTTCCTGTTTTCCAATTGCCACTTATGCCAACATACCTCAGGTATGTCCAGAACCCACAAAAAGGAGGGGGGGAAATGGACAAAAAGAATGAAAGAAATTGCTTGAACTGAGGAAGTTTAAGCTTGAGTGAATATATTCTCGTGGTTAATACATAGTTTCTTGGATTCAGTGGGTCTTTATTTGAAAACTAGAAGTAACTGTTCACAAGAGTAAGGCTAAATCATGAAAAATGATTTAAATCTACTTTTTGTCCCTTTCTCAATAACACAGTAAAGTAAGCAAATACATTTTAAAGCTACAAAAGCAGAGGAAGGGAGGGAGGGGTGGGATGAATATAGCTACACCTGCAGAATTTGTACCAGCTCACATTTCAAAGGCCTCTCTGAAGTGGTTGCGGAGCTATTTCCACTGCAAAATAACAAGTGTTCTTGAAAGTCATTCCAAGTGCCAAATTAGACAAATTACATCACAGTATATTTCCCTGCAGCATAAGGTACTTTGGAAACACCTGCCTAACATATTTGAAACATTTGCAGAAGGGAAGGGCTGGTTTCAAGAGTGGTTAACAAAACAAAAGTGCAGCAAACTATCAAAGCAGACCACTTCCCCCAACAAATTGGGTTGGATTCAAACTATACTCCCATCCTTCAGTTTGATTAGTTCAATGATAGAAAGTTGCCCAATTGACTTCACACCAAGATCTATAGCACAAGGAATGTCATTGTAAGTAGTCAGGGAAGAAGGAGAAGGAGGAAAAACAACAACTACATAGACACGTCTGCAGGGTGGGTCTAAGTTCAAGATGATGGCTGCAACTGCAGGATTATGGTTGCCATAATCTTTCTGGGGGTGGGAAGGGATGGGCTTGGATATTCCACAAAATCCCCAACTACAGCCAATGGGCAGTCAGAAGTATATAGGGAAGTTGAATCCCATAAAATGTGCAGCTCAGGCTGATTGTGATTGTAATAAGTCCACAGCAGGCTAAAGGATAATAACAAGATCCATCATTATGATAGATTCCAATCAATGTTTTTATAATATTTTGTGGATGCATTAATCAAAATCAGAATTATGCAGTTCTTAGAAATGGGAAACGCCTGGTGAAAAAATAAATCATCATTATCATGATGTTGGAAATTTAAGAGAAAACTTTTAACTTTGATTTGATTCCTTTGATGTTCCCTGTTAAGGTTGACCTAATAGACTACCACTTTGATTAAAAAAATCTCCACAACCCTAGATTGGACATGCTGAACTCCACACACCTTATGCTTTCCCCCAAAATGCCTAAATCGAGCCTCTTATTCGGTACAGAGAGAAAAATGTATTACTGGAATGAATGCTAAAATGGAATTGGCTACCGTCTATTAACATTTTTGCCCATGTTGTTTTCAAATAGAGTTTCAGAGGACTTTCAGAAGGTTTCTTGATATTACCAAATGAAATATTGGATGAGACAGATCTTCAATCTGATCTGGCAAGGCTTTTCTTATATTCTTCAGATGACTTGGCATCATCATGATGTCAATGTTATTAATACAGCAGCAGGGAACAGAACAGGACCAGAGAGTAAAATCTTATGCATATTTCACCCAATAAAGTTTCTGTTTTCTCAGCCATAATGCCTCATCTTATAAAATATGGAGCCCTGACCGACTCTTCTCACAAATAATTATGGCCATTGCTAAGCCTAAAATACTCTAAGCTATGCAAAATACTTTGTATTTTTTCATGATGTCCTTTCAACTATAAAGGTCACTTATTTTATAGCACAATACCAACTCAAAAGTAAACCTTATCAATTTCAATGGGGATTATGCCCAAACAGACAGATAGGATCTATCTTTAAAATCTTATTCTCACTCACTCTTGGGAGACTTCCCAGTGGCCAATATGAACTTGTAAGTTCATAAATTGTAATTTTTTTTTCCTTCTACCATCTTCTGGTCCCTCTTATTGACATGGAATATACCGGTACTTAATGTACATTGTTATGTAATTAATTCAGAGTTCTGCAGAATTCCACAAGCACTCTGATATGATTTCTTCAGTTGTGTTAAAGGAATGCACACCTCAGGTGGCCCCTCTGACCTATTTTTTTGTACAATCTAAATGATAAAATTCAAGATTTGGTCTGCATATGTCTGCAAATGGATTTATATTAGATATAAAGTGACAGATCTGGGCAATTGTTTCAGACTTACTTGTTCTCATAAACATAGTTATCAGAGGAGAGAGAAAAAAGCTACAAATATTTCTTCTACTTCCAACAATGATAGAGTTTTTTCATGGTTCCATGTAATGGTTCCAGTGTTTTTATAAAAATTAAGCACCACTGGAGGGAAAATCAAAGATTTCTCTCTATCTCCTTAATTTCTGTGTATATAACACGAACGTCCTATTTTCATCAAGTTTTCAACTGCTATGGTTTAGTTGTTTTATTGTCCATTAGTATTATGATTCATTGCACAGTTAACCAGATGTTTAGAGTGGATTTGGCACTTTTATCCACCTATTGAGTCCTTCCCAAGGACCTGGGATAGGCAGATGTTCACTGTTTGATAGTGTTAAAGGTTTTGTCACAGGATGTAATCTGTTCCAATTAAAGCTGCTTTTTGCAATTGATTGATGGTGATTTTGTCAATGCTTACCATGTTCAACAGTGCTCCAGTTATTTACAGTTTGCACCCAGATTGCTATTAATATCACCTTAGCTTTCTTTTACTACAGTAATGTTATGTTATACTAAATATAATTATTACATGCATATAAGCCCTGGTAGTACAGTGATTAGAATGAAGTATTTATTTATTTATTTTATTAGTCATATTTCTATGCCGCCCACTCTCCGAGGACTCTGGGCGGCTTACACCAAGACAGTATACTAAATAGCGTATTGCCCCCAACAATCTGGGTCCTCATTTTACCCACCTCAGAAAGATGGAAGGCTGAGTCAACCTTGAGCCGGTGAGATTTGATCCGCTGATCTGCTGAACTAGCAGTCAGCTGAAGTAGCTGCAGTACTGCATTTTAACCACTGTGCCACCTCGACTCTGCAGATTAACTATGCCCACAGTCTGAAGTTTAACCCTGACAGGACTCAAGGTTGACTCAGCCTTCCATCCTTCTGAGGTCGGTAAAATGAGAACCCAGTTTGTAGGAGGCAATAGGCTGACTCTGTAAACTGCTCAGAGAAGGCTGTAAAGTACTGTGAAGCGGCATATTAGTCTAAGTGCTATTGCTAAATCCTATTTTTCTCTGAGGAGATCAAACTAATCTACATGTGGCTTTCAGACAAACCCCCCCCCAAGCATTATTGTACAAATACTGCTTTTCACAATGCATACACACATACTCCCTAACTACAGCAACTAAACTTGATCTAATCTACCTCCGAACAGGTAAGACCAAATCCAAATCTGTGTTGTATCTGTTCTTACACACAGACAGGTTCTAGTAAGACCGAACTCTTGAAACTGCCTTATTTTCAGTGTTAAAAGTGAAAGGGAGAGAGAGAGAAAAAGAGAGAAATGATTTTGAGGGAACTGGGATGTTTGTACTAGACTTAATTATCTGCACTTGGGGGGGAGTAGAGTTAAATACAGCTCTGCTTGAAAAGAAATGGCATAACATCCTCCCACATGCACACAAATCTCCTTATTGGATAAGAACTGGGATAAACAACTAAGAAATACAAGCAATGTTCTGCAATTAGCTATTTCTACCATCACACTTGTGAGTGAAATAGAACAATATATGAAATAACTACATTCCTGCAAGCCTACATGTAGGCAGCCACAAGCTTATATGACTACTCATCATAGCTATAGGTGACATATAACATTGGAGACAATTGGATTTTTTCACATGGAACCAGGGGCGGGATTCAGTCAGTTCGGACCAGTTCGGGAAAACCAGTTTTTATGATTTTGCGCAGTTCAGAGAACCGGCTGGACCTCCCCACCCTATATATTATCTTTCCTTCGCCATGCAGTCCAGCTAATCTCCGTGTCTCACCTCCGCGCCTCACTCACTCTTCTCACCAAAGGTTACACATGCCGCCCGCTCGCCCTTCACCTTGGGTCGGGGCCCAGGGTCACGCCATTCCCCAGCTCCGGCCTTGCCCTGGAGCTTCTGCCCGCTCGCTGCCCACCTCGTCCGGATTGGGGAAAGCACCATTCCCCAGCTCCAGCCTTGCCCCAGGCCTCTGCCTGCATGCTGCCGCCCCCCTCTGGCCTCAAACTACTGGACAGTTCTTCTTAGCTGGCTGCAGCGGAGATCTTGCAGTTGTCCCTTGCTGAGGCTCAGCTGCTCACGGAGATGCTCCATGTGGTCTCCAGATCAGCAGCTGCTTCTCTCCGCTGCTGCTGTTGCTGGGAGAGAGTGTGTCTCTTGTGCAATTTAGCAGCTGTGAGCTGCCGCTTTCCTCTAAGTTCCATCCGGAAAGTGCGCAGCACAGAGAAGCAGCAGCCATGTTGAATGCTGTTTCTCTGTGCCACAATGCTTTCCGGATGGGACTTAAGTGGAAAGTGGTGGCTCACAGCTGTTAAATTGTACAAGAGATGCTCTCTCTCCCAGCAAGAGCAGCAGCAGAGAGAAGCAGCCACTGCCCCGGAGAACAGAGATGGAGTGGAGCAGGCCCCGAAAGGCTGCTTGGTCAACCCTTGTTGCGTGGCAGAAGCCACACATGCGTAGAAGCTGTGTGTGCGCGCACTCACATTTTCAGCAAACCAGTTGTTACATGGGTTGAATCCCACCACTGCATGGAACACCTAGAGAAGAGTCTTTCCTTCTTCATAGAAGTATCTTGGTTGGCCCCAGTTTAAGCCTTTGGTTTGATCCATTGTCTTATGTTAATGAGGGGAAAGGATTCCCAGCATCAAATAATAGCAATAATGAGTGTCTTACATTTGTAAAGTATTTGCAGACTTTCTCTAAGGTCATTGTGTCATTTATTTAGCATAACTAAGTAAGTCACTTTCAATTCTGGAACTGCTGTTTACAGTTTGATACCCCAAATCCCACAATATGCATAATAATTTTTGTCAAGCAGTTAGAGATGTTTAAATGTCTGCCTGATGCCTGATGACATTCATAATGCCTCTCGTGAGCTTCACGAGATCTGCATCCTTTGCCAAGTTCTTGACAGCATTCATAACATCCGCCATACATCTCGCATAATGTTTAATAATGCCTGCTAAATGCTTCATGATGTTAATGATGCATTCGCCAAGAGCTTCGCACCGCATGCCAAGTCCTTGACCACATCTGTAACATCTGACTCGTGGCTTGCGGCATTTAAAGGGCCTATCCGAAGGCTGATGTAATTTCACAGAGCCACAGAGTGATAGATGAATTTGGCCCATAATTTCTCCGCGCTTTCCAATGTGGTTGACACCAGAGGGAGGTGATCCCCGCAGAACGTGTTTGCTTTTTCAATTAACTCTGCCAGGTTGGAAAGAAATCCACAGATTAGTGGCTCGTGAGACACGCATAGTTGGTTATATGGTGAAGGGGCAGGGTTGAAGAGATCAGTTTCTTAGGCAGATTTGCATTTTCTGCACAGCCTTAAAAAAAAAAAAAAAAGGATTGGCTTCCTGACCTTACAGGGGTTGCTCTCAATTGCTCTTGAAGTTTGCAGAAGGGAACATTTACTGTACAAATTTATGCTGATGGATAGGGAATATAGTGAAGTAAGAAGGCCTCTTCCTTTTGTCTAAGATACATCTGTGGTGATTCTGATTACAGCCAAGGTTTGCAGCAGTGCCCCAAGCTGGAAGAAAATAGCTATCTAGCAAAGGAAAAGAAATTCTGTTCCTTAGTAATAGAACTTTAACAAACATCCTGGAGGTGAAGGAAAACAGGGCCACTTTAAAGAAACATATAGGGAGAGAGGGAAGAAGTCTAAAGTATATCTATAACCATATCTATATAATTTCAGTCTATTTATTTTATTTATTTATTTTGTCGAATACATATTAGATAATATATATAAGTATAAGCATGAATTGAATACATAAAATGAGTACAATTAAAGGGAACTTTAGGACAGGGATGGTAGGCGCTGGTGCTCTTATGCATGCCCCTTACAGACCTCTTAGGAATGGGGTGAAGTCAATAGTAGACAGTTTTAGGTTAACGTTTTGGGGGTTTTGGGATGAGACCACAGAGTCAGGTAGTGCATTCCAGGCATTAACGACTCTGTTACTGAAGTCCTATTTTCTGCAATCGAGTTTGGAGCAGTTTACTTTAAGTTTGTATATATTGTGTGCTCATGTATTGTTGTGGTTGAAGCTGAAGTAGTCATTGACAGGTAGGACATTGTAGCAGATGATTTTATGAGCTATGCTTAGATCATACCGAAGGCGGCATAGTTCTAATCCTTTTTTATTCAAGACTGTAAAAATAACCAGGATTTAGAATTATGTCAGTATTTTGGACTCTCCCGTGCACTCCATTCAATGCACCGATGGTAGTGTTTTCAACAGTTTAATTCACATATGGCCCGTTGAGTCATCGCCATCTTCCTTGGGCTAGCTTGGGTTCTATCCACCAACAAGGAATACTGACTGGCTCAGCTAAAGTTCCTGACAGGAAATATTGCCAGCCTTTTTCTTCTTTTTGTAATTTCAAGAACTTGAAATTCAGAAACTTTTTGATGGAGGAAAAAGCTCAAGTTCCTTATCTCCACTCTACAGAGTGCAAAATTGGTTTGCTGCAATCATGTCATCCCAAGGAAGGAAGGAAAGATTAAAGTTGTTATGCCAGATAGCTTAATAGCAGGGCGTAGAAGAAAGAAAGCCAAAATCTAAATTATTCTTTCACCAGCCCCAGATACAGTATCCCCAGCCTTGAAGTACACTATCTATTATTGTACTTCAGTTATTTAGCATCATAAAAAAGGGTACTTGTAATCATAATCCCATTGTAGACTTTGGCCCTGAAGTTTAAAATAGCTAGACTGAGGAGTCTGAGCAGTTACAATTCTGGCTTCAGTTACTTCTGTTGTAGAGAATGAGCTTTACTTGCCTACTGTTGTAGAGAATGAATTTTAGTTCGTGAAAACTCAGTTGTAGTGTCCTTTTTAAGATGACCTAGATTCTTTGCTGCAACCGTTTTAGAACAGCTCCCAGAGCTTGGGGCTACAAAAATCTGGACCATATTAGATGGTAGGAGAAAGATAAAGAAATCACTCACTCTTTGCTAACGTTTAGTGGTGATCATTTGCAGGAGCCTCATATCTTGCAGGCAAAACCAGTTCTTGATTGTTCTGCTTTCCTGTATAAAAAAGTGGGAAGGACCTTCAAATGAACATTTTGCCCCCAGGAACTGAGTCTTAAAAAAAAGATTCTGAAAGAAGATGAATGGATATTGCCACAAGAGTAAGACAACACAGAAATAAAACAACTGTCTATTTAAGATGTAAATGCTCAATATTTCCATTCACAGTTCAGAGAAATTAAAAGTGCAGTATGGGCAACCCATCATGTTCTGGACTATTTTAGTCACATTTTTATAGCTGCCATCTCACAATAAAGTGACTCTAGTGGTGTACAATAAAAGCAATTATAAAACCAAAATGTTAAAACAGCTACAATGAAGAGAGATCAACAATATTATCAATAACAACATAGTGAAGAAAATTGATATAAAAACAAGGCAGCCGTCTCATCAAATCATCAATTCCTTGAGATCACCAGACCTATTGGCACAGGCATGTTTAAGAGAGTCATTAAATCACCTGATAGAGTTGCCCCAAATGATTTGTGCTCTCTTAATCACTACAAAAACGATGATTCTCCCACATTTCAACTGCTAAAAGTATTGTACAGACATACTGTATATTCAGTCCAGGATCATATCTGATTTTTGAATAGAATGGTAGGGAGCATGAGCAAGGCAAAAGAGGTAATGAAGGGAAAAATATCAAGCTGCACTGATATTTTTTGTATGCAATATTTAAAGACAGATCCAGAAATTACTCTTCTTCGGAAGAAAATATAATGAAAGATACATTAGTGGAAGAGCATGTGTTTTGTGAGCAGTGACTCCCTTGATCAATTCCTGAAGAGTTGAGATAGAACTGGCAAAGTTTCCTCTGAAACTCTGGAGAGCTACAGAGTGTAGATGATACTGGAGGGAGCAATGTTCCTACTTGCTTTTAGACAGCTTCTACCTTAAGTACAAAAATAAAACTTAGGCATTTTGCTATTGTCAGCATAAAATCTCACACAACTTTATGGCACTTGAGTTCAGCGCATTGTGAAGAGTCAGAGTTGGATAAACGTGGACTAACACCCATCATCCTTTTTATTGGCCATTGCGTTTGGAGACTATTGGGAATTTGAGGTCAATAATGGAGGGCTACAGTTTGACAGTTTGGCAGTTTGGTGGGAAGGTAACAGCGTTCCGTGCGCCTTTGGCATTTAGTCATGCTGGCCACATGACCATGGAGACATCTTCGGACAGCGCTGGCTCTTCAGCTTTGAAACGGAGATGAGCACTGCCCTCTAGAGTCAGGAACGACTAGCACATATGTGAGAGGGGAACCTTTACCTTTACCTTACAGTTTGGCTACCTGTAATATAATGTTTTGTTAGCTGTTATGCAACAGTATACAGAGCAACCGCCTTTTCCTTCTTTAGTTTTGGATGTGGTTGCACTCCCCTAATAGAAAAACACTTTATATGTATGTGTGTACACACACACACACACACACACACTGTATAATAGTGCATTTCTTTGTTTGGACTATATAATTTTATTTTAAAAACATTTAGAGAGTTCACACATCATACGAATCGTATTGTGCTTTTTGATTTGACTTATTTCATCCAGCCTTTGTGGTTTGTAAATAGCGGTCTAGGACTTAACACAACACAAGATTCGAACTGATAGAGGTTTATTGATGGTTGCTATTCTGGCTCACCATGTTGCATGAACCTGACCCATTGTCTCGTACGTTCATCCCCCCTGCCCCCTCCCCAAGATGGAGTTTTACAGATCTGTGGCATATGGAACTATTTACCACAAAGCTGAACAATAAAAGAGAAGGCCAACATCTCAAGCTGATTCCAGGTAGATAACCACAGAATGCGCCTCGCAGTGATGCAAGCCAGGCCTAACAGAGATAATTTATGAACTGAGCCCTTTCCAAGAGATGCCCTCAGGAATACAAAAGGTCTGCACTATTCTTCACCTAGTTTCATTTTCTGAAGATTATTTATTATGCTCTTCCATCATTATGCTACACTTCTTCTCAACTTCATTGCTTAACATTTTACCATTTCCTTACTGTCTGTAAAGCAATCCGACAGGGGAAACAAACGGAATTTGCACGCGCTATTTCCTTCATATCTTTTCACAGTATGAACCTTTTCCTTTTTAAAAAAAAAATCCTACATATTATTCGGTTAAAAAAAGATATACCGAAATTCCACGCATATTCGGCCAAACTTTCTCTGCCTGTATGTGAGGCAGTGCTTACTTATGAGGCTGGAAGGGGACAGTATTTTAAGATGAGTCGCAGCAAAGCTTTCCTTTCACCAAATCACCAGGGATGTTGGCAGAGAAAGTCAAAAAAGACAGGGGGCTGGCTGTGACTGTGCAGTTGAAGCCCTGCCCTTTTTTGAAATGGAATGCTTTATTTGGCCAGGTGTGAAGAGACACACTAGGAATTTGTCTCCAGTGCAGAAGCTCTCAGGGAACATACAAAACAACACAAACATCATCATCATCATCATCATCATCATCATCATCATCATCATCATCATCATTATCATCATCATATCTATAGGAGGGGGAAGTAAAGAAGATAGTAAGAAGGATAAATAAAAATACCGCAGTTAGTCCTTGACTTATGACCATAAATAAGCCCCAAATTTCAGTTGTTACGTGAGACATGAGTTTTGGCCCATTTTATGACTTTTCTTGCCACAGTTGTTAAGTGAATCTGGCTTCCCCATTGATTTTGCTTGTTCAAAAGGTCGCAAAAGGTGATCACGTGACCTTAGGACACAGCAATGGTCATAAGTTTGAACCAGTTGCCAAGCCTCTGAATTTTGATCACATGATCATGGGGATGCTACAAGGATCACAAGTGTGAAAAATGGTTATAAGTCACTTTTTTCAGTGCCACTGTAACTTTGAACGGTTATAATTCCTTGTTTTTCTGACATGCCCCACACCCATCCCTGCTTGTCATGTTCATGCTGGTTTTTGGAATAATCATCTGTCTGAAAAATATTAACCAAAAGAGTAGTTTTACTCAGTGGACTTCATTAAGTAAACCTGAAAGAAAGGAGGGAGAGGAATTAGGGTTTCTTCATTTCAAAAGTGCCATAGATTTTGCCTACCCCTTGTTTTCTTACTGAAGATCAACCATAGGATCCCAGGATTGTGCAGTTGTAGAGAAATGGTCCTTGTATCCCAGATGTATTCAGTACCCGGAGAGATTGTTGGCAGAGTTTGGGATGTTTTAGTTCACTGGGCAAGGGGTTGCACTAAATAGCCCCTTCCAACTATGTGATTCTGTGTTTTGATAAACCCCCAAATCTGAGGAGAGATTGTTCAGTGAAACTGATCTGACTGCTCAGCTTCTGCATAGAGGGCTGAATTTTGTTTCTCCAGAACATTAACTTAATTCTTAAAACACATACTGTGAATATCCAGCATAGAACTCCCTTAAAACCTTGAAAGTTTTTAGGGGGGAAGAGGGGAAGAAAATTGAAATAACTAGGAAGATTTAAAAAAATCACTGCACCGCAAAAGAAGATAATGGTAAATTGCTTCCTTGATGCCAAGAAAGTGTTACCTGGATACGTCGGTGGAAATTATTAGGACTTGAAGAAAATTCCACCTTTTTGGAGTAGCACCTGGTGATCATAGACTTAAAATATTGGATGACTTGTTTAAGCTTCTTGGCTCACTTTGGACTGCTTCTCAGGGATCCATGTTTGTTTTATAGAAAAACGGTTTTGAAATAAAGCTGTACTTTTAAAATATGGAATACATCCAAATTGGGTGCACGCGTCTAGTGTAAAATACTAGAGTTCAACATTTATCTATATATTACTAAAAATCTTCTTGTCGTGACATTTAACTGAGTGCATCTTGGGGCAACAATTTTTAAACCAAGCTACCTCAACTGGGTTTACAAAATACAAGGGACCCATGACTTCTGAGGGAATGAATTTGAGGGAGGTTGTGAGTTCTTCAATGCTACCAGCTGCTGATGCACTGCTGCACTGCTGCTGTGGTCATGTGATCTTCATTTTCAATGTTCTGTGACCGTTTCCAAGCCAGTCTCATGATCTCTATGAGCCATGGTGGTGCAGTGGTTAGAATGCAGTATTGCAGGCTAACTTTGCTGATTGCCAGCAGTTCGATCCTGACTGGCTCAAGGTTGACTCATCCTTCCATCCTTCTAAGGCCAGTAAAATAAGGATCCAGATTGTTGGGAGCAATATGCTGACTGTGTAAACCGCTTACAGAGGGCTGTAAAGCACTATGAAGCAGTATATAAGTCTAAGTGCTATTGCTATTGCACTTACATACTGCCTCTCCAAACAGCACTAACTGCTTACCTGCGGGAAGGGAAGGGAAGGGAAGGGAAGGGAAGGGAAGGGAAGGGAAGGGAAGGGAAGGGAAGGGAAAATTTCTGATTCTCCCTGCCAGATTCCCACAAGGAAACTCAATTGGGAAGCCTCCAGGAAATCAGAAGCCTTAACAAATATTAACAAGCTCAGCTCTGTGATCTTAATTAGCCAAATAGAACCTTCTTGGTGCTGGCAGCTCCTTCTTGAAATTCACTCAGTTTCATATTGAAGGAATTGTTGTGCAAATGCACACATAGGTTAGGAAATGAACTCTTTATTATCACTTATTACTAATTTGAGAACAGTCACTATCCAAAGCCGTTGCTAAACGAGAACTACCTATTTTATACAGATCTCTATTCCTCCTAAACCTTTTTATAGTAAAGAATTTCATGGTATCTTTAACTTGAGTCTCCTAATTTAAAAGTTTGAGCGCTTCATGTTTATTGTTGCTTTTATTGTATTTTGATGAGATCTTTATTTGTGAGCCACCATAAAATGTCTGATAGCATGCAGCTTTAAAGAAATGAAATAAAGCCAAATTAAAAAAAAAATCCAAGAGTAAAACTTCTCACTGTATGAAAACCAGCAGGTTTTGTCTGCCAGCAATACTGCATCATTTGCTCTTGCCTCATACGATAACCTGTTATCCAGGGGCTTTCTGCTGCTGGAGATCTGCCAGGCCACCACTTCTTGAGACTCACATTATACGGCATGAGATGTATCTTTACATAAACAACAAAGTCATGGAATCGTGGAGTGACAGAAAGTAAATCCAACACTAATCCTCAACTATTAAAAATATCATTGTGGATCTATATGAAATCAGCCTAACATCTGGAGATCAAGTTGTAAGAGATGTTGTGTCAAAGCCGTATCATTTCACGAGAAACAGCCAGGACGTTTGCCAGTGAGTGAGTGAGTGAGTGTGTGTGTGTGTGTGTGTGTGTGTGTGTGTGTGTGTATGCACACGCGCTGAAGAAGCATTAAAAATATTACAGATTTTGGCCTCTTCCAAGGGCCAGGAAAGTCACCCCCTCCTGTCAGCTCCCATTAACCACCCTTCTTCTTCCAGCTCTCAGCTATGTGTTCTAGCTGGGTTTCAGAGGAACCCTTGAAATGGTGAGTCCTTGGGGAATTCTAATTGAAAATTCACATCTGCCAACAATTACACTAATTCACCAATGCATAGAGAAATTTTGCTAGCTTGTACAAAATTGCAAATGTAACATGGCATTGGGATTTCAAGTACACAGATAAGTCTGTTGTTATTTCAGTCACACATTATGTATTGCCAACTATATTGTCAAGAGGCAGCAGGCTGTTATCCAGCATGGCTTGGTATCCGTCTATATCCTCCATATTGCCTATATATTTTCAGTGGGGCTATAACTTAGTGGCCTCAGGATGTTTTTGGCTTGTGGAACCCCTCCATAGGTTTAACTTCTGGCATTACCCCCGAAAACACCACCATCTTATGTAGTAAAACTGTGGGAAGTAGTAAGTACAAAACTTTAAAAATTATAGATTACTCAGACATAAGTTCAAAAGTAGCTTCCTATCCTATTTTAATGTAGGAGGAAAACATTTAACAATATTAAAAGTTTTCTCACACGCAGAATAAAAGCCCTTCTATGAAGTGCTCTGGAAAAGTTTATTGAAACATTATGAAATAAATAAATGTCCATCAGGGAACCACATGGGAACCTGTGGTTGGGAATCCACAGGCAGAATTTTTGAACTTGAAGCCTAACAAATTCAAAGGTAACTGTGTCAAGGATCAAAAGTAGTCTACTTCTTGAAGATAAGCAAGGCGAACCTTGGAGGAGCCATGTTTCACATGTCTGCCGACTTTTCTGTGGGAGAGGACCATTCTCACCCAACATGCAACTTTTACTGTAGATTTTCTAAAAGGAATAATGGGACTTATTTTACTTTACTCCAGATTATTCCGTCCACACATCCTGATGTGAGAACTACTTGTAATCTTGAGGATACGAATGTCTACTGTCATCCTCAGCCAAATGCATCTCTTCTCATCTTTTCTAGTTTGCGATGTCAAAACTTGAGCTTTCCCATTTCTGCCAGCACAAGCTAAGCCAAATGGCCCACCTGCTAAACTTCATTTGTTAAAGGCAATGCCCTTTGTCAGCCCTCCTGGCTAAACCAGACAGGCACGTGACCAGACAAGCTAATTCTACTTTATTGTAAGGCTACGTTAACAGAGTCTTGCAAGTCTGAAAATACAAATCTTCCGCTGTTTCCTTTTTACAGCCTGACCAATTTAGAGCTGGTCCTTCTTAAGGTTCTTTCTCTGACCATTAAACATCTGTAGATTCCTTTGCTTTTTAGCTGATCGTTCCCCAGGAAGCATCTCTTCCCCTTGTCCTTCAAGCTCATTCCCACATACGATTATACCCTTGCTCTGATTGGCTAGTGAGTGTGGTGGCAAGCATGCTCCTTCCCTTGTGGTCACCAGACATTAACTTCCATGCCCATTTCATCCTGGGCTGTCGAGCTGTTAGTCCCCACTTTAGAAAGAAACTTCACATGGTAAAACGGTCATCCCCATCCATGAAATAGTGGACTTTTTTTTTAACCAGTCTACCAGTGGGCCATTTAAATGCAGACCTTTTGTTCATTTTTTTAAAAAAATGAATTATACATCAAAGCAGTGAGGGAGTGCTCCTTTTCTATATTGTAATATAATTGTGTGTGTTTCTATGCACCCACTTGCCCGCAACATTGCCTTGCAACAGTTGTCCATCTGGGATTGGAATTCAAATTGGCATATGTTGATCAATTTCTCCCTCTATTTCAAGTGTCAGCAAGAATGGGAAAATGATAGCAATGTGTGTTATTTTTCCACTGGTACAACTCCAACAGAGTTTGGACTAGATGATCTCTGCAGTCCCTTCTAGCCCTATCATTTTGATTGCTAGATGTTATTTCTTCATGCAAATGAAAACCATATGTCCTCAAAGACTCACCCAACCCCCAAAAGGAAAGCAATTCAACTTGCCTTCCTGGAAAGAAGCCAATGGTGAAGAAGTAGGGGGATCCACCAATTGGGAGCTGTGCTAAACTCTGTCTGAGCAAAATACTTGGCCAGTTTCATTCCTGAAGCTTGAAATCCAGACAGTGATTTCATAGGCTGGCTTCATTTCCAGCTGGTATCTGCTTGGGAGACAAGCAGCTTAAAGGCTGCCATATGGGAGAGCCTCTTAGTCCAGAAGCATCTGCAGAATCGACAAGTGTCATCGGAGTGACAAAACGTATGTCATGACATTGGGATGCAGGCATCCATGCAATGTTGCCACGCAACTTTATGATGCATGTTTTATCATTTTATCCCTCTTGGTCTCTTTCCTCCCCACAAATGCCCATCCTAGTCTATTAACCAAGCCTCCTTCTTTGGCCTGCCACGCATTAACCTTCCCACTCTTAATGTCAGTAGAGGTGGACAGTATGTACTGTATGTATGTATGTAAGTGGTATGTATATATTTATAAAGTTTATTGGCCACCCACAAGGGTGTGGTTTACAATCATATAAGATAAAAATATGTATGTATGTATGTATGTATGTATGTATGTACCGTGTTTCCCCGAAAATAAGACACTGTCATACATTTTTTTTGAACCCTGAAATAAGCACTTGGCCTTATTGCCATGCGCTCAAAAGCCCGATTGGGCTTATTATCAGGGGATGTCTTATTTTGGGGGAAACAGGGTATGTATGTACATATAAATATACATACACACAAACACATATGTATACAGGTAATCCTCAACTTAAGGATAGGGTGTATAAATTCTTTGATAAATAATAATCAAATAAAAATAATGGATATCTATGTAAAGCCTATCTCTTTTACCCAAGAGATGAGTACCTGTCACTTCCACCTTTTCAAGCCTGATAATATACAACATTTTTCAGCTCATAGAGTAAGAACAATCGGCCAGTCAAAAATGATGGATGTAAAGCAAGCAATAGCAGAAAAAAGTAGGTCTCCAATATCTAGAATCATCCAAACAACCATCTTCCAGATATGAGAATCTCTTCAAAATGTTCACATCTACTTCTGGGGGTGGGGGTGGGGGGAGGGAGTGTCATATCAGGAGAACAACCATATTTATTGTTGCTCCAACCAAATCCACTACATTCCACAACATTAGTAGAATGGAGTATTTCAATATTCCTTCCCCAAAGGACAAGGAATGGAGAGTTCTGCTAAAATAATTTGCTCTTAAATAGAAATTAGAGCTACAACTCTCTTTTCCTTCCCTTCTCATTCCAGCATTTTCATTATACAGGGGAGAAACATATTGATTTTCTGCAAATGCACACCGTTTCATTCTAGAGTGGGACCATCAGGAGTCCAAGAATCTCAATGACCATCAGACAGTAGCAAGGAATTTGTCTTCTGAGCCACATTGCTGACTTCTAATGGTGGACCAGATGAGGTAGTTTTTTTTTTTCCCCATTCAATCATGTTCAATTCTTTGGTGATTACCTGGAGAATTCCCTGTAGTTTTCTTGGCAAGGTTTTCCAGAAGTGGTTTGCCATTGCCTTCTTTCTGGCTCTCCTGGTGGCTTTATTTCACTCCAAATATGGACTCATCAGCACATCTTTGGGAGGGTCCATCTTTGTATTAATTTGTATCAGAGGAACTCTGGTTTGCTTGAATGACTCCCAAATCCAACTACACCAGCTTAATTCAGTTTGAGATTGTGTGTAATCAGTGCACAGATTTAGTTTCACCATATACTTGTACTTGGAGGCCTAAGGTATTGGATGATGGCTGCCTCAGCAACTGAGCTTGACAGCACTGAGAAATGCGCTTAAGGATATGTCCCCATCCTTGCTTGGTCACTGAGTCATTCATATTGCCATGGTTGCCAGGATGAGTCTGCTTATTTATAAAATTCTATTAGGATTTATCTTTCTCTTCTTCTTCAGCCCTGAAAATACATTGAATATAGTGACCATTTTACCAGCATGACATTATTATCTCTCCTTCCCTTCCCCACCATCATATTATACAAAGGAAAAGATGCCTAGTTATATTTCTGTACAAGATCTTAGTCCCACTTCAGAAATACTTTTGGTTCTGCTTGATAGCTGTGTCAGAGGGTTGCACTGATTTATTGCTGGCTCAACTACAGTGTCCCTGGAATTGTTCGAGAACTTAGAAGGGGAGAAGAGTGCTAGCCAGCAGCCCTCTATATGAAGTTCTTCCATTGCCGTTTTGCACTTCCATTTTCCACTTGCCCTAACCTCACTGGAGAGCAAAGGGCCATAGCAATGAAAAGCTCTTCCTTTCATAGCAATTCCTCTTCATTCTCCCAAATCCTTCCTTTTTTTGCTGTAAGGATAAAGCTTGGGGCCATTTGGAACACAAAATCAGCAACTGCTCACATGGAGGTGTTCCACCAAACATCATTCCTTGTCTGCATATCAATAATAATTGGGGAAACTCTCCGAGCTATAGAAATATGTGTCTCTGCTCTGGCAGGGCTGAGAAAATATTCTAAGGAGAACAAGCAGGCTATTAGTTGGGTTGTGGTGGTGTTATCTCCTCATTATATTTACTAAGACCAAAAGGAATGTTGAGCTCCTCTTCACTGAATGTTCAAAGCAGAGGAAGGACAACAATTATTGGGGATGATTTAATTTGAATTCTGCATTGAACAAGGAGTTGGAAGGATGGTCTGCCTAAACCCCTTCCAATAAAACGATTTGATTAACAGATACAATATGTCTGTCCCCATCCAAATAAAGGGGATGTATCCATTATTTGCTGAGAATTACATCCACCGAAACAACTGAAGTGCTCAGAAGTGTCCCCTCTTAAGAGAAGATCCATGTACATAGGAGGAGGGACAGAAGAACGAAGGAATGGGGTATTTCTGATTACTCTTACCCAGCCTTGGCCAAGAAAGGATTAGTCCTGAAAGGCATTTTATAGAAATGCTAGCTGAGCATTAATAATGTGGCTGAATTAGAAGCACATGTGGCGGAGAAGAAGTGTGATATAATTGGCATGACAGAGACTTGATTAAAGCAAGACATTGACTGAGAGATTAAATTACGAATATGAGTGTTGAGTACAGAGGAGGGATGAGGGAAAAAGCAGGAAGAGGAAATAGAGAACATTGTGTCAGCAGAAGCAACAAAACAAGTGAAGAGAAAGAAATAAAAAGAAGGAAAGAAAGAAGGAAGGAAAGAAAGAAAGAAAGAAAGAAAGAAAGAAAGAAAGAAAGAAAGAAAGACAGACAGACAGACAGAAAGAAAGAAAGAAAGAAAGAAAGAAAGAAAGAAAGAAAGAAAGAAAGAAAGAAAGAAAGATGAAAGGAAGCCTAGGGATGGCAAAGTTTTCGTCAGATGAAACCACTTCATCTGCAATGTACAACCTATACGGAGGCACAGAACCTGAGACTCTATATAAAATGTGAGGTACCGTCCCATTTCAAATTGAAGTGTTTCTGTTCTGGAAATCCAAATAGCCCTAACTGATGAATCAACTTGACTGTTCTTCTGGCTTTGTTGAGAATCAGTCTGCTCTCCTCAATTAAATGCAAACTCAAAAGTAGAAGGGGCCAAGAGACAGACTTGCAGTAATACTATATGGCCTGCAATTCTTCCCTTGCCTGTGTTTAGTCATTCATTTATTCATTATGTCCATTGTTTGTTTTAAATCAAGAATGAGATCAGAGGAAAATCCATCCATTGAGTTTGCTACACTTAAAATTAAAATGCCATTTCTCTGCTCATATACCAAGTGCAATAAGGGAAGGCAATAACAAGCTATTTATTTTATACACTTCTGCCAAAACTGATGCATTCATAACTATATCATGAAACATAAAAGCAATCATTTTAGATTTATGAACCCCCACATGAAATCTTGCATCTATTATACATCTCATTCTAGGGGTGGATTAGCATAATAAATGTCCCGCATTGGATGTTTAATTGTTCAAAAACTGCTCCAACGAGAGGATTTCTCTTCCCCGTTGCACCCTACTTCATCTCCACAATTTGCACTGGAGGTTTTAAGGGTACTTGTGGGCTGCCTGAGTGTCCTGCAGACATTGTTTCTTATTTTGGCAAATATGCACAACGTATTTCATCCACAGGATTTGATCCACCAGAGAAAGAGCCTTTCTGTGGGAAGAATTTGTTTCTACTAAGGGATAAAGATCTCTGCAGGGTTGGATGTCACGAATGTTAGTAGAAATGAAGCCGCTATAAAAGCTGAGCCTGTTTCAACTCAGTTAATCAGACTTGGTGTCATGTACAGCCAGATCCTGCCACCCACCGTACAATAAATAGAAATTCCAAAAAACGCAAACTGGGAGGATCTGATCCATTAGAGAAGTTATCTTTCTTCAGAACTAATTAATCATCTCCCTCCAAGGGACCTTCTCCTGGTAAGGAGACTAAAAACGTTTCGTGCCATCCGGCTTTTTATCACAAAGGCACATCAGCGCCTTCATATATATTTTTCTCTCTCCTGAAATAGCTGTCTTCATTTAATCTATAGAGTTATAAATCAGCGAGCTCAGTTGCTAAGTGACAATGATGCATTTACAATGTCCAAGCACTTATAAGCGAGGAAATGAATAATTACCAGTGTCATCATCAATCTTTCACAAGCCAGAGAGTAAGTCACAGACTCATTATTTTTAAAACCAAGAGCAAAGAAAAAGCCCTACTTTTACCATCCTTCTAAAGCTGCCCTTGAAAGGCCCTCATCAAGGGAAGGCTACACTTCAGTGCAATGCTAAAGCAGCTGCCTTTGACCTGGGAATGCAATGCATGCAGATTCCGAAAGTCCCAAACATGCCCTGAACTGCTTTTGCATGAGTCTGTGCCGATTCACATGTAGGTTTCAAGAATTCTGAAAATCAAGCTACAAATAATCGAATGTTGACTGTTCATTAACACTAGAGTTTTGTGGGGGGGGGGTTGATTCCACAGAGTCTAATGTCCTTAGGTGATCTTGTCCCACAAAATACATGGATATCCTAGTTTATGGTATCGTCTCAGATTGAAACTACTAGTAAATGCAATTCATGAAAGTGCAGCTCAATGGCTAAATCCGTGCTTTACATGAAAAAGATTCCCCTGGTTCGCTCCTGATCATCTCCACTTCAATGATCAGATAGCAAGTGATGGGGAAAAAAATCTTCTCCCTGGATTACCTGGAAAATTGTTGCCACTCAAAGGATCGTGGGATCTATATGGTCCAATAGTCTAATTCAAAATATAGCAATTTCTTCAGTCTTTGTCTTTCTTTCTTTCTTCAGTTTTCACATTAGACAGGTAATCCTCAACTTGCAACCATTTGTCTAGTGATCATTCAGAGTTACAATAGCATGTTTTCACATGACCATTGCAGCATCCCCATGGTCATGTGATCACAATGGTCATGGTCATGTGCTCATAATCCAGGCACTTGGCAACTGGCATGTATCTATGACAGTTGCACTGTCCCTGGGGTCATGCGATCATCATTTGTGACCTTGCCAGCCAGTTTCTAACAAGGGGGAAAGCCACATTCACTTAATAACTGCAGGGATTCACTTAGCAACTGTGGCAAGATACTAAAATGGAGGCACAACTCAATCAACGAGTGCCTTCCTTAGTAACAGAAATGTTGGGCTCTATTGTGGTCATAATACGAGGATTATCTGTATCAGGTCTGGAAGGAGTATTACATAACCTGAATAATAGGCTCTTAAGAAAACATGCCAAAGGTTTGAAGGGGGTGGGTGGGAATCATTTCAGATGTAAATAAAGCAATAACACAATTTCACTCTAGACAACAGCTAAAGTTGCTGTTTAAAAAAGTGACAACCAGAAAGCAACAGAGACTAGAGTAATCTGTTAAATTTTCAGAAGATGAACCTCAACCAAGGTATCTTAGCTCTCTAACAGCCTGCTTATAAACCTTTTTAAAGACTTTTTAAAAAAAAGATTTCTTGTGATAATTCTTTAAGCTCAGCAACCTAACAGGAGTGGTTACAGTGGCCTTTCATTTCCAAGAGGAGCACCTGTCTCAATGGCTTCTCTCTCCGTTTTTATAAAGTCTGCAGTCCTGATGTTTGTAGCTGCGTTCTCATCTTGTCCTTATTCAGCAGTTTCCAGATACAGAGAGGCTTCTTAAAATGCCAACTCCTCTACTCAGCCAGGGAAAAATATATGGCCAATTTAGAGGTTGACACCATAGCGGATCTCAAAACCTCCTCTTGCTATGCCAAGCTCATTCGCCTCCCCCTGTAGCACAGCCGTGTCTTCGCCTGTTTTGTTTTGGGATTATAGCTTCAGCTTGAGAAAACACTGCTTTGAATCAACCAAAGAAAAACATATCACTCATTGGAGAACAACTGATAAAATAAATAGAACTATGCTAAGCTAAAATAACCAATTACTTCTTTAACCATAATCACTGCTAGACGTGAAACGTGTAAGATTTCCATGCACATTAAAAGACGAGTATGCTGGGATTCTCCCCAACATATGGATTATGCAAAAATAACTTGGAGACCACCTGGAGTTTACATACCTCATTTTCTTTCTTTCTTTCTTTCTTTCTTTCTTTCTTTCTTTCTTTCTTTCTTTCTTTCTTTCTTTCTTTCTTTCTTTCTTTCTTTCTTTCTTTTTTAAAAAAAGAGCTAATAATGTCTGGAGCTTTGTGAAGCATTTAGGGTTCCATCCAACAGAAAAATCTTCTCCATATGGGTAATTGTATCCATGTACTTGATGATTATGCTTCAATTTATGACCATTCACTTAGCAACAGCACCAAAAAAAGGTGACTTACAACTGGTCTTCGTGCTTACAACTTTTGGAGTGTCCCCACGGTTACGTGATTGTGATTTGGGTGCTTGGTAATCGACGTGCAGTTAACCACGATTGCAGCATCCTGGGCCACGTGATACCTCTGGTCCCAGATTGGATCTTGCAACATTATCCTGGGGCACGTATATTTGTCTTCATTCACATGTCTATCATTTACAGTCTTTCCAGCAGGCTTCCAATAAGCAAAGTTAATAAGAGAAACTGGGTTCGCTTAACAACTGCAGGATTAATGGCCCTGGCAAAAAAAAGCTTGTAAAGTTGGGCGAGTTCACACAGTGGCTCAAATAATGATTACTTTGCTTAGTAATGGAAGTTCTGGTCCCAATTACGGTTGTAAGTTGGGGACTACTTATACCACCAATTAGGTCAGTGGTGAAATCTAAAATTTGTTACTACTGGTTCTGTGGGCGTGGCTTGGTTGTGGGGGTAATGTGACTGGGTGGGCGTGGCCAACTTTTTTTTTTTTAACTTTTAAAACCATTTTTTCTACCACCTCTTCGGCCGAAGAGCTTGTAAAAAAAATGCTTTTAAAAGCCTCTGACGATCCCAGCTGAGTTGCCTGATCGGCAGAGGCTTTTAAAAGAAAAAAAGCCTCTGCTGATCAGACAACTCAGCTGGGATCGTCAGTGGCTTTTAAAAGAAAAAAAGCCTTTGACGATCCCAGCTGAGCCACGCGATCATCAGAGGCTTTTTTTTTTTTTTTTACTTTTAAAAGCATTTTTTTTGGCCAAAGAGGTTGTAGAAAAAATGCTTTTAAAAATAATTTTAAAAAGCCTCTGATGATCGTGCGGCTCAGCTGGGCATGTGGGGGGGGGGCAAGGATTTTTGCTACCGGTTCTCCGAACCACCCGCCTCCATCACTACCGGATCAGGCGATCCAGTCCGAACTGGGAGCATTTCACCCCTGAATTAGGTGTTGATTCCAGACAGTCACATAGAATTTTCTCCAGGATAATCTGTCCTAAATCTGGTCTACCAGGTCATCTAAAAGTTCACCCACTGCTACTGTAGTGGAGTCCTTCCATCTTGTTGCTGTTTGTCATCTTCTCCTCCCTCCTTTTCCCTTTCTCACATTATAGACTTCTCAAGAGAGCTGGATATGCATACCATATCCAAACTAAGGTAATTTGAGCCTGATAATCTGTGTGTTAAAGAGCTTCAGGTAGATTTCTTCAGTGCTCTACCATGTGTTTGTTTTCTTGGCTATACATGTTATTTTCAGGAGCCTTTCCAAGATGAAAATTCAAAAGCATTAATTTTCTTGTATCCAAATTTTACTTCCATATAGCCACAGGAAAAAACAATGCCTGCACAATTTTGACCTTTGTACTGTAGGTAGGTAGGTAGGTAGGTAGGTAGGTATTATAACATCTGAATGTCTTTTCCAAGGCCATCATTGCTACTCCACCAAGTGCTAGTCTGTGATGTGCTGATTCCTTTATTGTTGATGGTCAATCCAAAATTTCAAAGCTGTCCATCCCTTCAATAGCTTCATTGCCATTTGTTAAGCTGTTTGCTCTACCAGTTGTCATTACTTTGTCAAGTCATGCGTCTTGACTTTCATTACTATAGCTTCCAGATCATATATATTTTTAACTATCAGAGTAGTGTCAGCAGAATAGCACAGCTGACTAATGTCCTTTCCTCCAATTTTAAAACCAACTTGGTAATGACTGGAGGGCTGATTTAAGTTCAGTACTAGAGGCGCTTGTAGGTAGAGATACAGTATATTTTGGATGCTGACATTTCAATATTTCAGTATACTTACATTGTTGATTTTCTTAGAATCAGTTACTATATATCCACTTGTGTACTTCTGCATATTAATTTGAAGTTGGAATATCCTTCTGAATTTGGACATATTTTGGAAGACTTCCCTTATTTTTTCATGTCTTTTTCTATTTTTGATATATTTACAGATGTTGTAATGCTGCAACTTATCTCTTCCAAGAGGTCTCTGAAATTCTTTGTTAAGTTCTATCTATTTATCTATTAATATATTATATATTATATATATTTTATATTAAGTTCTATCTATCTATACATCTTTCTATTTCTTGCCTTTGGCTTCTCTTCTCCTCGGCATTTGTTCTGAAACCCAGTTTTCTTATGTTTCTTGATCTTTGGCAATCTTTTTTTTTCATATTCATCCTTGACTTCTTCAATTTTATTCCACAATTTATTTATGTATGTATTTATTTATGTATTTATCCAATTTATTGGCTGCCCATCTTACCCCAGGGTAATAATTCCTTTGGTGAGCCAGTACTTCAATTCTTGATGTTCACCTTGAAAATGGTGGGCATCTGCTCAAGATTGTACCATGGCTTCCTTCTTCTGCTTTAGGCTGACATGGAACATGCACATGAGCAGTTAGTGTTCTATTCCATAGTCAGACCCTGGCCATTTTTTGCTGTTAAGGTTAGGATCTTACACTAATAATAAAGTCAATTTGATTTGTTTGTGTGTCATTTGGTGATGTCCATGTATAAAATACCAGCAAAGATGAATTTGCTGATGTCTATATATAGAAATATTCTTAAATGTTTTTAAGAAGAGACTGGACAACCACTTGTCTGAAATAATATAGGGTTTCCTGATTGAGTAGGGGGTTGGACTAGAAGATCTCCAAGGTGCCTTTCACCTCTGTTATTCTGAAATAATAACTGGATTGGCAAAAAAACCCCAATAAGTCATTATTTTGATTCATTTCACTTTCCTAGCTCATACAACTTAGCTACATTTTCTTCCTTAATACTCCAAACTTTGGCATTCCAGCCTCCAACCACAAGTACTGTAGCATATATTGCATATTATTCAGTTGATTTCAGATTAAACTCAATCATAAAATTTGCGAACCTACTCTTTTGCATGAGTGGTTGGAGCACAAACATGGAATAATAGAGTTGTTCGTGGTCTAATTGATATTATTTGGTTATTTATTTCATTATATCCTTATACTGTCCATATCCTTCCAGACTATGAAAGCAACACTGTTTTTCTTTGTTGTTGTTTTGTGTGTGTGTGTGTGTGTGTGTGTGTGTATGTGTGTGTGTGTGTGTGTGTCCTGAGTGGCAAACAGATGATCTTCCAACTGAAAGTTATGGTCCAACTCAATTCAATATTCAATGTGTAGTGTCACTATTTTGAGCTTTTCCATGTTCATACAACTGATGTATGGGGGCATGACGGCTCAGGGGTTAAAGATACTGAGCTTGTTGGCTGGAAAGCTGACAGCCAGCGTTCAAGACCCAAGCCCTGCACAATGGGTGAGCTCCCATCACTTGCCCCAGCTCCTGACCACCTAGCAGTTCGAAAGCATGCAAATGCAAGTGGATAAATAGGTACCATTTCAGTGGGAAGGTGCTAGAGGCCTTGGTGTATAGTCATGCTGGCCACATGAGCACGGAAGTGTCTTCGGACAACACTGGCTCCCTTGGCTAAGAAACCGCTCTAGTTGCATGAACATACATATGGGGTTTATCTTGCAAGCAGTCCTATCCCTGTTAGTCTGATGCCAGGGCATGGAGAGAAGCAGAAGGTGGGGAGAGTGATAGTGTTTTAAATCCCAATCTCTGACCCTCCAATTAGAGACTGGTGGATTCAGGGGAGAGACTGGGATGAAAGAACCAGATTCTCCCACTGCTGAAAGCAAAATGTCTCTGGAAGACAATGACCAGGGATGAGGCTTGTTCACCTCAGACTAAAGCTGCTGGGCAGAATCCAGACTCTGCCCACATCCCCAACAGCATCATCAAGGAGGCATCATAGATCATACGCAGAGAAACATGTGTGCCAAGAGGAGAAGCTTTGATCTGCGTGCTACTACCAGACACCCTGCCAAAGTCAGCACAGCATAGCACAAGCTTTTGCTGGGGAAATGCAGAATGCCAACGTGCAAGGGAAGTCGCTCTGCCAGGAGGCTAAGGGATTAAGCTGCTTTGGCATTCTCATGGGCTCAACAAGAGTAATGTTAGAAGCCTTCTTTGGTTGCCATCTGTCAGACTCAAGAACCAAAAAAGACATATGGTGATTCTTCCAAGCAGAGTTCTTTATTGTTCCTATAGACAGAATCTTGCCAAATCGAAGCTATTATCCACATCAAGAATATACTCTGAGAACTGTTAGGGAAAGACTGTATACACCAGTGGTGAAATGTAAAATTTGTTACTACCAGTTCTGTGGGAGTGGCTTGGTGGGGGGGATAATGTGACTGGGTGGGCATGGCCAACTTTTTTTTTTTACTTTTAAAAGCATTTTTTCTACAACCTCTTCGGCCAAAGAGGTTGTAAAAAAATGCTTTTAAAAGAAAAAAAAGCCTCTGATGATCGCGCAGCTTAGCTGGGATGTCAGAGCCTTTTAAAAGCATTTTTTCTACAAAGAGGTTGTAGAAAAAATGCTTTTAAAAGGCTCTGACAATCCCAGCTGAGCCGCATGATCATCAGAGGCTTTTTTTTTTTACTTTTAAAAGCATTTTTTCGGCCAAAGAAAAAAATGCTTTTAAAAGTTAAAAAAAAAAGCCTCTGATGATCGCACCGCTCAGCTGGGTAACGGGGGTGGGCAGGGATTTTTGCTACCAGTTCTCCGAACCACCCACCGTCATCACTACCAGATCGGGCAATCCGGTCTGAACCGGGAGCATTTCACCCCTGATATTCACCCTCTTTCTCTCACACAACATATCTGCACTGAGTTGTCTCTTATTTCTCTGGAATTCATCCCCTCCCTCCTGGGGATCCAGACTACTATTACATGTCCTCTTTGGGATGTAGAAAGATTGCCTTACAGGTAGTCCTCAATTTACAACCATTCATTTAATGACTGTTCAAAGTTACAATGGCACTGAAAAAATGACTTACGACTGATCCTCATACTTATGACAGTTGCATCATCCCCACAGTCACATGATCAACATTTGGGTACTTGGCAACTGGTGTCAAGCTTCAAAAGCCGCTTTTTTTTTTTTTTTTTTTAATTTGATTTATATGCCGCCCTTCTCCGAAGACTCAGGGCGGCTTACAATGTGCTCAGCAATATTTTTGCTGTTGCAACTATTATCGCTTCTCAGCTTGCCAACGAACTATGGGGGGAAGGAAGAGGGAGATAGAACTTAGGTTTCAGACACCAAGATGCCAGGCGTGAGAACCAAGGGCATTTCGGCAGGTGTTTATCAGAGCCAGAAAGACTTTCTCACAACAATACCAGGAGACTCAATTTGACAATGTGACCTGCTCTAATTGGAAGGAGGCAGAAGCTGAACTTTGACTATGTAGGTTTGCGGGGGAAATAGCCAAATCTGGTTTTTCCCTCGTCAGTGCCAAAATGATGTACTCAATAAAGTTTTGCATTAAGAGATTGGATCGTCTCAGCCGTGCTTACTTTGGTTGGGTTCGTCAGTTGGAACTTTGACAACTGGCATGTATTATCACAGTTGGAGCATCCCAGGCTCATATGATCACCATTTGCAACCTTCTCAGTTAACTTCTGACAATGGGGTAGCCAGATTTGCTTAACAACCACTTGATTTACTTAACTACTGCTGTGATTCATTTACAACCATGGTTAAAACAAAATATTGTAAAATCAGGTGCCACTCACCTGACAACCACCTTGCTTGCAATGGAGATCCAGTCCCAATTATGGCTGTAAATTGAGGACTTCCTGTATTTCCTACTGTTTTGTGACCAAATCCCAAACAAATATGGCTAGTTATGCTAAAGTTAAAAAAAAATTACTTTCCACACTGCTGCTGAAAATCATGCTTGGATAGTTATGTTAACTTACATGCACCCAATGAAAGAAATCTTAAAGCTTTTAATCAAATAATTCATCCATTCAAATAACACTGATTTGTGTAGGAATACCTACCTTGCTATTAAATTATGTTTGTAACACAAACCCCATTCTCCCTTCTTACAAGAAGAAAACTTCTTAAGCCATAGTGCAGTTTTATGGAGTTGTCTTAGCACCATTTGGGACTTGTAAATTATGGTTTATGAGCAAGGACAATTGTGCTTAAATAAGATGCTGTATCATGTTTTAATCAACAATTGGTTATTAAATAATGGGCTTGGTACCTACAACACCCATATTACTGACAAACCAACACTATTACTGCTTTGCATGCCATGCAAACAAAGTTTGTATCTTCAAAGATGATCCAATCAGGGTTAAAACAAATTCCTCTGGATCCAGGCTCCTATAATTGTACGCAAGGGAAATACAGTGAACATAAAAGTGAAGTTGAGTTTTTTTCCCCTATTGCATAAGGCAAAGCTTCTGTGAAATAGTTTTGTGCAAAATAGTTTCCTTCAATTAGCCGAGGACAACTTTTTATACATTCACCTGAAGAAGCTAAAAATATTTGCCGGGTTATAACATTTCCCATTGCTCATTTCCATCATTTGCTTTTTTTAAAAAAATTCCTGAATGCAGCAAAAGAGCACACCAGGGAAAAAGCTCATCTGCACCGGACTGCTTACTTGTCTAAAGATGGGGATTTACTCATCCTGAAAGGAGCAGGGGAAGAAGAAAGAGAGAGAGAGAGAGAGAGAGAGAGAGAGAAGGAGAGGAAGAGGGAGAGGGAGAGGGAGAGGGAAAAGGAGGGAGAAAGAAAGAAAGAAAGAAAGAAAGAAAGAAAGAGAGAGAGAGAGAGAGAGAGAGAGAGAGAGAGAGAGAGAGAGAGAGAGAGAGAGAGAGAGAGAGAAAGAAAGAAAGAAAGAAAGAAAGAAAGAAAGAAAGAAAGAAAGAAAGAAAGAAAGAAAGAAAGAAAGGGTGCAGAGAAGAGCAACAAAAATGATTAGGGGACTGTAGCCTAAAATATATGAAAAACAGTTGCTGGAATTGGGTATGTCTAGTCTAGTGAAGAGAAGGACCAGGGGAGACATGACAGCAGTGTTGCAATATTTGAGGGGCTGTCACAGAGAGGAGAGGAGTCAACCAATTTTCCAAAGCACCAGAAGGCCAGACAAGGAATAATGGATGGAAACTGATCAAAGAGAGATTCAGCCTAGAAATAAGGAGAAATTTCCTGAGAGTGAGAACAACCAACCAATGGAACAGCTTGCCTTCCGAAGTTCTGGGTGCTTCATCCCTGGAAGCTTTCAAGAAGAGATTGGACAGCCATCTGTCAGAAATAGTGTAGTAGGGTTTCCTGCTTTTTTTGGGGGGGGGGCTGGACTAGATGACCTACAAGATCCCTTCCAACTCTTGTTATTCTGAGCGTTCCAACATGATCTCTCTGCTTGCTTCTGGCTGTTTGAAGGGTGGCACCTTCTAGGAGGAGCCTCGCCCCACGGTTGCCCCGAAGGCATCACGTCCAATCCCGAGAAGCAAAATAAGGTGGGAAGTCCGTGTGCCAAGGGGGCTTACAGGGAACGTATGGCATATGGCAGGAGAGAGAGGGAGAGAGAGAGACAGTCAGTCATGCGCCAGGAAGGAACAGGGTGGAGGCGACGCCTGTTTCCACCAGGAGCGGAAGGAACAGACGTGGCGCGGTGCAATGTTTCTCTCTGGCACAAACTGGCGGCAGCTGCAGCAGCCCCCGTCGTCCCCCGTCCCCCTCCCCGGTTGGCTTTCCACCTGCTGAAGTTGGGGGCCAAAAAGAGTGCCCGCCTTTCCCGCCCTGAGCAAACAAGAAGTCCGAGCGGCTCCCCTCCGCCGCTTCGAGCAAGGTGCCAAGCGTGCCTTGCCTGAGGCGAGCTCAGCAGATGGCTTCCTCCTGCGACCAAAAACCCAAGGGCGGGCGGGGGGGGGGGGGAGAGGGGGGAAATAAAATAAAAATAAGCCGCGACCTTTTTTTTTTCCCGTAGGGAAACAATGACATCCAGCGGAAAGTTCGGTTAAACACAGTGGGGAGGGGGGGGGAAATGGAGGAAGATTTTTCACATTTGGAAAACGAAAACGGATCCTCCCTTCTTTCTTTAGGACTTAAAACTCTTCGTCCCTTGCAAGAGAGGGTGGCAGGCTGGTTTTTCTTTTAAAGTGCTCCGTTGCACTTTCCCCGTAGAGCCGGTGCAGTTGGCTATATTGACGATGAGAAGTGGAGATGATTTGTGAATGTTGTTTTGAGATTTTAGATTGTCTTTCTGATAGTTTTTAGTTATGGTATTGGTTTGCTATTTTTCATACTGATTTTTTGGTTATTTCTAAGGCAGCCAGGTAGGTAGATTAGATTAGATTAGATTAGATTAGATTAGAGTAGAGTAGAGTAGAGTAGAGTAGAGTAGAGTAGAGTAGAGAAGAAGGAACATTTTATCGTATGTGATGGTCATGTAAAAAATAAAGAACAAATAAAAACACTAGAAAGAAATGTATCAGAATATTCAGAAAATTCTAAAATCAAAAAATAAATTGAAATTTGTACTAGGTATAATTCCAGAAAATATAACTGAAAAATAACACTATTTAGTAAGATATGTGATGACAACTACAAGGACAAATTGGGCGGGGACATGATGACTTTCCACAATAGTAGACTGGGAGGTCCAAATTGGAGAGTATATATACAGTATATCCTTATGATTTATACTGATATTGTTCCTGATTGCTTATTTGTACCCTATGACTATCATTAAGTGTTGTACCTTATGATTCTTGATGAACATATCTTTTATTTTATGTACACTGAGGGCATATGCACCAAGACAAATTCCTTGTGTGTCCAATCACACTTGGCCAATAAAAAATCCTGTTCTATTCTATTCTATTCTATTCTATTCTATTCTATTCTATTCTATTCTATTCTATTCTATTCTATTCTATTCTATTCTATTCTATTATTTCCATAATCCTGTAAAACCTAACCAAATTTAAGCAGAAATGGTTCCCTTATGTATTACACACCGTATAGCAAGGCAGAAATAGACATTTGAAATGTAGTATTAAGGAAAAGATGTAGGAGATCTGATCAAAAATACCCAGTGAGATAACATGAACTAATATCAACAATAGCCCTCAACGTGCAATGTAAAATACAAGTATTTAGATCAGCCATTGGAAAAAGGGAAAGGGAAAGGGAGAAAGCATTACTAACAATCTTTATATGATGTTTTCTTTTACTCTATTTTAATTCAGTAGCTGTTTGTTCTGTGTTTCATATTTTTAATGTAAAAAAAACTTAAATACATTTTAAAAATGATAAAAAAGTTTTTCTCTGAATCAGATCTATTTTCTATTCAAGGAACAGTACATAAATAACCACTGCCCTATGTTGTGGCATAAATTCCATTAGTTAACATTACATAGGATTGGGGGGACACATTTATTTTTGGTTGTATAAAACAGCTCAGTAATTTTTTATCATAAGTGGGCAAGATTCCTAATAGAGAACCTGTTTGAATTTCCTTCCCTTGGAGGTGTTTTAGGAAGTTTGGAATTGATGCTTAGACATCAGACTGAGTTTTTACTACATACGTATTTCAAATACTTTCACAGGCATTCTAGCTGCATCTTGATCCTTCTTCCTTGCTTTCTTCCTAGTGGTGCTTTTAAATTTTGTTTTACTGCATCCGTGGCTATTTCAATGTGACTTTGGACCCCATGTATACATTCAGAGGTTACGGTGAAATGAGTCAAAGGGTTTTCCTCTAGAAAACACTACAATAAAATAAAACAGACTTCTTCTGGTATTGGAGCATCTGTGACCTTTCAGATGTATCCTGAATTGTAAGGGCCAGATTGACAACCTTGCTCGTAGTTAGCTAAGCTGACAGCTCCATTAAGGTTGTCAAAATAGAGCACAGGGTCTCCTTAATTACCCTTCCACATATGAAGTAAGATCCTTCATCTTTCTGTGAAGTTGCTGCATTTGGTTAAGTGTTAAGGATCTTAACCAAAGATCCTTAACACTTAACCAAGCCACAAGCAGCATGGATACACATAGAAATGTTGGGAGTTGTAGTTCAACAACACATAAAGAACCTCCTCTGTTCGTTCTTGTAACTCTGACAGTAAATGGCCTAAGCAAAGCTCCTGAAGGAAGGGGCAACGGTTCTCCCATTCTGCCCTAAAGCAGCTGCAGGAATGGGCTGTTCTGCTGTAAATCAAATTCCTGGACTGGGAGCAAAAATATGGAAGAAGACTTTTGGCTTCCTAGTCACAACCATACAGCAGAATCACCAGGTGAAAATCCTGAGGCCAGTTTTACAACAGAAGAGATGTTCTTTTTGGGTTTTTTTTTAACCTTACTGTTTACCTTATGCTCTCTTAAACAAGCCCAAAGCCAAAATAAATGGGAACCAAATAACCATTTCATTAACTATATTCCAAAGGTACTAATAACAGATAAGGGAGCTATTTGTTCAGGATGGGTGAGAGCAGGAATAGAGAAACACAAGCAATCCATGACCTGATGAAAATATTTAGTGGTGTAAAGGTGTATTTTGTGCGTGGCCTGGTTTATTCTAAAAAGATGATTATCAGCAATGAACATTTTATCCATGGACAGTGATAGGATGCTATCTGGTTATTTCTCAGTTTTCAAATGTGTTTTCTGTCAGAGCTTAAGAAACACGGTGGTCCTTTAACAGTAAGGAACAAGCAGAGAAACAGGGAGGGAGGAAGGAAGGCTGATTTTAGAATTGCAATTTGACTGAAAGAATTTGCTGTGTCTGTTTGCTTTCACTATTATATTTGCAAGCCCATATCACAATGTCATCATAAGCCTTCAAAGTTGTGTCATTCAAAGAATCCAAACACAATAGCATTTCTTCTACATTATTTGCAGAGAACACATAATGCAAATCTTGTGGTGGTGCAAGACTTTCAGTCTTCCTTACTCCACCCCAACTTTTTGTATCTCTCAAAAGCACCCAGGCATGCACATTCACAGACAACTTTTTTTTTCCTGCTGGGTCCCCACAATCTTGACTACATCTCATTTTAGCACCAATGTGTGCATAAGGGACATGATACCAATACGAATCCACTTCTAAACATAGTGATATCAAAACAATATGTGGTGTTATCATGTGTGACAATTAGGGTATAAGCTGCACAAATACATAATGAGTGGAGTTGGCATTGCAATGTATGCTTTGTCATTTGTCCTTCTTCCTCAAGAATGCTTATGAATAATCTATGGCTATATTGATGTGATAGCAAGGTTTTCTTCTTCATTCAGACATTATTCAAGATTTCTCAAAGCTGTTAGGTTTTTGTTGCCAATTAACTGGGGGAGAGGAGTCAAGTGACTGCAGTAAAATAAAACAGAGGCAATAGAAAAATTATTGTATTAGGTAATTAAAATAAGGGGGTTTAGTGGCTTTCATGTTATCTCAGCTAGTTTTAAATATTCCACTACTTCCATTTAAGTCTCTGTTCCCAAGTAAAACAGTGTTTAGCTTTTGCAATCAACCTCGCCCAGACCTCTAACCATCCTGTGGCAAACTTCTGTCCAATTTCCAAGCCAAAAAAGGTTTCCAGAACAAACCTCCAAAATGTCTGAGGTTTCCCCATCTCTGCAAAAGCCTCTTTCCAAGAGCACACTCCCAGTAATTTTGCATGCAGCCTTATAAATTAACCATCATGTAGTCAGAAACATGTCTGGTTATTATATTTTATAATTAACTTCTGTGTTCTTGGGAAGTATTAAAACTGTGATGGAACAAAGCTTCAAACACATTCAGGGTTTGTTTGTTTTTTTTCTGCCCTGATCTAAACAATTCACAAAATGGCAGTTAGGTGGTGATTTCTTACATGCAACATGGTTTTTCACTTGGTAAAACTGAAATACTATATTCAGGAAAATCTGTCCTTTCCACATCTGGCTAGTGCCATCTCTTAAAACAGTGCAGGAGCACAAAATGCTTTCCTAGTTAACCTTTTTTAAAAAAAGATGTGAATGTATTTTTATGTGACTTCCCATAGAATGTTCTTCCTGTAGCTTTCCAAGCATGATTTTGTGCCAGACATTGTTATTTGACCTTTGACCTTGCAGACCAACCTAACTTTTGTTCTTGAAGAGTCTTCCATTTCAAATGTCAAAAGGGTGAGTAAAGAGATTTCATTCAAAAATGAAATTCATTGGAGCATGGAAAGCCATATTCAGCATCAAATTATGAATAACTATCCAGCACCTGTATATTCCGTATGCCTGAATCTTTGTTGGAGATGAATGAACAAACCTATCTTGTTCGTAATTACGTACCCCATGGCTTGTTTTGATTTTAAGTCATTAATAAAATGTATTGGTGACACTCATGAAAAATCAGTTGTTTTTCTAATTGAAGCGATTGAAGGTTAGGACTTAGAAGTTCTATTGCTATGCAAATACAATTTAATGCAGTAAGGAGAGTTTTCCAAAAAGAAGAAAAATAAACATTGCAAAATCAGGACCAAACTCTTTGATGAGGATCCAGATTGTTGGGGGCAATATGCTGACTTTGTAAACCACTTAGAGAGGGCCATAAAGTACCATGAAGCGCTATATAAGTGTAAGTACTATTGCTATTGCTATTAGAAAAGTCTTGATACATCCAATAATTTGCTTTACCTCCAATACAGCTCTGACATTCTACAGAACCAAAAGATTTCTCGCTGCCCATATGGTTGGAAATGAAAACGGGCTATTATCCTCAGAAAGGTTAATCAAGATGCATTTAAATATACCCTTTCTGATATACTTTTATTCTTCTCTAGGGTTCACAGAGAGGCCTGTGGCTAATTATTTTCTTATTTTAGCTTCTTCTTCACCAAATCTGTTATGGCAACTGCTGGCTTAGACATAAATGCAACCACCAACAGTCTTGTTAAAGGATTGTGAGTGGATTACAAATCCCATTGTTCCTTGTCATTGGCCATGTTGACTGGTGCTGGTGGAATCTGCAGTGCTAAACTCTGATTGGAGGCGGATATAAGGCAGATCAGGATTTAACAACTTATCTAAGAGTGCCTGGTAAATTAAATAGAAGGAGGCGCTTCTTTAATAATGACATCTCTCTTCTTACAGCTCTGCCTAAAATGCCTCCTGAGTCTTAGGTACCAATTTTTGGCTCATGTGAGACCATTCATTTCAGTTGCAACATTTCCAGGGAACATTCTGAGTTCAGAGCACAGTTATTCTTTCTACATCTACACATAAGCATGTTTTTTTCCAAGTAAAAACTAATTTACAGATAAATATTTTTCCTATTTCAGCTAAACAATATATGGTCTAACATCTATACTATTAGGATTGGTCTAGATGGACTGATATTGGCCTAAAACAGTTGGTGGTAACGTTAATATGTCAGGAATTCAGGTGGCATTCCACAGCCTTCTGAAGCTGGTGAGGATTTATTGTTTCTCGGTGAACTCGCTCTTCTCCTGTCTGTCTCCAAAGATGGCCTAAAGGAAGGTGAAAGACAGGAGGCTTCCAAGGTCAACAGGTGGCACATTATGGAATGAATGTTGTTATGCATGTCTCTTCAGGTGAAGTTGAGGTCAATCCAGAGGGTTGTTAAATGGGTAGTGTCATATTGTTTATTTTTCTGTCAGAAGTCAGGCAAATGTTATTTGAAATTTTACAGAACTCATACTGAACTTCTCTCTCAGGGAGGTGAAATATCAAGGCCAGGGATGGGAGGGTTCCACTATTTTATCGAAGAATCCCAAGTTACAATCGTACAACCCATACTCTTGAGCTAAATTCAAGAAGAACTGTTTACGATAACCTTCCCTACTTTGACGCTCTGCAGATACATTATGAAAAGTTGTAGTCTGACTTACCTATAGGGAATCAGTGTGGAGAAAGCTGCATAGATTATGATTTTCCTGTATGAAATAAGCACACAGGAAAATTGTGGTAGGAAACCCCAATCAAATGAAGAATAATTAAATGAACAAATATTTACAGATGTGATAATTGCCACAGGAGATGTTAACTCTCAATTATCAAACTTTAAAAGGGTTCAGATGGGTTATGCATCACTATGAATACCTTATTTCTCATCATAAAATTTCCACTGCTTTTATCCCTATTCTAACTTAATCTCTACCCCTACCGAGGGTGGGGTATTATTAGGGTGAGGGTGTTATAGTCTGGCTTTAAGACAAAGAGGTAAGATATATGGCCAGGGATATGTCTCTTAAAAACTCTGCTTCTCTTCAAGGAGATGTGAACATCAATATTTAAAAGGCACTTCTAGTAATTGTTAGGACTTAGATGTAAGGCAGTATCTGCTATTGGGTTGCGAGCCCAAACTTATAAAAAGGCAATCTGATGTTAGATCAATGAGTACTTCCAAATACTAATCTGATTTTTTTATGCTACCTAGTCCCCCAAACATTAAATATTACATGTCCAATCTGTCCCAAAAAGATTATCCCTACCTTCTTTGGACTTAGAGTCAATTTATTGTTTGCCATTCAATCTGTCTATTCCTGCATCCACACACTGGTTTGGAGAGTATCTGTTGTATCTACTAGATTCAGTGCAGTAGCTCTGGGAATCATCTTATCTTTTTCCAAATTGCTGGATAATCTCATCCAATGCAGTGCTCTAATTCAGATGCTAAATGACACAGGAAAGAGAGCTGTAGGATCTTGAAGTACAATTGCGTGGCGTGAAGCAATCATTCCCCAACACAACCATATGGGCATGGCTAGTAAAAAGAGAACGAAACAGGGAAACCACTTCAAAGAAATAATCCAAGCTCCGAACTGGGAGAGCCTGCCCAGAAAGACATCATAATTTATCAAAGGCACCAAAAGCTGTTGAAAAGTCTAAGAGGATCAAAAAGAGTAATATTTCCCTGTCTTCTTCTCTGTTCCAGAGTCAGACCTGGATCCAGATTGAACTGAGAATAGAAAATCAGCTTCCAAGAATATTTGAATTTTCCTAGAATAACCAACACAAACACCTTGCCTAAGAAGAAAAAGTAAACAAGTGGCCATAATTAAGTATGAAGAAATACAGATCACAGTAGAGTATTGAAAACCCAGAACTTTGGGTGACTTTTGATCAATATTTCAAGCTTTCTTTCTCATGATTCAATATACACCATTGTTAACATCTCAATACTGAGGTCTTCCATCCGTCCCCTTCCATGAAATATTTCCTCTCCTGCTTTCCAAAATTCAGCAATTCCAGGATAGCTTCTATTGTAAAACTTGCAATATTTATGTGGGAAGGGAACATATTTGCACAATAAACATTTACACAAAACGATCTTGAAAACGACCATGACTTGAAATTGGCTCTGACACTTTGGGATGGGAAGATCTGTGTGATGATCATCGGCAACCTCTGGCTGACACGTCTTTCCTAGATCAGATTGTCATCTTCGGCTGGAGGATATTACAAGCTCCTTCCTTGAACTGAAAATTCTGCTGAAATAGACAAGATATCCAACTGAGAGGGAACAAGCATGAAAACAAGAAAGAGGACAGAAAGTGATTGGGCAGGTGAATTATCAAAAAGAGGAAGGCAGGTGATTTCAGAAGGGATTAAAGAAACAGGCTAGCTTCTTGTAGGTGTCTCAATTTTTCCAAGTTTATCTTCTGATATTTTATCCACCATTAGCATAGTTCTGGAAAAGCATCTGAAGCTGAGAGGTCATTACAGATTCAGGAAATATTAAATCCAACTACTGAGGAGAAACTGTTTAATCAACAAGGGAAAAAATCCATTTGATTTATCATGTAGACGGAGCCCAGACTAAGGCAGTGAGCAGTGCTATCATCTTATGTGGTCAGACATGGCCTTCTGTCTGGGCAATTACTCACAATGTTTGCTTTTCCTCCTTTGCTGCCTTACTCATTTGACCCCTCCCTTGTCATGATTGCTTTAGTCTCCTTGATACACCATAATTTATGTATTCTAGGGTGAGGCTTTCATGCCTTTGTCTGTAACCTGAACTAAGGAACTGGGTTATTTTTGCCTGCTGTTTCTTGCCCATCTGGTGCTCACATCAGCTGGAATCTCACCTACCTGTAGAACTTACAAACTACAAAGCCACAGCTGGTAACTAAGCAGAGGTCATTTATCAATCTGCTCAGCTTCCTTCCTTTGACTTAGTATGAATGTTGTTGGCAATGGAATCTTTTCATCAGCCTGGCTTTTTAACTCTTCCACAATGAAAGGCACAACTTTTACATTTAGCTTTTCTCCACTTACCAGGGAGTTGCATCCAGATTTATCTGCAAGTATAGAACTAAATTGTGAAAGGCATGAGGCTAGAAAACAGAAGATCATGAGTTTTAGTTCTGCCATAGGTACAAAGCTAATAAGGTGAATTTGGCCCAGTCTTTCAGCCTAGGAAGCAAGTAATGGCAAACCACTGAAAATGTTACCAAGAAAACTAAAGGGACTTGTCCAGGCAGACACCAGGAGCCACTCTATATTTATGTACACGACAGAGGTGGGTTTCAGCAGGTTCTGACCAGTTCTGGAGAACCGGTAGCAGAAAGTTTGAGTAGTTCAGAGAACCGGTAAATACCATCTCTGACTGGCCCTGCCCCCATCTATTCTCTGCCTCCTGAGTCCCAGCTGTTAAGTTGGGTGAATGAGGATGCAGCAAGCCAGGCAGTGAGTGACAACAGCTCTGTTTATTAGGGTGAGAACCCAGTGACTAACCTAGGGAAACAGCTCCCTTTATATACCTTGCAGCTGTGGTGGTCAGCCAATCAGCTGAGGGTCAGTTAATTCAAACTGCCCGCCAAACAAACCTATTTACATAACACTCCTCCCCTCCCAGAAGTCACTTTGGGTGTTATTTACATACAAAGTCTTTCAGGTGACCAGGCCGTGTACGTAGCCTTGTCGACCTGCGCAGTTCAGTCGGAGGGGCGGCGTCGAGCAGTTTTGAGGGACTCCCTGTTTCTCCCTGCTCCGCCAATGGAACCTCCGAGATCTCCTCGTGGGCGGTGACTTCTTCAGCTGGCGGGAACTCCTTGCTGGGCTGGCTCCGGATGCCATGATCGTCAGCTAAGTCTTCTGCTGCACTCGGGCTTGACTTAGTTTGTTGTTGTGGCTGGTAGTCAGGGGGTGGCTCGTTGAAGTTTTCCTCGGCATCAATTGCGATTCGCCTTTGCAGTTGGTCTATGTGCCTCGGCCAAAAGCTCCCATCCCCCATGTCTACCCTCTACGATTTGGGCCCCGTAATCTCCGTGATTGTCCCTGTTTCCCAGAGTGGGCCCTTCCCGTAGTTTCTGGCGTGGACTGGAGTCCCTATGGTGAATTCCCTGAGTTTCTTCTCCCCCCCCCCCCTTTGAATACCTTGGGGGAATAATTGGGATTCAGCCTATCCAGTACCCCTTGGAGCTTCCTCCCCATGAGTAGCTCTGCCGGGCTTCGGCCTGTGGCTGTGCAAGGCGTGGAATGCTGGGCTGTTAGGAACCTATCTATCCTTTCCTGCCAGTCTCCGGGGCCTAGGTGTGAGAGGGCCTCCTTGGCCGTTCTTACGAATCTCTCAGCCTGTCCATTACTAGCCGGATGGAACGGGGCCGAGAGGATGTGTCTGACCCCCAATTCTGCTAAATACCCTTCGAACTGTGTGGCCGTGAACTGGGGCCCATTATCTGACACTAAGATGTCCGGTAACCCATGCGTCGTGAATAACTGCCTCAGTTCCCTAATAACTGCGTCGGTGGTAGGGGCCTTCATGAGCTTAATTTCCAGCCACTTGGTAAAGGCATGTACTATGACCACGAATGTCTGCCCGTGAAACAGCCCCGCAAAATTTATGTGGATTCTGGACCAGGGTCCCTTAGGTCTTTCCCACTCCCTCACCGGTGCCGTTGGTGGATCTGGCCTAGACTCTTGGCAGGGCTGACACTTCCCCACCCACTCGGTAATGTCTGCGTCCATGTTGGGCCACTAGGCGTAGCTCCTGGCTAGCCCTTTCATCCGTACAATTCCTGGGTGCGCCTCATGCAACAGTGTTAAGACCTTTTCCCTTAGGCACAAGGGAACAACAACCCATTCGCCCCATAGCAAACACCCCCCTTGCATTGTTAGTTCGTCCCGTTTGCCGGCATACTGTTTGAATTCTCTGCTCCCAGTTTTTTCCGGCCACCCCCTCGTCACCCAACTTGCGACTGTCCGGATCACGTGGTCTTTGTTGGAGACTCTGGCTACCTCTGCTGATGTAATGGGCCCCGAGTCCAAAATGTCTATCAGCAGGATGGGGATGCCAGGTGTGGGGTCGTCCAGCTTGTCTGGTAGTGGGCAGCGGCTGAGTGCGTCGGTGTTCCCCATGTCCACCCCTAGTCGATGTACCAGGCGATAGGAGTAGGCTGGAACAAATTTGTTAAAATTTTAATTCCAGATATAATTTTCTTAGGGAAGACAATTGAAAATTGGCCGATTAAAACTAATATAAGTCGTGATAGGGTAATGGAAGATGAAAATATACAAACTATAATAGATTGGTTAAAAACTTCAGAAAATGAAAGGAGGAAAAAAGAAATCATTGAAAAATTGGGTTTAGGCTGGTTTGAAAAAATACAGATAGAAAAATGGACTAAGAAGGTAAGGGACAATTGTTCGATAAGTAGAAGTAAAACTGAATTTGAATATTTAGTATTCCAAATTATGAAAGATGAAATTGGGCTAAAGGGACTCGTTAGTAAGATATATAAGATTATAAATTTTGATGGAAAACCACAAAGGGTGATGAAGATGAATTGGGAAAAAGAACTTAATATTAAAATATCAGATTTAGATTGGAACGTGAATTGGAAGAGTAGAATTATGAAGACTTTATCTGTGAGGATTAAAGAGCATAATTATAAGGTTGTTTGGAAATGGTATTTGACTCCATTAAGATTGTCATTGATGGATAAAAAAAATTAGTAAACAATGTTGGAGATGTGACATGGAATTAGGGACTTATGAACATATGTGGTACAAATGTGATAAAGTTAAAAAGTTTTGGCAACAATTGGAGGAAATGATATTTGAAATGATGGGGAAAGCAATAATATTGAGACCAGAAACTATATTACTGTTGATAATTAAGGAAATAGAACCAACAAAATATGAGAAAGAATTGATTAGAATTATGATTATAATGGGTAGAATTATAATAGCCAGATATTGGAAATTAGATGTGAATTTTAGAATAGAAGAATGGTATTGTGAAATGTGGAAATTAGCTTTAAATGATAAAATGACATGTGATATTAAAATTAGAAATGGTGACTATAAAGAAGATATTTTCTGGAAAATTTGGAAACCATTTGTGGACTATGCGCTGGGAAAATTGGATGCTTCAGTACCTGTACCCCGAGAACGTGGATTTTGGCGATCATGAGGATATATCCGAAGAACCAAATCTTCCTTTCTTATGTATAGCACAGGGTGAAATATTGTATATGTTGTTTGTAATGTTAGTAATTTAAAATATAAAATGAATAAAAAAATTTAAAAAAAAAAAAAGGAGTAGGCTGCGAGGAAGATGGCCCAGCATGTCATCCTGGGCGATAGGGCTGCCGGTGTGGGTCGGTCTCCTGCGAGGAGACCCAGGAGCGGACGATGGTCAGTGATCAGGTTGAAATCCCTCCCGAACAGCTATTCGTGGAACTTCTTGACTCCCAAGATGGCGGCGAGGGCCTCTTTGTCAAGCTGACTGTAATTCCTCTCAGCGCTTGACAGAGTTTGGGAGTAGTAGGCGATGGGCGCCTCTAAGCCATTCGGGAGTCTATGGCTCAGGACAGCTCCCACGCCGAAAGGGGATGCATCACAGGCTAAAACAAGGGGAAGCGTTGAGTTGTATTGAATCAAAAAACTCTCGGCTGATAGCAATTTCTTGATATTTGCAAACGCCCTGTCCTCGGCCTTCCCCCAGGTCCATGTGGACTTTTTTGCTAACAGTCTGTGTAGGGGTTCAGCCACTGTTGCCTTGTCCTTTAAGAAGATCGCATAAAAGTTAAGCAGTCCCAGGAACGCTTGTAGTTCTGCCTTGTCTTTAGGGGTGGGGGCTTCTTGGATTGCCCTGATTTTACTCTCGGTGGGGTGTATGCCGGTGCCATCTACTCGGTTTCCCAGGAACTCTACGGAGGGGACAGCGATCATGCATTTGTTGCGTTTAACCCGGAGTCCAGCCTTTCTGAATTTTTCTAACACCATCCTCAGCCTCCCCCCCAGTTGTTGCTCATCTTCCGCCATGATGAGTACATCATCGAAATAGGGGACTACCCCGGGGATCCCTTGCAGTAGCCGCTCCATCGTACTTTGAAAAAGTCCAGGGGCTATGCTGACTCCGAATTGTAGGCGCGTGCACTTGAAGGCGCCTCTATGTGTTACGATAGTCTGTGCTTCCACAGTAGCGCCATCTACCGGTAGCTGCTGGTACGCCTGCGCAAGATCTAATTTGGCGAAGATCTTGCCGGGGCCCAGGGAATGCAGGAGATGGTGCACAATTGGGACCGGATAAGCGCTTTGTTGCAGGGCCTTATTAATTGTGCATTTATAATCGGCGCATATGTGCACTGACCCATCCGGTTTCACGGGCGTCACAATCGGGGTCTCCCATTTGGCGTGGTCAACTGGCATGAGCACCCCTTGCTTTATTAGCTTGTCCAATTCAATGTCTATTTTGGGCTTTAGGGCGAATGGCACCCTCCTAGGCTTTAAACGGATTGGGGCAATGTTAGGGTCGAGGTTGAATGAAATAGGGGTCCCCACATACTTGTTAAGCCTTTCGTCGAACACGTCCTGGAACTCTTGCATCAGGTCGTCCCTCAGGGTGCTCTGGATGTTCCTCACTCCGGTGAATCCCATGCCCAGGGCTCGAAACCAGTCCATGCCCAGGAGGTTGGGAAGCTTGCCGCTGACGATGGTGAGAGGGAGCCTCTCGCTGATCTCCCCGTATCGTACTTGGAACTCACCTATTCCTTCGACTGGGATGCAGTTCCCTTGGTAGTCCTTAAACCGGCGTCGCTGTGGTTGAAGCTGCCACTTGTGTGCACTGGGGATGGCTTGCTTGAGGTTGGCCCACAACATGATGGATATAGGGGATCCTGTGTCGATCTCCATCTGGCACTCGCGACCCTCAATCTTGACCATGGTGTATTTATTAATTTATTTATTTATTTATTTATTAATTTAATTTGTATACCGCCCTTCTCCCAGAAGGGACTCAGGGCGGTGAACAGCCAAAATTAAAAAACATACAAATGCAAAAGTTTGTATTTATGTAGGTCTTCTCGCCGGGTGATGTGCAGGTCTGGCCGATGTGGATGGTGTAGGCCTCGATGTCTTCGACTTTCGCGCCCCTCCAGTTTCTGCCATCTTTATTGGATCTCTGGCGCGGCACCATTTCGGATTGGCTGGTTAGGCCACATGGTTTGTGGCCCTTCACTTGCTTGGCTCTGCAGACTCGAGTGATGTGCCCCTTTTTCTCGCAGAACTGGGAGATCGCATCCCGGAACTTGCAGTTCTGCCAGAGGTGGGGGCCTCCGCAGCTGGCGCAGTCGTCTCTGGGTCCCCGTCGGTCCGGTCTGGACTGCTCGGTGCGGTAGACTTCTCCCTCGGACTCCTCTTCGCTCTCGGTACTCACGGCCTCACGGTGCACAGTTGCCGACCTCTGTGCTGTCCGGCCATGGATGGTCCCCTGCAGTCTCTTGGCGGCCTTCACGGACGACTCTTGAGCTCTTGCCTCATCAAGGGCGATGTGCAGGGTCAGGTTCGACCTCGCAAGTAGCCTCCGTTGTAGCCGGCCATCTCTCACTCCGCACATTAGTTGCTCTAGGAGCATCTCATCCAGGTCTCGGTATTCGCACTGGTTTGCGGCCTTATGCAGGGCGGCGACGTACTCGCTGATCGACTCGGCATCCTGCTGTAGCCTCTGCCGGAACTCATAGCGTTGGACGTATTTGGAAGGCGTTGTGGCATAGTGGTCTTTCAGCAGGGTCTGCAGCGTCGACCATGATATGGTGTGGAGTGAATTCAGCTCCGCCAGGGCTTCGGCTGTGTCGAACACTCGTGGTCCGCAGTGGCTCAGGAACAGGGCCTTCTTCCTTATGTCCGGTAGTCCTTGTAGGTCGTTGGCCACCACGAAGCACTCGAACCGGGACATGTAGGATCCCCACTTCTCCTCCTTGGGGTTGAAAGGCGCTGGCGGGGTGTAGGCAGACATCCTTCGCAATTCGCCCATGCTCCGCTCGCTCGCCTGGCTGGATTCTGCGGTCGGTCGTTCCGCTTCTCTCTCGGAACGTGATTTTGGCTCTTTTTGGTTGTGGCTTCAGCTCTTCCCTTGGCTGCTGGCCTCAAAATCCCATCCTCGTCGCCAATGTTAAGTTGGGTGAATGAGGATGCAGCAAGCCAGGCAGTGAGTGACAACAGCTCTGTTTATTAAGGTGAGAACCCAGCAACTGACCTAGGGAAACAGCTCCCTTTATATACCTTGCAGCTGTGGTGGTCAGCCAATCAGCTGAGGGTCAGTTAATTCAAACTGCCCGCCAAACAAACCTATTTACATAACACCAGCTGATCGGGAGGAAATGGGGATTTTGCAGTAACCTTCCCCTGGAGTGGGGAGGGAATGGAGATTTTACAGTATCCTTCCCCTGGAGTGGGGTGGGAATGGAGATTTTACAGTATCCTTCTCCTGCCATGCCCACCAAGCCATGCCCACCAAGCCCCGCCCACAGAACCGGTAGTAAAAATGTTTGAAACCCACCACTGGTACACGACATATGACTGAATTATGTGTCCTTGCCCAGAGAGCACAGTGCAATGGCATCATCCTCCGCAAACTGGACCAACATACACATTAACTCCTCCTAGTTAATGTCACACATTTAGGATCTTACTAGAGATCCCTCAGTGCCCAAGGATAAAAATGTATTCCTGCCCTGTCCTGCCCTGCCCTGTATACAAATCCGTTCTCTCATTATTTTGCATGCAGGAAAGTATCCACTTTGCTGGTTTTCCTAGTAGGCATTGTTACATGAGAATATTTATTCCAAAGTTTAAGTTCAGCCTTAAACTCAAGACTGCCCCCCCAAAAAAAGTGAAATCCAAATATATACCCAAAGATATCAGATAAGAAGAACTAGAAAGAAATATAGTAAACCTACTTAACATTTATAAACTTGATAAACAAAGACAACATTTTGGAAATTCAGGGAAGTTGTAGAATAAATTCTGCAACAGCACAAAGAAGACAGCCAGAGGTCATAATTGCAAAATACATGTATCTTTATTCATAGAGGCAGTTTAAATATAGGCAGATCATAACCCAATATTGGTAAGACTAAACAGGAATTCCTTGATCAAGTAGGTGGAGACTTAATGAACAGTTAGGACTACATGAGGATCTCAAACTGAAGTATCCTCAGAAATTGAATGGTTTCTTCTGGATTAATTTTACTTCTAGCACCTCTTAGCTAGAGTATGGGAGGCTAGTAAAACAAGTCATGAGGTATTTCTTTATCTCTCTAGCATCAAACAGGAAAAAAAAATCTTGGCAAGAGCAGAGAGAATTATCTGGAACAATTGGGAATAAGCCATAAATACAAACCACTTTTAGATTTAGAGCAAAACATAAAAGCAATACAAAACCACTTTGAGATTGGTTTATCTGCCAAAGCTAAAAGAAAGAACTGAATCGTCTTCTAGGTGCTACATTTTTATGTTAGATGGCCAAGATGCATCATTTCCTATTCTTCATTTTGATATTTGAATAAACACAAAGGCAGCATAGGGTGTATGTGAACGTGCTCTATCTCGCTCTCCAAGGCTAAGGGATGGACACCAGATAAGACAATTCCTGGAAGATAGGTGGTGAAAGGTGGTGAAAGCAGAAATGATCAAGTTGATACTCCAAAATAGGAGATAAAACCAGAAACATGAAATGCTGGAAGGCTTTTAAGAGAGGAGTTTCAGACTTTTATTCCATAGACATTAGTATTTACTACAGGTTTCTGGCCATGTTTTCCATTTCTATGAGTTTTAGCCAAGAAATATTTGTAAATGTTAGAGTTTCCTTGAGTCTGTTGGTATCTCCTTCATTGTGTAGCTAGGACTATTTGGACAATCCGAAATGAATGTGTTTGTGATTGGCGTGAACGAGGCAGAGTAGAGCAATGGTTCTGAAAAAGCAAACATGATTATTATAAGAGCTATCTTAACATTACACACATAAAGCCTTTTGTAGTGTTTAACTGGACTGAACCGCTAGTTCCATGATGGCGAACCTATGGCATGGGTGTCACAGGTGGCACACGGAGCCATATCTGTGGGCACGTGAGCGTTGCCCTACCTCAGTCCAGCACGCATGTGTGTGCTGGCCAGCTGATTTTTGGGCCTTCCGGGCCCACTGGAAGTCAGGAAACGAGCTGTTTCAGGGCCTCCGGAGGGCCTCTGGGGGGTGGGGAAGACCATTTTCGCCTTCCCCAGGCTCCTAGAAAGGCTCTGGAGTCTGGGGAGGGCAAAAAAATGGACTGTGCCATTGCATGCCAAAAGCAGGGGGAGAGCGGGGGGGGGGGGTCATGCACGCATGCGTGGGGGGACGGGGCACATTGAATTATGGATGTGGGCTCACACACGTGCAACACCCCCCCACACTATCCCCACTTTTGGCACGTGACGGCAAAAAGGTTAGCCATCGTTGCGCTAGTTGGTTAATCATTAAGGCTAGGAAAAATTAGTTGACCAATGACAAATGGTATTTTTAACACTTACAACTAAACAATATATAAACTAAAACTTCAAAAAGATTATGGAATTATATCCCTTAACTTTTAAACTGCACTTTTTTCAGCTGTGTGTACGTGTGTGCTTTAATTCTCCACTTAAGGACAAATAGAGTGTTTTTGTTTCAGTGCAACTATTTGAAGACTTTTAGTTCCATATTACCTATGGATTATTTGGGAGATGAGGGTGAAGCCCTTCTACTCCAGGTGTATGGAAAGTGGGTAAAACAGTGTAGTACAGGTAGTCCTTGACTTACAACAGTTCATTTAGTGACCGTTACGATGACACTGAAAAAAGTGACTGATGACCATTTTTCACACTTATGACCGTTGCAGCATCCACATGGTCACATGATCAAAATCCGGATGCTTGACAACTGATTCACATTTATGACGGTTGTGGTGCCCTAGGGTTATGTGATCCCCTTTTGCAACCTTCTGACAAGCAAAGTCAATGGGGAAGCCAGATTCACTTACCCATCGTGTTATTAATTTAGCAAGTACAGTGATTCATTTAACAAATGCAGCAAGAAAAGTCGTAAAATGGGTCAAAACTCCCTTAACAAATTTCTCACGTCACAACATAAATTTTGGGCTCAGCTGTGGTCGTAAGTCAAGGACCACTTGTACTGGAGATTTGTTTACTTGTTTATTTTATGGACTGGGAAAGAAAGAAGCTTAGGAGCAAACAGCACTTCAAAAAAAGAGCCCGTCAGAAGTTTAGTGTCAGCACGTCAAGATGCATTTATCCTAGTGCTGACATAAGAAGGAGAACGCAGGCGTCTGCAACAAGACGATTGCCTTTCACCTACTTATTTCTTCTGGAGATAATGTCCCCTAGGAGATGGATGGGAGGGGGGAAATTCTTTGAATTGGAGCAGTAGATTAGGGGTGAATGATTGGGAAGATGGCCAATGAATTTAGAGGAGTGGGGGAAGGAAGAGGAGGGGTTTTGGGTCGGCACATCAGTGCCGGCTGCAATGAGTCGGTGTAAAAAAGTGCTGTGCTTAATAAAATGGGAATTTGTTTTATAAAAGACTTTGTTTGTGATGCAATTTATTTGAAGACAGCCTGAAAACCTGACATTTAGTGTCCATGTCTGTCACTAAGTGTTGTATCTAATATTTTATGATGAATGTATTTTTACAATGATTATGATAACGATCTATCGCTATTGTTGTATGTACACTGAGAGCTTATGCACCAGAGACAAATTCCTTGTGTGTGTATGTATTTTTCTTCAACCGGGTATTTTCCTACGTAAACCAAGTTTCTCAAATTGCAGCCATAGCTCAGTGAAATCACATCCACTATCCTAGGCTTCTTCAGACTGCAAGCATGCATTTTGCTGCCTATTGGGAGACTAATATAGATCTATTTCGGACTGATTGGTCCTCATCAGTTAGCCACACCCTTACCATATGTTCCCTCCTGGTAGAGGCTAAGTATTTGCTTTCTTCTCTTATTGTAGGTTTTTGTATGTGAATACATACATACAAAACCTACGATAAGAGAAGAAAGCAAATATATATATATATACTGTATTTCTGCTAGTTAGAAAGAAGAGTATATTGGAATCGCAGAAGAAAACTAACATGATACCCAGCTTCTTTGACTACGATTAGAAACAGAAGCTTAGGCTGAATGAACCCTCAATCTCGATCCAACAGAACCCAAATTCAGCTTTGAACTCGATGTTCCTGCATTCATTCGTTTTTGCAATACGGTTTCACATCAGTAATATTTTATTTAATTATTTTATGCTGTTGTGTGTGTGTGGGGGAGTCTGAATATTTTTAAAAAGAATGCTATATACACATTTGTTAATTTGTTGGAACATTTCACTTTTAAAGACTCAAAGCCTGGTATGTGTTCTTAAAAATATTTCCATATGCTAAAGGTATGCAAGCTTTATGCCAAAAATACTGGCTATTAGAGCACCAAGCCGATGCCTTTTTTTTTTTTTAAAGATCTGAGGAGGGGGCAACTGCTGCAGAAACTAGGTATTCACAGAGGAACTAAACTATCCTTAACTACAGTCACCTCGCAATGACCTACAACTCCTCAAATTACAAGAATGAAAAAAAAGAAAAGGTTATTAGTAAATCTGAGGCCAATTATGGTGGGTTTTTTTTTTCCTGGAGACATGATGAAATTTCCTGAAACAAAACACTTTTGCAACCTCTCTAACATATTTCTAACTTTGGTGGAAAAATAAATAATCTCCTTTTTTTTATCTTCTCATTCCTGAGGTGCAAAGCTAGCCCATTTCTGTTTATGCAGATGGAGGGGAAACACCCCAAGAAACAGCCAAGCAGCAGGAGTCCTGGCATAAGCGAATTGAAATGGAAAGTTATTTTCAGGGCTGCTGATTTGTCATCGAAGGAGAAAGAGAATGGGGGTGCTGGGAGTAATGAAAACTAAAAGAAAGCTGTTTTTTTTTTAAAGAAAAAAAACCCTGGATCGTTATCCATACAAACTGTTGTATTTAGACCTTTATTTTGCTCCATTTATCTCCCCCGACCCTCCTCCCCGCCAATAATCATGTAAGGATACTTGGAGTGTCATAGAATTGCTGTGAAAATGGCACTGTCTTTATTTGCCATCAGTATTTTAAAAATGAAATTGCCAATACTGTTAATTATTTTGCACAAGGGTAAGGGGTGATCAGTTGGCATACTCTGTACAATTCTGTTCATGGCATCATTTACTGAAGGAAATGCAGACAAGGGTTTTTTAAAATGACCAGGGGTCACTCTGAAAAGTGGTGTTCAATAGTTAGGAGAAGATATTTATAATGTATGCTCTGGAGAAAATTGATGTATTGTTCTCCTTTATGCCCTGATGCTAAAATCCATGATCATCCAATAGGTTAAACGATGGAATGAGTGGAGATTTCAATCCAATCCTACAACAACCATCTAGTTGCTTAGTAAAAGTGCTCCCAGATGTTGGAAGGGTATAGAATCTGGGACCTCTCAGATCAACTCATACGTAACTTGTATCCAGTATGACCAAACAGTGAGGCCAAACATTGTGGTTCAGCAATATGCAGAGAGCCACTAGCTCTCCACCATGGTCTAGCTGGAACATGATGTAATATTTAAATTACATGCCTTTCACATAATAGCTGGTTGCCGTACGATGCTGATCTGAATTCAGTCTGAATTCAGGTCTTTATTTTTGTTTCAGCACAACCTGGTCTTGATTTCTTGTTTCAACAGAGCTTACGCGACTGCCTGGTTTTCTCCAATTCCCCTTTCTTAATGCATCCACCCACAAACCAATTCTGCATACAAGTCCCACAGCCCCTCAGGAGAGGCTTCCATATGCTTCTGCAGCTCTTAGGAAGCTAAGAGCTGGGACTAGCCCTGTGGCTGATATGTTGCATTAAATATGCCACACCTCTCAATTCTTATCAATTTCATTATCAAAATTTGATAACAAGCACATTTAGCAGAATCATATTAACTATAGAATGTAAAGATCAGAAGGGACCAGATACAGTATCACTCAGTTCATCCCACTCTCCAGTGCTGCGGTCCTGACAGTTAGAACAATTAGTGCTATTTTTCCTGACAGTTAGAACAATTATTCAGTGGAACAACTTGCCTCCAGAAGTTGTAAATGCTCCAACACTGGAAGTTTTTAAGAGGAGATTAGATAACCATTTGTCTGAAGTGCTGTAGGGTTTCCTGCCTAAGCAGGGAGTTGGACTAGAACAGCGGTCACCAAATGGTAGTCCGTGGACCACTGGTGGTTCATGAGAAAATGTTGGTGGTCCGCAGAAAAATTATTTGCATTTTTTTATATTGCAGTAAATCAGGGGTCCTCAAACTACAGCCCCTGGGCTGGATACATGCAATGAACATTTGTGTTGTTGCAGTCTCCCCCTTCGGGAGTTTTTTGTATGGGTCAGAGGGGGGAAGAAATTCCGACTTGGGGTTTGCTTCAGCCTCCTGGCATGGGGCTTTGGGCGAAGGCTGGAGGGAAGTGCCACTGGTGGCGAAGAGCCAAAGGGTCTTGTTCCAATGGGACTGCATCATGGCCTAGAACTGGCTGGCTATCTCAGCCAGCTGAGCCTCCAGGTGCTGGCACCTGGCCTTGCACCCCCGCAGGGCTTCCCTCTGCTTGGAAAGTCTATGCTCATAGTCCTCAGTGAGGTGCTTCGGCTGAGCTTCCTTCTCATTCAGATCCAATTTGAACTGAGCCAGCTGTTTTGCCAACTCTTTCTCATGGTGGCTGCTTAGCTCCAACAACTGCTTCCTATTGGGGACCTAAGAAGCCCAGGCAGGCAGGTGAGGAGTAGCTGGGAGGGGAAGGGTGAGTAGAGGCCGGCGAGGTGCCCCTCAAAATGACATCGAGTTGGCCACGCCCATCGTCACATGACCACCTAGCCACACCCACCCAGCCAGTCATTAGGCAGATCATATTAGTGGTCCACAGGTTTTAAAATTATGAATTTAGTGGTCCCTGAGGTCCAAAAGGTTGGGGACCCCTGGACTAGAAGACCTCCAAGGTCCTTTCCAACTCTGTTATTCTATTCTATTCTATTCTATTCTATTCTATTCTATTCTATTCTATTCTATTCTATTCTATTCTATTCTATCCAATGACAAATAGTGATCCAGCCTTTGTTGAACAGCTGTTAGAATTTTTTATTGTCCTACCAAAATTAATTTAAAACAAATTTTAATTGATTCTGAAACAATTCTGCCCAGAATTCTACATAGCAGCCCTTCAGATACAATCAGATACTATCTCAGTATTCATTGTTAATTGGTTCTGGGAGGCCCAATGAGTACCAAACGATGAGGACCAGGACAAAAATCCAGCATTGGAATGCGTCAAGTACCAAATTCAATGTTTCAAAGCAGTTGAGCACCAAGGTACCACTGTACTTGGAAGATAGCTGCCACACCTCCCTACAGTTTTCTCCAGGTTAAACATCCTTAATGCACCCAATCCCTTCTCAAGTTTTTTCCTTGTAAGCTCTTTATTGTTTTTCCTTGGACATGCTTGTTTGTCAATCTCCTCCCTAAATCTCAGTGCCCAGAACTGAAACCCTATATTCTAGATATGGTCTAACCAATGAAGGGGAAAAAATTTTTTTTGATGCAGTCTAGGATTGCTTAGGATTTTTTTGTTGTTTTTGCTTCATTTACACTGTTGGCTTGTGTTCAATTTGGGGATTACCAAGACGTCCAGTTTTTTTCTGTATGAGTATTTGCTGTTTCCCAAACTATACATCATTTGTAAATTTGATAGCTGTGTTTGGAAACCTCTTATCTAAATCCTTTACAAATGTGTTGAATAGCATAGGTTACATGTATAGAAAGATGTAAATTTAGAGGGTTTTTTTTATTAAGCACATTCCACAGTACAAAGCCTTATATCATGAACAATATCTGTACATTTCAACAGTTGTCCGATAAGCTGTTCATACACAAACTTTCCAAACAGGTAACTGGCAAACATAATTACAAGTTAGAATAAGACTATCCCAGTGCTTTGAAACATTAATCTAGCAGTAACATACAGCTGTTCAGTAATGATTAGCAAAACAAAGTCCAGAGTACAGCCGGTACTATCATTCATCCCAGGAGTCAAACTCCTCGGGTGTCAGTTACAAATTCCACGGCTACGTTACACCAAGCACAATCAAAAGTACTTTAGGCTGCATCTTCAAATACCATCATTTCCCATGGAAAAACATGAATTTCATCTTACACATGCATTAAAAATGGATGGTTGTCCGTAAATACCCTTTTGTTTTCAGCGCTGCAGTATCAAGTCTTTCGTGTTGCAGCTATTAGGTGACATGGGGATGAGGGGGGAGGGGAGGGGCGAAGGGGCAAAACCGTTTCTGTAAAAGTGGCCCATCTCGACATCTGATATGGGAAAGTGTCCTCTTAAGCATTTTTGTAGATTGGATCAGATCCGTGTAATATATCTTTTTTCCCCCTCCGTGTTCGGAAGAAGAACTTAGGAGCCCAACAGAATTGACTGGGAGGTGAAGGCTGGAAACCAGAAGCAGCTCAAGTTGTACCTTTCTCACATCCGGCGTGTGCTTTCGTTTTTTTATTCGACAGACAAACTAGATGGTGTGCAAGTGAAATAGCCAACCATAAGCTGTTCCACTAAATAAGCAAAATTCATTCATTGGTCATTTATATTGGTTATTAACATTCCTTGACCCCTCAACAAAAAAAAAAAAGAAAAAAAAAGAAAAAAGAAAAGAAAAAAAGGAGGGGGGGGAATAAGAGAAGGAGGGTATCAGCAGTGGCAGCAAAAGGAAAGCAGACAGAATACCACATGATATCACCCACATCCATGCCAACAATTGCTCCTGGACCAACCAGTATTTTTATTTATTAATATCTTCTAAAGAACATTAAGAGAAGCTATTGAACAATGTTGCTGAGCAATAATTTAAAAACATGGAGACAATAATTTCGAATGAGTTGTTTTTGTAATCGGGAGATACTGAATCAATAGCCATGGCCAGTCATAGTTAGAAAAAAATCCACGGTGCCATTTACTGCTAGGTTACTCCAAATAAATGGTAAGGTGCACCAATCATCTCCTCTAAGGTCTCAGTGGAATAGCAATTCATCTTCCAATTCAGCATACTGGCCTGGAAATCACGGACAATTCAAACAGATATTAAAAGGGTTGATGTCTCTTCAACTTTAGACAGTGGTTTCAAGATGATTTGCAAATATTGCATTGTGGAATAGTGAAAGAAATTTCAACTTTTTTTTTTTAATAAAAAATGCTTCTTATGTTTAGAAGTTAACATTAAGATATGCCCTCCCAATTAAAAAGGAAGAAGAAAATCCTAATGAATGCCAACGCTCTCCCTTTCACAGAAAAATGTTTCTAATACATCCCAACTCCATATGGCGCCAGTAGTAAGAATGCCTGGGTACTTAAAAGCACCTCCCTTGGCATCTGTATACAGCATCAGAAGGCCCCGACTCCCAGCCCTTGGAGGTTACAATGTTTTATGTACATTATATCTACATGCTTATACAGGTACAGTATTGTAAAGAATGAGGCAAGCACACAGGAAGGATCTGACTATACCAAACATTAGGAGGAAGAGAAAGACAGTTGTAGTATAGAGTACAATTTAAAGAAAAGACAATGCTGTACATCTAGTTTTGATAATCTAGCCCAATTTACAATCTTTAAATTAAAGCAAATTACAGGTGCAGAAATAAGTAAATTATTGTCCAAAAGGTTGCTGAACCATTCCAAAGTATTTCTACCAGTCCAACTGAGACTCTGAGCAAACACAGCAGGATCCGCATTAATCGTGAAATGTAAAAGCTGCGGGATGAGGCGATTTTGAAAGCAAGCTCTGTACATTCTGGGTTATGCGTTTGGCACCCACGTTTCACTGAGAATGTTTTTCTTCTTCAGAGTCAGACAAAAAGTGCAAAGCAAATATAAATTAGGTCAAGTCCATCCTTGACATCTGATTTACTCCTGGAAAAACAAGCCATAAGTTCAGTGTATATGGGCAAATTACTCATGAAGCTTTGGATCTTGCACTGTGGTGAGGGAGAGGCCGAACTCAGTGAATTCCTAGTCAATTCCTTAAGAGACCACCGAGTGGAGGAGGACTGGAAAAAGTTACATTGAGATAAAGAATTGTGCCGCTTTACATCTACACAGCACCTAAAACCACTTCCAACTTTAGCTGTGGCTATTGTCTTCAGATGTGTGATAGCCAAATGTCCAGTAGTTCAAAGACTGTGGAATCCTACAAAAAAAAAAAAAATCACTGGTTTAAAATTAAGTTAAAACAATTATGTCTTATAGGGAGATAGAAGACTATGAACTAGAAATCTAATAACAATGAAGGACAGGTCATCAGCTTCTGTAGTTGAATTGAGTCAGAAGGACCACCTGCACTAGAGGTCTCTTTGATGCACCCACTGGAGATACTTGCCACCATTTAAAGACAATGATTTTAAATTCAATTTGGCTTACTCTGCTTTCCGCCCACTTATAACAAATAAGATTGTTTGATTCCCTTAAACTTTGATTGAAATTTGTTAGCTGCTGTAGGATGCCAGGCCCAACACAAAAAGACTTGGATCAAACAAAATAAAGTGCCTAGCAAGAATGTTACTGTTTAGAGTTGGGAAAATAAGATCAACATCGATGTATGTTTGATCATACCAGGGTCATGTTATGCCTAATAGGTAATTGGAGACATAAAGAGTTCCATACCAATAAAGAATTATTTTCTCTACCAAGATGCTCAATTTCTACTCTGAGCATGGAGTAGGAAAGTCAGCCCTGCCCACATCATGCCACAGCACTGCCAAAGCAATTAGTTTCTTCATTAGCCTGCTAAGAGGTTTTCACCTTAAATATCTTCTTCATTCATGCAGAAGCACAAGGAACTAGCACTGTGTATAAAACTTTCCCTTGATCATTAGTACTATTTATTGTCATTTTATATGATGTGTTATTTTACACGTTTATAATGCCTGGCTTAAGAGTAATGGTATGATATCAGTGCATCCTTCTGACAATGAAGGCAATAGCAGAGAGTGAAGTAGTTGTAACAGAGGAAGAGTAATAAGACAATCAAAACTTATTCACTCTTCTGAACATCTCTTCAATTAAAAGAATTTGAATTCTTACATCCAGTCAATACTCTTGCCATGTCCATAATAATTATAACGAAGATTTTATGAACAATTTAATTGTGATTAAAGAATTCAAACATTAGATTGTCTTAGGTCTGATCTATCTGGGCTGCATAAATCACTAGATGGTGGAAAACTTCAACTCTTTGCTGCCATCTAGTAGTCATCTGGATGTTTGCACTCTAGATATGTTTAGATCGGGGCAGTGGTGAAATGTAAATTTTGTTACTACCGGTTCTGTGGGCATGGCTTGGGGGCTAATATGATTGAGTGGGCATGGCCAATTTTTTTTTTTTACTTTTAAAACCATTTTTCTACAACCTCTTCAGCTCGAAGAGGTTGTTAAAAAAATGCTTTTAAAGCCTCTGCTGATCCCAGCTGCCTTGCCTGATCGGCAGAGCTTTTTCTTTTTTTTAAAGCCTCTGACAATCGCAGCTGACTTGCCTGATCGGCAGAGGCTTTATTTTTACTTTTAAAAGCATTTTTTCTATAACCTCTTCGGCTGAAGAGGTTGTAGAAAAAATGCTTTTAAAAATAAGAAAGCCTCTGATGATTGCGCGGCTCAGCTGGGCAATGGGGCGGGGGGAGGACAGGGATTTTTGCTACTGGTTTTCTGAACCACCCGCCTCCATCGCTACCAGATCGGGCGATCTGGTCCGAACCGGGAGCATTTCACCCTTGGACCAGGGGTGTCAAAACTCAAGGCCCAGGGGCTGGATCTGGCTTGCGGGGTGCTAAGATGGGGCTGCCCTGGAAACAGCAAAGGACTGGCCCACAGTGAAAATGGAGCTTGAGAGGGCTGTGTGTAGCCCCCTCAAGCTCTGTTTTCGCTGGCAGAGGGTTGCAGGAGGCCATCGCAGCTGCAAACGGAGCTCAGGAGCCCATTTTTGCTGGCAGAGCGCTTGGGTCTCCACAGGCGCCCCTGACACGAGTGATGTCAAGCTGACCATGCCCACCCTGACCCACCCTGGCCCCCCCGAGGTCAAACACAACCCTGATGTGGCCCTCAATGAAATAGAGTTTGACATCCCTGGTTTAAACCTACAAAAAAGATTATAATCCTTCAAAATTAATTAGGGTCTAAGTAGTTAATAGGATGTACTGGATCACCACTTCTACAATGCCTGATTACTGTTCACATTAATGTAATCTGCTAGGAATAGTACTCCTAAAATATCTGGGGTGTATCGATTTGTTTCACTTTGTTCATGTAAAATGGCATTCCTTGAAGGCCTTCCTTCAGAGATATTTTGATGCTGGTAAATTGAGATAGACACCATGGTACAAACCTGGAACATCCTATTTCAAAATATATGTATATATCTTAAAATTTGCCAATTATTGCTTTTAAAATAATAGAACAGTTTGCATCTATTTTTTTTCTTTTCTTTTTTGAGAAGTGAATTCACAAATATCAATGACAATTCTTTGGGAGTACAAGGGCCATAATCAAAAATGGAAATTGCAGCAAAAGAAAGAGCAAGATAAATGCTTACCTTGGAGAACTGTCAATTGCAGAGTGTTATCTGGAGATGTAGGTGTACGTTCTGGATGGAGAGCGGGTCTCATTTTGTGCATTGGGAGGCACATTTAAAAAATCCCAAATCAAAATGGTATCATCATGGGAACTACTAATAATTTGAAATTCATCAAATTGGAGTCTAAACACGCGTCCAGAATGTTCCTGAAATATGCAGTGGTTTATAGTTAATAGGGCAGATACTCAAGTTAAACATTACTTTTGGGAATAGCGCAAAGTTTATTTTTTGGGGGGGGGGCAATCATATTTGCTGCAATGTAATAGTTTACTTCATAGAAAAAGTGTATATAAAGAGCAGATGACATAAAAGTACATTTCCTTAAAAAAAGGATACGATTTGGAAGATTGAATGCCTGGAGTAACATTCCATAACAATAACATTTTAGGACATTAAGTTCATAGGCATGAATATTGGGATATCCTCCCTCCCAGATCCCTCTCCTCCCAGTGTACAATTCTCAGGCTCTTACCACAGCGGTTTCAAAAGAAAAGGCTCAGAATTTCCACTTATATCTAGTACTTTTATAACAAAACATCCAGTACATAAATACACACAATTGTTATATAACTATAAATGAAGGGTTTTAACAAAATCTACATACCACCAATGTACGTAAGCACAGCGTACTTGCTGGAGCTCGAGGATCAAGAGCAGCTTGCAGGTCCCAAACTTTGATTTTGCTACAAAATTGAAAGAAAATTTTATAAGGCAACTTTCTTACACATATATAGTGGCAAACACAAAACAAAACAACAGCCTAGGAAAAAGCTTTGAAACACATACCCATCATAGGCTCCACTTACAATCCTTTTGTTATCAAATCGTATACATCTAACCAACTCTTCATGTCCTTCTAGCACTCTTAAACACGCTCCGCATTCAATATCCCAAAGTCTGGGGGGGAGGGGGGGGGGAGAAAAAAGAACCACAATACAGTTTGTTTTAAAAAATACAGTGGACATATATGAAGTGTTTACTTATCTCTTGTAGAGAAGAGTTCACTCGCTACAGCTATAGCTAAACAGCTACAAGGCTAACTGCCACTTAATCAAATGTAGTTCACAAAGCCCCACTTATACTAAAAGTCTGGAGGGGGGGGAGGGAACCCTGCAGTGGACAAATTCAATTCAATTCAATTCAATATAATCCCATCGCTTATTCAAACATAGCATAATATCTGAATCAACTGATTAATTTGGTAGGCATCAACTTATTCTGAAAAGCTACATTTTTTACTTCTATATTTTAGTATTTAATCAACTAAGTTGCATCAGTATCAACATATTGGCTTGTTTCAAATGCATTGTTTTTGCACATCCTTTCCACCAAGTTTCCCTTCTCTGCAGACAAACCAATAAGATCACCTAAGAGTTTTGAATAAGATGGCCAAGGACTTATAATAGCATAAGGGAGGACATCTAGGGAAGCATGCAGGAATTATCCTGGAAGTGAGTAAAGAGCATCTGGAGGAATTCGGCTTAAAAATATGAAGGAATGATGGTTAACTCCCCCCCCCACTCTGCCAAAAAACCTGGAGAACGGCCTTTTCCATTTCTCTCAAGACTTTTCTTCATTTTTTTTTCTACTTAGAAGAATTAAGAAATTTTGGAAACACTGAAATGTAACATAAGTTGCATTTATTGTATATAGAGTAATCTGAATTCAGTATTGGCATAACTCTATAAAATGTCTGAAATCCAATATGACACAAAGATAAATCTGCTCTTCAAAATTTCTTCCCACTCCCACTGTGTAGACCCACATATCTGATCCTGATTTGTCTCCAGGCATCTGTGGTAAATAGCCGTGAGGGATATGTTGGAGTGTCATGGGACAGGGGGAATTTCTCTGTCCTATTGTCAGAAGTCCTATCAACAAAGAATGAACTGGGTACCATCTACACTTCTCTAAAAATATTGCTATTTTTTCTTTTATTTTTTCCTACTTTCCACATGGCTTTTCCCCCCAACTCTCAGATATTTAGCATGTACAAAACTAAGGCTGCTCTTGTGCATCAGAACATGTCCCACTTACATTGTCCAAATAAAATAAATTCTACTACCTACCTAATGGTATTGTCTGATGATCCACTCACAACAAGTCGATCCCTATACTGGAGGCAGGCAATACCCCTTTTGTGCCCATTAAGAGTGCGAACAAATTCACATGTGCTTGTACTCCAGACCTGTGTGGAAAATAAAGGGTAAGGCAATTTGGATTTTCTGTCATTTAAGGATGAAAAGCCCTGGGTCAAAATTTTTGGAGAGCTTAACATGAATCCTGATGAAATTTTCATTCTGTGAATCTAATTCTCAATGCTGAAAAAATGTCCTTAGTATATATAAGTCACAAGGGCATTTTTGTTATATTAACATAAAACAGTGTCAATTGCCAACAGCATCAGACAATATCCTGCATTAAATGTGGAGGAGTATTTTTGAATAGCAGGTTTTTTTTCTATTCTTCCTCACAGCTATGCCCCCAATCTGCTAAATATTCCTTCCCAAATATCAATCAGCATTAAAATCCATTCATATGACAACTCTGGGTTTTGACCTAATTATTTATTGCACCATAGATGTTGTTTTGCTGGTGAAACAGAACCTTAATGTTCTTCATCACCAACTCCATGACACCCATTTTCTCCACCACCATAACCAATATTTTGTTGGTTTGGAAGACTTTCAAAGCATATTTGGTGATGGAGGAAGATATAGGAATCTGTGCAAGCAGAAGTATGTTTGCGTAACATTGTGAAGCATTTATTGTCTTTCGGAAGTTTACCCCACTGACATCTCCTCATCTTCAAGCTTTCCAGGGATTATTATTTGGAGAAGACAAGCAATGAATCTTGACTGCACAACAGTATACCATCCATAGTTTGGAAAGATTCATTTGCCAGTGGTCTTTAACCAACTGAACTGTGGCTAAAACACAATATTATTTTTTAAAAGAAATTATAATCACAAATTAACTACTACTATGACGATGATATTTGTGTCGGTAGTGCTGATGTGCTTCTGGATTGAAAGGATTGAACAGTGACATCACTGTTGCCCAGGAGACACCCACTTGGGGACTCCTTTCATGTCCCCATTAAGTTGCCCACCAAAGTGGTGCCCATGTATCTATTCGCAGTCACCCATTTTCAAACTGCTGGGATGGCAGGAGTTGGAGATGTGATGGGAGCTCACTCCATCCCGTGGTCATGAACATGAGCCTGCCAACTGCACCCCGGCATCCTAACCAATGAGCCATCATGCTCCTCAAACAAATTAACCAATACAAATGTATCTTATTTAATATGTTGGAAATATTATATACGAATCAAAATATCCTCCAAGGACATTATGAAAACAGTATGATAGAAGTCGAAAGCCATAAAAATGAATTTAAAAATCTAGGTAATATTTTAAAAGCAAAAGTAATTGAACAAATAGCTATAGAAATTAATTTAGAGAGATTTCAGAAGTTAGACGTGTGCTAAACACATTCATCACTGCTTTAGAAAAGTATTGCTAACTTACTTTAATGGTCCTATCTCCAGAAGCAGATACAATATATTTATCATCAAAGTCCACAACATTAACAGCAGCCCGATGGCCAACTAATACTCGGCGCAAAGTGATGTCAGTTGCTGAAGCCATGTCCCAAACAGCAATAGAGCGGTCCTTTGAACAGGTCACCATTAAACCATTACTAAACCGCAAGTGAAGCACTGCTTCATTATGATGAATTAAAGTGTTCAAGACTTCGCCTGTGTTCACATCCCAGACTCTGAGGAAAGAAAACTTGGGTCAAGTGTTATGAAGCTGAAAGTTAGTGGAGAGTTTTTGTCTTTTAGGCTATTTTCAGAGTGCTATGACTACTGATTAAATATTGAATGATGTACACCAGCAGCCCCCAACCTTTTGGATATCAGGGACCGGTTCTGTGGAAAGAAGATTTTCTGTGGGATGGAGGGGTGTGTGGCATCTGCACTGCCTGCATTCTGATGGGGCTTCGCTCGTTTGGGCGGCCTGGTTTCTGGCACACCACAATCAGTATCGGTCTGGGCCCAGGGGTTGGGGAACCCAATGTACACAATTATACAAAATTTATCTATGAAATAAGATGCTACTGGCATTGGAAACAAACTTCTTGTACATCAACATTACTTCCATTTTCATGCCCAGATAGTCAATGAAACAGTTTTAACAGAAAAGCCATTCTTTATATAATTTTGTTTTTATGATTGACTCTGGCACAAGTCAGTTTTGCACAGGGCAGGATAGATCCATTTGTGCCTACAACAGTAATGAAGGAAGCCAAATTAATTGAAATAAAATATTAAAGTGTTTCTTAAATATGGAAAGGCAGTCCTCCATTTTCTTTACTCCATTCCTCTTTCTGCCATATTTTTGACTATAAAATGCTCACCTAACAGTAGAATCAGACGATCCAGTTACAATTACTCTTTCATCATACTGTAGACAAAGAACGGAGCCAGTATGTCCTGTTAATACTTTCAAACATTCCAATCCGGTTTTATCCCATATCTACCATGTAACACAAAAAAAAAAAAAAAAAAAAAAAAAAAACCATAAAGGAATTATTTAAATCCTGAGTTGGTGTGAGAAAGATTGCAGTTATTCTTCCAGGGCAGGACACAGACATTTCTGTTTCCCCCACCCCACCCATCTGTGCAATTTTGGAAGGGCATAAAAAAAAAACTGAGCAAAGATTTAAAAACATTCAATTAGATGCCTCTGTGCCACAGTCTGGCATTTAACTATCCTGAATTTATAGGCTTATAAAAAGATGTTTAAATAGAAATAACACATCTCCCTCTACTGCAATGTCTCCACTAATTTAAACCCCTCCCAGTTGGGTGTGTGTGTGGATGCTTAATATTTCAATTTTTTTAATTATTAGTCCTCTGTTTCATATATTTTTGGAAGGATACAGGTAGATTCTGCAATAGGATAGCAGGCTAGATAAAATGATGAAAAACGATCTACCTCTCTTGTCTCTGCTAACATCAAAAAATCCCTTTACCTTAATGGAGTTATCCCTTAGGCCGCTTATAATCTTCTCATCATCATATTGTAGACAGTAAACACCTTTACTATTCTCAGAGCGGCACTGAATTCTTTGCAAGTTGTGCCTTCCACATCGCCAGTTAGATTCTATTGTCTGCAAGAGAGCAGAAAATGTTTGGGTGATACAGAATCCTACCAGATGCCACTGAAATTTCATCACAATGGTATTTTAAGCAAGCCTTTGCCAGCTACGTGGATTCATTCTTGCCTCCTTCTTGTTAGAATCCTCTGAAGTGGCTCCTTCTGAAGCTGCTTTTGGAACAACATAGAACAGCCCACACATTAATATGTGGGACCCACTACTCAGAGATAACCTTTGCATCTGTAGGTTTTCTGGTACAATTCAAAGTACCATCATCCTATGAAGCCTTACAGTGCTTGGCACCTGCAGGCCATACTCTTCTAATGCACTTTGTCCCAAGCACACAAGTTGCAGTTCCTGTTGTATGAAAGAGGCACGATTCATAGTGACAGACTTCAACCTTAGGAACCCCACAAAAGAGCTGGCTGTGCCTTCACTTTCAAATTTTAAACAAGGTCTTAAAAAACAGAACTATTCAGAAGGGCATAGATGCTTATTACCAGGTTTTTAATGCTGATATGCATATGCTTTCTCTAATTTAATTTTTTATTTAAAAACATTTGAGTTAACATTTATTTTATTCCATTTAGAGGTGTTAAATTTCTTGCACTTACTTAAACAGAATAGAGGGAATAACAAACCTTGGCTATGGCATTTCTCTATAGAGAGTCCAGCACTCATTTTTGAACCAAATGATATACTTGATGATACAATCAATAATAAAGCTATACAAAATTTTCTCTGCACAGAACAGATGATTTTGGATGGCCCATGGTTTAACTCCATTCATGGAACAAAATGAAGCAGTTTTGAGTTAGGCCGAATTATCTTGGGACTACAGAGAAAAACCAAGACCATAGGTGACTAAGGGTGATAAAGGAAATAAGATACTGGGGATGGGGCAGGTGGTTAGCAACCATGTTGTGCTGCAACATCAGTGAAGGGAGGGAAGGCAGGTGCTGGAAAAACTGAGAGCAAGGGCTGGTGGGTTATGCTGACCTGGAAGCTGCTCCAGGGAGAAAGTAAGGGAGGCATATGAGTCTTGCTCTACTCCTCTGAACAGTTCATCTGAAACTCAGCACAACCGAGTTATCTAGATTTTGTTTTTGCCTGATCATGGCTGCTCTGATTAAAATGGTTGGCATAACATGACAATCTGACTTGGCTTTGAAATATAAACTGTTTTTTTCCCCTGTGACGGACACCTCATTTACTACTGTGGCAAATTAACATTATTTGTCATTTCAAATAATGACAGTGACTACAAATAGTGACTACGTTCACTATTTTCCTCATTTATAATTATTGCTCACAACTGCATATTAAGCATACATAAATCTGTAAGGCAGAGCTGAGAAATATGTAGTTTGCTAGCTGTTTTTGGAATTTCAATTAATATCCTACCTGACTGTTTGCCCTACTAGCTTAGTGTATTTCTTTCTTAATGTATAGGATGTGAACACAGAATTAAATAGAACTTTCACAGTGTGAAGTATTATATGTGTTATACTCTTAGGTAAAAAATACTGAATGTGGGAAACCTCATTTAATTTGCTTCCTCTCATCCCAAAATTTAAACTGATTAAATCTCTATTAGTGCCATATACCGTATTTTTTGGAGTATAAGACGCACCTTTTCCCCCCTAAAAGGGAGTAAAAATTTAGGTGTGTCTTATACACCGAATGTAGCCCTGCCCACCCACTGGCCCCACCCTTTGGTCTCTGCCTCCCAGTAATTTACCTCCTTGCAGCAAGCAGCAAGAAGAAACAGCCCATTTCAGCGTCAGCACAGCCTAATTAGCACAAGTTGATTGTCTGTTGGACCAGCCTCCCGACTCTCAGCTGTTTCAGGCTGCAGGGATTGCCATTGCCTATTGCTGCGCAGGCCTCTGCTGCTTGCTGCAAGGAGGTAAATTGCTGGGAGCAGATTTTTTTTTTTCTTGTGCTAATCAAGCTATGCTGAAAACGAAAATGAAAGTAAAGTAGGCTATTTGCTGTTTGCTGCAATGAGGCAAAATTGCTGGAAGGCAGAGGCAGATTTCTTTTTCTTGTTTTCCTCACCAAAAAAGGTAGGTGCATCTTATAGTCTGGAGCGTCTTATACTCCAAAAAATATGGTACATTAGATGGGTCTTTCATGATTAAGCTGTAAGGCCCCAATTAATTAATTTTTAAACTAATTAAAATTTCTGTTTACAGTTCATCACATTTGTCATGTGGGCAATAGCTGAAGTGATCCAAATATTTTGGAAGGTCACTAATTCTTGAGATGCAGCATGTAAGAGGCTGTTCATTAATCCTAGTCAAATCAATTCTATCAAAATGTTTAGTAGAGAGAATTTGCTTTCCATGTGTAGATTGAACATCAAAGCAACAGGAATGTGTTATTCCTCCCTAAACCAAAGAGCTAAGAATAAAGTCTAGGCAGGTGCACCATTCCATTCTCTGGGTATATGTGATTTCAGACAAACAGCAATGTGGTACTGCTGCTATGGGAAAAAGTTTAATATTTTTGAGAATTTCTAAAATCCTTTTCACTGTGACAGTTGCCAATATACTGGGAATATAGCCACAATCCACAGAAACATTATAGCTGCAAAGAAATTGGCAGGAATAAATATATTTGAAAATACAAAGAGGAAAACATCTGAAAGAATTAAATAATAGTCCAGTGGATAGATACATGGATGACCAGCAGTACAGGGTTCTATTTGCTATCAGGATTCATCTATACCCAAATCAAATACTGTATTTGATGATACAACACATACAGTGTAACATGGCCCATTACAGAATCCAGGTTGGCAATCAAGAGCACTGGCTATTTCAGGCACTCCTTGCCTCTTACATAGCTATCACTATTTTCCTAATTCAAAGGATAACTACCATTACTCTGTTACATCTGTGCTAATGCTTTCATAAGCAGTAAAAGAGGGAAGGTGGACTCCTTCTAACACTTTGCAGGGTATATCTAGTAGTTATACAGGTAAGCGCTTTAGTCTGGCAAGATTTCTGTCTATAGGCAACAAAGCAACTACTCAGAAGTAACTGCTCTTGGTTTCTTGGTCCTGACAGCAGGTTAGGAAAAAAGTTAGAATGTATGATGTTTTAATTCAATCAAACTTTGATTTTGAAAGAGAGGAACTACGGTATCCTAAAAAGACCTGTTTTGACTTGACCTGGAGATATCAGAGAACTGAAGCCTTCAAGTTCTAAAGGTGATGGAGGTTAAGGTGTGGATGGAAATCTGTCCCTGACGAATGGAGAAGTTGAGTCAGCTTGAAATTGGGAGTTATTCCTAATAAGTGAACAAGACAAAAAGGGCAGTCTAGCTACCAAGATCACCAAAACAGGTAACAATCACCTCTAGGCGAGATGGGCAGCATACAAGTCTAATTACGAACACAAACAATGTAGTGGGTCACATCCTGAGTTTTATCAGAACTCTTGGGAGACCCTTCTAAAGTTCCACATACAACTAGGATTGAGCAGGCTGGATATATCATTATCTGGTATTATATTTATTATTTATTAGACAAATTTGTAACTATTTGAAACAAATATTTCAGGAGGCTTGACTTGTTTTTACTGCAGGTTTAGAGACTGTTGGACAACTGTTCTGCTTTACTGCAGGGAAATAGCCCTAAAGGATGCATTCAGGTCTCTGGGATCTTAATATGTGAATTATTTTTCTATTTCTTTAGTTCTATAGTGTATTCTTATTTGTTGTTAGTTTCCCAAAATGTTTATGACAGTATTGTATGTGGGGGGGGGGAGGAGTGGGGAGGGGGAAAGAGAGTGATCAAACAAACCGACAAGGAAGGATCTGGTAGACACCTACGGTGCATTTAGAAAGTATTCAGACTCCTTCACTTTGGTCAATTTTGTTATAGCGCAGCCCGATTCTACAGTTGTTGGAATTCATGCCAATGTCATATTTCAGTTTTTTTAAAAAAAATAAATTCACAGACATTTTAAGGTTCTGTTTTCACTTTGTCATTATGCAGTACTGAGTGTAGATTAATGAGAAAGAAAAAAAAAGAATTTCAACAACTGAAGAATCAGGCTGTAGCATAATAAAATTGACCGAAGTGAAGGGGGTCTGAATACTTTCTGAATGCACTGTATGTCTCATTATTTGCATATCTCATTTTGTCTTCAGGGAATCTACATTTTAATTTTCAAAAATCCTTTAAAGTAAATTGTAACTTCCAGAAATAGTGGGTTTCTATTTTTTTCCTCTTGCCTTTTACAACATCAAGTACATTTTAAACAAAGTAATATTTGAAAAAACATACCTCTATATCTTGTATTATCTTTGGATACAGTGACCTATAAAATGAATTAGGAGGGCCATCTGTGGGCCTGTTTTTAAACAGGTACTGATCCCTGTAAAACAGTAAGAAGAAAGAGAGGTGTAAATTTTTCATACAGAAATAAAAATGTTTGAAATGACTCTATGGATATCAGCAACATACTGACGTTGTAAAGCCATCTCCAAATTTTGAATAGCACTAACTTAACTAATTCTGTTACGCTGCTTGAAAATTTAAACACACTGACTGCCCTCCGATGAACCTACCACATTCATACCTTATTTTGTGCTTTTTGTTCTTATTTTATAAAAAGCAACATCGAAAGAGCCAAAGTGAGAATTCAATGATCCATATTATTCTTTTAGTTAAATCCACACATAGAATTAAAAGTTCTACTTTTGATTCTATTCCTATACCTGTAAAAAAAAAACAACTATTACTGCCCTAGAAAGAAATTGGCTTGGGTAGCTGAATGCAACCAGAGATGTATTCTTCTCTTCCTGAGGTTTAGACACTAGTTTCCATGTCTTTATCACACAGAATAGTGAGGAAGGCTATGAATGTTCTTTCTGTAATTAAACACCAATAGGTTTGTTCCCTACAAAATACAAAGGCTTCCCTGCATTGACTTTATTAGGTGACCTCAATGAAATACACTTTCAAAGAGGACAATCAGAGCCAAGTCAAGAAGCAGAAAGATAGAGAAAGAACTGGAGTAAATAACTCTTAACTAAGAAATGCACTGCATTTTCTTCTACATTTACCACAATTACTGCCCAATCAGGCCAGATGTGCTCAGTACATTAAGGGAAGTATTTCCATTCCAAAGGAGGAAGGATGTTTATTCCTTTTGCACAGATACATACCAGCACCTCCTTTCTGAGAGCCCCTTCCAGAGTGGATCAGTTCGTACCATTCTCTCAATAAGCTTCTTCCAAAGCATTCCTTCTGAAATAACCCGCTGCCATTCCTTACAAACCAATTCAGCTGCACAAAGGGATCTGGCATCTAGGTAGGAGAGGATGTTTTCTGCTATGTGATCTAAGCCTTGTTCTATCAAAGAGAGAGGGGGGGAGAGAGAGAAGAATTGTCAATCTTTGTGAAACAAACACTGTGAAATGTGTAAAACTTTTGAAACTGTGAAACTTTGAATTCAGAACTGCAGATAAATGCCATGTATTGCACACAAAATGCTCCACAGAATGCTATGATTCAATATAAAGAACTGAAGGTGCCCCCCCACCCCAAATAAGGTCTTTTGGACCCCTGCATGTTAACCTGAAATATATGTCTAGCTGGGAACCAGAGAGCTGCTTTAAACATGATCAAAGGAAACATTTTCATTATTTTTTTCTGACTGCATTTTTCTGCACCGGCGCAACAAGCCACATTGCATCTGGCTGCAAGCAGCTGCAGAAAAAGTCAGGCAGCAGCGCAACAGGTGTTGGGCCATGGGAGGACTGGCTGCAGTGGTCCTAAAGTAAGCGGGTAAGACATCCCCCAAAAATTAGATCTAGTGCTTAATTTGGGGCCCATAAGAAAATAAGACCGGGTCTTATTTTCGGGGAAACATGGTACCAAAAATGAACCCAATTATATATTATAAAAAACCATATCTTTATTTATAACTAGAATAATCTGTGATATAGACTCTTAATTTATGTTATACAAAGAGGTTTAGTACATCATGGTTTTCCTACAGAATTGATGATCATCTTATTTGATAACAAGCCTTTAGAACAAAATTCAAGGAATCTCTACTAGAAGGACTTGCAATGCAAATACTAACATTTCGGAGTTTCAATGGCTGTGTGCACACACACTGCAACCAAGTGATTGCATTTTGAATTGCTCTGTGTGGTTCAATCCAATACTAAGCATGCCAATCTCAAACATTAATTGGGCAAGGGCACTGATCTAACAAAAAGCAGCTCCTGAAATGCTGTTTCTGATTTGACAGGAACCATCTATTCTAGAAATAGTAAGGCATGATTCCAACTCCATTCAATGAAGGTAAGGGTGAATGTTTGTCTTACAGCATTAAGTACTATTCCCTGACCAAATTTGCCAGGACAAATGAATCCTGCCTTAGTCTTGGCCAGCATAAAACAGCTCTTGGGAGCTTTGCTTCTTTTCACCTGGCTGTGAAGATCATTTAAAGCAGAGCAATTTGGCTGCTGGTTCAAAAGGGATTTCTAGCTTTGGCTGCTTGAAAATTAGAACCCCGTGTTATTATCTTGGGCTCCAAAACATGCATTTGATCAAAGAATTATATCTCCCTTTAAAAAATGGTGGCCAATTTATGATTCACAGGGCCCCATAGAAACCTTAGATCACACAGTCAACATCTGGCAGCAAAATGTCAAATTTTCAGCAGTGCCATTCTCTCTATTACATCATCTTATTCTATAGGCTGAGAATGGAAGCCTCTAGCTCCCATTCCCATTCTCAACCACTCTCCAAATTACAGTTGTGACGCTTCAGGAGTTATCTTCATAGATTTCTGTGGTCCTCAAAAGCTGGAAGTATAATGTTGGCCCTTCATTTCCTCAAACATTTGGGGTGGGGGGAAGGCAACAAAAACACTTTTGATACTTGTAGACTTTAGTCAAGAAGTGTCATGTGGGGTGAGAAGGGCAAGGCTAATGTACTGTGAGAGTTAAATCTCACACAGTTATTGAAAAACAAGATCAGCACAAATCGAGCTACTGTTAGAAAAAGGAGAGAAGATAACAATCCAGCCTGCTCAAAAACAAACAATCTATTAGATTGGGTGGGAAGAAAAAAATGAAACAACAACAAGAGCATACATATATATTTGAACATGTATATGTATGCTCTTGGGAGGTATTGAATCGAAGTTCTTGATTCAAGGTAATTGGTGAAATTCCTTGGTAGGGGTTCTAACTTTCTTCAGTAAACATTACTTAGGTTCTTAAATATTTTTTTTATGAACTTGTCTAAGAATGGTTCATTTCTTCCTGTGGTATGAAGCCTGACAGCTTCAGCAATTAAGCATAATGTATGTTCTTATACACAAACATTTTCTCATGTTTCCACAAAATTTAGATCCTCACAACAGACCATGTGCTAAGCATTTTCTTTATATCTGCATTGCATGTACTGTAAGTTTTTCCATCCACTTTCTTTTTTTAAAATCATCTCTCCCCCTTATTAACACCACAGGAATTGACGAGAGAAAGAATCACTGCAATATGGAATGTGCATGCATGCACACACACACGTATGATTTATGTTATCTCCATCCTATATGCAGGTTTGCAACCCAGCTGAAAGATTCACATACTGTAATCTGGTTTCTCCAGAGGCCGCTGGAGCCCCACCGTCTTTTCTATACCGTCCCAAAAGAGAAGGTTGAAGACCATTAGAAAATTCAGTGACAACTTCTTGATGTGGGAGGGGAACACCACCAGTAGGACCATCCTGGATAGTCGTCCTCATTTAATGACCTTAACTGGAACTATAATTTCCATTGCTAAGTGATACTTTCATTAGGCAAAACTTCATAGAACTGCATCACTTAAGAGACAGCAGTTTTGGTAGTCCTGGTAGAAGTTGTTAGGCCAGCACTGTGCCAAGGTTAAATGAGGATCTCATGCTTCTCCCTCTTGCTTCTGCTTCAATTCCACCCCGCCATTTGTCTCTTTCCATCTCTGCCCTTCTAGCCACCCTGAACTCCACTGCCTCCAGCTAACCTTTGTGTCTTCTTCCTCCTGCTACTGATGAGGCAACGCCCAGCCTGGCCCTCTGCAAGGCAGTTACTGGCTGTGTGCAAGACCTTCCAAAATATACCAATCTCATCACATTCAGCAACCAAACTTTAATGCCACATTCCTGGAAAATTCTATAATTCAGGCCTATTCATTTTATCATGGTTTTTTTTTCTAAATTGATAAAATGGTTTCTCACATTCACCATTCATTCAGTCTTGGGGGCCCAAATGGCCCAGTCACTTACCTTCATTTGTTAAATTCATTATTTTATACAAGACCCACAAAGAAGAATTAGTGATCAGTTAAAACATATGATTTGATAATTAACAATTAAACAGCCCATACAATCATTTATGTCAGTTTATATCTGATTATATAGGAAAAGACTGGGTGGAGGAAATCTGTGACTATATTCGAATAGTACATTGGAAAAAATATACTCGGTAACCCCCCTTTTTCTCTGTAACCAAGAGACCAAACCCAAACTTGACACTTATAGCTCTAGGAACAGCCTCTACTCTAGCAACATCATCTAAATCATGTGACGCTGTAGTTTGCCTGAAGTTTGAAACAAATGCCTTCACCACTACATGCTAACCGCAACTAACTTGACAAGAACAGTCTATGCAGACTAAACATCCTACTACAATTTTTGAAAAAGTTCATATTGTAATTATCACTTTTTTCCATTAAAAAGAAGCCAGAAACCACAAATATTTTCCATTTTATGTATATGTAGACAGGTGCACATTTCAGAAAGGATGGTAGCAAGAGGAAACTAGCTGAACATTCTAAGTTTATATAAAACTATCTTTTTTCAGAACGTTTTGTTTTTATGTCACAGTAGCCAATTATAAGATTAATTCAGAACAGCTGACAGAATAAACTGTTATGGCCATTTATATATCTTTCAGGATTATGCAAACACCATTTCCCCCCTCCCTATTTCTTTACTGGTGAGATTGTAAAACTACATTTGAACGTAACTTTTTCTATAAAGATTAGTGCTTGCTATTTGGGCTAGTAACGTAATGCTAAGATTACAAATTTAACCAAGTAAGCCACAGAAGCTCTTCAAGCATAATGCATCTTTGTTTTGACCTGCAAATGGATTCCTCAAACAATGCACCCTTTTAATTGCTCTAGAATACAGAAAGCAAAGCTTCTGTGGAAAGGCTATGGGGGTTCCTTTTCTATCCCCTTCCTGAAAAACCACTTAAGGTATGTGGTATGGTATGCAGGAATCCAAAAGTAAAATGGTAACAAGAAAAACATCAAAGCTTGGACTTCTGTTAATAAAAGCACTATCAGGGAAAAAATTCTTTCACATAAAACATGACTTTTAGCAATTTGCTGGATAGCTTCCTTGGCAGCAATACACAAGTAGTCTCCCACGGCTTTCTATAGTCTGGTCTTCCATCCTGACCCAGCTTAGCTTCTGAGCCCAGCAAGATAGTCCTGTGCTGCAATCTGTTTTAGTCAAAAGCAGCATTCAAACCAAAACAAGCTACCGTATTTTTCGGAGTATAAAACGCACCTTTTTCCCCTCTAAAAGGGGGTGAAAATTTAGGTGCATCTTATACACCAAATGTAGCCCCGCCCACCCACTGACCCCCACCCTTTGGCCTCTGCCTCGCAGCAGTTACCTCCTTGCAAGCAAACAGCAAGAAAAAAACAGCTCCTTTCAGCTTCAGCACAGCCTAATTAGCACAAGTTGATTGGATCAGCCTCCCGACTCTCAGCTGATTTGCTCTCAGATGTTTTGCTCAGGGCTCTGCTGCTTGCTGCAAAGAGGTAAATTGCTGGAGCAGATTTTTTTTCCCCTTGTGCTAATCAAGCTATGCTGAAAACGAAAATGAAAGTAAAGCAGGCTGTTTGCTGTAACGAGGCAAAATTGCTTAGAGGCAGAAGCAGATTTCTTTTTCTTCTTTTCCTCACCAAAAAAGGTAGGTGCGTCTTATACTCTGGTGTGTCTTATACTCCGAAAAATATGTTACTTCTTGACAACTTTTCTAAAAACATGTATGTTCTACAGTTTGGGAGTAACACCGAGGAGACAATTTTCAGTGTGCCCAGTAAGGATTTTTATATTTGCCCCAAAGGCCAAAAAAAACAAAAATAAAAATAGAATAAAATCATATGAGAATGATTAACAGAAAATGTTTGTGATCAATGTATTCCAAATACTTTAATTGGGAAATTAAACATTTAAGTAAATAAAAATTAAATGATGCTAATAGCAACACAGGCACAATGGCCCCCAAACTATCAAGAGTTGACGTGTGTGTGTGTGTGTGTGTGTGTGTGTGTGTGTGTGCACGCGCATGTTTTTTTCAATTGTTAACTTAAATTTTCCATTGCATCTCTAGTGAAGATGTAGGAAAGCAAACACATTTATGGCAATCTTAGCAGAATTTCCCAGATACTTAACTTGGCACAGCTTGATTGGGTCTGGGGTTGGACTGGACTTAAAGCTCATAGACTCAACATGGCTAATAAAAATTCTAGGCGCAAGATGCTAAAACAGTTAATATTTTCTTTGTCAACATGAAGGTCCAATTCTTACTTTATATGCAGTTTAATTTCAATATTTCTTTCTTCTACTTTTCCCATTTTTTAAGTGCCCATCTACAGCTACCTGAAAGAGCTGTGGTGGCGCAGTGGTTAGAATGTAGTATTGCAGGCTACTTCTGCTGCCTGCCAGCTGCCTGCATTTTGGCAGTTCAAATCTCACTGGCTCAAGTTGACTCAACCTTCCATCCTTCCGAGGTCGGTAAAACGAGGACCCAGATTTTGGGGGGCAATATACTGACTTTGTAAAACTGCTTAGAGAGAGCTGTGAAGCGGTATATAAGTATAAGTGCTAATGCTATATTTTGTTACGACAAAGCTAGGAGACCACTAGCTGTTGCTACAATTAACTTCTGTGCCTTGAGCAACTATGGCTCTTGGGCTCCCACATTATCACCTTCTCCATTCTCTTTCTTTCCCCTTCTATGTATCTGGAACCATCCCTCTTTTTTTCCTGCTTCAGACCAGTAAAGGGGGATGTGGTATGTGGCATAGTGAGAAATGTCTGGCAGTTTCCACCCTCCACTCCTTTCAGTTTCATTGCCCGAATGTGTTTTCTTTTTTTTAAAGTACAACTGATGAGATACTTCTCTCTCTTCTACCAAATACTATACCCCTTTCCCTCAGTGTCAGAAACCCTGGCGATTGGCAAAGCTCTATTGTGTGACATGGCTTAAAACACGTTACAAATGGAAATGAGGAAGGAGACTGGTGTGCTGCCTCTTAAGGCCATTCAATATTTGAGGAGTCCTTGCCATTCTTTTTTTTTTTTTAATAAATAAAGTCATATTTCTTTCTTAAGCGGCCAGAATGTGCCCTACTTCAAATCCCTTCAGCTTGCTGATACTGGAAAGAATGATAAGAGGTAGAGAAATCTTCTTGAAAGAGACAAACCATTCCCACCATTTTTAGTGTGGTCAAAAGCAATATAAGTGATTTGTGCTGTTACGGGGAATGGTCCAATAAACTTGCTAAATCTTAACATGGTTGGGGGGGGGGAGAGATTCACTTGGCAGAAAGGCAATGGCAATGGAGCATTCTGATGATGATGGCCAGCTGAGCATTTGCTTAAGGCTATTCCCTAGGAGATGTAGAGTTGTCTGAAGCTCCTGGGTGGTTTGAACTCATTGTCTGAACAAATGAGTTCTCTTGATGTAGGGAGGAAATCACAGTAAGGAACAAAGGAGGACTTTTTTTGGAAAAAAGAACACTAAAATAGTGTTGAAATCTTGACAAAGCAGGTCAGTAAAACAGCCCTCAGGAGGAGCAACTATGGGAGATTTGTAGGTTTGCCAATCAGAGGCTTGGTGACAGATACTTCTATTCTGACCCAAGGCCACCACAAGTCATGAGGAGGATTATAAAAGCATAGTTCCCAAGGCACAATTAGAGATAACTATCTGTAAAGTAGTAGACAGGAACTGGATGGAGGTGGACTGAAATGGATTGTCAGTTTGGATTGAAAGCTCACTTAAAGGGGATATATCTTTCTTGATTAAAGAAAAAAATCCAATAGTATGGTCAAAATCATAAAATAATGAATTAGCTTATGGTAAATGTGGGAAAAACTCAGAAAATGCTATATGTCTTTGACAGTGTAAAAAGTCACTGCCAAAGCAACACTAAGTATATTTTAACTGGCTATATAAAAAACCTCCAGGGGAAATGATAGCTCTATTATATCTAATACAGTTAATATAGGTAAGTGAAAGGCATATTTCTCTAGCTTAGCATAGAGAATGTTGTCATGAAGGCATTAAAAAAACCACTCAAACTTGATTATGGAGAGAATGAGCCTCTAAGTAAATCCGCAAATAATCTAAATATGCTATCAACAACTCATCCAGAAAATCATAGCAAGCATGATTCATATGTCTTTCAAAGACCGACAGATTGTTTACCAATCCTAAAAGCATTACTGCATACTGCAAACTTTCACAGGAGGACATTTTTGTATAAACCAGACTGTAAGCTTTTCTGAAATACTCCATAGTAAAAATTAATACTAAGAGTTCAGAAATTTGGAGAAAGAGATAATAACCCCCATGAATTACCTGAAGGAACTATTACTTCTTGTCAAGAAAAGGTGAGTGCATAACTAAGGAAATCAGAAAGAGAGATAAAGCCTTCCTTTCCTGTAAAGTCTTAATATCTTAAGAAAGGTAACTCTCTATTTGATAACAATTGTAGGTATTTCATAGGAATTTGGGCTCCAGGAAGGAATACGATTGAAACCATCATGGTCCCAAATCCCAATAAATATGGTATGAGTGGTAGACAGCCCATTCTCAGAACAACCAGCAAATATAAGTTGTTGTAGGAGTTCTTGATGTTAGCCAACAGTGAGATGGAAAAATTGTGTATAATATGTGATAGTAACTGAGCATAGATGCCAACCTGCAGTTGTTTCATCTGTAATAAGGAGGTTGACAAAGTAAATTGGAAGCATGGTCATGTGACCAGCCAGAATTGTTAAAGTATGAGAGCTGGTCATCACATTGGTAGAAGTCTAGTAGTCACTTCACACAGCCAGCAGGCGCAGTCTGTCTCACCCGCATTAAAAAGCACAAACCTTATCCCCTCTACACGGGAACTGTGTAAAGAAAAATAGCACAATCTTCCTTTCTTAATCTGAGTGTGTAAGTTTCTCTTTTGAAAGTAGAATAACTTGCATGGAATTCTTCTGCCATTTCTGTAATTTCATTCTGAATAAACCTTGCTGTTCAGAACTCAGAGAAATGTGTTCTTGGGAATAATTGCTTCCAGGCAAGGCTTGCCAGAAGAACGAACATTTAGTACTCTGGTACTAGTCTGAGTAGGCAGTGCAACTAGAATGACTTGATGTCAATGTATTCTTTCTGAGTTTGGGCTCCACTTGGCTTCTAGTCGCCCTAGGCAGAGAGACCCCAGGAGTGGAGACTGCATTAATTCCCAACAATCCAGCTCTAAAGCATTTAAAGAATCTACTGGTGAAATTCACATTCCCTGAAATATTTCAGGTAAGGGGAATTAGCAAGGCACCCTTGGGCAGAAGGGCCAGGCTCTCCTTAGTGTAAACATTGGCCTCATATATAAGGCTGAAATTACTCTCTAGCAGTGAAGTACAACTCTGCTTGCTTCCAGTTTCACGGAGTGGGTGGGGGAGGAAAAAGAAAGGAAAAGGAACAGTGCTGCCTTTCCTTCCCAACTTGCAGTTTTATAAATATTTGAAAAATGTACATGGAAAAGAAAATCAAATTCATTTTCAAAAAATGCAGATACATCATGGCTTTAAAGAAAATTAAATGCATTCCATGCAAGAGATTATGGGTATACACATTGCAAAGTGGAACCATTTTAAATAAAAAGTACTGTATCACGTTTCAACTTTGAAACCCATTTTTCAAATTCAGAACAGTTCTTCTGCATTCGAAACAAGCTTTTTAAATCATTTTGAATGACTCCCAAATTCGAAACAGAACCATTCTGAAGTTGAAATACTTCCAGAGTGACCAAACCCTTAGACAGTATTTTGAATTCAGGACATGCATTTTGAGTGTAAGATAAACATCAAATGGCGTGTACTCGGTATTGAATTTAAAATATTTTGCACAACCCTACCAGACAGCTAATAATACAGAGAGGAAAAAATAGAGAAGGCCAAAGAAAAGAAAAGTAAGAAGTTTAAAGACGGATAGCGGGGATGAATCTGGGGAACATCAAGCAGCAGCAGGTCAGGAAAAATGTTTAATAAAAAATTATAGACTGAGAAGGAAATGGATCATTAAGAAAGTACTGAAAATAAAAGAAATGGCTCTTGTTCCAAGTGATGGAAAGAGCACTAGGGTGGGGGAAAGAAAATTAAGAGTCAAATATTGCAACAGTGAACTAGCTAGCTTATATACAATAGGGAGAAAAAAGATAAACAAGGCAAGAAGATAGCATGAAGAGACCTAAAAGTCAGAATCAAAAGCTAATGGCAACCATCATGAAAAGCCAGCACACAGGTGGAGAGAATGAATCACTAGTATAGTCTTCATCCAATTATCATTCTTATATAATTGGCTGAATATTACAGAAAGTCAATAAAAACAAGGTTTTCTTCAGTTCATTCTCTCTTTTTGAAGCATCATTGAAGGAGTGACAACAATATTAATGATAAACTGATATTTCAGGGGACATAGAAAAGCCAGTTACTTAAAATCATTTCAACGAATATAATCAAAGAATGTCAAACTGCCCTGACTGATTTGATTATATGCCATCAAGTCAGTGTTGAACCACACAGATATTCTCCAAGATGACCTGTCCCTAATCACCTGTCCTTCAGGTCTTTTAATGCTGGTTTTAGGATGGTTGACTCCCAAAAGCAGAAATTGTCTATCATTACAATATCCTCACTGATAATTCTAGGCTTGCTTGTTGTGCCTATTATGATTAGTTTGGCCTTCTTTGCGTTTAATTTTAGTCCCATTTTTACTATGCTTCTTGATACTATTTTATGGTTCATTGCATAGTCAGCCAGATGTTCAGATTGCATTTGGCATTTTATCCACCTATTGAGTCCTTTCCAAGGACCTACGATAGGCAGATGTGGATGTTGATGGTGTTAGAGACATTCTCGCAGGATGTAAGCTGCTCCGAGTAAAGTTGCTTTTTACAACTGACTGATGGTGAATTTATCAATGCTAATGGACTTCAAGTGGTGCTCCAGTTGTTTTGAGATTGCATCCAAGGTGCCTATTTATCTGAAATGGTATAGGATTTTCTGCTTGAGCAGGAATTGGATTAGGAGACTCCAAGGACCCTTCTAATCCTGTTATTACTATTGGTATTACCTTTGCTGTCTTTTGCCACAATCATTCTATTTCTATTTGCAAGTGGTATCATTATTAATCTCTTTTATTCATTAAAAATGAATAAAACATGAATAAGAGCCTTGGTGGCGCAGCAGACTAAAGTGCTGTTAACTAGCACGAGCTGCCTGCAATTACTGCAAGTTCAAATCTCACCAGGCTCAAGGTTGACTCAGCCTTCCATCCTTTTGAGGTAGGTAAAATGAAGACCCGGATTGTGGGGGCAATAAGCTGACTTTGTATAAAAAAGAACACCACTTAGGGGCCCCCGAAAGCCCTACGAAGCAGGTATATTCAAAAGTATGAAGGCTATTGCTTAACGCACTGTAAGCCACCCTGAGTCTCCAGAGAAGGGCGGCATATAAATTGAACCAATAAATAAATAAATAAATGAAACTCAGGCAACTGAACATTTAAAAATGTGTCACAAATACGATTGACTGGTGCTAATGGTTGATACGGTTTGCTGCCAGCATCCTAGGTATCGACCAAGTATCTTCTTAAAATGTATGATGTTCCGAGTAGCAGAATTTTTTGCAGTTCCACTGGTGTTATTGCAGGAAGCTGTAATTTCTTGATGTATTTTGTAAAATTCTTGGACATGGTGCCAAGTTCCCCGATGACAATGGATATCACTGTCACATATTTCATCCATAACTGTGTAGTTTCGATGTCCAGGTCGCAATATTTCATGATTTTTTTCTAGTTCTTTTTAGTCAATTCTGGCATCTCCTGGTACAGCGATATCAATAAATTGTACGCTTTGGTTTTCGACGACTGTGATATCTGGCGGGTTGTGTTCTATATGACCATCTGTATTCCAAAGTCCCAGACGGATCGTCATTTAGAACACAACATGCCAGATGATGATGATGATTGACTGATTTATTTAATCTTCAATTCAATTCACAGTCTGGGACTGGTAAGAAGTTAACAAGTCCTAACTAAGGACCTAAGAGCTGTTAAGATAACGTCCGAATATATAGGCAGCTCCAAGTAAGGTGGGTTTTTTTTTTTTTTTTTTTTTTTGCAAAGTCAGTATATTCAGGTCTAAAAAGTTCAAAATTTCCATGTATCTAGGCAACCCTTTGGTGTATGCTCCAAGGGCTCCTATTACTATTGGTACAACCATTGATTTCTTCCTCCACAATTGCTCAACTTCAATTTGCAGATTGTGATATTTCATTATTTTCCCCAGCTGTTTCTCTTCAATTTGTGCATCACCTGGTATTGCAATATCAATGAACCAGGCTTTTTCTTTTCTACAATAGTGATATCAGGTGTGTTGTGTGCCAGATGTTTATCTGTTTGGATTCGAAAGTTCCACAAGTTCTTGACCTCTTCATTTTCAAGAACTTTCTCAACTTGATGTTCCCAGTAATTTTTGCTGCATTCCAACCCAAACTTCTGGCAAAATTTCCAATGTATAATTTTGACAGCTCAGTCATGACATTGTAGATAATCAGTCTGTGAGACTTTGCTGCAGCCACTGATAATATATCCACTGTTTCATCTTTCTCATTGCATAAGGAACACTTGCTGTTGTTATTGGCGTGTTGAATTTTTGCTTTCACAGAATTAGTCTGCAAGGCTTGTTTGTTCTTATACTGATAATTATTATCATCATTATTATTATTATTAATCATCGCACAGTCAGCCAGATGTTCAGACTGGGTTTGGCATTTTTACTACCTTTTGAGTCCTTATCAAGGAGTTGGGATAGGCAAATCTGGATATTTGACGGTGTTACAGATATCATTGCAGGATGGAAGCTGTTCCAAGTAAAGCCGCCTTCTGTAATTGACTGATGGCAAATTTGTCAATGCAAATGTTCAAGTGTTGCTCCAGTTGTTTTGGGATTGCACCCAAAGCGCCTATTACTATTGGTATTACCCTGGCTTGCCTTTGCCACAGTTATTTTATTTCTATTTGTAGGTGTTTGTATTTTGTTATCTTCTCCAATTCTTTCTCTTCTCTTCTACCGTCTCCAGGCACTGCCACATCCACTATCCAGACTTTTTTGTCTTTCTTATCGACAATTGTTAAGTCCGGGGTGTTATGTGGCAGATGCCTCTCTGTTTGAATTCTAAAGTCCCAGAGCAATTTAACTTCTTCATTTTCTATTACTTTCTCTATTTCATGGTCCCACCAGTTCTTGCTTACAGGCAAATGGTATTTCTTGCAAATCTTCCAATGCATCTTTTGTTGCTACTTTGCCATGCCACTGCTTGTAGTCAATCTGTGCAATCATCTTGCAGCAGCTTACCAGGTGGTCCACTGTTTCTTCAGCTTCTTTGCATAGGTGGCACTTACTTTCTGTTGTTATTATTATTGTTGTCATCATCATCGATTTAATCTTCAATTTGATTCACAGTCTGGTAAAAACTTAACAGTTATTATTATTATTATTATTGTTATTATTATTAGTAGTCGTCGTCGTCGCCCACAGCTCACAGTTTGAGACAACTTTATTACTAGAGCTTGTATTTTTCAGCTAGCAGAATAGTGTCATCAATATACCACAGGATATTGATGTTTCTTTCTCCATTTTGAAAACATGCTCATCTTCTTCCAATCTAGTTTCTCTTAATATAAAGTCAGCATATAGGTTTAATAATTAAGGGGAGAGTATACAGTGAGAGTATGACTCACTCTTCTGCAACCTGGAACCAGTCTGTTTCACCATATTTTGTTTGTAATGTGTCTTCTTGATTTGTTTATAGGTTTCATATGAGGACAATGACATGTTTTGGGATTCCCCTTTTCTAAATACATTTCACAGCTTGACTGAGTTGGAGGGTCTACAATGAACTTATTTTCATGTAACTATTTAGAATCTGGGTGTTAGGGTGTTCTGAACAACTAATCCCACACACACCATTTTTGTCTTCAAAAGTGCAGAACAGAATACTAACGACAACAGATGTAAAATTTTAAAGTCAGAGAGGGGGATCAAAAAACCCTGAGTAGAACAGCTGAAAGAGCAGAGAGATTGCCTTACTTCCAAACGAGATTACAATAGCAGCTAAGAAAAGCACAGGTAAGTACAATAGAGTACAATCCTCTATAAACCAAATCCTTTGTCAAGGTTCAAAATTAGAGAAAGCCTTAATGTAGTAGTTTGCAACAACTCCATTTAAAACACACAGTTCAAAATCTATTTTTAAATGGAACAATACTGGCATCCAGTGGCCATCATAATTATTCAGACTGGAGTACAAAGCATATAATAGTTCCTTTAGTGATAAAATTTGTTAAATTTGTAATGTAATCTAACCACTTTATTTTACATTTCATTACAACATGCAACAAAACCTACCTGGTAAAGCAGTGATAAAATCCCTTTGCAGCATGGGCTTTAAATAGGAATTAATATGTCCATGCTGATAGTGACACATTCGTGAAATGAGGTGTTCCACAAATTCAACCTGATCTGATTCAGACCACTGGTCAAAATACTTAATACACAAGTCTTTTTCCTTTTCGTAATTTCCTTCAGATGGTCGTTTCCTTGAGACTATTACAGATGAAGTTCCATTGCTTATCTGTTTTATGAAAAACACAAAAAAATTATGTTTCCTCTTTAACTTTTAGAATACTGTATTGCAGATATTAATCAAGCTTAGTTATTCACACTTTGCATGTGATACGTTTAGTCTAAACAGTTTGATTCACTTCCAAGAAACACCAACTTGTAGCCTTGTTTTCCCAATCCTGAATGAGAAATTTCTTATCACCTGATACATTCTTTATATATTTGTTTCCATCTGGTTTTCATTAGAAAAGTTAGCAACTGAAATAGTCATTAGATTTATTCTACCCCCCCTCCCCCAAATACAGAATAAATACTTTATTCTTAATAAAATCTTTGACAGTAATTAAAAACCTTATGTATTCATCACAGTAACTGTGGCTAAACAAGTTGTTACTAACGTTCACTATGTACTAAAGTACAAACTTCAGACTTTTTATGCAAAGTCAGTTTTGACACACTGTGCAAAGTTTCATACACATTATGTGAAGATGCAGCTTTCTGGAAAAAGGCTCTGATGCTGAGAAAGGTGGGAAGAATGCAAAGAAGAGGACAACCAACAGCAAAATAGATGGACTCAGTTATGATGAAGATGAGGGCACCATTGGGAGATTTGAAAGAACAGGTTAAGGATGGCTCTGTTGGTTGATAGGAAATGAAAACGACTTGATGGCAGATAATCAATCATTCAAAATACAAATATTTGCCAGAATATTTTACAATTTTATACAAGCAAACTGTTGCTAAGAACTTACAAAAAAAAAAAACTCTGATTAAAAAAACAACCACCCAGGCCTGAAAGGATTAGATCAGGGGTGTCAAACTCGCGGCTTCACACTTCACTAAACTGAGCGTGGGCGTGGCCAGTGCATGATGCATCTGGCCCATGGGCCATGAGTTTGACAGCCCTGGATTAGATCATGTACCAAATCAATAAATGTTTGTTTGTATGACGTATATAAAGTCAAGGACTAATTAAGCATCCTTGTTTGGTATTGTACAGTCTGGGTAGACAATTCCAATCTCTACAATGTGAATACAAAATAAAATAAAAATCAAGTGTCAAGTGAATGTTTATCTCCACAGCTATTAATCTTCATGTTGGAACATGAATAATGGCAGCAATGCTCATGGTCTCTCATATAGGCAGTACACATCTCTATTTCTGTACCTATAGCACCATCTAGTGACTATAGAGAACTATGAGATCAGCTACAAAAGAAAAAGGATCAAAGAAAGTGAAGGGAATTCAGAATATGTAAGCAGAGAATCTGGAATGTAAGGAAGGTGGGCATAAAAATGAGGAACCCATAGTATGGATCAACGTATCAGTTAGAACAGACTAATAAACAACTATAAAGAACTTTGCATGAGCTTCTTGGGGCCTCAGTGATCAAGAAAATATTTTTAGCAATTCTGTCTTGTTTAGTATTAGCAAAATAAAAGCTCTTACAGCTGCTCCTTATTCAATAGTATATTAAATAAAACCAGCATCAAAGAGAATGTTTCTACAGTAACTGTGTAAATTATTAAAAATAATATTAAATATAAGGAAATCTGAATCAAGCCTACCTGCCACAATGTGTTTTTCTTTGGAGACTCATCTTCATTCTGATCCTCCATTACTGATGTGTTCTGGGGAAAAAGAAGAAATACAAGTATATTTTCTTCTGTGAAGCTTTCAATGCCTTTCACATATTTTCTGAGACACACCTGCACATTATACAATTCTACTTAATAGCTATACATAGCAGCAGAATTGCTAGCCATTACTTAACTTCATCACAAATACAAATGTTTATTAAGGGGGGGGGGGGGAGACATTCTTTTTAATAGCTGAAATGCAGCATTTCAGTAGTCCATCTTAAATGAGAGCCTAAAATAAAGTCATTAATGTATAATAAAAGCTACTAAACTGCTTGCCTGCAGCACTATCTCATTTATCTAACCTTCTTACCAGGCTTAAGACTTGAATTTCAAGTCAAACTTCTCAAAATATATCTACAGCAATCATTAGTACATGAAGATATACACCAAAGCAAGGAAAAAATACCGTATTTTGGAGGAACAAGAGAACAAGAAACACCGAAAAAGCAACAGCAGAAAATAATTCAGACATAGTCGCGTGAAAAAGTAGCCCTGTTTAGAGTTTTTTTTCAAACACATGTGGATATAGTAATATTTTATCTTTATTCAAACAGTATATAAAAATAAAAGTGATTTAATTGGACAAAAAAACTATGAAGAATAGTTGTTGCAATCATTTATTTAACAACAAATTAATAGACGTATCATTTCCTTCTGTGGAAAAAGAAAGACACCCCTTGGCAGAAACAGTACGTGGTACTGTTCCCTCTGACACTTCATATCTTATACCAGGGGTGGGCAATTAATTTTCCCAAGGGGCCACATAAGAAACTGGGACTGTTGTGGAAGGGTGAACCAATAGGGCTCTGAAGGTGCATAGGTACATACACATGCACATACGTAAACTGGAAAAAAAGCAGTTGCCTTCAAAATAAAAGTAATGCAGTTGTATTGCATGCATGATATTTACTTATTTACATTTGATTTCTAACTTCCAACTGCCCTCAGGCAGGTCGGACAGGGACAGCCAAAGGGCCGGATGTGGCCTGGGAGCTATAAAATGTCCAGATATGTCTTACACTGCAACTGTCTATCAGTCTCTGACATTGATTAAGAGGGATTTTTTCCCCTCCACTCCACTATATAGGATCTTTTCAGCTATACAATCCATTTCTAGAAATCCTTCATTTCCTCCCCCCCCGCCCCCAGCCATTTCTTGGGGAATTTACCACAGATTAGTGGTAAAATTGTTTAATAAACATTTTATAATGTTTAATAAACAATGTTTAATAAACATGTTGCAAGGTCCACTTCCGGCTGAATTTCAGTCTTCTGGCAGTTGTTCTCACACTACCCTCAAGCACCCTCTGATACAATGAAGAATTAATAGTGGAGTCTGTGATGGACAGACGCCCAAGTCCCGATGCAGCCAAATAGCCCCAAACCATAACATCTCTACCACATGCTTTTGGGTTGGTATCAGGTTCTTCTAGGGAAATGTGCTGTCTTTGGTTTTCACCGAACATGTAGCCAAATAAGTTTATCTTTGCCTCATCTGCCCAGAGCAGACTGTTCCAGAAGATATGATCTTTCATAAAGTGTTCATGAACTTGCCTTGCCCTGTTCTTCTTTTTGGACAGCAATGGTTCCTTCCTGGCACACCTCCCATGTGGATCTAATTTCTGCAACTTCTTTATAATGGTAGAATCATACATTTTGATAAGACCAGTCCTCACACTTTCAACTGCTGCAGCATCCCTGCAATCATGTAATCAAAATTTGGGTATTTGGCAACCAGCATGTACTTATGAGGGTTGCAGCACTCCGAGGTCATGCAATCGCCATTTTCAACCTTTTCAGGAGACTTCCAACAAGCAAAATCAATGAAGGAAGCCAGATTCTCTTAACCAACCATGTGCTTCACTGAATGACTATGGAGATTCATTTAACAATTGCAGCAAAAAAAAAAAGTGTGTGATTCACTTAATGACTGCATTGCTTAATGACAACCATTCAACTGTAGCCATAAATTGAGGACTGCCTGTAGAAGTTTTACTTATTCTTTTTACACAAAAAATCTGCATCTAGATTTACTTAAGTTACACAATGGACTACGAAATGTAAGTGGTGCATGATATTTATTATATCTCCCTTATCTATCAATATTGCTGAAGATCAAACATCTATATCTATACAGTATGTTGAAAAAGTCAAAAAGTTTTGACTAACCGTTTCACATGACAAGTGTTTAAATATGTTTCTACAGTGCAATGGCTCAATTATGCCTCACTTGCAATCCCCTCCTGGACATTGAGACCCCAATATGAATGGGAACAAGAATGCTTGCTTTTGCTTTGCTTGCTTTTTTAATTTATATGCCGCCCTTCTCCAGAGACTCAAGGCGGCTTACAATGCGTTAAGCAATAGCCTTCATACTTTTGTATATTTAAACAAAGTCAGCTTATTGCCCCCACAATCTGGGTCCTCATTTTACCTATCTTTGAAAGGAAGGAAGGCTGAGTCAACCTTGAGCCTGGTGAGATCTGAACTTGCAGTAATTGCAAGCAGCAAATGTTAATAACAGTGCTTTAGTCCACTGTACTATCAGGCTGTGTCCACAGCTGCTTCCTCCCTCCCCTATCTCCAAAGAGAAGCAATAGGTTATAAACAGTTGCTTGAATCTATGCTGAACATCACATGCAGAATGGCACCAAAGGATTTGAAAGACAGTGGGGAATCAGTGAAATATGAAGTTATTTGAAGTTATCACGGTATAACTGAATGTTGATTGCATTCCTATTTCCAACAGCATAACAAGAGTCCCAGAACGTCAGCCCTCCCATGTAAACCAGACAGAAAAAAGGGCTAAATGAATAAATTCTACTTTATTATAAGACTAGAGTACCAGAATCTTTCAAATATGGAAGTATCAACTTCCTGCCTCTGGTTTCAACTGCTTGATCCATTAGGGCAGGTCCTTCCTAAATTTCTTTCTCTGACTGTTAAGCCACTGGGAGGTGGGGGGGTGTCGAGGGTCCAGTCTCTCATCTGAATGATTCCTAGGCTGCATCTCTTCCCCTTATTCTCCAATGTAATCCACACGTTCCATTATATAGAAATATACACAAAACTGAAGGAAATTATTATTAAAATTGGTTTGCTAGTTGCTCCCCCCTCCAAGACATACCAGTCTGTTCCCCAAAACCTGTGGGCATGTTTTTTAAAATATTTGCACCCAATTAGTCCAAACTGAAATTTCTAACTATGCAAACAAAGAACCATTTACCTCTACCTATGTAACAAATAATATATTCATAATTAGTATATAGGAAGAGCTATGAGATATGAAACCTCTATTCTCCAAGTCATCAGAACTCACACCAACTTTGACACAGCAAACATTATCCACACTTCCAAATTGATTTTCATATGCAGTCCCTTTTTGTATGTGACAATTGTTTGACACCTAGTGAGAAACTTGTATGTGGAAAGTGACAACTCTAAGCCTAGCCTTTGAGTTAGACCCATGCAACACAATTTCTTCTGCACTGCTATTCCCATCTTGAGGTTTCTTCATGAGAAGCAACCAACTGGGACATCTGTGGGTGATCTTAAGACCTCTCTTTGTCTGGAAAGAAATTATGAAGAGCCAGTCTACTCATCAGCTCATCATTTCACCAGAGTCATTGGCTTCACTTTTAGCAAGCTGTCTTTAGTTCGCTATTTCTTGCCCAGAAATTATAAATGACTACTTTACTCTGGATTCTGAACTCCAGCTTCAGTTGAGCAGTCTCTTTCTAATGAACCTGACTGCCAATAAATTATTTTTATAAGTCAGTTATTAACATCATCAACAAACCCCCAAAATAAAAAATAATTAAATATCGCAATTTGCAGAGAGGGAGAGAAAGAACATACAAAAACATTAGCAAATGGAAATCTAGCTAAATATCATTTATACTGTATTATTATAGTCAAATATTAGGAGGAGCAGCTAAAGCCATCTAGAAGAAATCACAAAGGTATTATTGCAGGTATCTTTTACAAGTGATTGCAAAAATCCAGCTACAATAAATGTTAATGTAAGAAAACTTGCTGAATGTCTTCCAGGACTATGGAGAGTAAGATGTCAAAGCACAGTGACATGAAGATTCAATTGTATTTAGGTATTGTAAGCTTAAGACTATTAACTGTGAGACAACTCGCCCCACACCAGCAGGAGCAGCCCAGCAGGACGGCCGAAAGCAGCGCTGCCAGGAAGGCGAAGAGCCCGTATGAGGCCAGAAGCAGCATAGGCAGCTGCTCGGCTGCCAGTGGCCAAAAGTGGCCCAGCAGTAGCAGGGCCAACAAGCAAGCCAGGCAGAGGCTGGCGCACGCCAAGAACTTAGGCCATTGCAGCTGATTGAGGCAAGACTGTTCTTGAAGGGGGCATAAGGCGCGTGGGGCCTCAATCGGCTGCAAGAGCGGCCGGGATTCTTTGAGGCGGCGGCAGAAGGTCACCCGCCAATCAACTGTTCCGCGGACCAAGCTGCCGGTAAGAGGGGCAGCTTCCCCCCCTGCCCCCCACCTCCTGGTACATGGAGAAAAAGTAAGACCTCCCCGAAAATAAGGCCAAGCGCTTATTTTGGGGGTCAAAAGAAAATAAGACCCGGTCTTATTTTCAGGAAAACATGATAGTTTGGGGGTGGAAATTTCATTAGTCTTGTATTATGCCTTCTATATAGCATTCATATAAAAATTAAATATCCTTATTGTGTCCATCAGGTGTTCTACATTTATTCTCAAGCAAGTATTGACACATCATCTATAGATGAAAAAAATTGAGATGCTGATTACCAACAAAAGCAGTGCTAAAAAGTTGCCCAATATAAGCATTTTAGATGGCTCATGCCTGCTTCTTGAGCAGCTTTCATCCCCAGAACGATGTTGTATTCATTAGCTCCCTTTTTAATTCTTTGAACCACTCAGAAGAGTAGAACTTAAGATTTCTTCAGGCATTTGTCTAAGAGTACAAACTTTGAAAACTGAGTAGAAAGAATGGATGGTCCCTTATTTTCCTTACACTTCCACATAAACGACAGAACTGCATTCACTCCACTTAAAGAAGAATTCTGCACCTGATCCAAGATTTACTAAAGGACGACCCTGGACCAGACTGAGATATATGTGAATGAGAACAGTTCTTTTAAGATTTTTCATATGAATGCAGTACATAAATGTTGAGAATTGTAAATCAATAAAACATAAATACACAGAGAGAATGAAAGCAGCCACTTAATTTGAATTTTGCTTTTAAAAATTGTGAACTAACAATTCCATCACTATAAATATTTCAGTGGCTTCTTTTAGAACTTGTATTCTATTTCCCTCTCCTTTTTTTCTATTCAGTCCACCTGTTCTTTCAAGATAAAATGTGGTTTTTCAAGTGACTGGTACATTGTTTCTTAGATTAGCTTTCTTACATTAGCCTGTAACATGTAGTGACTTGAAATTGAGTAAAAAGTGGCACATGTACATTGATTCCACCTATTGTTATTCTCAACATTTATGTACTGCATTCATATGAAAAATCTTAAAAGAAATCAATAAAACATAAATACACAGAGAGAATGAAAGCAGCCACTTAATTTGAATTTTGCTTTTAAAAATTGTGAACTAACAATTCCATCACTATAAATATTTCAGTGGCTTCTTTTAGAACTTGTATTCTATTTCCCTCTCCTTTTTTTCTATTCAGTCCACCTGTTCTTTCAAGATAAAATGTGGTTTTTCAAGTGACTGGTACATTGTTTCTTAGATTAGCTTTCTTACATTAGCCTGTAACATGTAGTGACTTGAAATTGAGTAAAAAGTGGCACATGTACATTGATTCCACCTATTGTTAATCTCCATTCCTTTATCCTATGCTGGAATACATTGGGAATGGCTATATCTACTGTTGTGGCATTTTACACAACCATTCGAACCAAGTCACCTGCAAAGAGAAAAAGAGACACTGAGAAATCTTATTGGCACAGGAATCAGAGATAGATATAGGCTCATAATAAATTGTGGTATGAGAATAACCAAGACACCATCCCCTCCCCAATCTTCTATACTAAAATTCATGAAGGACTGGGAATTGTTTATTCTGCTTCCTCCATAATTATTATCATGTGCCTGACAGGGGAAGGAATTCAATTGCTCAACATCTTGTTCTATAGGGTAATAATAAAGAGAGTGCTATTTTAGTTTTGAATTTAAGGTTGAACTAGTGCTGACAAAAAGTATTCACGACCCCTTTAAAAAGCAACTTCAACTTCAAACAGACTTTAAGAAAAGCTCTGGACTAACCATGGCATCTTTGCACCTCAGAGAGCATCTAAGATTTCCCATCAGTCAAAACACATGTAATACAAATCCTGATATTAGCATGCTGTGTATATCAAAGTCATACTATTAAAATATAAAAATCAGTATTTGGTCATGTACTATGGAGACATTTATTTGAGGCTGCAGAAAACAGGATATAGTACAGATGCCACTTCAATTATGAGTCAATTTATCGCAGCAGTGAAGATCACAGCACACTAAAATAACCACATCAACTACAGAGAAGTTCCCCCCGTGAGAGCTCTGTGTAAGAGTAAATTACAAAGTAAACTGTTCAAAAGCAAATTAACTGAAAGAGCAACAAAAACGATTCCCATGGTCGGGATCTGAGTACAGTGCTGACGTACCATTTTCAAATGCATATTCTTTAGACCCCAGGTATCTACTAAGTATGTGGACATCTGCAATATTTCTAAATGGTATTTTTGGAACCATGAAACAAAATGACACACTTTGCTGCTCTTTTTTAATTAATTCATTACATTCAGACAATAATGCTGACTTGGGTCAAAAACATATTTATGCTACATAGTGACATTCTGAACAATGAGAACTGCAATGAGAGAACACTCTCACACTCAACACTTTTAAATTATATTCTTTAAGCAGGTCAATACCCTGTTTCCCCCAAAATAAGACATCCCCTGATAATAAGCCCAATTGGGCTTTTGAGCGCATGTGCTAAAATAAGCCTCCCCCTGAAAATAAGCCCTCCCTGAAAATATTTAAATGCAGAGCTGGAAATCAGATAAGAGGGCAAGAGGAGCCCCATCTTGCTCCACGCATCCCAAAATAATAAGACCTCCTCGAAAATAAGGCCAAGCACTTATTTCGGGGTTCAAAAAAATATAAAACAGGGTCTTATTTTTGGAGAAACACAGTATATGTGTGATGTTATAATGACGATCAAGAATTCTCCACTCAACAGCTTTCTGAAATATAAGCAGTTGACTATGGAATGCACTACCTTTCCCCCAAAAAATGAAGGGGGGGATCCAAAAGCAAGAATAGGAATGGCTCTTAGCTAGCTAAAGGAAATATTTGAAGCTGTTATTTTTGCCATTGGTGCTAAAAAGGATTACCTGAATGGGTGTCCAAACTACTGCATTTCCCATATTCACTGTAATGAATATGGGTAATAAACATGAAGCATGCAGCCAAATTTGCAGAAAGATGTTGGGTTTAACTTAGTACCAAAGTTTCAGCTAGCTTCTGTTCTCCACTGTAGTGGGAACAGCATCCAAGAATGGGTTGTCCTTGTCTGTCAGCCAATTAGACTGAGTCTGTCAAAGCTGCAAGGACACGCCCTCTGCTAATCGTCCCAGCTTTTGACTCAGTCTTGGTCAGAGACAGACGTAGTTCTTTTAGCTAAACCTATTCTCGGATCATTCTCCCATTACAATTCAATCAACATCTTGAATCCACATTGGACTGTCAGCCGGCTCCCAGCCTCGGCTGGTGGAGCCGGGTTTTTCCAGCGCGAAGGGCTTTAGCCCGACCCTGCTGAAGGCTGCATGGCGGCGAGCCAGACGAAAGGACATTCCTGGCAGGGCAGCGAGCAGCAGGATTGCTCAATGCCACTGACTTTTGGGCTGCGCTGGACATCAGCGATCGGCGCTCCTCTCTCTCTGGCTCACAGTGAGTTATTTGCTAGCAGCTGAGGGAGCGCCAGCTAGCAAGAGCGGCCCGGATCATTGGAATGTGAGTTCAGCGCCGGATGGCTGTCCGATAGCCCAGCCTTAGCCTCTGGGCTCAGAAGTCACCTGAGTCCCTGCCAGGGTCCCGGGCAATCTCCTGAGCAAGCGCCAGGCTTTAGCCGCCCTCGATAGCAGCAGGGCCCAATTCGGGCTACCTGCTTGGCCAGAAAATGGCCCAGGACACCATGGCTGCTGCCATTAGTGCGGAGACTGCCCTTTGCGACAAGGATCCGGCTCTCTTGGCCCCTGAAGGTGGAGGTTCAGCGGGACCCTCTGGACAGAGGCTGGCGGGCAAGAGAGCTGTGGCAAAGCTATCCCGGCACTGCAGAGCCTCCAAAAAAGCCTCTAAGGCCTTGGAGATAGACGGGGTTCGGCAGCAGAAAGCTATCGATCGGGAGATTGAAAAAGCCTTAAAGAGAGCTGACCATTGGAGGGAATCACTTCAGAAGGTCATGGATCAGGCAGCAAGTTCATACCTTTTTGCCTCGCAGCCGTTAGAGCTGCTGGGGGAGTTTGACAGCCTCCCAGCCTTGCAATGGTCACTAGATGACACTAGCGAGCAGGCCCTTACTAATCTGCCTGGCAACAGGGAGCCTTTGCTAAGCTTAGCTCCACAGGCTTCTCACACAAGTTCTGCCTGGCAACAGCCTGTCAGGCATAGAGGCCACCTTCACTCCTATGGCCGCAGGTCTCTGTCCAGATCAAGTGCCTGCAAACAAGGGAGAACTAATATCAGAGGTATCAAACAGGGAATAGCAGCTGGCTTACAGTAGAGCCACAGACCTACTTCCCTTCACTCTGATTATCCCTTGCCTCATGCTTTATTCCCAGTGACTCATACTTCAGGGGAGTTTTCTGCATCGCATGGGCCCTACTCCCCTAGCCCTTCACACCGTTCTTCGGTGTCTGAAGAATAGACAGACAGGGATCTGGATTTATCAGAGGATGAGGGGTTACAGTCAGATCAGACTGAATTTGTAGGTCTGTTCAGGCCAGCTTTGTTTAAGTCGTTATTTTTCAAAGCAAAAAAATCCACCAACATGGCATCTACTCCATCATCTTTGATCCTGTACCAGGACCCTCTGATTCTGCAGGCTCCTTATTTTCTGAGCCAACCAATAAGGCGGAAGTGGTGCCATCTTCCTGCCTATTTTTAGATGCTGTATGACAGTGGAGGGTTAGACAAGGCCTAACCCTGGTTCACTGGACAAAAGATTATACAACATCAGGCCTGAGATCTCAAAGGAGCTTATGGTGCCTACGGTGGACACCCCGGTGGACGCATTAATGGCGCAGGCCAGGATACCAGAGGCCCCAGAGGAAGCAATCCTTGAAGAATATACACCAGGTGGCCTCCTGGGCCGTCAAGGCTTCCATTATGGCTTCGTTCTTTAATAGAGCCTCTCTCCTCTGGCTAAAGCAGCTACAGGATTGGATCCCGCTGGAAGATACCAGAAGCCATCAGGACTTAAACAAATTGCAGGCGGCTCTGGAATTCTCTGCGGATGCGACACTAAATGCTGCAAGGTTTGCATCAAAGGCCATTGCCCCAAATGTGACTTCCAGGCGACTTCTGTGGCTCTGCCAGTGGCAGGTGGTTGCCAAAGACAAGTGGACACTGGCCTCCGCTCCATTCTCAGGAGAGCGGCTCTTTGGAGATTCCCTTGATCCAATCCTGGTGGAGGCACATGATAAACGTAAGGTCCTCCCATCTCTCTCCCGGCGAGCAGAGTCCCGCCCTGCCCCTTACTTCTGATGCCAAACCTTTTGGGGGTCGGACACCGGGTTTGGGCCACCGCATCCGCAGCGCCCATTTTTTCAATGGCAGGAACAACCCCAAGATAGGGCAGGGGGTTATAGACAGTTTCCTCCCAAATGGCCCTTTCGAGGGGGAGGAAGCTGTTCTTTCAAGCGACAGAAGTAGCTGCACCATCAATCCTCCCATTGGTGGCCTATTTGGCCAGGCGTTGCCAGGTGCTGATGCATGGATCTTGGAGATGGTCCAGTCGGGCCTCTCCTTAGAGTTCCTCTCCACACCACCGAGGTTTTTCATTTGCTGCCCTGTTTCAGGGCTCAAGGCGAAGCAGGCCCTCATGGAAACTGCTATTCAACATCTACTGGATATCCAAGCGATTCAGCAGGTTCCAGAGGACTAGCAGGGGTTGGGATTTTATTCCATCCTCTTTGTAATTCCGAAGCTCTTTGGGGGGGGGTATAGAGCAATCTAGACCTAAAACGATTGAACTGCCTTATCATCTACAAGCGGTTCAAGATGCAGTTTCTTCAGTCCATTTTGGATGGCATTAGGGAGGGCGACTTCCTCACTTCCATTGATCTTACCGAAGCTTATCTTCATGTCACCATTTTACCGGAACATAGGCAGTATCTTAGGTTTTATTACACAGACTGGTATTATCAATATAAGGCATTGCCATTCGGCCTATCGTCAGCGCCCAGGGCGTTTATGAAAGTGTTGGCTGCCTTAACGGCACACCTCCGGACTCTTCCCATGCGTGTCCAGTGCTATCTGGGCGATATCTTTATCCAGTCCGCCTCTGTCCCCCAGGTGTGTGAGGATCTCAGATGCACCATACAGGTGCTTCAGGATCACGGGTTTTCAATAAACACCACCAAGAGCTACTTCACACCAACTACCAGGTTGCTGCATTTAGGGGCGGAAATAGATACCTTGGCGTGCAAGATACACCTCTCCCAGAAATGCCAGGCGATTATTAAGGAATTGGCAGGTAGTCAGCAGGGACCGTACTGGTCCCCTGGCCATCCTCTCACAACTCCTGGACAAGATGGTATCCTGCATTTCTATTGTGCCTGGGCACGCCTTCATGCCAGGTCACTCCAGTGGTTCCTTCTCCCTTATCAAAGGGCAGGAAGGAGCAATTCCCATTCCAGAGTCAGGGTACTACCAAGGGTGATACGCTCCCTGAGATGGTGGGCTTCCCTGGCGATTACTAGGGGAAGTCTCTTCAAGGAACCTGAACGACTAGCACTTACGACAGATGCCAGACTTTTGGCTGGGGAGCACACCTCCAGGGTAGGATGACCCAAGGACAGTGGTCACAGGCAGACCTAGGCCACAATATTAATTGGCTAGAACTCAGGGCAGTCAATCTAGCCCTTCGACAGTTCCAGGACATAGTGTCGGGCAGACATGTTCTCATTCTGACCAACAATGTGGCCATTAAGGCACACATTAACTGGCAAGGGGGTAAGCATTCTAAGGCCTTTATGAGGGAGGCAGAAAGGCTGTGCCTATGGGCTGAAAGACGTCATTTGTCCCTGCGGCTGGAGCACATTTCAGGGGCCACAAAAGTACAAGGAGATTGGCTTAGCAGGGCCACAGTCGATCATGCAGAGTGGCGCCTGCATCTGACTTTGTTTCAGGAGCTGACGGACCGCTTCAGCCAGCCAGCTGTGGACCTCTTCTCGCCACTCCGGACAACGCCCATATGGCAAGGTTTTTTGTGAGGTTTGCGGTTCTGGGTGCGGAAGGGGTCGATGCGCTTCTCAGCCCTTGGCCACGAGAGTTCCTGTATGCCTTTCCCCCTCTTCCTCACATCCCGATGATAAGAAAATTCTGATGGAACAGGCAGAGGTATTGCTGCTGGCCCCACACTGACCAGGTGGCCATGGTTTGCTGACTTAGTTGCTCTCTTGGTGACCAGCCCTTGAAGGATACCGCTGGACAGTGACTCCCTCAGCCAGGGGGTATTGGTCCACCCAGACCAACAGCTGGACAAGGGTCTTTCGTCCAACACAATCCATTGCCAGGTAGCAGCCCTGTCATAGGTCCTGTCTTGCAGGGGGCTGGATTCCCTTGCTCAACACCCAACTGTCTGCAGGTTCATCAGGGGCACATTGGAGCTGACCACGTCCCTTCATCTTCTCCAAAAGCTGGGACTGTTAGCGGAGGACGTGTCCTTGCAGCTTTGACAGACTCAGTCTCATTGGCTGGCAGACAAGGACAACCCATTCCTGGATGCTGTTCCCACTCAACGAGAAGGGTATCAGGTAAGACCAACGCCTCCTCTCTTAGGAATTTATTTAAACATATTATTTGGCAAGGGATGTGTGATTTATTTTATATACATTCTGATATCAATAAGGTTCACAGGATGGTTGTTGTGAGAAAAATAGGAGAACAATATTTTGGATAGGTTCACTACCTTGAGTTTTTTTTTTTTTAAATGGGAAATGTGGGATACAAACAAACCAAACAAATGCACTCCAGATAAACATTTTTTTAAAAAATCGGTTCCATAAGAATATGGTATCTGGTCTAGTGGTTAAAAAGTGAAAGATTTGTTAAGTGAATTTATCCCATTTTACGACTTTTCTTGTCACATTTGTTTAGTAAATGATTGCAATTGTTAAATTAATAACATGGTTGTTAAGTGAATCTGGGATATCCATTGACTTTGTTTGTCAGAAGGTGGCAAAATGATTCCTGAACACTGCAACCATCATAAATATGAGTCAGTTGTCAAGCATCTGAATGTAAATCATGTGACTACTGGGATGCTGCAGAGGTCGTAAGTATGAAAAATGGTCATAAGTCACTATTTTCAGTGCCATAACTTCAAATGGTCACTAAATGAAGTGTTGTAAGTCAAGGACTACTTGTATAAGATTCCCAATAGGCAATTTATCTAACGTGTGGTCCAAGATACTGTTCTCTCTCTTTCTTATACAATGCATATAATTCAAATAATATATATACTACAGGTAGCCCCACAACTGGGATTGGCATTTGCATCATAAATCGATAAAGTGAGTCATCATGTGACCAAAACTGAATTTATGACGATTTTACTGGGTTCATTAAGTGAATCATATAGTCGTTAAGCAAATCCGGCTAGCCTAATTAATCCGGCTAGCAAATCAGGCTAGCTAATCTGACTAGCCTTTGCTTGTCAGAAGTTGGTTGATTGCAAATTGTAACATGACCACAAGATGCTGCAAAGGTTGTAAGTGTGAGACAGATGCCAGGTGTCCAAACTGCGATATGACCATGAGAATGATGCGACAGTCACAACTTCAAGGATGAGTCATAAGTCGCTTTTTCAAAGCCCATGGAACTTCAAACTGTCATTAAACCCTCTAGTCAAGGACTACCTTTATGTCGTCTATATTTGGGGCTCCACAAATACAAGTAGAGCCACAACAATTGCACTAGCACTGATGACGTTACCTAGTTTGGATAATGAAATGTCTGCAAGAAAACAAGCAAGCTCAGAGAGCATCAAGGACCCCTCAAATACAAGTGCCCTAAGGAACTCATTTAAACCTTCCATATTATCTCTCTTGATAAATACCATGCGAAAATGCTTGAGTATTTCTGTGTTTCAGTATTTCACAATTTGGAAGGTGTGCTTATAGTGACTCATCCATTTCAATGTGCCAACCTTACTAAAGGTAACTCTTAACTCTTGAGTTTCTATATCCAAAATTCTTTTTGTAGCAACCTTTTTAACTTGGGTTAGAGACTGTTGGACAAGAAACAAGGGAGACCACAGCTCCTGATATACCGTATTTTTTGGAGTATAAGACGCACTTCCCCCTCCTAGAAGAGGGTAAAAATTTGGGTGCATCTTATACACCGAATGTAGCCCCGCTCACCCCCGGAAAATGGGGCACGCAGAGGTGGCAATAGGCTACGGCAATCCCTACAGCTGATCTTTGGGAGGCCGATCAAACTGACAATCAGCTGCTTGTGCTAATCAGGCTGTGCTGAAGGCAAAACGGGCTGTTTGCTACAAGGAGGCAAATTGCTGGGAGGCAGATTTTTTTTTCTTGTGCTAATCAGACTGTGCTGAAAATGAAAATGGCTGTTTACTGTTTGCTGCAAGGAGGCAAATTGCTGGGAGGCAGATTTTTTTTTCTTGTGCTAATCAGACTGTGCTGAAAATGAAAATGGCTGTTTACTGTTTGCTACAAGGAGGCAAATTGCTGGGAGGCAGAGGCAGATTTTTTCCTCCTTGTTTTCCTCCCCAAAAAAGATAGGTGCGTCTTATAGTCTGAACCATCTTATACTCCGAAAAATACGGTAAGTTGTCAATTGTGCAATCCAAGAGGTCTCCTGAGATTTAATGTTAAACAAAATTTTGGGAGTCTGTCAGATTCCATAGCATTGATTTTGCAGCAATAATTGTACATCCTAATTTTAGACTAAGACCAAATTGTATTAATTCCCAATTCAGCTCCAATTGCAGCAACAGAAATCTTTTTATCCACACCTAAACTACTTGTCAGATGCTGTTTATATTTGTTTTAGTAATGGTATGTGTTTTAAGTCTCAAACTCAGCTTCATAGAAGAGCATAGTGGTAACCCTCCTTATAATGTCTGACAATAGTTTCCATTCATGCTGAAAGGTCAGGAAATGGAATGAAAGACTGCATTTTATTCAGTCCTAACAATAATATTCAATAAAATGTATTGAAATGTAAAATGTATTATTGTTAGGAATTTATTCAATTCCTAACAATAATACATTTTACAGTTAGAAAGAACAATTTTAACACAATTCTGGAAAATATTTAGATCTGCAAAAGTATAAGTATCACCTACTTTTTTCAGGTTCTCTCATATTTGTTCATTTTTACCTTGCAAAGTTTTGTAACCATTAGCACCTCCTGTCACACACATTTCATTTCATACATATACATGACAGAAAGCAGAGGCTGTAAGTGGAAATCTATTCTATTAAAGTTTCAAAAGCACTGATTAGTCCCTTCCAGAGTCGATAGATATGAATATACAGATTTGAATATATTGAGACAATGAGGGTTTTTTAGCATATGGCCTTTGTATACTACCATTAGAAATTAAACACTCAAGATGAGAGTGAAGATTTGCAGCTTTAATTCAATTGGTGGCATTAACCATTGAGGAATTACAGTCATTTTAATACACTCACCCCCATTTTTGGTGGCTCATAAATGATGGGACAGATGGCTGATAAGATGCTTCATGGCCAGATACGGTCTGTTCCATTGTTATTATTCCATGACAAATCAAACAGATAAAGGTAGAGTTTCTTCTGAGCGTTACATGTCTATGGAGATTCTCAGTCATCCAGGTCATGGTTGTCCCAAAGGTGTTTTTTCAAGAGGCAATTGGGCTTTCTTGTTGTTCTGAGTGTTCCATTTGCATTTGATAGCTGTTCACTGGAACAGTCAAAATGAGGTCCAAAGAGGAGACTATTCAAGTGAAAGAGGCCATCATTAGGCTGGAAAAATAAAATATCCCATCGGAAAGATAGCAAAACATTGGGAGTGGCCAAAACAACACTGGAACATTCTTAAAAAGAAAGGAATTAACTCCACAACGCCAAAAAGGTCTGGAAGCCCAAGGAAGACAACTAAATTGATGACCGCAGAATTCTGTCATTGGTGAAGAAAAACTCTTTGACAACAGCTAGCCAAGACAAGAACACTCTTGAGAAGGTAGGCGTGTCAAAGTCTACAGTCAAAATACAGCTTCATGAATGTAAATACAGAGGCTTCACAACAAGGTCCAAACCTCTGGTAACGCTCAGCAACCGAAAGACGAGGTTAGGACTTTGCAGAAAATACCAAAAAAGCTTGCCCAGTTCTGGAAAAGCCTTCTTTTGACTCATGAAACCAAGATTAACTTTTACCAGAGTGACGGGAAGAGGAAAAGTATGGAGAAGGAAAGGAACAGCTCATGATCCAAAGCATACCACAACATTTGTCAACATTATTGATGACTGGCTACTGATAAAAACAGCAGGATGAATTCTAAAGTGTAGAGGACTATACTCTCTGCTCAGATTGTTAAATGAAACATCTCAAGACCACGTTCTATTTATGTCAGTTTTGCTGCAGTTATTAAGTAAATCATGTTTAACAACCAGTCATACATCTTTTTCAGCAACATCTTAAATTCAAAGTTACTGAACAAGGTAAGCAAGGACTACCTGTATATACTTACACCCTCGTGGCAGCCCCCACTCCTTACCTGAAATTCCTGCTATTTCCTGCTTAACTACTTGTGTCTTGAGGTTATGCTGGCAACCTGGTCCCAATTGCTGTTGCAATTGCTGTTGCAACCTGAGAAGTACCTCTATCTGTACAGGTAGTCCTCGACTTAAAACAGTTTGTTTAGTGATCATTCCAAGTTACAATGGCACTGAAAACAGTGACTTATGACCATTGTTCACACTTACGACTTTTGCAGCATCCCAGTGATCACATGATTTACGTTCATGTGCTTGACAATTGACTCATATTTATGACGGTTGCAGTGTTCAGGAGTCATTTTGTGACCTTTTGACAAGCAAAGTCAGTGGATAACCCAGATTCACTTAACAACCATGTTATTAATTTCACAACTGCAATCATTCACTTAATAAATGTGGCAAGAATAGTTGTAAAATGGGACAAAACTCACTTAACAAATTGCTCACTTGACGACATAAATTTTGGGCTCAATTGTGGTTGTAAATTGAGGACTACCTGTAGTCTGAAAATGGAGGAAGGATTATCATAAATTGTCTCTTTTCAACTACAATCTGTATCATACTTCCCCAGGGAAGTACTTTTATACTACCATATTTTCTGGCGTATAAGACGACTTTTTAACACATGAAAATCTTCTCAAAAGTCGGGGGTCGTCTTATACGCCAGGTGTCGTTCTCCTGTAACCAGGCAGACGAGCCCAAAAGGCTCTGACGAGCCTTAAATGGCTCTGACAAGCCAAGCTCTGATCATCCCAGCTGAGTTGCCTGCTAATCAGGCAACTCAGCTTGGATCGCCAGAGCCATGTAAAAGGAAAAAAGTTTTTTCCTTTTACATGGCTCTGGCGATCCAAGCTCTGACGATCCCAGCTGAGTTGCCTGCTAATCAGAGTTTTTCCTGCTAATTGGAGTTTTTTTTAGTTGTTCTTTTTTAGACCAAGCCATTTAAAGTTTAGGAAGTTTTAAATTTAGCTTTCATATAAAAATAAAAATAAAAATAAAAATAAAAATAAAATAAAATTTGTGCAGCTTTCTGAGATTTAGTGTGTTTCTGTAGTGTTTCACTCTAACTACACAAATACACAAAATCTCACAAAGCTGTATGTGGAATTTTGTGTGTGTAAAGTGTGAAAGTTGGGTTTTGGGGCTTTTTGTGGCTGTGTGAGGTTTGTGGTTATGTGAGGTTTCTGTGTGAGATTTTGTGGCTGTGTGAGGTTTTTGTGGCTGTGTGAAGTTTCTGTGCTAGACCCAAATGGCAGGGGCCATTTTGGGTCTAGCACAGATGCTTTTACATTGTGGGTGAGCCTGTTGTGTTGTGTTGTGTTGTGTTGTGTTGTGTTGTGTGTGTGTAAAGTGTGAAAATTGGTTTTTTGGGCTTTTTGTGGCTGTGTGAGGTTCCTGCTTGTTGCAGGGGCCATTTTGGGTCTAGCACAGCTGCTTTTACATTGTGGATGAGCCAGTTGATGTTTTTTCATTTTTATTTGGTGTGCGTTGGAAGAGGGGTAGTCTTATATGGCCAGTATAGCCCAAACCCTATATTTTAACAGGAAAAGTCGGGGGTCGTCTTATACGCCCAGTCGTCTTATACGCCGGAAAATACGGTATCTTCAAGATGACAGATAGCAGCCAACCATTTTTAGTAGGAATTTTATTTCCCCGCATGACTTCAATTCTATACTAGCTTAATAATGACAACAAAGTAACTAAATACCATTTAGGAATATTTTCATTCATCCTGAGTTTGAAAACGATCACATTTTTTAAAATTAAAAGCTAACTATAGTAGATTTTCTTGTGCTGATTGTTACACTTTCTAATTTGTCTGAATTCAGAAAACAAGAGCCAAATCAACTTAGAAACAGATATAAAACAACAACCAGTCCTACAGAACTATCGCAACCTTACTGCTTTTGCACTGCACTGGAAAATCCTCTCAAATTCAAGGAAAAGCCTGTGAGATGGGACACGCTTGTTATGTTGTAGTCAAAACTTGGCATTGGATTCTGAAAGGGGGGAAATCCAGTTTTTATATCTGTAGATTCTGTATTGTTGTGTATTGAACTATGCTTTTGTAATGTTAGAGATTACGTAAGGAAAAAAAAAAACACCAAAGGAAGATTCACACAAGTCTGTTCACTTTCATGGGATCTAAAGGGGATAAGACATAGTACAGAACTAAAACAGAAGTTGACCTAGTTTTGTCACGCAATGACTATGGGCAAATGTAGGTCAGTGGAGCAACTACCAGTCATTACACCATAATATTCTGGCAGTCATACATTTCAAACAAAGTATTTTCTTCAGATTTGATTCACCCACTATTTAGTTATTTAACATTTATTAGAGTGCTGTTTATTTAGCAACTTCTAAAGTCTAATTTTAAAAGATGGAAGAAGGGAAAATTAGATCGGGAGAGGAGAAAAACAACATTATGAGAAAAACAAAAAGTAAAATTAATACAGTGCCAATGTTGTGTACAAGAATCTTTTTTCTAATATTGAAATCACTTGTCTAATTTAATGTTTCATCAATCAGGCACCTTTCTCGACTTTCCACCAATGTGCATTATCAGAGTTCAGAATATATTTCCTGTTCTAAAGTTAATTACCATGCTAGAAAAGATATCTCTTCCTCTATTCCCAATAACAAATGCAAATGCAAATGCAGACTGGATTGATGGAATACCTCAGTTCTTACTCTAGTTTATTCCACTGACATTTTCAGTTACCTCTCTAATCTACTTTGCTGATGTTTCTATTCTTTGATGAAAGTATGGAAATTAAGGAGGAAAACACTAAGTTTCATCAACATCTTCTCAAATATTTTCTTTTTAAAGGCTAGTATTCAGCAGTGAAGAGTTAAAACAGAATCTATATCCATTGCTCAATAGTTACAAAGCAAGAAGTGATTGGAGGAATTTTTGCTGACGTCAATGAAACTGATTGTTGCCAGCAAATTTAGTTTTACACTAAAACCGATTTAGTTGTAGCACTATAACTGAGTCAGTTTAGTATAGTGGTTAAATTTAGTGTAGTGCCTTGAAACTGGGAGATTGTGAATTCTAGTTCCACCTCAGGCGCAAAACTGGGTGATCTTGGGCTAGTCTCTCCCTAGGAAGAAGGAAAGGGCAAACCATTTTTGATAAATGTTTCCAAGAAAACGGCAGAGACTTGTCTAGGCCAGGGGTCCTCAAACTACAGCCCGCAGGCCGTATATGGCCCACTGAAGCTAATAATCCAGCCTGTGCAGGACCGCTGCCCTGCCCACATTGCCCCACCTACCTGCCAGCCCCCACCCGCCTTCTGGAGGCTGAGGAGGCCAAAAATGGGCCCATTTTGGGGCAGCAGAGTGGTTCTGGAGGCTGGAGAGATCACAAACGGGCCCGTTTTTGGCTTCCCTGGCCTCCAGAGAGAGGGAGAAGCAGAGAGAAAGACACACAAAGAGAGACACACAAACAGAAGTCCCTCACACACACCCCAAGGCAGCTACATCCCTTCACTAACCTGGTTTCTACTCCCAGGAGCATAACAAATTAAGGTTTAATTTGTGTGTATTGTTTAATACACTGCTAAATTGGCCATGCCCACCTAGTCACATGACCACCTAGCCAGTCTGGCCCCCCAACAGTCTGAGGGGCCATGAATTGGCCCCCCGTTTAAAAAGTTTGAGGACCCCTGGTCTAGGCAATCACCAGGAATCAAAAACTGACTCACAGACCGTAGTTTCACTGGTGAAATTGGTAACTGCTATATAGAGAGATTAAGCCTATGAAAAACAGTGTTCAAACTTCTCTAGGGAAACATTATGGATATTTGAAGTAATGGGACTCAATTCACCCCTAAGATGGCACACAAATTCACACATATAAAACATAGAACACGTCAAGAACCCACTTGTCAGTCTTCAATACATCCTTGTAACAGCATGGGAGATAGATTCAAAAGCATTTTAATTGGCATAAATGATTTGTTTACCTGATATGAAATTATACTTTGTAGCTTATTGTTCAGTTTGGATGGAAGAGTGGATATTGGTGAGAAAAAGAAGGCTTTTTTAGTTAAAAGGTCCTGACTTGAGATTCAGGCAACATGGATATTTATGGAACAGCAAACATTTTAAACTTTTTATTTATTTAGTTACTCTTATTTATTAAATTTCTAGGCAGCCCATCCCACTGATCCCAGTGAATTCAGACACAAAGCCAGGTTATATCTGAAAATACCTTTGCGGTGCTCAACTCAAAAAGCATTTTATAGATAAGAAATTATAAGCAAACACAAAGCTCTCTCTTATTGTGATATATTAGAATTTTGTCAGGGAGAATATAAAATTAAGAAAAGATATGGTGGCAGGACATACTTGTCAAAGGTTCTCTAATGTACAATTATTAGAAAGATTTTAGGTAGACAAAAGAACTTTTGATTTTGAGCAATATAAAGCTGAGTTTGAAATAGAACTGAGTAAAAATTAACATGTTATTGCTAAAATGTATAAACTTCTACTGAAATTTGAAACAGAAGGAGTGAAAGAATGATGCAGTGGTCTAAATTTTTTGGAAATAATATACCCGTGATGGTGAACCTATGGCATGCAGTGCCCTCTCTGTGGGCACATGAGCCATCGCTCCAGTTCAGTTCCACCACGCATGCACATGCATCTCTTGTCGGCCAGCTGGTCGTTGGGTCTCTGCCACACTTGCGCGGGGAGTGGGACGTGTGTGGGGTGCTGCGCACACATGCATGGTGTGCCAGGGGCCACATGTAGAGGGGTGGGGTGCATGTGCATTGCATTTTGGGGATTCGGGCGCACTTTGAGCACTCGGTCTGGAAAGGGTTTGCCATCACGGTGATATACAAATGCAACAGTAGGAGAATATAGCTGAAAGGATCAAAATTTAAGATTTATAATGTTAAAGAGAATTTTTATAAAATGATGTATTATTGATAAATGTTACCAGAAAAGCTTTCTAGAATTTATAAAGATATTTGAAAATGTGAACAATTTTATCATACTTGGTAGACATGCAAATCAGCCAGAAAATTTTGGATTGAAATATATACCTAATTCAAGAAAACTTTAAAAGATCAGAATACAATTGACACCAGCTTTTCTTTTGGAACAAATCAATAAACATTTGGAAAAAAAAGTCACGGAACTTTGTTTTTATGTATGATAACTGCAGCAAGAAATAGGCGTAATATTGAAAAGATTGAACATTGCCCACAATGGAGGAGGCTGAAGTTTATGGAACTTGCTGAGATAGCACAATTAACTTAACATCTTTATTCAGAGAAAAGACATATCTAAGTTTATTGCTGACTGGAAACCCCTTATAAAATTTTGCATGAAACAGAAACAAAATGAACTTACGATATACGGTTTTGATTAGAAATAAATCAATTGAAGAAAAAATGAAAGAGGTAAGAAGTAACTTTATACATGTAACTGCTGTAAAGAAAATCACAAGCCACTTCTTTGCATTTTTTTTTCTGCACATTTGTCCTTCTCTTTTTTCCTTTTTTTCTGTTTTATTCTAAAGATTGGTTTTTATTAATTTTTAATGTTTTTCAATATTTTTCAAATAATTTTATTGATTACGATAGGAAAAGTTAAAAATGCAACTACATAAATATAAAAAGTGCTGGAAAAATGAAAAGAAAATTAGAAAGAAAAAAAATAAAATGACCAATACAAGCTACAAAAATATAAAAACAAAAAATATAAAAAGTGAAAAAAGTAAAAAATATATATAGAAAAAGTAAAAAGCAACTTTAACCTCCATCATGACAAATACAATTTTAGTAAATTATCACCATATCTTAATGTACAAATGCACTCTTCTTCACATAAATTATCATTTAACTATGGTATTAACAAATATCTTAAAGCCTTGTAATTCCTAATTAGCAAAACCCTATTAATTATATCATTTTTGCATATCATTCTTATAGCATTTCATATTTAAATCTACATTCAATTTGATTTCAATTTTATCTGGTATAAATTGTTTTTCCATGCCAGTTTGTTTGCCCATCATCTATCCAGGTTGTTCTTAAAATTAATTTCTCAGTCTATGATTCCCAAATCTCCAAAAAACATCCACTGTTAAAAGTATTTTGTTCCATTTTGGATTGTGTCTAATCTGTGTATTTGTCTCCTTTAAGTAATCCTTTGTTTCTGCAGTTCCCTCTAGAGTCCAATAAAGTACTATATTTTTTGGGTTATAAGATGCACTTCCCCCCCCCCCCCAAAAAAAATGGGTGGAAATGTCTGTGCGTCTTATAGAGCAAATGTTGCTGAAGCCCACCCACCAGCCCCCACCCTTTGGCCTCTACCTCCCAGCAATTTGCCCCCTTGCAGCAAACAGCAAACAGCCTGGTCAGCTTCAGCACAGCCTGATTTAGCACGAGCAGCTTATTGGCGGTTGGATCGGCCTCCCAGAATACCGCTGATCAGCTGTTCCAGGCTGCGGGGATCGCTGCAGGCCATTGATGCTGCCATCTATTGAGAACAGCAGCGGTGGTCCCCACTGCCTGCAATGGGCTGAAAACGGGATGCATGGAGGCAGAAAATGGAATGCATGGAGGTAGCGATGAGCGGCAGTGGCAATGAGCGGCATTTATCCCCACAGCTTGGAACGAACTGATAGGTGGTATTCTGAGAGGCTGCTCCAACCACCAATCATCTGCCTGTGCTAAATCAGGCTGTGCTGAAGCTGACTAGGCTGTTTGCTGCAAGGAGGCAATTGCTGGGAGGCAGAGGCAGATTTTTTTTTCTTGTTTCCCTCCCCAAAAGCTAGGTGCGTCTTATAGTCTGGAGCATTTTATAGTCTGAAAAATACAGTACCTTCTACCAAACCAAAACAACCAGAATTTTCCCAAGGGAAGAGTATTATATTAAATAACTAATTCCCATTTCAAAACCATCTAGAACCTTAGTTCATTTTTAACTTTTCAAAATCATCACTTTAAACTTTCTATTGCTGTTTATTAAAAAACAACAACCCTATTTGTCTAATTCCTTAAACTCAAATGTCAAACCTCTTTTGCAAGGAGGAATTCATCCTGTGAATGCAATGAAACTTGTTGTCCTGAAGTTTCTTAAGGTTTCAAAAATAGTAAAAAAAATAATTTCAAAGGTGATTAAGAAATGAGTCTTGGTTAGACATTTTGGACATTAAAAAGGCTGTGTTATGATTGTGAGATAATACAGAATCCCTGACTCCTACTCACTCAACTCAGAAGCTGATTACATGTTTCTGCAATCTACTCACTCACAGAGTACACATGAAATAGCTCACACTCTCCTCTTGCTCCGGAAAGACTTCATCAATCCAGATCCTATATCCATTCACAATCTCCATTCAAGGGACATCTAATTTGCCATTAATCTTCACTGGAAGAGTTTTTAATCTGTCTTTATTAAAATCTTAATCTGCCTTCCCCACACCATACAATTTTAAAAGCATTTAACTTTTGTATCTGTGTGTGAGCATGCCTTTGTATAAGGCTTGACTCTGATAGTTTCCTGGACTAATCCCTGCAGTTTTGTTGGCAAGATTTTCAGGATTAGGCTTGACATCCCTTAATAGAGATAACTTCCAATTTAACTGGAAGTTATCATTTGACAAAAGCTGCATTCTAACTTCTTTAACACATGAAACACCACCAAGCAAAAAGATCACTGAAGACAATCCTTGATACAGGCTGGTTTACTAAGGTTTACCACTAAACTAGCTGATTATTGTCAGTCTCTAATCAACAATAGACATTACAAAGCATTTGTTCTCACTAAAGTCAACCCATTCCCTTCCCTTATTGATAGTAAATATAAAAAAATTCCCTTCCACAGCTTGGGACTCCCATGACCATCACCCATCACCCATTATGTTGCCAAATTCTGTCTTGCTTCTGCAAGAGTGAAGCAACCGAAACCATATTTCTGTGATACATTTACAACTCTTCCCCTTTCTTTTTAACTTATATAACTTATTTAGATTGCCATTTTTAATGTGCATTTTATTTTATCGAGTGTGTGTCTGTGTGTACACATGTTAGTCAAAGATTGTAATGTTTATCTTAGCTTTATTACTATCTCCATCCTAGGGCTGAGAAAGAGGAACAAAGTCACCCAGCTGGCTTCATGCCTGAGGCGCAACTAGAACTCAGTCTCCTGGTTTCTAGCCCATTGCCTTAACCATTACTCCAAACTGGCTCCCTTATTCATACTTTTCTGCATTATACAATAGATTCATTCATTTCATTTATTTAATATCTATGGACTACATCCCATCTTTTAGTTAACAACCTTCTCTCAAAGTAACTTTCAAGCATATAAACAATAAACATTTTTGAAAAATAAAGCTGACTAATTACTAGGCTTCTTCTCAGAGGCTGATAGTAGCTATGTGATACTCAAACGAAGGATTAGCCGAGCGGGATTTTATGATGAATGTTACCACCTTTCCCTATGGTGAGCAATCCCTCCAGGACAATTAATAGTAATATAACTTTAGGTCAATAACCAAACTCTCAAAAACCTCTAGGTCAATATTGCTCTTTTTCATTACCACATTCATATGGAGATGAAAGTTTTGGTAAACTCTGCACCACAATCCTGAGGTCTTCCTTTTCACAGTTCAATTAAGAATATGTTATACTTCACCTCCCGTAAATTATAGCCAGTAAGAGATTAAATTAGAGAATACCAACATGTAGATTTAGGAATAATGATCCCAAGTGAATTTGATTTATCCAATCAATTCTTCACAACATGTAACTTCTGAAACATATGAATTAGGCCCCAGAGTCCATCTGAAATTTGTTGGTTAGAACCAAGGTCCATCCACAAATTTCGTATTTTGAAAAGTATTTCCCCTGACTTTGAAAAACACAATCCTCAGTATCTCTGAAATGTAGCATACCAGTTTAAAATGTCATTTTATTTCTGATAATTATTTGCTCAATCATTCATTTTGAAGCAATTCTACTTTGAATTTTATGTGAAAAATTTATGTGAATTTTATTTGAAAATACTGCCCATTTTACAATTTCTGATTCTACAGTCCATTTGTGTTTAAGCCCAGACAAAAAAGATTGGGAAGTTTTCTATACTATACCAAAAAAAGAAGCTGTCAATGTAGGGTTTTTTTTTTTTTTTAAAAAACTGATATTATTCTCAGACTCATTTATCACAGAATCACATTTCTTCAGAGGTTATATTTGCTTCTGCCAATATGTCATATGAATTTGCAGATACCGTGTTTCCCTGAAAATAAGACCCTGTCTTATATTTTTTGAACCCTGAAATAAGCGCTTGGCCTTATTGCCATGCACTCAAAAGCCTGATTGGGTTTATTATCAGGGGATGTCTTATTTTGGGGAAAACAGGGTACTACAGTAATGAAAGCTAAAGTTTAGCCACAAAATTAAAAAGGACAAATCATTTATAAGCAAAACTACAGAAAATAGTTTTCATGCATATATTTTCACACTGCAAGCCAATTCTGTGTTTGCCATCCACAGCATTCCAAGCATATATCACACTTCCATTGATTTAACTACACATATTTCAAGAACAGCCTCATGCAGTATTTAAAAGTGATGGACTCTGCTCACTGTAAGAATCTATAATGTATACTCCAATATACCAACTATCTACACTAACATAAAGCAATATGATGGAAACTTTTACAAACTGTTTTAACATGCCTTTCAAGATAGTTGAAAAACAGAATTTATTTTTCATTTAGAATCAAGAACAACATAAAAAGAAATATTTGGGCTATGCAAAATGTTATATAGGGGCACTTAAATTACATTGATTAAACAGAACCCCTGTGCTTTAAGTGTCAAAATACTTGCACCTTTTGGAAAGTTCATGTAACTTTTGCAAAGGAATTCTTTGGCTGTCTGCACACGTGTGTGCTGCTTAACTGGATAACAGTATTTATTACAACATTGGGGATGAACTGCTAATATGTATCCTTTCAGATGAGAATGGAGAGCTTTAACAAGGTTATAAATTTACAGAAGAAAATGAGTATTAACTGAGAGGGTTTGCTTTGGTTAAGAATACCTGGATGAAATTCAACTGATGAGATAGAAAAACTCTCCTACTATTACTAGTCTCTTTATTATCTGCAAAAAACAGTTACAGCCAGCTCAGAGAATTTCAGTTCACTTTATGAATCAAATCCCATACTTTCCTGAAAGAAGTGATGAATTTTCAGATGACTTCAGGGAAATAATTTTTGAGATAAATTTTTGGGAAAACTAATTCTTTTCAATAATGGAGGAGGAGGAAGGAGTTCTTCCTCAAATTTAAGCATACCTATAGGCTACATTCACAAATTCACAGTTGACTTTCAAGATTCACAATATCTTTGCCTACTTAAATAATGTTTAATTCTTTGGCACAATGTGGAAAGACTCAATCAATGCAGTGAAATCTCAACAAATGAGATCTATGCAATCAGCAGCAGATAATGCTTACTAGACATATTTTAAAATAGCCCATTATTACATAAAATGATCAAGCATTTTCAGTTCTTTGCAGAATTGTTTAATAAAGATCAACCAGGGATGACTGTAATGAATCATGGCTTCAGTTTACTGAAACATGAATGTCTGTAAATGCGTGTTTTGTATGTCTCTATTTTTTAGCTTTCCCCCTTTCTTTAGAATTTTAGGAAACTTGTTTTTTATATTTAGTTAACTAAAAACATTTCTATGTTCCCCTATCATTAATTCCATTGATAAAATTACAAGATGTCAAATCTCTGAATAAGACTAAACATTTTACTAATTCAGCTCTTTTTATAAATAACCTAACTCTAAACAAACCTTAATTTGCAACTTAAAGCAAAATATCTAATAATTTTACTTAAAAACAATTTCCTATTTTAAAGGAATTCAGACCGATCAAGCAGATTTCATGTTATCATTGTTTAAATGATTTAACATTTAGAAGAAACAGCCACTTATTCCCTTTCTTTAATATATGTGTGTGCGTGTACCGTTGGGGAGCATATTGTCAAAAGCAGTATATGTTAAATTGATGTATAGAAATAATTACCTGCTTATTTCTATGTAAGGATTTTGATACTACCTTTCATCCATTGTTCCAATAATTGCAGCATGTAACACACAAAATGAACACAGGCAACATGCATTCTTCATTTGTATTGAAGGAACAGGTAGAGCAAAATGCTTACCGTTTTAAGTTAAGAGTTAGTGTGTGTTATACAGAGCCCTCTTAAGGAAGACTCCTGCATAAACTAATGAGAATCATACAGAAAACATTCAGAAGACTTAATACAATTTAAATTGAATCCACAGCATACGCATAACACATTTACAACAAGAAAGAAGAAAGGCACCTGGAGACATCTGACACTGGGCATGCTCTGCAGGCATCTCAGTGCGCACATGCTCTCTACCAGGTTGGAGCAGCCTAGCCACAAAGACCTTGGCACAGAACACTGCAGGATGACAAAAAGGAAGGAAGAGAAGAAGCAGTTAGAGGCCACAAGTTACTGAACACGCAGGTAACTTATTAGTATGTTAAAATGCATACGTAATTAACCAACGGTATGCAACTGGCAATGTTAAATCCCAGATTGTCAAAAGATCCTAGCCACAGAACGCTGCAGCTATATTGCATACATGAACTACATATTCCAAACCGTATTCTAAATTGGAGTTGGATTTTAAGTCAGTCACACTCAGAGATCAATATATCTTCAGTTAATCATAATTAGGGGTGTGAAAAACTTTTTTTTTTTCAAGGAATGGTGATCTATTCTGAGTCTAGAATCTCCCATTTGGGGCTTAGAAATTTCATGAGAGAAAGTTCTTCATCCTTCCAGTCTTGATTAGCTTTTCAAATGGACTTTGCTGAGGCTTATATCTAATTTATACCATGCAGGGAGCCCGTTGATGTTTCTTGGCAAAATAGAAAATGCCAAACAGCAGCTTCTTAGTAAATGAGGCTCCAAGACACCTAATTGTTTTTCCACTGGCTTAATCCCTTCAATTCATAAGTGGAAGTCTAACTTTGGAAAATGGAATTCAATGCATTCTTTTGAATTCTAACTTTTTATACCAAGCGATTGCCACCCTTCTACCCTTCCAATATGTCTAGTTAAGGATCCGATTCAATGTTTTGTTGATTAAATATCTTTTTAAAATTTAATACTAAAAATTATTTGCTGGTGAATCAAAAGTTCAGTTGAGCATGACTCTTTAACCATTTCTATTAATACATTTCAAATTTAATACACTTAAATCATAAATGCTTGACTACTGCAAATATTTATGATTACTGGATCACATAGGTGCTATTAAAGGTGGTAAAATGACCTTTGGAAAACACCTTTAAATAACTCTAGTGGATGTCTGGTAGTCTCATTATGAGGAAGTGATTTTTTTCATTTAAAGAAAACAAGTTACTGCAACTGACAATTAGATCTGAAATATCCAGAAATATTAGCAATTTATGGTGTACTGACTTCTTATCTACTGTGTATGAGCAAAACAATTTTAATGCTTTATTTTTATCTGTCAGTTTTAAAGCTCTATAGTGAATTTAAAAAAAGGTATTTGATAAGACTTGTATTACCCAACCATCATATTCAAGTTCTACAAGCAATTTATCAAGAGCATAATCTAAGATTTCAAATCATAATAAGATGGTTTATGGGTTTCCTAAAGACAACATGTTTGCAGTGATAAATAGCAATGGCTCCTTAATTCCAGTTCTATGCTGAACTTTTACAACATCTGAAATTAAGGTGTACTAAAGAAAACTATTTAAATTTGAGTTTCTTCCCAAAACAAGTTGCCTGTTTTTCCTGTTTTTAAACCACTTGGGTTTCCAAAAAAACCCCAAGTGTTTGTGCTAATGCAAGTTGCAGCTTGAGTAGCATAAATCAAAAGCTGCTTTGCAAATGAAGAGGCAAGCTCAAAGATGGTTACAGCTGTAATGCACAGAAACAGAGCTGGAGTCAAACTTACTGCACACAATCCTCTACAATGCATGCCAACATGTGCTCCCAAAATTCTGTAGGCTTAATCTCTAGGGCTCTCCTGAGGTACATACATACTAATGCATGAAACAAAGGAAATCAGTTCCAATTTAGTTATGGGAGCATTTTTTTCAGTTGAAGGGCTTAGCTAAAATGCATCTATTCAATTTTGAATATCATCCCCCAGCTCAGTCATCATATAGGTCCTAGAGTGATAGCGTGCCATTGCGTGCCAGGAAGGGGCGGGGCGGGGAGGGCCACGTTGCACGTGCCGACGCGCGCAACACCCCCCCTCGGCACATGATGGCCTAGTAGGTCCGTTTTTCTTTCTTACCTGGTTCCAGATCCTCTCTATTTATCTGGGAAGGTCGAAAACAGCCTTTCTCACTCCCTTGGAGGCCTTCCAAATGCCTGAAATGGCCCATTTCCCAACTCCCGGTGGGACAGGAAGTGACTTTTTTGCTGTCCCCAGCCTCCAGAGCCTCTCTAGGAGTCTCTCTAGGAGTCTCTGGAGGCTGGGGACAGCAAAAAACGTCACTTCCTGTCCCACCGGGAGTCAGGAAATGGGCCCTTTCAGCTTCCGTAGGGCCTCCAAGGGAGTGGGAAAGGCTGTTTTTGCCCTTCCCAGATTGGATCTGGAGCCAGGTAAGAAAGAAAAACAGGCCTTCCCCACCACCCGGCCCTCCAGAGGCAGGAAACAGCCTGTTTCCCTACTTCTGGTGGGCGCAGAAGGCCTGAAAATCAGCTGGCCGGCGCGCGCATGCGCCTCAGAGCTGAGCTGGCGTGCCCATTAATATGGCTCCGCGTGCCACCTGTGGCACATATGCCATAGGTTCGCCATCATGGTCCTAGAACTTGAATTTGAAAAAAGGAGATTGATGGTTTGTTACTGGTAAAAAAAAAAGGGGGGGGGCATCCTGGCTCTATACAGGAAATAGTAGCATACGAATATAACTTTTTCTAAGTTCAATAAATGTATGTATAAAAACAATGAAGGATGGAGTACAAATGACAAGATAATCAGGATAAAAATGAGAAAGCATTAATACAGCATCAATGTTGTGTAAGGGTTTTGCCTCAATAAGCCCCCAAAATATCAACAAACTGGCTCTAAAACTGCATTTCCAAAATTGTTACAGTGAAAATTACCATACTGACTGAATTTATTTGAAGGTTTGATGCAACAATTTACACTTCACTGATAAAGAATATTCTCTATGTTCAGAAGATCCCAGGTTGTGCTGAAAAGCCTTTCACAGACTCTTTTAGCTATGAAAAACTTTATTAATCAGTGTACAAAATACTAGTGAGACAGGCCAATATTTTAAATCAGAATAGAGAAATTGTAGAGGGTTGAAGTAAAAAAAAACCTTTTTCTTTTACAACTGGCACTGCAATTTGATGAAAGGGATCAAAATGAAGCAATAGGTGTCCATATAGGACTGGGAGCAGGGGGAATATTTGCCGGTTTCTCATTTTCTCTCCGCTGCAACTTCACACAGCTCTTTCAAAAGGCCTCTCAAACCTTCATAGCAGGTTTAGGAGGGGGGACATAGGGAGAATGCAGGTGGTAGAAGAACTGACTGAAAGAACATTTCCTTTTTCCAGTAGAATCTGGCAATTTGAATCCAATCCAATGGTTTTATATACACATATATAACATAGTACTATCACAATCTATAGGAATGCTTGTTTTCAAATCATGGCAGTTAAATGGAGTTTATCTTAATCTAAAGCCAAATAATAGTTGTGCTATCACATATTCAGTTGCTATCGTGTAGTTGGTAATATCTAAGTATTCAAGAAGAGAGAACAAAGTCTCTTTTAAATCCCAGTCCAACTTCATTCTGTCCTCACTATAAAAACAGGGATCTAAAGAAATCAAACATCTTCCCTTAAAGAGCTGCAACTGGAGCAGCATAATCTAATTATAGAAAAAAGTTCAAGTTTATCCACATAACTTTTGATACCCAAGTATCTATTTTAATTACTCTTTAAAATATTCTAGATAATTAACTGAAAATGTCCAATCCTTCTTCAATAGGGCAGGGCCAATCGCCCACCTGTCCAATCTTTCTCAAATTGCTATCTTTGGTAGTATTAAACTAAAATACTAAAAATACACTTGGAGTATCACAGCTGTAATCCTGCCCCAAAAAATACCAGGTTGGTGGAGCCTGCACCAATCCTTCCTTCAGATCACAATGGGCCCAAAAAAATGGGTAAAACTTGTCAAGGCAACGTAGATCAAATACATACAATGAAAAGGAAGAAGGAAGCCATGTCTTTGCTAGTCTGACCTAGGAGAAAATTCCAGATCCAAATACAAAAACCAACCTCTGTGTGTGTGAGTGTACACATGCTATTAAAATGGCAAAAAGTATCACCCCTTGGTAACAATAAAGTGTTCTTATAAGCACTAGAAGCATTGTTGATGAAAAAAATTAAACATTAAAGTTCTAGAATCAAGCTTCCCCAATCTAATTCTATCAGGGGGAAAAAAATCTATAAACAGCAGATGAATGCAATAGCATCTACCTACTTACCGGTATATTCTAGGGATCAGTATAGAGAGGATATTATGTGAAGTTCATCCTCTCTCTCAAAAAAAAACTCTCAATGCTGACCTTTATTATGTGTTAAGCTTTACTGCAAACAGATAATCCTCAATTTACAACCATTCGTTTAGCAACTGTTGAAAGTTACAAAAGCACTGAAAACAGTGACTCATGATCAGTCCTCACACTTACAACGGTTGCACTGTCCCTGCGGTCACATGATCAAAATTTGGGCTTTTGGCAACCGGCATGTATATATTGCAACATTCCAGGGTCATGTGATTGCCATTGGCAACCTTCCAAGCCAGCTTCGGACAACAAAAGTTAATGGTGCAAGTTAGATTCATTTAATAACTGGCTGATTCACTTAACTGTGACAAAAAAAAAATCATAACATTGGTCACTACTCATTTAGCAAACACCTTGCTTAGCAATGTAAATTCTGGTCCCAACTGTGATCATAAGTCAAGGACTATCTGTATCTAAATCTGGTTGATTACTTTTTTTGCCATGAGTTTATAAGCTTCTATAATTCCTCACTGATTTATATTTTATCTTGTTTTTAAGATTTCCCAATTGTATTATTTCCACATCTGATGACTGTTTCAGATTTCTGGTTGCTTTAGTAGCAATTTTCTGTCCCTCTTCTAGTTCTGTAACAACATTCAATGTTTCCAGCATGGTAGCTTATTCTTTTCTTTCCTGGATGACACCTCATTAGTATGAAAGTCATGTTTTTTAAGAATATGCACGATGAGCAAATGTTTTTACAGGTAGTCCTCACCTTACAACCACAATTGAGCCAGTGATAAAATCTAAAATTTGTTACTACCGGTTCTGTGGGCGTGGCTTGGTGGTGGTGGGGGGTAATGTGACTGGGTGTGTTTGGCCAATTTTTTTTTTTTTACTTTTAAAAGCATTTTTTCTACAACCTCTTTGGCGAAGAGGTTGTTAAAAAATGCTTTCAAAAGGCTCTGATGATCACAGCTGAGTTGCTTGATCGGCAGAGGCTTTTTAAAAAAGCCTCTGCTGATCAGGCAACTCAGCTGGGATTGTCAGAGGCATTTAAAAGAAAAAAAGGGTTTTTTTTCTTTTAAAAGCCTTTGACGATCCCAGCTGAGCTGCGTGATAATCAGAGGCTTTTTTTTACTTTTAAAAGCATTTTTTCTGCCAAAGAGATTGTAGAAAAAATGCTTTTAAAAGTAAAAAAAAAGCCTCTGATGATTGTGCGGCTCAGCTGGGAATGGGGTGGGGGGGGCAGCAGGGTGGATTTGATTTAAATAGAGTTGATTTAAATCACAATTTAAATCATGATTTAAATCACTAGTAAAAAGGCTTGATTTAAATCAACTCGATTTAAATCATAATTTTTAAAGAGCAACTGTCATCTCTGCTACTCCTTTGACCCACTGTTGACTCACCGATAGTCCCAGTGTTGCAGAATATACAGCCTCGTGCTACATAACTAAGCTCCATTTCATGCTGAATAAACTAAATTATTTATGTATCTTAAATAGAAAACTATCTTATGATAGATTTTTACCCCAAAAGTTTTTTATTAAAATAAATTCGATAAAAATAAAAAAAAACCGATTTAAATCAAAAAATCCGATTTAAATTAAAAAAAATCTGATTTTTTTGGATTTTTTTTAAAAAAAATCATTGATTTTTATCCACACTGGGGGGCAGGGATTTTTGCTACCAGTTCTTCAAACCACCCGCCTCCACCCCTACCGGATCGGGCGATCCGGTCCGAACCGGGAGCATTTCACTCCTGAATTGAGCCCAAATTTCTGTTGCTAAACGAGACATTTGTTAAGTAAATTTTGCCCCATTTTCCCACCTTTCTTGCTTCAGTTGTTAAGTGAATCACTGCAGTTGTTAAGTTAGTAACACAGCTCTTAAGTGAATTTGGTTTCCCCATTGACTTTGCTTGTCAGAAGGTCACAAAAGGGGATCACCTGATCCCAGGACACTACAACCATCATAAGTATGAACCACTTGTCAAGCATCTGAATTTTGATAATCTAATCATGGGGATACTGAAACGGTCCTAAGTGTGAATAACGGTCATAAGTCACTTTTTTCAGTGTCATTGTGACTTTGGTCACTAAATGACCTGTTGTAACTTGAGGACTACCTGTATTTAGCTATTCATCCTACCTTCCAAGATCCTTTATCTAGTTAGCAGTGCATAACTGTTTGTGTTGCACCCACATGAGTGTGGATAAATGTATTTTTGCCTAAATCTGCTTATAAGGAAATGCATTTGCCATTTTAATTTCATTCTCCTAGCCTGGAGAGATCCTTCTGGAATTACCTATAGTCCTTTTTTATTTTAATTCTGTATAATTTGGAATCAAATTCTTTGGCCATTCAACTATTCAAATAATCTACGAATTGTTATATATTAAAAATAGAACATATTATGATACAGCAGTCAACCTATAGTATCTATTGTACAAATGTTTTATGGACTGCTGTGTCCTCTGGTGTACAATAATGTATATCTTTATTTCACATTAATTAGCCAATACAATGGTTAAATATAACTACAGTTAGTAGGAACAGCCCAATTTCAAGCCTTATATACAGGTTGGGCTCAGTAAACCTAATCAACTGTAGTTAATTTAAATGCAAGGTTCTGATCCACATGTGAGTTAAGGTATAGCTATATAAATCGTATGCTGTGGTTTAGTGTTATTTCCAAATACTGCTACTTCACTCCTTTTACATACTTACATCATTAAATTTTAAAAGACACTTATACCTGCTGCCACAAATACTTCAATATGAATATTTTAGGCTATTTCCTGCAAAAAGCATTTTAAGCAGTATATTTCAATATCTGTCTTGTGTTTAGCTTCCAGGGTGAAAAATCCAAGTATATCTATCAATTTTAAAGTGTACTTAGACTATAAGAAAAATACATAAAGTCAACAATGTACTTTATTCTATTTTCAATTTTCACCTAAACTTTTGCAACATGGATACTGTATACAAAGAGCTGTATTAATCTATGGTAGCCAAAAATCTGATGCCTGGTAGCACCGTTTTTTGACTGACAAAGGGGGTTCTAGACCCTTTATTTATAAAAAGGCATAAGCTTTTGTGAACTTAAAGTAACTATATCAGATGCATAGAATGATTTTAAAGAGGCTGAGGCAAGGCCAGGGAAGAAAGCAGTGTTTTGTAAATGCAGGTGACATGCGAGATAGATTATAAATACACCAATTAGCAAGTGCAATTTGTTTAAAAACCTATCATTTTTCATAATTTCTACTCACTTCTATCACTTCCCATTGAGTAACTATAAGTTAGCATAGTTGCCTTTAGTATAAAAACACCAGGTCTCACTGACAAAGGAATTTCTTGCAGGGTTCATGAGTCAAATTAAGCTATATTTGGTTTCAATTTTAATGTAATTTATGAAACCAGCAACTGTCGGTATCCATAATTTGTATTTAGTCAATGCACAACCAGATTTATGCAACTAATTACTTAAGCTTCTGAGGACCCAAGTTATTCATTCAACAAATTGTATTTTAAACAAACCACAGCTGCATATACGTGAACCTAGCCAGTGGGTTTCCAGCCCTTTTATTTGCAGTTCTTAATCAACACAGAGCTAATTCTAAAGGAAAGAGTATGAGTATCATTCATTTGTCTAAACCAGGTTTTTATCAACTCCTCAGGAATCCAACGGCACAATTATAGCCGATCCATTTGTTTCATCAATAAGTCTCTATCAGTTTCTTTGAAATGCTATTTATTGTTCTTCACCTACTCAGTTCTCTTCTTCTATCTTAGGGGTGGGCAAATGTGGCTCTTTTACAACCTGTGGACTTCAACTCCCAGAATTCCTGAGACAGCCAAGCTGTCTCAAGAATTCTGGGAGTTGAAGTCCACAGGTTATAAAAAAACCACATTTGCCCACCCGTCCTAGCTAAACTCATTTTCAGTGTAACTGTTTCCTGAACAAAATAGTTAAAATAAATAAACTGCACTGACACAAAGTTATAGGAAGCTCTAACCCTATGCACGCGCGCACACACACACACACACACACACACACATATAAATATATTTGACTCTAATGGTCAGATCTGTCATTACTAAGCAATGGTAAGATTTGTAGATTTGGGCTTAATTTGTTGTGTGCTATCTAGATATAAACTGAATAAATTAGCATTTCAGGAAAGTTGGCCTCCGTGATTTGATTTCCAATAGGGCCAGGAAGGCAATAATAATCTTAGAAATTTTATTTTGAAAAATGTATGTAAATAAGCGCAGGGGAAGAGTAACTTTGGTATTATTCAAGGATTAGAATGGAAGGAGTCCTGCTGTCAACACCAATTATTCATACAGGATAAAAGTCAATTGCTGGAATACTACTCTTATTAGTTCAATGATATGAAGAAGGCGCATCCATACAAGCAATGGTATATCCAAAATTCATAGCAGAGATTGACCAAAGCACATCTTTATGACTTCAAAACTTGGCTGTCAACCATTATACTTGATAGAAATACTGCTCTACTGAAAGTATGACACAGCAATTGTGTTTTTTGTTTTTAATATACCCAGTTATGAGGTATTTGTATTCGGTAAACCAGTATGAGAAAAATATTTTTTTAAAAAATATATAATGTATATACACTGCCTTGTTCAATTTTCCTTTCCTCAAAAAGAAGTGCCTACATTTTAGATTCAACAGTGTTCTTAAATTTCAACTAGAGAGCAACAGAAAAGCCATATGCTGTACTAACATCAATACCAAGTATGTAAGTAATCCAGATGATCCTTGTAAAATACTTTCAATACAGGTAGCAGTTTCTCCTGTAAGCAGTAAAATGAGATTAGGAGTAAATCTTCTAAACGTTGTAACTGAGTTAGCCCATTTAAACAAAAGAACTGTCATTTTTAAATAATGAAAGGTGCCATCTTTCTTATATATTAGAGCTCCCAACCTTTCGTTTATACGGTCTACTACATGAATATCACATAAGAACACTAACTCTGTGGACACTGAGATGTATTTGATCCTCTTCTACCTACCAGAGATAAAATTCCCTAGCACTTTAACAATGTTTAGAGATCTATTTTTGATAACTGAAATCTAATGAGATCATCAATCTCTGTAAGATTGTATTTTTTCTAAGCGAAATATTGTGAGATTTTTTTGGAAGAATGCCAAAACTTCATGAATATTGAAACAAGAAAAGCTTCAGCTGTTAAACAACTGTCTAGTCCATGGACTATGTGCAATATTGAAACTACCAGTGAAAATAAAACTGGTAGTAAATAAAATTTAATTATAGTGGAAGATCTTTCAAGAGAGCAAGATAATGTAAAAATGCTGTGTGGTATGAATTTTGGGTTTTTTTTTTTATAAACTTGTATTAAATCAGACTTGTTAATGTTCACAAAATGATTAACCACAAGTATTTATTTAAAAGTTTTTCCCCCTCACTTCCTTCAGTTCCTACAGAACCACGCAACCCTGACTTGGAATTCATTTACATACATATAAAAATTGCTTATGTTTCCACCAGTAAATAAAGATATAGAAAGAGCACTTATTATGCACATTAAGTTTGTAAATATTATTATTCTTTTACTATAAATTCAGCTCAATCTTTATACTACAAAGCCAAAAAGTAGAGCTTTCTGGCAAATTTTCTTTTGATCATTTAAAAAAGTGATATACTGTATTTTACTCACAGCCCACAAATGATTTTCATTTGTCATGACATGTTAACTGATAAACTCCACCCATACTGGGAAAGTGCATACTGGGAACACCTGTCATCATATAAGTTGTCATGTTCTGAGAACTTGATGCAGAACAACATATTTGATTAACCACAAAAGACATTTGTAACACTATTTAGTACAGAGAATTTCTTACCTGAAACTCTGTTTCTGTGCTTCAGATCCACCAATCCAGAATGAATGGGAAATCGAATGGGTTTTCCTTTTCACACTTGTCTGTCAAAAAAGAGCAGCCAATCATCTTCAGCTTGGTGTATCTACTTCTTTTCTTGAACGAAATCCCAATATGCACACCTAATGCTGTTAGAAAGACAAGGAAACCTGTACAGCTAGCAGGATTCCAGTAGTCATTAGATCAGACGAAACAACGGATTGGTGGATCTAAGACAAGAAACTAAATTAAAGACAAGAAATTGCATTGTCCCACAACTGAATCAACCAATCCAAAGCAAACAATTTTGTTTTTTTCACCATCCACATGAACTGAAACAAACAACTAACATAATCCTATTATCTGGGCTGGTAGAATAAACAAATCTAGTACTACATTTGAGACTAAAAATATACACGTAACTCTTCAAAACTATCAGTTGGTGATACAATAATGGAACTATTATAGCAAATCTGTAGAACATGTCCAGGATTCAAAGAGTTAACTTGAATGTGATCATAAAGATTTTCTGAGGGAAGAAACTCTCTGAGTTTCAAAAGAGATCTGCTATAACTGAAAAAGCCAAGGAGGAAAGATGCTGCTTTTTGGACTCATGGAACTAATTCATATCGTTCTGAAATGGTACAAAGACATTTAACCCCTATGTGTTATAAAAGAAAGCCTTAAAAAACAGAAAAGTCTTATTTAAATCAAGATTGGACAGTAGAGAGAACTGGAAGCTACTAGTAAATGTATACATAATTTACAGTAATTAACATAGTTAATTACGCCAATTTAGTAGGTGTTACTCTGTACGCCATAGTTAAGATGGGACTGGGCTTCTAGCTAGTGTCCTGATCATCTGGAAAGTTACAAATGGCCATATACGGATGCAGAGATATCATCAACTATGGTTTTCTTTTTTAACCATTTTGGTATTTTTAAAGGCTGAAATGCCAAATCACCTTTCTGTATTTAATACAATAAAAAAAAGTACTATCCAAAATTCATCTAATTCTGATTTCAGAATGTTAGAGAGGCCATAAATTTCTCACACCTGCTATATACATAATCAATAATTTGCTAAATTCTAAAGTTAACACAGGCACAGTCCTTGCCTTCTGTTGTGACTAAAGCAATTAAGAGAAATGAATATAATAGCAAAATTTCTCATAATCTCAACATTTGGCTCTGAGAGACAGAACAGGAAAAAGAATGTACACAGAAAAACATATTTTTCATGGATGGATTTTACTATAATTTAAATTATAGAACTATATGGACTTTTTGAAAATCTTTCTCCAGTAGGATTTATATGTAGCAGATAAACCAGACTGCCAGATGCTTTCTTCTCATGAAACAGGTCTGTTAGCATTTGTGGAGAACATTTACTAGGATACAAGGCTACATAAATAGTACTAGTGTCCAGCTCAGCCACAGAGCCTGTTCTAAACCAAACTCGCTTTCTTCTCATAGGGAAGCCTATCATTTGTTTTTCAGCAGTGTTGCTCCAGAGCCTGACATTGATTTGGTCTGAGAGGAAGCGATTAGCCCAGGGGTCTGCAACCTTAAACACTCAAAGAGCAACCTGGGCCCGTTTCCCACAAAAAGAAAAACACCGGGAGCCACAAAACCTGGGTGGGCGTGGCCAACTCAACATCACTCACTCCCACCCAGTCACATAACACTCCCAGCCACGCCTACCCAGGTTTTGTGGCTCCAGGTATTTTCTTTTAAACAGCTCTCTTTCCTCCCCTCACATCTTTCCCTCTCTCCCTTTCTCCTTTCTTTCTCCCTCTCCCTCTCCCCCCTCATCTTTCTCCCTCCCTCCCTCTCATCTTTTTTTCCTTTCTCCCTCCATCTTTCTCCCTTTCTCTCCCTCCCTTTCTTTCTCCCTCTCTCATCTTTTTCTTCCTCCCTCATCTCTTTCTCCCTTTCTCATCTTTCTCCCTCCCTCATATCTCTTTCCCCTTCTCATCTTTCTCCCTCATATCATCTTTCTCTTTCCCTCTCTCATCTTTCTCTCTCCCTCTTTCTCATCTTTTTCATCTCCCTCCCTCCCTTTTTCTTTCCCCCCTTCTCATCTCTCTCTCTCTCTCTCTCTGTGTGTGTGTGTGTGTGTGTGTGTGTGCGCGTGCACGCGCGAGCGGGTTCCCTCTTGAACCATTTGCAAAAACAGGCGGAGGTTGGGTTTTTTTTTCTGATGTTGTTCTTTCTTCTTCTTTGGGTGCTTTTTACTATATGATTTAATTTTAAATCAAGAGTCATTTCAGGTTCCCAGATAAATGAAGCTCTTTCATCCCCTGCTGTGGTTCCCTGTCTGCTGGCTGGCCCACCCGCCACTCGCCCTCCCCTCAACTGCCCTGAGAAGGGCGGCGGATGCGGATGGAGACTCGCTCCGTATTTCAGAGTAGAAAACGCCCCTCTACTTGCCTCTGGCATGGGAGACATGTCACTTTCTCCACCCCGAGACACCAAATGGGCCGCCCCAGCCGATGCTCTGCGTCATAATGGGCTCCAGGAGGAGGAGGGGACGCCGTCTCCATTGTGCAGCACACTAAGTTTAAATGCAAAAGCATTTCCCCATATTCCTCTCACCACCTCCGTGGCTGCTTGCTGCTCCTGCACTTAAACTTAGCACGCTGCACAATGGGGGAGATTGCGCTCCCTCCTCCTCCTCCTCCTGGAGCCCATTATGACGTGGAGCATTGGTTGCAGCCGGGCGACCCAGTCAATGTTTCGGTGCAGAGCAAAGTCATGCGTCTCCCCCAGCAGCCGAGGTGCGTGCAGCACCAACAAGGGCTAGAAAAAGAGGCAAGTAGAGGGGTGCTTCGCTCCCGCTCTGGAATATGGACCCAGCCTCCATCTGCCGCAGTCGCCCTTCTCTTCTCAGGGCAGGCGAAGAGTGAGGGGGAGAGGTGAGGCCACCCAGTGGTGGGATCATCTGACAGGGAGTCGCAGGAGAGGGCCCAAAGAGCCGCATGTTGCTGACCCCCGGATTAGCCCATCATCATCAAGCTGGCCTCCATGCCCAAGGGAGGACATAAAATCTCTCTGCTCTTACTCCAGCCCCATAACTACTAAAGCTTGCTGGCTCTCATAGCAACAGTATAGTAAAACATCAATTTAACAGCAAACAAAATCTTCAATCAGACATCTGCCTGAAATAATGTGTAAGTCCTTAGTACCCAAAGTAGTCCAGATGATTCATGAAAATCAATGTTAAATTACATCGTATGTATATACAAGTGATGGTAATTGCTGCAAATGATGTGTTTTCAGATGTAATTGGGATTAACAGACAACTCCACTCCCTACTAAATGATCCATTAAATCAAGATTTCACCATGCATGTATTTACCTGGGATAGTCAAAGTTAGATAATGTGCTACTGTATAACTTTTTTCTTTCTTGCGTTCTGGGCTTTCCATGAATAAAAAGTAGGCCAAAGTTAAAATAAAATTGGGGGAGGGGGAACTTTATGGTCTTTTTTAATTTTTAAATTATAAGCTACCCAGATTCATTAGAGGTAAATGTGGCCATTTGATAAACAGATTCAAAGAAACTGAAGGAACTAGAGACCTTTTAAGAAGCAAGATAGAGGGGAAACAAAGAAACAGAACCCAGCACAAAACTTCATTTGACTTTATTTACACTTAGATAGAAATAAATACCATAATATTAGAACAATAATTTCCTCCTCATTTAATAATTTCTCTGGTAGTCACATTAAAATAGCCTTTTGCAGAATGTTTTAGAGGGCTCTATTCAATAACTTTCCTGGATGCAGACAATCCAAGTACAGGTAGTCTTTGACTTATGATCACAATTGAGCCCAGAATTTAGTTAAGTGAGTTTTGCCCCCTTTTACGTCTTTTCTTGCCACATTTGTTAAGTGAATTGTTGCAGTTGTTTAGTTAGTAACAGGGCTGTTAAGTGAATCTAGCTTCTATATTGACTTCACTTGACAAAGGATGCAAAAGATGCTCACATGATCCCAAGACCCTGCACTGCATATTAAGTACACATCGTAAATATGAACCAGGTGTGAAACATCTGAATGTAAATCATGTGACCATGGGATTGCTGCAATGGTCATAAGTGTGAAAATGGTCATGTCACTTTTTCCAGTGCCATAACTTCGAATGGTCACTAAATTAACTGTTGTAATTCAAGGACTACCTATATAGCCAATGAGAGTACTATTTTAACTGTGCAGTGTTAAATCATTGGAATTCCAGTAATCATTGGAAAAAATACAGAAAGAAGCAGCAATATATTTCTCTTCCTTTTTTATTTCAGACTAGCAGGTTAATGATAAGGCTGCATTTAATTAAGAGCTAAATTTGCTGAACAGCAATGTTTCTATTCATTGAAGAAATATTATGGGGGGAAGAGGAAGAAGGAAGAGGTAAAAGGAAATTTCACTTGCATAGCATTGGTTATCTATAGCATGCTTTAATATTAAATTAAATATACACATTCAGAAGACCACTGAATCTGACAGAGCTTATCCATATAAAAAAACCTAATAAAAATAACTCATAAACAACTCATAACAAAAATATTCACAAATAACACTAAACAAGTTTACAAAGCCACATACAAAAATTAGAGCTCTACTTCTTTTTACGTGTGTAAATATTCACTTATGAATTGATTTTTTTCTCTCTCTTCACTCCCACTGCATGTCCTGCAAATATTGCCTGGAACATCCCAACAATCAACAACTGTTTTTATTATTCTTACATAAAGGCTTTATTGTTATTTATTGCTAGGTACATTTAACTGGATGAATGTGGTACAGATTATAAATAAATAAAACAAATAAAGCAGACCCGGGAAACATGCAAAGGTGTAGATTGTCCTTTCCACTGATAGATGCAATTACAACATTGGACATTTACTATTACTTTAATAGTAGAAACACCTTAGGAAAGTAGTACAAATTTTAATAGCTAGCATCAAAATTATCAGGTTTGCATTTGAACCTGATAACTAGAAATTGGCACTTCAAACCTGAATTTACAGTATGTTTGTTCTTCTTGTAAAAGTAGAAGAACCTTAAATATCTGAAACTGTTTCAGAAATATCTGAAGAATTTCAGAATTATCTAATGAGAAATACAATGGAATGAATCATAGGTTAAGAAATGAAAGGTGAAATATTGTTTTTCTTTAATGGTGAAGCATATAGAAGTTACCAAGCCTTGCTATAATTTGTAGACTATATCAGGGGTGAGTTCTACTTACCTTTACTACCAGTTTGCAATGGGGCCGCGCGTGCAAGTACAGAAGCATTTTCATGACATCATGGTCAGTGGGCAGAGCCTCCCGCCGGTTTTACTACCGGTTCTATAGAACCGGTGCGAACCAGGGGCAACCCACCACTGGACTATATGTTAATCAGATTTAACAGTGAATGTTCAAGTTTGAAGGGCCAAAATATTTTACAGACCTATAATCTGATCAGTAATGCTGGAAAAAATATTTAGAAATTGTTACCCTAAGTTGACACAGCTAGCACACCTGATTTTTATTAGGTAAAAAAGAAAAAGTATTAAAATATGCCATATCAGCTTAGTGTAGGCCAGTGAGGCTTACCTTTTTGCCGTCGCATGCCAAAAGTGGGTGGAGCATGGAGGGGTGTGTGTCGCACGTGTGAGCCCACGCCCGTAATTCAATGTGCCTCACACTCCCATGCATTTGCTTGCGACCCCCCCATGCTCCCCCTGCTTTTGGCCCGTGATTGCACAGTGGGCCCAGTAGGCCCGTTTTTCGCGAAGAGCAAAAACGGCCATCCCCACACCCCTGGAGGCCCTAAGCGGCCTGTTTGCTAAGTTCCGATGGGACTGGAAGGCCCATTTTTCTCTCTCTCGAGGCTCCAGAGCCTTTCTAGGCCCCTGGGGAGGGCGAAAACGGACTTCCCCAGCCCCGAGGCCCTCCGGAGGCCGGAAACAACCTGTTTCCTGACTTCCGGTGGGCCCTGAAGGCCCGAAAATCAGCTGGCCGGTGCACACATGCGCGCCGGAGCTGAGCTAGGGCAACATTCACGTGTCCATCGATATGGCTCTGTGTGCCACCTGTGGCACGCATACCATAGGTTCATCATTACGGGTGTAGGCTATAAATATTTGAAGATATAAAATATTTAATATGAAAGAAAAATTCAACAAAAAATATTCAAAAACATCCATTTATATTCAACATTGCAAAATACTTTTATGAAAATATTTGAAAATATTTTAAGATTTGATAATAGCAAAGGCATTTCCTATTGCTGGACTTTTAAAAGGAAGAATGAAAAGCTGTAAATCTACCACCAATATATCATTCTTAAAATTCTGCATAGATTTTATAACCATATATACATGTATATGTATGAATTACAATTTTTATTTTAGATAGTCATTCTAAATTGTCAAATTGAATAATATATCCCCAATGATATATTAATTATATGAATCTAGATGTATATACAAATGAAAATTTCAGAAACAACACTACAGAAGAATATTTTCTATCTTATATTAGATAGTATTTGAGTAAGTAATTCTGAAAAAGTATTCCACTTGTAAGTAAATCTAACTGATTTCATGGAAATATTTATCAAGGTAAACATTTAAATCTGTAGGCTAAGATGATGCTTGGCTTTCCTTCTCCTACAACTCCATATCACTACCAAAATCCCATGGGCTATATTAATGTAATAAAACAGTACCATATTTATAATTTGCTAAGGGACACACAGCTAAACCTGTTCACTTTTAGGGTCATGTAACATGAAAAATTACAAATATCCCCAATTTCTTTGCCAGAAAAGAGGCATTGTTTCATAATTAATATCTGTAATTTACCTATACAAAATGAGTACAAATGAATAAAATGAGATTTTTAAATAGCTGACAAATTGAATAGGAACCCGAGTGGAAAGAATTATACTCTAAGCTAGAAACTGGAGATAAAGATCCTTCATACTAGAACATTAATATCATTCCAGCATATTACGTAACCTGAGAATTTTTGCCCCTGCCCACTATATTGAAAATTATTACAAAATTCAAAGGAAAAAGCTATAGAACGCACTTAGCAGAAAATATATATTTCTTCATACTGCATTTTTCCATTGCACATTACTGTACATATGAATCTACTTTCAAAACTATTAGGTAAAGAAAAATGTGTGAATACAATTATAAATAATAATTGCAAATAAATATTGCTGAGCACATTGTAAGCCGCCCTGAGTCTTCGGAGAAGGGCGGCATATAAATCAAATTAAAAAAAAAAAAAAAATACTGTATGTAGCTTCTGAAAGGGTTCCAAAAAAATATGAACTCATTTGCTATCTCATTAATAAATATATTAACATCTTACTTTTATCTTCCAGATGTGATCATAATTAAAATATCTATATTTATGTTTTGCACTGCCCCCATTTGATTAGAATTGCGTTCTAGAACATAGAATAAATTAGACTTTTTGGCATGAGCATCAAATACAGCAGTACCCTGCATCCCAAGAAATGAAGAACTCTACAAAATACCAGTCCATTGACAAAATAAATCATCTCTCTCCTGACTAAATTTCTTATTGAACAGACAGGTCTATTCCTAAAATACTGTATAAAGATCAAGGCAATTGATTGGTCTGAAATCTAGCCTCCCTTTGGGTTTGGGGTTATGCTATTGTAATTGACAAAAGAAATTTCTCATAAATGTCAGATTTATGCACAGGACTTATACAGGGATGAAAACATTGCAATGATAATTCTTGGATGGTTGGTTGGTTGGTTTGGTGGTGAAACGTTGCACGTTACTGTTTACTTAATTTGTGCAATGCAAGAGAATTTAAGAGAAGAGGCATTGGTCTTACCTGATATGCTCCTTCTCGGTGTGCTGAGAGAGAATCCAAAGAATGGGTTAACTCCGCTTTTCTGCCTAGAGACTGAGTCCTTTTAAACTTTGCAGCCATGCCTCTCTTGACTGTGTCCCAGTTTTGATAAAAGGCATAGCGGTTGACTTGATGCATTATTGATCCTGTTATCCACTCCTGGACTCTGGACCAGACGGTCGCCAGGGTGGGGTTGGATTCTCTCTCAGCACATGGAGAAGGAGCGTATCAGATAAGACCCAACACTCCTTCTGCAGTGTGCTGAGCAGAGAATCCAAAGAATGGGACATACCAAAGCCAGCTTGTCCTAAAGGTGGGCCGCGGTCTGTTCCCAAGTCTCCAGGTCTGAGTGTACCTTTTGGAGAATCCGTATGCCGAAGGCCGCTTCAGTTGAAGCGAAAGTGTCCAGCTTGTAGTGTCTGATGAATGGGGACAGTGTGAATCAAGTTGCTGCCCTACAGACTTCCTGTCGCCCATGCCGCCTAGTGGCTGCACTCCTGGTAGAGTGGGTTGTCACTCGCCGGGCCAATGGAAGAGCATGAAGCTCATATGCTTTGACGATGCATGCCCTTATCCACTGACCCGCTGTTGATACTGTGACCTTGTTACCCAGTGTAGAAGGCTGGAATGACAAGAATAGAGACTCTGTTTTCCTGAAAGAAGCTGTTATTTTGATGTAGATGCGGAGGGCCCTCCTGATGTATACTACTTCTTTTCCAGGGCATGAGTTGGGTCCAGACAAAAGTCTGGCACAATGATTTCCTGTGCCCTGTGGAACAAGGAATTAACCTTGGGGAGAAAGGAGGGATCCAACCGCAGAACCACTCTGTTTGAATGGAATACACACAGGTCCCCCCTTATGGAGAGGGCCGCTAGCTCCAAAACTCATCTAGCCGAGGTAATAGCTACAAGGAAGGCTACCTTGCCCAAGTCCCAGAGAATTCTTTGGATTCTCTGCTCAGCACACTGGAGAAGTGGCTAATGTCAAATAAATATTTAACTGAATTTTGGAAGGGGTCATTTCCAAAGCTATTATTCCTTGTTTTATTTTTATAGTTGAGATGTTTAGGAAATTAATAAGATTTTGTACACCATAAAAAAAAAGTTAAGCTGTAAATATTGATTCATTCTATTAACATTCCTGGCAAAATGGAAGGCTCAGATTTCAAAATCATGAACCCTTGAAGTTAAAATTGATATATGTTCAATGTATATTTTATATTTATTTAACTATAATTATAAAACTTAGTAGTATTTCTATACAGTTAGAGAGCCTTCAAGAGGACATACAAACAGGAAGAAAATGAAAAATACATGTTATTATAAACAACTGCAAGAACAGAAAAGTGAACTGGTACTTTATTGATTAACAAAAAATAAACATAATATAGCTAAATATAATTCAAAATTCAGAATCTAGAAATCTATCTAATTTCTAGGTTCAGAAAGTAGAAAATAATGTAACATTTAGCAACACTTATCCAAAGTTTGGAGAAAGTCAGATGCACTAACTGCTCTGCTCTAGAAGTTCTAAGTCATTTCATATCAGTAGCAAAGCTAAAAAATTGTGTGTACACAAACATTTATACATATATTATATTTAAAACCTATGTATTCCCCCAGAGCTCAAGACCTACATACAAATGTCTTCCCCAATTATATCTCCACTGCATGCATGCCAAGATTGATTGGGTCAAAGTCACACAACCAATGAGTTTGCTTGAGTGGGAACTGAAACCTAGATCTTTTTCCTTCAAAATATTTTTGTAAGTAATAAAGTATAAAATGCTTTATATTTTGATAATCGTTTGAGAGATTATGCTAATTATCCAATTATAGAGGTGTATACACATACATAGATCCATAAGGAGGGTGGGTTTGGATTCTGATATATAAAAATAAGAACATTAAATTCAATCCATTCAAGAGCCTGACTCAATGAAAAGATACTTAACTCATTAATTAGTGTCTCTATAAATTTATCAATTGGCACGTCAACTCTGTATATTTCAGAACTTCTGTCTCTCTTTGTCTTGGCACTGTAACAGACATTCAGTGCTAGAAAGCAAGCATTCCTATGAGGTACAGATTATCAGAAAAGAGATTGGTATGTCATAACCGGTTGGGATCTTTCCTCTACAGCACTACTTCAATCAGAAATTAATGGATGATCCCAGAAATTCCCTGTAATGATACCAGGAGCCTTTTGAACAAACTTCTATGTGTTGTAAGAAGGAATCCCAAATAGAAACAGGGTGTGACTCATTTGCCCTAAAAGATATTTGATAAGATTGCCTTCATTCCTGTTGGTGTCTCTCACCATTTCAAACTGAATTCAAAAAGTTAATGAGATTTTCTCAGATAAGAACTATGCAAGACAGTTTGTAAAATTCAGGGGGGAGGGGGGGCTAGTCAATACTGAAATAAGATGTGATAAAAAAAATATATGGGCCAATTTTTTTTATTAAGGAGATATCTATCCTGTTTCCCCCAAAATAAGACATCCCGATATTTATTTATTTATTAGTCCAATTTATATGCCGCCCTTCTCTGTAGACTCAGGTTGGCTTACAATGCATTATAGCAATAGCCTGCATACTTTTTTTATGTATATACCTGTTTATTAGGGCTTCCCCCCCCAAGCAGTGTTGTTCTATACAAAGCTGGTTTATTGCCCCCACAATCCGGGTCCTCAATTTACTTACCTCGAAAGGATGGAAGGCTGAGTCAATCTTGAGCCTGGTGAGATTTGAACTCCCACTAATTGCAGGCAGCTGGCAGCTAAGCACTAACAGCACTTAGTCCGCTGCACCACCAAGGCTTTTGAGTGCATGGCAATAAGGCCAAGCGCTTATTTCAGGGTTCAAAAAAATATAAGATAGGGTCTTATTTTTGGGGAAACACGGTAACTAATCACACAAATTTAATGTTATCACACTCTCCATTGGGTAAATTCCTGTAATTGTTTTAAAGAGGAAATTAAATCTTCATGGATGAAACCACTGTATCTTCACATTTTCTGTATTTAGTTTGGCCAACAGCTTGGCCATCATTCTCAGTCAACAAATATATGGGTAAAAATGGCAGCTATATTTAAACGTTTTCTTGCATCTCCCACTTTTTTCAGCAGTAGTTCATGTTTTCTATGCTAGAAAAGGCTTTTAAAGGTTTTTCCTTTATTCCCTTGTAAAGTATATTTAACCAAAACAACAAAATAAACACACCCAACCCCCGGGCCATAGACCGCTACTGGGCTGCAGCCTGTTGGGAACCGGGCTGCCAAAGAGGAAGTGCACAAAGCTTCATTTGCACATGTGTGGGATTTAAGTTGCACGCAAAACCATTTCCTCCTGCCGCTGAAACTGCCACCACTGCCAGTCCGCAGAACCAAAAAGGTTGGGGACTCTGGTCTATATTACCCATATACTTATTTTAAACTTTCAGGTCTATTTTATAAGGCTAAATTTACATAATCTTTTTTATTTCTCAATGGGCTACAAAGCTTTTCCTCTCATGTCATAACCACTTTTAGAAAATCCCCCAAAATGGGAATAACATTCACAACACTTTTAGTATCATATGAATACAAGCATAGGCCTTCTTTATCCAAGCTGTGAAACCCAATTGTTTTGCAACTGAAATCCACAGAGCAGAAAGGAGTGTTGCATTTTATGACAGCTATTTCTCATCTTTCAGAATTGTGTATTATAACTTAGCTTTCCAAGGAGAAGGGGAGGAGGGGAAATTGAATAAAACTAGTCTCTGCAATATAGATGACTGAACAGGAGAAGGGAAGAAATCTGTTTATATCAATGACTGGTGCAGTAGTTGGCGTGTCCCTCCCAATGACCCTATCACAATCTTTTGGAAGATCCAGCAACTTTCTTCAAAGCTGCTTTCTAGCAACTTTCCCAGGTCTTCTATTAGTAACAGGGATTAGCTCGATTAACCTATAGTCTAGAATCACAGGGCTGAAAGGGACCTTGGAGGTCTTCTAGTCCAACCCCCTGCTCAAGGCAGGAATCCTAACACCATCCCTGACAAATTATCATCCATTTTTTTCTTGAAAACCTCCAGCAATAGAGCACCACAACTCCAGGAGGCAAGCTGTTCCATTGATTAATGGTTCTTTTTGTCAAAAAATTCCTTATTTCCAGGTTGAATCACCCTCTGACCAGCTTATCCATTACTGATAAGGCAGTTAGATTAAATACAGTTTATGAATACACTAGGGTCTCACACTATGCTCAATGAAAATAAACCAAGCTATATAATAATGTGAAAAAGTCCAATATATTTATGGATACTAAAAGCATATTTTTACTACAGACTTGTAAGTGCTGCACGAATATGCCATCATCTTATGGTATAAATCCTAAAATATGGTTGTTATTTGATTCGTGAAACTCATATTGACCAACAATAAGGGAGAAAGAAACACAAAAATAATACAAGAGAATAAGTTGAAGTACAATGAATAGCATTTTTGGAGAGTTCATGTTTGATAAGGTGGCAGTTTCTTTGATAGTTCAAATAACTCACATGAAATGTCATTATCTAGCAATACACATTGGCTTCAAACAATCATTCAAGGACATTTTTTTACATAAAAAGCTATATTAAAGATGTACCTTTAATTTCCACCTGAAAATCAATACATTGAAAATTTTAACAGTAGAAAAACACCTTCAATATTTGCTATAGCTATATCACCCTTTTCCATTTAATCTGTGGCCATTTATCTACTATGGCCTCCCCAACAATATAGAGTTCAGCCATACTGCATTTCACTAACATTATGCCAATGATAGCAAACAGCTGTGCTGAACAAATTCATTATATGCAGATTATAACAAGTATATTGCAATTAATTATATTTTTATGTGTATGTGCCCTTTAACCCACAAGATTGTTTTTGATCTAGTGACATTCAAAAACTTCAACAGAAAGAAGAATAAAGTTACAAATATAATAGTTTTAAAATTATAAATAGGATCTAGCCATATTAAAACTGGAAAACTATCAAATGTGTAATATTCAGTCTTTGCCCTGATTGCTCCAGTGCAATCATATGGATTATCATTCTCTACTGAAACAAACTGAAAATGCCATCATACAATACTGCCACCTATGAATCACTGCATTTTTGGCTTCCATTACTATAATTCATGATTTAGGGGGAAATACCGTTTTAAAAAAACCAAAGACCAGGATGATTGCAAAGAAAATGTCAGAAAGAAAATGCTGTGTGATAAACAATTTTTTTAAACATTTAAATTGTTCTCTCCTAAAAGTGCCATTTAAAGTCTGTTTGAAGGAAAAGTATCGCAGGCATTTTGTTTTCTCTATTCAACACTTTAATAAAAAATAACTGGGAACTATCACTAATGTTTGGATATGCAAATAGAATTAATCAGGGATATTTTGAACTCTGGAAGGCTAGAAACGTCTCTTTCATAGAACAGGCATTCCTTTTTCAGATCATGATACATCCACAGATGCATCCACAACAGATGCAATACTCCTTATGAAGAGGTCCAAATTTCAGACAATTTGCGGGTTAATCTAAAAGCATTCCCAAAGAGTTAAAACGATTTTAAAAACCACTACTAAATCTGGGGCAAAGAAAATTTCAGCTCGCAGTCGATGCTCCGAATTTTAAACTGAATTAAATCGAAAGGCAAGAGGGTTCTAGGTACATGTCCCAATAGCCGAAAGGGGGAACCTCTAAAAGAGGGGAGACACATTGGGTGAAAGAAATAGCTGGAAATTAATGAACACAATAAAAGCAAATTCCATCCTGAAGCAGAGCAATTTTTATTCTGGCAAGCCTGCAGGGCACTCAGCAGGACCAAGGCCTCAAATCTCTGCTTTTACCCACATCTAGTACCGAGCAGAAAGGAGGGGGAAAGGGGGGAGGGTGGGGGAAACAAATCCGATAGCTCCAAATGCAGTCAATGCTCGCTGACCCCTGATTGGGCTTTCTCAGCATTTGCAGCGAAGGATTTCGGCCCCTCCCCCCACCCCGCCCCCACCCAAACTCTTTTTTGAGGAAGTGGGCGCCTTATCACGTGGTAACTCCTCCCGCTCAAGGCATCTCTACGGGGAATGTCACCTTCAGTCCGCAGAGCGGGAAGATGGAGGGAGGGAGGGAGGGAGGGAGGGAGAGAAAGCGGGGGGAGGGGGGGGGGGAGAGCGACGCCCAGCCCCCGACACCGACAGGGGTCAAGACACCTGCACCGCTTTGTCTCGGTCGTTTAGGATGCGAGCAAAGCTAACCGGAGATAAACGGGAGAAGGAAGCCACTGAGGCCGGACCTTCCTCTCCGTCTCTGGGGCCCGAGGAACAGGAAACGACCGGAAGAGAGAGAGAGAGAAAAGGGGAGCCGGATCCAGCGCGGCTCCTTTATACTGTATGAGGGAAGGAGGCTCTTGTCCTTCAACCGGGGGGGGGGAGGGGGAGAGAGGGAGAAGTGCGCCTCAGAGCGAGACCCGCCCCCTCCCAGCAATGGAAGAGGGAGATGGGAAAGGCCCCTCTGTCGAAATCGAGGCCTACAAAGACCATCTCCCACCGCGCCGGCGCCTCCCCTTCCTTTCTCTCTCCTCCCTTCTCCTCCTGCCGCCGCCGCCGCCGCCGTTGTGGCGTCTCCCTCCCCTCCCTCCCCCCCCACCCCCCTCAGCGAAGGCCGCCCTGAGGGAAGAATAGGGTGGAGAGAGAGAGAGAGAGAGAGAGAGGATCCGCACCGGCTCTCCGGCGAGCCCCGCTCACTCACCATCAACTCGATGGTCTTATCCTCGATCACCGACTCCGGCTCCATCGCGCGCGGCAGCGGCGGCAGTTGTGGCGAAAATGGCTCCTCCTCGGCAAGGGGGAGAGAAAACCCCGTAATCGACCCCCTCGGCTCGGAGAGGAGGCGGAAAAGGAGGAGAGCCGTCGCCGGCTCCGACAGATCGACCGACTGACCCGCCGTCGTCGTCGTCTTCGTCGCCGCCACCACCACCAACGCCGCCTTCTCCTCCTCCTCCTCCTCCTCCTCCTGTTCCTCGGCCGCGCGCCCGGAAGAGGAAGTGAGGTAGCCAGGCGACGCGGTTGCAATAGCAGCAGCGGCAGCGGCAAACCGCCGCGGCCCTGATCGGCTGCGGGGATGCGACAACCCGCCGCCGCCGCAGGGGAACGAAGAACCACCGCACCCGACATGCTTTGCGGCCACCGGCGCGAAAAAGACTACAAAGGCCGATATGCAGGGGGGTGAAAGAAGCCCCCCCCGAAAAAAAAGCACCTGTTCTTGGATGGAGCGGCCTAAGAAAACTCCGTTTCCCAGCATGCATAGGTCTGCCACCCTTTCCCCCTCCCTCCCTCCCTCCCTCCTCCGGTGGGGGGGTTATTGGTGGGGGGGAAGTTCGTAACTTGCTGGAAGAATAAAGCATCTCCGCACTTCCTTCGAGGGCTCCGCGGGCCCACCCTTTCCTCCCTGGAGGCCTTTCCTGGAATTGGCGGCGAGAGATGACTAGGCCGCGGCAGCTGCCACATGCTGAGTCACTCCTCGGGCTCCGTCTCGCCTCTGAAGGCCTCAGCAGAAGTGCCAGTTTCGACGAGGCCTGGCGGGCTTCGGCCCCGCGGATTCCGGGGGTTGATGGTGATAGTGGAAATACCTGCTGTGAGGGAGGTCTCCTCCGCATCCAAGCCGTCAGCACCGCTCTGGCCGGCTCGCTTTGGAGCGGTCAAGTCGTCGGGATCGCGAGAAGGCAGCTCCAGCTTCAGAGATTGTAACGGCCGCGCTATATAAAGATGGCCCGGTTTATACGTCTTTGGAGATGGAGGTGCTTGCCTGAAGTTCCTATTGAGGATCGCTGATATCTTTTTTTTTTTTTTTTTTATAGAAGGCTACCTAAACGTGAAATATTGCTATTTTTTTTTAAACGACAGGCGGCTAGTGCACAACTTAAAGAAATTAAATAACAATGCCTACATTTATTTAAGTGCGCTTTAAATTTAATACTGTGTATACTGTATACCATTACATAGTTTTCAGAAGAGGAGTTTTCTTCCTCTGGCATTTGATAATATGCAAAGATCAAATGTTTAACGTTCTTACTATTAGTGAATCAAATCCTGGGGGTTTGATAATATGCAAAGATCAAATGCTTAACATTTTTCTTATTAGTGAATCAAATCCTGGGCGTTTGATAATATCCAAAGATCAAATGTTTAACGTTCTTACTATTAGTGAATCAAATCCTGGGCGTTTGATAATATGCAAAGATCAAATGCTTAACGTTCTTAGTGAATCAAATCGTATCCAGTATTAACTATCACTGTTTCTAAGATCTTTCTTTCTCTCTTTTCTTTTGCCGTTTGCTTTCACTTTTGGCTTGTAATCTGGGAGTTGGAGAATTGTGCCTTAGGGCTTTTTGAGAAGTATTGAAAAAATATTTTAAATGTCCTCAAATTCCAGCTAAAGTGATTTCTCGGAATATGTTGAATCAAAAACATCGTAAACAACAAAGTTGTCTTGGTTCCAGTTGGCTAAAGAAAATGGTGTGATTATTTTCATATAACAAAGAGTTGTTTGATAGATGGAATTGCTGGAAAACCACACTTAAAGGGGCTTCTCAAAGTCTAAATACAAAGAAGTGCTTCTGGAAATTTTGCATTTCTTGTGTGCCCAGGCTAAGACAAGCTTTATAAAAATTCATATTTATATGCTGACTATATAAGAATATAATCAGTATGAGTCACCTATTAGAAGAATTTTCACACTTATAGCATCTTCTCTGGAAATATCTACATTTCTTCTGAGCTGATATGGTTTCATGGGGGAAGCTGCCGAAAAGCCGACAGGTCTTTTGAAGGCAACCCAAAATGACTCCTGAAAGTATCTGTCCATTACTGAGCTGGGATATCGATTCAACTTTCAAAAGTGTTTTCTTGCAGTATAGTAGCATTGTTGAGTTTGTGCATCAACCATTGATAATAGGGATTTTATGATCCAGTATGGCTGTATTTGGATTTAATCATTTTTGGGCTCTTGTTTTTCTGTTTTATGAATATTGTAACCATTAACTCTCAACACATTTCACTTGATCTTTTTCCAAATTTTATATTTTAAAATGGCTGCTGCTTATTGTTTGCCTGGACTGATGACAATTGGAAAGGCAAGTTTCATTTTCTTTGAAAATAGAGTTCCATCCCTGAATAAACAAAAGACCTTCAGTTTCAAAAGAATGTAAGTAGTCCTTGACTTACAACACAATTGAGCCCAAAATTTCTGTTGTTAAGTGAGACATTTGTTAAGTGAGTTTTGCCCCACTTTACCTTTCTTGCCACAGTTAAGTGGATCACTACAGTTGGTAAATTAGTAACCCGGTTGTTAAGTGAATCTGGCTTCCCCATTGACTTTGCTTGTCAGAAGGCCAAGCATTTGAATTTTGATAATATCATGATGGAGATGTTGCAAATGTCATAACTGTGAAAAAAGGTCATAAGTCACATTTTTCAGTGCCATTGTAACTTTGAATGGTCACTAAACAAACTAAGTCGAGGATCACCTGTAGTTTGAGAAAAAACCATATAGAAAATATTTTAAAAGGAAAAATAAGATGTTATAAAAGTCTAAATGCTTGAAATATCACTTTGGAAATTTAAAACATTAGGTATGGTCTTTAAGAGATTCTTGTAATCGTTAAAAATTGGCAACCTATTTTTAAACTCAACATTAAATAACAATTATTGTTAATGTTGTTTAGCATCTGCAGTCATTCTTTACTGAATTAAACTCCTGAGGATGTCTAATGACATAGTTTGAATTGGTGAACTGCCTACCATTTGCCAATTTAAAATGTGAAATTAATGTTCATGTTTTAAAAACATACCAAAACATACCCTGCCCTGTGGGAATTCTAGAAGTTCTTCTGTGTAAAATTAACCATCTGTAGAGAATTCATTGTCATGTACCTATGATTGCCTTTATCTGTAAGTAACCATGTCTAAATAGCACTAGATCATGGAATCAATCCAGGAGTGGGAGAGGTTATGGGGAAGGGCTTGCTGAAAAGAAATGGTCTGAATGATTTAAGGGATTAGAGATTGGATTATTTTGGGATTCTCACTATCTGGAATTACTTTAAAGATACCGCATTTTTCGGAGTATAAGACGCTCCCGACTATAAGATGCAGCTACCTTTTTTGGGGAGGAAAACAAGAAAAAAAAAAAATCTGCCTTCCAGCAATTTTTCTCCTTGCAGCAAACAGCCTGTTTCAGTTTCAGCACAGCATGATTAGCACACAAAAAATCTGCCTCTGCCTCCCAGCAATTTGCCTCCTTGCAGCAAACAGCCCGTTTCAGCTTCAGGACAGCCTGATTAGCACAGGCAGCTGATTGTTGGTTGGATCGGCCTCCCAAGATCAGCTGTTTCAGGCTGCAGGTATTGCCATACCCTATTGCCGCCTCCGTGCGCCCCATTTTCCGGGGGGCCGGCAGGTAGACGGGGTTACATTCAGTGTATAAGACAAACCCAAATTTTCACCCTCTTTTATGGGGAAAATTAACATCTGCTTGCAATTACTGCAAGTTCAAATCTCACCAGGCTCAAGGTTGACTCAGCCTTCCATCCTTTCAAAGGTAGGTGAAATGAGGACCCAGATTGTGGGGGCAATAAACTGACTTTGTATAAATATATAAAAGTATGAAGGCTATTGCTTAACGCATTGTAAGCCGCCCTGAGTCTCCGGAGAAGGGCGGTATATAAATTAAAGCAAAAAAAAAAAAGTGCATCTTATACTCCGAAAAATTCGGTATGTCTCCAATTGTTCATCTCAATTTTTTACTTTATTTCTTTATAAAGGATGTACACAGCCTTGGCTTATTAATTTTTTAATTGTTCTTATTAGGCTGAAATATTCTAGCATCAGTGTCTGAGAAAATCTGGATCTTGTTTTACATGTTTATTTTTTCATTCTTTGATCAAAGCTAGTAGGGCTTATTCTCTTGTCAATGAATATCATCAGTGCTAGGACAAAATATAATTTAAATTAATTACATTTAAAGCATTTGCTTTCTCTTAGTTTTTGGCCAGCATTCCTGTTTTTTTAAAAATCTTCCTGCTTTATTAAACGTTCTTTGTCTAATCTCTTATTATAGTAAGATTCCTAGGAGTTTTGTAATATGGATCTTTGACTTTTACTCCAGTGTAATGCATGAGAAATACGGACTTTCCATAGTCAGATTTTTAGGGTGTTGATGTTCATCCCTTGGGAAATTAGTATCTAAATGTTATGCTCCCCATGGTTCATATTTTTAGTTTGGAGGAAAAATCATATTACATTGAAAAATGGCATTTTTAATGTAAATGTTAAAATGTGGGTTAATACTTCCAAACTACTATTTTAAACATTCATCATATTGCTGTTTTCTGTTGAACAGTAAGTATTACTTCTGAAAATTTCCGCAATGATCTCTGGATAATTATGTCTTAAATAACTACTTATAATCACAATTTAAATTCACTTAAAATAGGCAGTCATCTTGTAACTTCCACGAGTAAACTGGATTCCAAAAGTAAACCATGGGCTATGAGCGTAATTTCCTTTTGTCTACCCCATGGTTCTCAACCTGTGGTCCGCGGATTCCTGGGTGGAGCATGATGTCATCACAGGTGGTCCGCAAAGGCTTGAAGAAATGTTATGATTTAAATTTTAAGTTAAACAAGTTTTGGGGGTTCCATAGCCATAGTCCGTGATCACAAAAGGTATTTAAAGGGGGTCTGTGGTGTAGAAAAGGTTGAGAACTACTGGTTGGTCACTTTGTAAGTAATTTCTATTTTTTATTATAGGTTGAAACAAGGTGCACTTACAGCTTTTCTTACCCTGGTGTGTTATAAGCAGTGGTACAGGCTGCCTCTTTCTTTCTTTCTTTCTTTCTTTCTTTCTTTCTTTCTTTCTTTCTTTCTTTCTTTCTTTCTATCTATCTATCTATCTATCTATCTATCATATTTATTTATAGTATAAATTATGTTTTTGCCAGATGTGTTATAAACAGTGGTATAGGCTGCCATTTTTATTTATTTATAGTATATGAATATGATATGAACATACCAACTCATAACTGATATACTGTGTACAGGAGCCATGCGCTTTCATTGGCAGTCCTGTACGGCAAATATAAAAAGATAGCATTGACAGAGACTCTGTTCCTGTGGCTCAGGAGAGGTGGAGACCATTGGTCACATACTCCTTCGATGTTCCTTTTACACAGAGATGCGAAAAAACCACATCCAATAATTGCTAGGTATCCTGGCCGTTTCGATACTGCTTATCTCCAGTGGCTGCTTAAGGACGAACAGTCCATAACTACAGCACAGGTGGCTAGATTATGCGCAGCAGCACTGGGATTTGTCAGAAACACGTGTCTAATCCACCATAGCTATTTTATACAACAAATGTGGCAAACCCTTTGCACTGCTTATTACTTTCCCTTTTAGTATTAAACTGACTACGGTCCTCACAGTTAATGGATTGTAATTTTACAATCGTAGACCATGTGTTTACGATAGTAGACCATGTGTAATTGACGGACTGGATTTTATCATAGATTTTATCTGCTATTTATTTTATTCTAGAATTTTTAATTGTATATTTACTGGGTGTTTTTATTTGTTCTAGTCTCCTGTCTATGACTGTAATAAATTGAATTGATTGAGAACATATGTTGTCTATAGCAAGTTGCAGTTATGCTAAAAACAATAATTAGAATTTATTCAAAACTCAATGTTTATGAATATTCTCTCATGAAAAGATAATCTCTAACTATAATCCTTGTATTTATGAGACCCCACAGATAGTTATAACAGTGGCTACCTCAGCCTTTACATATAGTTGTTACACGTAGTTGTTTGTCCATCAATCAGCTTACTAAAAACTTTGCCAGAAATTATACCACTAGTTCATGAGAAATTGTACAATTTATAGTCTTTCTATTTATCCTCTGTATTTGGTCACCTTTTTAATGAGAACAATATTTAAGCTTAAAATATGGATTTGTAGGCAGCCAACAAACTCCCAGAAGCCTTTGCTTTAATATCACTACAGCAGGATGAAGTTTGACCGTTTCCCAATAAAAATGCTAGGAACTGTTTTGAAAGTCTCCAGCCATACCCCCATGAAAGGAAGGGTTCTGAAGCAAGTGGCATTTGGCAAGCAAGCTCCTCTGGTTCTTATCTTCTACCTAATTTACCTCTGGCATTTGTAGCCAAAATGCTTGCAAAGTCTTGAACAGATTTACCAGTGACTCTCAAACGTTAGGAGATCTTCATTTGTAAGTTTACCATTGCACTGCAATAGGTGGCTGATAATGGTCAAACCTATCTATAAAAGACATAATACACTAAAAGAAGATCCAAGACGTTGAAGGATATTCCTGCTGGAATCTCACCAAAGGCACCCTGTACAACTTTTACTGACGCCTAAAGCTGAATCTCAACCAGACCCTCAGGAATTCAGATCAGATGAAAGATCTAAACGACTGTATCTTGGACAAGATTAGAAAGTTCAGCCTCCCTCCCCATTTTTCCTGTTAATTACAGTTTGTTAATCTGGGATAACTGCCCCCCCCAAATCAAAATCATTTTTTTCTGTTTTATGTAAAAACTCCATAAGGGAGTTCCAGTCAGCCATAAATACAGATATTGTTTTTTCTGTAATCAAAGAAGTTAATTTAGGCATCTCAGTAAGTTCCATCATCTTCATCAACCGTTCCTCCATTGTGGGTAGTACCTGATCTTTATTTTTGTTCATATAATAATCTGACTACAATTATCTGGCACAAAAATAAAGATCCATGACTTTTTCCCAACTGTTTGTCCATTATTCCCAAAAGAAAGACCTTTGATCTCAATTGTATGTTAATCTCCAAAGTCCCCCTCTGTTGGTATACTGTATGTATTTGAATCCAAAATTTTCCAGCTTTTTTTCACTTCCACCAAACATGATATAGTAAAATGTCCCTTTACCTCCTCGATGCTCCGCCACTCCACTGTATGGGTTTCTTTCACCGTCATTAGATCGACTGGGTGCCAATCAAATCTTCCTCCACAGCTTTGTCCCGCCTACTCCAACTGCGCATGTCCAGTCTTTTCACTCAGTCGCTGGTGATCAGACTGGAGTGCCTATTTCTCTATTGTTTGAAGCGACTTATTTCGATCGAAAATTGAAAAGGGCTTTTAATTCAAACTGTTTTTCGCTGCGCAGACAGGCGTTCCCGGCCGGGGCGTCTTCCACTGCTTTTAATAGCGATAATTTAAGAGCTTGGGGAAGTTCGGACTTTCCCTCAGCTGATTGCCGCCGCGAGCGTGGAGTTGGTTAACCGGCGCGCCGGCAAAACCGCTCTCGCTATTTAAGTTCTCAAGTTAGCGGCAGTTTTAAAGTCCCTGCCTTGCCGGCAAACTTAAATCGTCAGCAGCTCGCTTCCGAAAGGGATATATTGGCGCTTCAGCAGCCAAAAGACGAGCGGTTATTTTGACAGCGGTCCGGCAGGATCAAACGGCAATAATTGGAAGCGGTTTTTTTCATAGCGTCATCACTTTGAACCGCCGTTACTGCGCCCAACCGTCATCTGGTCAGAGCAGTTAGAGGGCTATTTGGCTAACCAAGTCTGGTGGAAGCTGTGTGAGGGACAGTACCAACGTTTGGTCTGGGTCCTGACTCCTGACTGTGATAAGCAACTAATTATTACAGGAAAGTATATTTTATTTAAATTGTTTATTCTAATTTGGGGGCGTTGGGTGACTTATTATGGAAGAGGAGGCAATTTCTTCTGAGTTGGATCAAAGCCCATCCCCTATTAGAGTACCTTCTCCTAAGCCATCGAGACAAAAGAAGGTTAAATCCAAAGCTTCAGGGCATACTCAACATCATGAATCCATTCAAGCTGATGGGTCTTTGAGAATAACCAGACAAGATCAGCGCAGACATAATGCCTTGGAAAGGCAATTTGATAAAGCCAAGCGCTTGGCCCAGACAAATATTCAAACTGGGGAAAATGACATAATTATGCTTCATCCCCAGTTGGACCAAGGTCAACAGAGCATGACTCAGGATTCGGTCTCTAACCTAAAAAATCTTTCAGTCCCATTGGCGACTGTTCAGAACATGGACCAGAATCCAGAGGGATTCATATTACAAGAAGCAGTTCCATCAGGGCCCTTCATTAAAAATTTGACCCAGTCAGTCCCAGAGGCCACTTTTACGCCAACTGCGGCTGGACTTAGGCTTGGGGAGGATTCCTTAACTGACCAGGCTTCAGAATTTCAGGCCTTTTTGACCCAAACTTTTACCTGAATATTCCAAACAGGTTTACAACACTCAGGTTTACCTGTAGCACCTAAGGAACCGGTGGCAGTCCACTCTGGCCATTATCAAGTACCTAGAGCTGAGTATTCACATTCTGTGCAAGGTGGTAAATCAACAGAATTCATTGATCCAGAGGATAACCTGGAAGATTTTGATTTATCTGATGATGACGGGGAAGTGGTTGACAAACCGGCATTTCAAGGTTTATTTAATCCCGCTCTATTTAAATCACTTCTTCGCAAAGCAAAGATAGCTACAAATTTGGATAGTGATTCTAACCAATCTTCTACTTCTAATAATCTGGTTGATTCGATGAATAATCTTTTCCCAGTACCTACTTCTGATTGTGATTTTGTTCCATATCCTGATTTATTTGCCCAAGTTGTCCAGAAACCTTGGGAACGACCTGGTTCAATTTCAGTTCCAAATAATTTTGATAAAAAACTTTATTGTGCATCTCCGAAATTAGATACAATTTTACAAGTACCATCAGTTGATGAGCCAATAGCTAGTCTTTCCTCGTCATCTGTGTTAGTAGGAGATGCGGGAGATGGTTTAAGACAGGAAGATAAAAAAGCGGAGTTAACTTTCAAAAAAACACATCAAGCAGCAGCCTGGGCTATCAAGGCAGCTACATCTGCATCCTTTTTCAATAGAGCCTCACTAGTATGGCTCAGACAACTGAAGGATAGAGTATCGTTTCAAGATAATCGCACACAACATGATATGGCCAAATTGATAGCGGTAGCGGAATATGCCGCAGATGCTTCTTTAGACGCTGCAAAATTTGCTTCTAGAGCTCTTGCATCTACTGTTACTTCTAGACGTCTTTTATGGTTACGTCAATGGCGTGCAGATATGAGATCAAAATGGTGCTTGACAACAGCACCATATCAAGGTCATTCTTTGTTTGGAAAATCTTTGGATGCCGTTCTAGTGGAAGGACGGGACAAAAAAAAAGTATTACCTTTATCTTACAGACGTTCTGATCGTCGGTTCTCTCCGTTTCCACGTCAGCCATTTCGTTCTGAGCAGGGATTCGGAGGATCCTATTCTTCACGCCCATCTTACCAACAGTACAGTAGTGCCACAGAAAGATCTTCCTTTCGAGATAGAGGAAGACGTCAGACAGGGTTCAAACGGCCATTTAGAGGAACGAGTTATCATTCCTTCCGTCGTGGAAAATGACTCCTTGATGCATTTTCCCATTGGCGGCAAAATCCAATTGTTCTATCACCAATGGGAAATGTCAACAACAGACAATTGGATAATACAAACTGTGACCGACGGACTTCAGCTGGAGTTCATTTCATCTCCCCCTGCTTGTTATATTCAATGTCCCCTATCATTGATTCAGTCCAAACAGCATCTTATGAAAATGGAGATACAGCATTTATTGGAAATAAATGCCATAGAAAAGGTTCCTCAACTTCAGCAGACAAAGGGATTTTATTCGATCTTATTTCTTGTGCCCAAAAGCTCGGGTGGATGGCGCAGTATTCTAAATCTGAAACATTTGAACCTGCATGTGAGGTACCGCCGCTTCAAAATGCATTCCTTGAGGACATTACTCGGATGTGTTCGATCAAACGATCTCATGCAATCCATCGATCTGAAGGAGGCGTACCTTCATATTCCCATCCACCCTGCGCACCGCAAATTTCTCAGATTTGCTTACGGAACCTAACATTTTCAATACCGGGCGATGCCCTTTGGGCTGTCATCAGCTCCTCGGACGTTCACGAAACTGATGGCAGCAGTAGCGGCCACTCTCAGAGAGCAGTCGGTAAGAATTGTCTGTTATTTGGACGATATTCTGATACTGTCTTCGACAGTACAAAAGGCTCAACTGGACAGAGAGATGGTGATCAAATCACTACAAGATCATGGTCTCACGATAAATTGGGACAAGAGTCATCTAGTACCCACGACAAGGTTATTACACCTGGGAGCAATTATAGATTCAAAGCAAGGTCTGGTGTATCTTTCGAAAGACAGACAAAACAGCATAAGGAATTTGATTTCACAGGTTCTATCTCACAAAACAGTTTCCCTGTTAGTGTTGTCCCAACTTTTGGGAAAACTGATATCGTCTATCAACATTGTACCGTGGGCCAGACGCCATTCTCGTCAGCTGCAATGGCTTCTATTGCCATTTCAGAAACAAGGAATAGCCAATTCCTTAACGAAAATAAAAGTTCCTCCATCCGTGAGAATTTCGCTGAAATGGTGGCTATCCCCGGCCTTATACAAGGGGACTCTGTTTCTAGAACCAGCCAGAGTCATTTTGACAACAGATGCAAGTCTGCTAGGATGGGGGGCGCATCTGGACTCTCAATTAGCTCAAGGGACGTGGTCATTGGCAGAGAAACAACAGAGCATAAACTGGTTAGAACTGAGGATGCTCAGATTAGCACTTCGACATTTCCACAGGGAGGTAGCACAGAAACATGTTTTAATTCTCATGGACAACATGGCCACAAAGGCACACCTAAACAGGCAGGGAAGAACAAGGTCCAAGTCTCTCATGAGCGAGACAGAAAGATTGATGGCATGGGCAGAAAGAAATGTAAGCTCAATAAGAGCAGAACACATTTCAGGATCACTAAATCAACAAGCAGATTGGCTAAGCAGAGGAATAATAGATCAAGCAGAATGGAAGTTACATCCACGACTGTTCAACCTGATTGTAATCAAATATGGAACACCAATAGTGGACTTATTTGCAACAGAGAAGAACAAACAACTCCCAAGATTCTTCTCCAGGTTCCCGTCTCTGGGTGCAGAAGATCAGGATGAGCCCCCTGGCCGAAAGGGCTTCTTTACGCATTTCCACCTATTCCGATCATCCCACATGTAATCAGGAAGATGATGGGCGAAAAGGCAGATCTCATTTTGATAGCTCCGTACTGGCCACGTCGGGAGTGGTTTGCAGACCTCAAGGATCGATCAATAGACAAACCATGGAAGTTGCCACTGGACAGTACTTCTCTAAATCAAGGAGCAATATTTCATCCAAACCCGGAATGGCTGCAGTTGACCGTCTGGCGCTTGAACGGATTCATCTGATGAAGGACCATTTACCGAATGATGTTATTGCCACTATTCAAGCAGCCAGACGGCCAGCCACAATTCGCATTTACAACGCGACCTGGAAAAAGTTTGCTCTTTGGTGTTTAGAAAACCATACAGATCCCACGTCTGTGTCCATTCAAGATATTCTTAAATTCCTACAGTTAGGTTTTGATAAAGGATTGGCTCCAGCAACTCTGAGACGCCAGGTAGCAGCGTTAGCCACAGTACTATCAACAGATAGGAAACATTCTCTATCACATGATGAAAGAATCAGATCATTCTTACATGGTACAGTAAATTTAAGACCACCTGTGGTGCATAGATTTCTGAATTGGGATCCTAACTTGGTGTTACAATCTTTAACATCTGGACCCTATGAGCCCATCAAAGAATCATCTATAAGTCATTTGACAATTAAATTAGCGTTTTTGTTGGCTATAACATCAGCAAGGAGAGTGTCGGAATTGGCAGCATTGTCAATTCGGAAAGATTTGTGTGTGTTTTTTCCGGACAGAGTTGTCATGAAACTAGATCCAACGTTTATTCCTAAAATCAATACTATTTTTCATCGTGCTCAGGAGATTATATTACCAAACTTCTGCCCAGATCCGAAGCATCCGATGGAAAAGATGTGGCATACGTTAGATGTACGTAGAGCATTGAAATTAAGTTACATGAAGAACATAGAAGATGTGGATAGGGAGGACGAGGCTTCAGGTCCTGCAGTCACTAAGGGTAACAGTCTGATGATAGTTCGGGATGGACTTCGTGAAAAGACTGGACATGCGCAGTTGGAGTAGGCGGGACAAAGCTGTGGAGGAAGATTTGATTGGCACCCAGTCGATCTAATGACGGTGAAAGAAACCAATACAGTGGAGTGTCGGAGCATCGAGGACAAAATGGACGTTCAGGTAAGACAACGTCCCATTCTTCACATAAATTTGAAGTGTGTTTATACATTCTTAAGGCTTTCTCTGATGATAAAGCAACAGTACCATAATTTTACAAAAAATCTCTTTAAGCTTTCAGCCACATATTTTCCCTTTGTGCCATCTGCATATTACATATTACAACCAACATTTTTATCTGATTTTATCATACATTCTTTCACTTGTTCTTCGGCTTCAAATTTCAGGAAAAATGTATACATTTTAGCAATCACACGTCTATTGTTTGTACACAGTTCTATACTCTTGCAATGTTCAAACCCATAAACTATTTTGTCTTACTTTAAATCTCCCTAATACTTATAAATAACAGAGATTGACAACTACATCCCCTTGTCACCAGGTTTTCTCTTAATTTTGTTTTACATTCCCCTTGACAAAATTATAGTATCTCTGGATAAGATGGTCGTTTGTGTTTGTTTATTATTTGTCTGTAAAATGCTTGTTGTGCTGACAGCCAAAAGGATGGTTTCAGGCACAACCTGGGTTTTATCTGTTTCATTTTCCCAATATGTTCCATATTCTCTTAAAAATCCGCATTAACTTTATTATATTACAAATATCTATGCGAACCAAATCTCACATCATTTTCTTTTAACTCCCAAAGTGTTCTATTTCTTATCAGCACCCACTCTCATCTAAACCAAACAGCAAGATGCAGAATACAATTTCCTTTGTGTTTTGTAACACATTATATTTTAACTTATGGTTTGTTTCTCCTGAGACACAAATTCAGATATATCTTTCTGTCATTTGTCATAGTGATGTCCCAATCTTTTCCTTTCTTCTCAATCTTCAAGCCTATTTTATTGATCATTTGTTTTATCTATTTTCATATTTAACTTTCATCTTTTATTAATCTTGAAGCCAGCTAATGCACAAATTCTTTTAATTTGCCCCTTCATATTTCAATTCCCTTTAAAGGATCTTCCCCATTCAACACCAAGTCATCTGCAAAAGCTCTTATAAGTTTTTTTTTTGTCTTTACTTTCAGAATGTTTTCAACTTGTACTTCTATTCAGTATTTCAAAAACCAGAATAAAGAAAAGAGGTGACAGTGAGCAGCCCTGTCATGTTCCTTTTTGTATTTCATGGGGTTTGGTTGTATTTCCATTAACAATTATTTGTACTTTTAATGTAGGATATTTCTTCAAAACAACATGCCGTAGTATGTTGACAACTTGCTGCGCTACTTTGCTCATTAAAAAGAGTTGGTTTTATAATTATTGTCATTCATGTGAATTAGCCCACTCTCATCTTGGAGGCTGAATACTTCAGTCTGTTTTAGGAGTAAACTAGACCACAGACTGGACAAATTGACCACAAAACAGTTTTTAGAGTGTGAGAAGTTGCCTCATGTCTAATGATAGGGCTGACCTACATTTAGCTTATGCATATGCCTCTGGAAGCAGAAAAATACTACTTAAAATGTAATAAACAATGGGTTCCTGGAATAATTACACTTCTGACATGCAAATTGACAGGAAGATAGTAATGAGAGATCTCATTTGGTTTTAAGCATCAGTAAATTATACATTATCTGGTAACTTTTTCAAACAGCCATTAATATCTGTAGCTGTGATTCTTGCTCCCAGACTGTTTTTTTTTTTTTTAAATCACTTGAGTCACCTGGAGACAGATTCCACTTGCTCTTCTCAGAATATCAAAGAAAAACTGTTGGCAGAACAGAAAAAAGAACTGGAAGCATACTCAGCGTTTTTAAAAACTTACCCTTCGCTAATGACTTTACAGGGTGAGTGGAAGAGTCATGTTTGCATTCCTGTTCAGACATGACCATGGATTTATTAATTCTTACCCTAGCACCTCAGATAGGGAGTTCCTCAGAGATCTTGGTTACAAATAAAATCAATAAGGATAATTTTTTTAAACTACCCTCCTTATCGCTCCCCCTAACCTTCCGAAGAGATGATGAAAATACAGCATTTGAAGTGTGGATTCTTAATATTTTGCTCAGAAGCCCCGCTGACCTTAACTACTTGGCGCCTTTTTTTTTTTTTAACAACCTTTTTCTCCCCCTTTTAGACTTTAACAATGAATTCTATTATCCAATATACATGTATCTTTATAAGGGTTTGGTGGGTTCTTTAGTAGCTGCATAGTTAATTTTAAGGATAGGGGAAAGTCCACTTCCCAAACTTTCCACTGGTGTATAAACCATACGTGCCTCTCTTTCCAGGCTTAAACAAACAAAAAGACTTCAGGAAGTCACCCATGTGAGTAGCAAGAAAGAATACTCACATTCTCCCTCACTGATTAAGAGAGACACCAAATATGTGTAAGAAAGGGTACCTAATTTTGACACTTGCCTTTTAAGATATACTAGAACGACAACCCTATGCATTTATAGGTCATTATCAGCACCTTGAATTGAACCCAGAAGCAAACTGGCACATGTAACTGTCCGCATTGCTGTATTTTGTACCAGTTAAGCTCCTGATATTTAGAGTAGCCTCTTATAGAGAGCACATTAATCAATTCAGGTGACCAGGGCGTGAGTACAATCTGCCAATCAAGGACCTGGCCAATTAGTGCACAGCTCTAAATTGTGCAAAGGCCCTCCTATTCACAACTGCCACTGCTCATGAAGTTGAGCCCAGAATGCATCTACTGTTGAGGGATTTTAGTGTAGGGTGTTGGAAAAGGACTTGATTTTTTCCGTTTATACATTTTTGCTAACTTTTGCCATGCTTTACATAGATGTACTCTTTTGGCAGACCCACTAGCACAGATAGGCTGTAAAGTACCCAGGTTTCTGAATTCACTACTTAAAAGTTGGGATTCTCGCTTGGCCTCATAATCTATTGTAGCTCAAAGTTCTAAGTGCTGGCAAGCTCCAGATCAAAATAGTTATCCTTTGATCCCTCTTGGTTGATTTGGTAATGAAGAAGAGTTGTTCCAAAGTATCATTTTCCGAATCTGGTACCCCATTTGAAGGGGAGTCAGGATGAAATCATTAGAAATAGTTCTTTATAAGATCTTTACCAGCCGTCCATGAGAAAATTTTGGTGGTCTGCAGAAAAATTATTTGCATTTTTTATATTACACTAAATACTATTTATCTTTTTAAAAAAATGATATTGGTTGTCCATGGGATTTAAAATTATGAATTTAGTGGTCCCTGAGGTCCGACCCCTGCTTTATACAGCATTTTGGGTCTGACCAAGAAATTGGAAAAACAATAAATAATATTTAGGCAGCCAGAGAAGTACCCTACCATTGCAATGTGATGGGTATTTGGGAAAATTGTATTTGGCTCAATTTTCTTGTATTTTCCAGCATGTTTTATATTGTCCATCTCTCTCGTCAGAATATGGATTTTTTTCTGGAAAAAGATGCTTGAATTTCCTTTTAGAAAACAGGCCCAAATACTAATTTCCATTAACCTTTCTCCCAGAAACACCTCGGTTGAAGTTAATGATTTGGCCTTTCCTTCAAAAAGCACTCAGGAGCCAGCTTGGTGTGGTTAAAGTACCAAGCTAGAAGCTGGGAGTCCAGTTCTAGTCTTGTTATAGGCACAAGGCCAAATCTCTCAGTCCTAGGAAGGAGGCAGTGGCAAAATCACTTCAGAAAATCATGAAACTAGTTCAGGCAGTCACCAGGAATCAAAGAAACAGAAAACACTTAATATTCCTTTGGTTTAAACTAGAGTATACATTCTAGCCTTTCTTTTCTTTTTTTTCTTTTTTTTTTTTGGTTCCTCCAAATTCCACTAGTCTACACTCTAACTCAAAGGAACAGAAAGGACGTTGTCTCACCTGAACGTCCATTTTCAATGTGCTGCTCCTCCAATCCATGGACGGGGCTGGCATCAGAGCGACGGCCGCCATTACAGAGGCGGCCGTCACTCTGATGCCAGCCCCGTCCATGGATTGGAGGAGCAGCACAATGGAAAAAGTTACTGAGCAGCCTATCTTTCCCGCTGCTGTTGAACAAGTCTCTTTGGATAATGCTAGAATTGTCATCCATGCTGGAAGACAGTATAATTTCCAGGTCTGTATGATTTTTACTTTAATATATTGCTTGGATTAAGTGGTAGGGACAACTACACTCTTACTCTACCCTATTATTCCACAGTGAGTGAGGTACTGAGCAGCTGCCTACTCATTTCAAGCTACAATTGGTAAAGGTTCCTTTCTGATCTAGATCACTGGAAGTGGTGGTGGCCACCAAACACAAACCTCTGCTCAGTACAGCACCAGATCCAGTCCAATTTTACTCAATGCCAGATGCAGAATGAAATTAAGGAAAATAGACTTCTGCTCTCCTGTACTTCAGCACATTACTTTAGCACTATGTTGTTGCAAATGTTTTTAGCATTAAATATAACTATGGTAGACTATTAAAAGTTTCACAGACTTTGATACAAGATTTTTCAAGCTATTTTTAAAGCACTCATAAAGATTACAATAGTAGTCTCTAAGATGGGGAGTATCCTTGCAAAATTTCAGATGGATAGAGGGTTGTTGTTGTTGTTTGCAATGAAGAAACTAGTTGTTGATGCTTAAAGTGGAAGTATAAGGAATTAATTTATTGGTACTCCTATTCATAGCGATTGAATGAATTCGTAAATCTGACTCACTACCAGCACTCATAAAACATAGCTAAAAGAGCTCAGATTAGGCAACCTTGAAATAGAGCACACATTTAAATGAACACTTTTCAGATCGTGCCACAAAGACTGGCTGTCAATCCCAAGATGCAATGACTGGGAGAACCAATGTTTTAATCATAGGGATTGATTTGAGAGTATACCTCTCTGTTGAATGTAATTTAAGAAAGTCAGCCCTGGAACAGCTATGTCAAGATCCAGAATCAAAATGAAGCAAGCTCCATCCTGTGTTAACAAAAATCTGTTTCAAATTTCCTTGCTGCATCTTGCAAATATTTTAGTCAGATAAATATCTGTGTATTAAATTACTTTGTACAAGAATTGTAAACGGCTCAATGATTGAAGCACTAAGTAAACGTGTGTCAATATTCCTATTCCAAATCTTGGCCAATGGTTTATGGCTTAGCAAGGTCAGAGGATAAAAAATATTAAAATACAACAAAATCAATGCAATAGCTCTTTATAACTACCAGGATTATCTTCAGTGTTTAAAAGACAAAACCGAATAGTATCTTTTTACCTGCCTGATGTAAGCATGAAAGAACAAGTAACACAGTAGCTATTAGCCAACTCTGGAAATCTCATGAATGCTATTAACAGCTACTGCTCAGTTCTGATTCCTTGTATTTTCCCCCATTGATTTTTCCAGTTGAGGCTTCTACATTGAAGGCTCCAATTTTTAATATGGCTACACACTGTTCAAGAGTAATTTGGAAGTGCTTTGGATTGTGCACAAAGCAGGGTCCCTCTCTTAACACACGAGCCCATTTCATTTCAGACTTCTAATTTAGCCTGATTGAAGCCATAACCATTTAGATTATGAAACTCTTAAAGCAGCTACTATTAAGGTAGATATTTTTTATGAATAGCTAAAGATGTGAAACAGTATTTACATGAAATCCAAATATATTTCTTCCAATAATTTTCAAAGACCAGTCTTATTTCCTACCATCTTTTGGGGTATTTCCCATCCAGTTTTCCTAATACTAGGCATGCAGGTACCTTCCCCACCAAACAATGTTGCTTCTTGTCCACAAGCAGACATGAAGTGGGGAATCTGGGAGGAATACTTCATTTATGACTAACCATATCAGTGATTAAAGATGTCTAGCTAATTTAAAAATAGTTACAGCTGTGGATATGATATAACTTCCTAATTGTAAATAGGAATAGTGCAAATTCTTAACCATGCAGGAATGCTCTGACAAAGGGAGTTGAAAAGGACAACATTGAATTTTAATTTTCAGGCTTTTGCATTAACACTACAATAATTCCTTAACTAACAAGAAATTAGAAATATGTTAACCCTCAGCAAGAAACCATAGCAGTGATGGAAAATCATATTGCTGTAGGTCTTATACTTTTAGCTCTCAAAAAGGTTTGTGCTATTACATAGTAACTTTTAAGACATTTGTGGCACATTAAAAATGGTTAAGATTGGAAGATTAAACAATTTACTCCTGAGATAAAGTCTAAACTTTATGCGATCTGAGCTATATTGCGAAAAATAAAATGGTGATTTAAAGCACCTCCCCTATTTATTCATGTCAATTTTTAGGATAAGGTGCTAACTGCATGTTGGAAAACAAAGTATTCTATTCAAAATCAAAGCAATTTGATGAGCAGCAAGTAATGCTGCAACCCTCCCCAAGTAAAATAAAGTCAAGGATCCAGTATATATTCTTAAATATGGTTTAATACTCTTCTCCATTTCTGTACATCACAACACCAAGATATCACTGCTTGGGAGCTCTCTGAAGAGGCTACGTAGTATGCAAAAGGCTAGGATTCTCATCCTTTTAATGTGTTTGTGTTAAGTGTAATACATATCAGTATATATTGATATATACATCAATATATAATGCAATATATACCACCAGAGATCACACATTGATTAAAGAGATACAAAATTTTGGCATCATTTCCAAACTTAAATAGTAAAAATAAAACTACCAAAAAAAAAAAAAAGGAGCTGCATACCCTAAATGTGAAACAAGCAGTATATTCAAAACTGTAAATTTACACCCAATTTTTCTGCTCTTGTCATGTCATAGCAGACCCATTTACAATGGCAAAATCAAAGTATGCTGTTTTGAAGAGCTTAAGGATGCTTGTGATCACAATTTCGGCAAATCAGTCTGAATATTCATAATCATAAAGAGCTTCCCTAAGAGATTCCACCCAATGTGAAAACTTCCTGTGGGCAAACACATGCATTACTTGCTTGCCAAGTTATAAAAAGATACAAATTCTATTGCTCACATTGACAGAAAGTCATTTTGGACCTTTTTAAGTATATACTGTGATGAGAAGGCTTTGTTAAGACAACTCTCCCTTCAATTCAAGTGAGGCAGGATTTGGAACGATATACAATGTTCGCAGGTTGGGAGTCTGACCAACACAAGAAAAATAAGGAAAATGAACAGAGCCAGGCATTAAAAAAAAAAAATCAGTACCTTTCAAAAACCAGCCAGTCCTAAAGGAATGCAGGAAAGTGAGCTAACTGTCTTGCATGAACTATGCCATAGTGTTGAATGTGAATCTTTGGTGCCTAACTTCTTAAAAAACAAAAAAGTTTATTTCTACAGAAGCTCCATAGCCACCAGTTCCAAGGCTTATGTCGGTCACATTTTGCTAGATAATTGCATTTTTAAGCAGTTTGTGAATGTTGGCTGTTGATTCACCAAGGCAGCTTATGCAGTCCCAAAGCAAAACATAAAAAAAAAAAAAACCTAGTAAAGTACAGAACCAAGCGTAAGCAGTATTAGCTTGCTTGTGGAAACTGTTTATTGACTGACAAAAGGGAAAAGTGAAGGCCACACAACTCATAATCCCGGTTAAGCCTGCTGAGACCCTGGCACTTCAATTTTCTTTAATGAAACACACTTCCTGATTTATACAAACAGTGTTTTTGCAGTCTAAGAATGAAATAGGTGGACCTCCGAATTTTAAAGTCACACCTTTCAAAGCTGGCACAGCAGAGTGTTTAATTCCTTTTACTTCTACCACTGTAGACTGGGAACAATAGGAACAAGGTCTCCCTAAGATGGTTCTTCTAAGCCAAGAACGCCATGTAAATGGGTCGTATCACTGCAAAAAGCAGCAATAAATTTCCTCCTATCAAAGTAAGAAACAAACCAGTATAATTACTTTGTTTCAAATGAAGGTTGAGAGCAGTTAATGTAGCTGAAGGTTAAAAAAATCATTTTCATAAAATACAAGAGCAACCAATTTCACCATTAAGTAAAAGTAAAAACTGGGATTTTTTTTTAATTAGTCCAAATGGCATTATAGAAATCTAGTAGAGTGCTGCTGTACTGACACTATGACAAATCAGTAGGGTTTGCTTTCTTTCTCTTTCTTTTTTTGAAACCCGATGTTCTGGATAAAGTTCTGGAAATACTCCAATTCTAAGGCAGGGATCTGTTTTGTTTTCCATCATGAGTTTTCTCTCCTTGGGTTGGATGCTGGAGGGGTGAGGCACATTTGCCAGACCCAGGCCGACTACCTAGTAGTCATCAAGGTCAAAAAATTCATCATCTCCTCCTTGGTATTCCATTCCCTGGAAGTCCACTCGGTACCGCAAGATACCTTTGGAAATAAATGTTAAAGGGAAGATATTACAAATACTTCCTATTTAAGAAGAACATTCAGCACAAAACCTGCTTTCTGATACCAAAGTACTGAACTAGACTATATTTCCTTCCCTCTAGTGTTGAACATTTTTATTCATATTAGAACACACTGTTTTAAAACTTACGGTATATAGAAAATCTCAATTTAAATTGTTGGCGTCAAACAAGTTTGCCACTAAGAATTCATGTTAGAGCAGTGCCGCTAATTTGACCTCTAAAAATATGCTGATTTGCTGCACATAACATTTCATTTCAGCTTTAACCAAATTTCTCATCCACTTCTATGTCAATTATATTTTCAAAAATTCAACAACAGTATATGTGCAAAGTTTACTACATCTGGAAAAACTGAAATAAGCAATTCACTATGATGGGATGGAACTGACAGAATGTCTAATTTAACACAGGAAAGCAAGAAATCACAGGGCAAATTACTTTTGGATTAAAGTGTAAATCTAAAGTGACTGATATCTGGGTTGCAGTCTGAATAGCATATATTTGTCCAAAAAAGCGGAATAGATAACAATTGTCATAAAAGTAGCAAATGATTGGAACCATTCTTAAATTCTTACTGCGATCTTGCTGTAAACAAATAGTGTACCAACTAGTGTGCTGTGAAATTATCTCCTATGTTAAATACTATTCCTGGAGATAGCCACACATTTTCAGATCTCTCTTTATAGAAGATAAGGAAACGTGCATTTTTCTTCAATCCACCATTTCTAGCCATCATCCCAAATTCAGAGAATATCTGGCATCTACAGTGCATGATGGAAGAAGGAAGGATAGCATTGTCATAATCAGTAAGAGTAGGCAATCTTCATCCTGGTTAAAGCTGCAGTGTTATGCTAAATCAAAAAGTCTAATTCATATATAAAGGTAAGCTTACAGACCACAATGTTGCTTTCATATCAGAATATACATGCATTCAGCACACTGATGTCTCACATAATGCCAACCATCTTTCTCACCATTTTTAAGTACAGGTAGTCCTCAACTTACAACTGTTCTTTTAGTGACTGTTCAAAGTTACAACAGCACTGAAAAAAGTGACTTGTGACCCTTTTTCATACTTATGACCATGGGGTTGCAGTAACCCCATGGTTACGTGATCAAAATTCAGATGCTATGTCCCAGGGTCATGTTACCACCTTTGGCGACCTTCTGTCAAGCAAAGTCAATGGGGAAACAAGACTCACTTAACAACTATTACCAACCTAAATGCAGTGATTAACAACCGTCACAAGAAAGGTCATAAAGGGGGCAAAACTCACTTAACTGTCTCACTTGGCAACAGAAATTTTGGGTTCAATTGTGATAATAAGTCAAGGATTAACTATACTGTTAATGTATTTCGCTCAATCTCTTTACCAGATTGATCAGTGAAACTTAGTATCAACCGAAGATGCTTTCTATAATGAGAAAGGCAGCATATACATCTTATCTATTCCAGCACTCAGCGATAATTATTCTTACCGCAGTGCAAATCTCATTTAAGTTGAATAAATGTACTTCCAAGCAAAGATTATCAAGGAATCCTTCCAGCTATCAGATGTACAGGAAGCCTAAATTATCTGACAAAATTATTGGGATAATTATGGAACTATTATAAACATATATTCTCCATGTGGTAATTTGCTTTAAATTCTTATTGCATTGTTTACACTAGGCATATTTATATTATCATCTTTAATCACTACATAAATCAAGGACTCAATCTTGAAAAAGCTGTGGGTCATATACACCAGTTTTTCTTCCCCTTGTGGACAAGCATATTTGTGAGCAGTAATCCTCCAAGAGATTAAAGCATGTCAATGCAACTTGCAAACTATCAAAAGTCTACATAAAGCATCCCTTGAAAATAAATTCAAGTCAAATAAGGAAATATTGATAGAACTGTAAATTCTATCAATGTAAAACACAATTTATGTCAAAAATAGGAGAAGACTAGTGGTCTGGGAGAGTACTGCAAATAGTATTTGGCACAAATGCCAAAATAAACAACCATTTATTGAAATAATATTTCACAGGATTTTGGCATTCTCTATTGAAATTGTGCAAGATTTTGACAATCATGCCAATTGGGACACAACAATGTAGGTCACATAGTAATCATGCACTCTATTGTTTTCATTTTCCATTTACCTCCAATCCCTCCAAATCCTTTCACAAACTGGGATCCTTCCTGCGACTTGTCTGTCACAATTTCCAACGTGGCCCCAAATTTCTTGTAGTTGTTTGCAAACCATTCAAGCAGAGGCATACTTTCTATGAGTTCATGCTCCTGTCCTGTCTAAAAGAGATGACAAGTGTACCTATTAGCAATGTTTTTTCAAATCAGTAGGCAATGTACAATCAGTATTTATGTCATTAGATGCAGAACATTGTGTTGCCAAAATAAAGAAGCATGCAATAAAAAATAACCAGAATGCCTTTCATTCACTTTCCGTAGTGTATAAACCTAACATCATCACACCAAAATGAATTGTCAGAAAGTGTATGTCACTTATCTCATGACAGTGTTGGTGAGCCTTTTTGGCACCGAGTGCCGAAACGGGAGCACGCACATGCACACGGGGGAGCACCAGAAATCAGAAGAGCAGCTCCCCGGCACACATGTGCATGCCAAGAAGCTGGTCACCTGGTCTTCCTGTTTCTGGCATGCATGCACACGTGAAGACCAGCTGGTCAGTGCACATGTGCGCACCGGAAGCTCAGCTTCCTGGCATGCGCATTGGGGAGCTGCTCTTCTGGTTTCCAACGCGTGCAAAGACCAGCTGACCAGCGTGCATGAAACCCAGAAGAGCAACTGATGATGGCTGGCGTGCCCTGAGAGATGGCTCTGCGTGCCATTCTGGCATAGGTTCGCCATCACGGTTATATGAAAATCTCCATATTAGGGCCTCATTCTAGATATTACTTATCCCTTTAAAATCCTGGTTTGAAACAAAAGGATTTAAAAACTATCACCTCTACAGAATTATCTGCTTGCTAATTTCACTGTGCCCTATTATTGTCAAAGAGAAGGACCAAAAGAACAAAAAAGGCTATTTTGCTGATTATTGGGAACCCAAAGCAATTCCCTTTCTCTCAAAGTCTCCATTATCTTGTTAAATGTTTTAAATAATTCTAGATGTATGACTGTTTTTTGCCAACCCCTTGTTTGTAGACAACACAACAGACTTCATAGGCTCTATTATAAGAACTTTCTCATTTTTCTCCTGGGATTCTGCAAAACCCTTAAATCCAGCAGCATCTACTAAAAGTGATGTCAAAAAATAGGGTTTCATAAAAGATAATAGCAGAGACTCAATAATTCTTAAAGGCACAGAACAGAAATAAAACTGTTACAGCCATCGATTTGGTTTTCTTTCTGATGGCAACCATTTTCTAAAACAATTTATTCCAAGGGCATTGCTTCATGTCCTTGCTCTTGCCTACTAAGGCAAGGAGGAGGAGCATAGACCACTGCTTCATATCACTGGAGGGACCACATGACAGCATGACTATTAGAAACAGTGTGTTTCCAGTCCTTTCCTGAAAACTGGATTGAAAAAAGGCAGGTAATTATTTGTGATTTATCTGAGATGTCTCCACTGAAATGATGACCATCAAAATGCCTCAGGTGGGGGGAAAAAATAAATCCTGGCTTTTGATAAATACCTCTTTATCTGTGAAGTGGGATTTATCTTTTTCTTGTTCTGGTGTCAAATAAAGAATCTTCTCTTCTGCAGGAGGGGGAAAAAGCATAATATGCATTAAAAGCACAATTTCCTAAAGTGAAACAGATTATCCAATTAGCATTACACGAAATATTACCAATACAGATTAAAGAATCTATTCATTTTGGGGAGCAGTTGTGGTCCTTTACCACATCTCACACTGTTCTGTGACATAAAAAAGATACTAAAATATTGTTTGTTAAGAAAGAAGATGCAGGAGAAAATTACTAACTCTATGGATACCAGCCATCCTCTTGAAGAAAGAAAGCATTCAGCTTTGCTTTCACCAGTTTAAGAGAAACCAACATATTTGTAAACAATGCCCAATACAGAAGACACTGATGTCCTTTTATTTTTCTAGAAGGAAAAGCAGAACGTCACTACTGACTAAATTGGATCGCAAATTCCAAGAGTTTTTTCCCTAGCATATTCAAGTAGAAACTGCAACCCAATAGATGAGTATGAAATATTCTAAAATTGTTATGAAAATGCAGAGGGATGTCACATACGATGACTAGTACATGGCTTAAGCATGAGGAAAAGCACTGAAATAAAAAAGCAGACACACTGAAACTACTGGATGACCATGAAGGAGTCCCACAATAGAAAACATAAAAGAACACAGTAATTTCTTCCAGAACTTTCATCTTGCTACCACGTATAATGTTTGTTACTGGAAAATAGTCTTTTTCTTTCTAAATCTAATATGGATGAGGGCAAATATTGTCCTGTTTTTCTGTCCTATGCACTTAGATACATTTGCACGATGGTAACGCAATAGCTGAAAAGAATGAAGCCACAACTATTAGGATAACTGTAGTTATCTCAACCAGACAGGTTCTGATCATAATCACTGTAAAATCAGAGCCACCTGCATGGATCATATCCAATGAGTACGCATACAAGTAGTCCTTGACTTACAACCACCTATTTAGTGACCGTTGAAGGTTACAACAACACTGAAAAAAGTGACTTATGATTGTTCTTCACAGTTGTGACTGTTTTAGATCCCCATGATCACATGATCAAAATTTGAATGCTTGGCAACTGTGATCCCTTTTGTGACCTTCTGACAAGCAAAGTCAATGGGGAAGCCAGATTCACTTAACAAAAGTTATAACAACTGCACTGCAGTGATTCTTTTTACTGTTGCAAGAAGTCATAAAATGGGGCAAAACTCACTTAGCAACTGTTTTGCTTATTAAGAGAAATTTGGGGCTGAATTATGGTTGTAAATCGAGGACTACCCATACAAGTAAATTCAGATACAAGCATTTCTTAAGAATGTTTAAGCACGTTTGTTACCACTTTACCTACAGGATTTTAGGTATATGAATCTATTATCTTTAATATTATTTTATGTACATTTACGAGCTTTTTGAGACACTGGTATTTAGGTATGTAATTCTAAAACTAATGTCACAAGAATTATTTCTGTCAGAATCTATGGATTTCCATTAATGAAAGCAGCAAGAATGCAAACATTTACAGTGACCTATACAAATAATTCCTGAAATCCTAAGAGCAAAGCGATAGGTATCACATACCTTCCGTGCCTTGGCAATGAAGTACATATCTCATTATATCCAGGTTCTCATAAACTATCAGGATTTCTACTGCTCCCATTTCTAAGGCTTTTAGAGTATCTTCAACCCCAAAACAATATTTTCCTGTGTCCTGACTGATTTCATCAAAGTATCGGCCTACATTTATTACAAACCAGAGAGAGAGGTTATAAAATATGATTATTTTAACTCCATGCACAAAAACAAATTAATTAATAAAATTAAGAAGAGTTCATTAATGTGACAGATACTGACAAATATGTTTAGGAGATAATGGCAAATATGTTTAGGAAGACAACAATTCATCAGATCAAAAAAATGAGGCTAATGACCACCGGACCAAATACTTTTTACAATTTCTTCTTTTGGGTAGGTGGGGATGATTATGGGCAGCTACAGGGTATTCTTTTATATTTCGGTCCAGATTCAGACAGCACTGGTCACTGTTATAGATTATTTGGATTGAAGCAATTCACTCTTCCGGTGATCTTTGATAGCAATAACCATAGAAACCTTCTGGACCATCTAAAAGGATTGGGAACTAGAGACTGTGTCCTACACGGTTGTAGGGAAGAGAAGTAAGATGTTAGGTCCGTAAGAACTGCTGTGCTTGCCCCTTGCTTTTTAATGTGTACATGAGGTCACTGGGTAAGGTCATCTATCTATTTGGAGCAGGGGTGAGCATGCATACACACACACACAAGTTGAAAAAAATAAAAATAAACACCTTCAAAATAAAAGCAATGCAGTTGTATTTTGTACATAGCATACATTTATTTATATTTGATTTCTAATTCTGGACTGAGCTCACATGGGCCAGATAGGGATAGCTAAAGGGCTGGACATTTTTCCGCACTTACTGCATCTGCTGATTCTCGCCCAGCCGCCCTATTTAGGGCAACTCGCTCCCTCCTTAAGGTAGGGGGAACGGAGGAGCCCTTGCAAGGTAGAGCTGAGGAATTTGTGCAGTTTCTGTTGGATAAAGTCGCTCAGATTCGGATGGACCTGGACTCTGATTGGGCAATACCAACTTAGATAATGGGGGCGGGTCTTAATCCTATTGTGTGGGAGGAGTTTGAGCCAGTGACTCCTGAGGAAGTGGACAAGGCTGTAGGGGTGATGAGTTCCTCTACTTGTTTGTTGGACCCGTGCCCCTCCCGGCTGGTTTCGGCCAGCAGGGAGATGACACGTGGCTGGCTCCAGGCTTTTGTTAACGCATCCTTGAGGGAAGGGTCCTTCCCGCAACCATTAAAGGAAGCGGTTGTAAGGCCCCTCCTCAAGAAGCCTTCCCTGGACCCAGCAGAATTAAAGAACTTTCATCCAGTCTCCAACCTACCCTTTGTGGGAAAGGTTGTAGAGAAAGTAGTGGCACTTCAGCTCCTGCGGTCATTGGATGAATCGGATTATCTGGACCCTTTTCAGTCTGGCTTCAGGCCTGGCTACAGCACAGAAACTGCCTTGGTCACGCTGATGATTTCTGGTGAGCCTGAGATGGGGGTCATTCCTCTATCTTGGTGCTACTTGACCTTTCAGCGGTTTTCGATACCATTGACCATGATATCCTTCTGGGGCGACTAAGGAAATTGGGAGTGGGAGTCATTGTGTTGCGGTGGTTCTCCTCCTATCTCTCTGGTCAATCACAGTCGGTGTTGGTAGGAGGACAGAGGTCGACCCAAAGGCCCCTCGTCTGTGGGGTGCCTCAGGGCTCGGTCCTCTCTCCCCTATTTAACATCTACATGAAACTGCTGGGTGAAATCATCAGACGACACAGGGTGGGATATCAGCAATATGCTGATGATACCCAGCTGTATATCTCCACCCCTCGTCACTTCAGTGAGGTGGTGGATGTGATGTGCCGGTGCCTGGAGGCTGTGAGGATCTGGATGGGAGTCAACAGGCTCAGACTTAACCCAAACAAGACCTAATGGCTCTAAGTATTGCCCCCTAAAGACTATGTTGATTGTCCATCCTTGGTTGGGGGGGGGAGAAAGTGCCCCCCTCAGAACAGGCTCGCAATCTGGGTGTCCTCCTAGACTCACAGCTGAGATTGGAACAACATCTGACAGCTGTAGCTAGGGGAACCTTTGCACAGGTTCGTCTGGTGCACCAATTGCAACCCTACTTGGATCAGGAGGCTCTCCTCACAGTCACTCATGTCCTTGTCACCCACGGTTGGATTATTGCAACGCGCTCTACATGGGGCTACCCTTGAAGAGTGTTCGGAGACTACAGTTGGTCCAGAATGCAGCCGTGCGAGCTATTGTGGGTGCACCTAGATACACCCACATTACATCAATTCTCCACGAGCTGCACTGGCTCCCTATCGGTCTCTGGGCGCAATTCAAGGTGTTGGTTATTACCTTTAAAGCCCTACATGGCTCAGGGCCAGCCTATCTTCGAGACCGCCTTCTACCGCATAGCTCCCAATGACCGGTAAGATCTCACAGAGTCTGTCTCCTCCGGGTCCCGTCAGCTAAACAATGTCGGCTGGCGGGCCCACGGGGAGGGCCTTCTCTGTGGCTGCCCTGGCTCTCTGGAACTAATTACTCCCTGAGGTCCGGACTGCCCCCACTCTACTGGCCTTCCAGAAAGCGTTGAAGACCTGGCTCTTCCGGCAGGCCTGGGGCCGTTGATCTCGCTACGGTGATCTTGCGAGACCCGGCCACAAATTGGAGCGTATGAGTTTTAATGTTTTCTTTTTAAACTTTTGTGTGGGATATTGTTCGCATTGTTTTATTCTTTGTTGTTAGTCAGGAGTCTAACAGAGTCCCTCGGGAGTTGGGCGGCATAAAAATGCGACAAATAAATAAATATGGCCCAGGGGCCGTAAAATACCCAGGTCTGGTTTGGAGTAGCTGCCGATACCCAACAGTAGTTTACCACTAGGTTCAAACAAGATGTGGTAAGAGCTACTGATTGATGGATAGATTGAAATAGTGGCCAGGAGAGGCCCCAACTCTCTGATTGCTATGCCAGTTATGACCTTTTCTGCAGAAAGAAGAACTACTAATACTAATTTATCACTACTTGTCTTTACCACTACCTTATGCTCTATATAGAACTGCCGATAAAGCCCACTCAAAAACAAAATTACTCCAAACTGCAATGACCTGGTTTGTATTGGCATTCATCCCCAATAGAATATTACATCTTTGTTCCAGGCACTATTTTAACTTCCTATCTGCTTCTGAGTACAATTCAAAACTGTCATCCATAACGTTCTATGACTTGGCAATAAGGCTATTCAATGGGATTTCATCCACCTCAATTTGAGAAAAAAGTGCCACTTTTCAGTATTAGCATATATTCTTGAATAGCCTTCCCTCAAAAATCAGCTGTTCTGCTGTTTTTAACTTTTGAAAATTGAGTTATTCCACAGGGATTATGGTAAGTAGGAAGCCCCTTTGCTTTGATGCTTTGAATTTTATTTTAATTGTACTACAGTTGTTTTATTACATTTGTGTGTACTGTTTGAACAAAAGGTTCTGATACATGATTTGAAAAACCCAGATGGGGAAACAAACTTTTACTTTGTGACCAACCTGGAGGTTTCTCTTTGCATAGAGTTCTGACTCAGTAGCAAGTTACAGAGTCACCACTCATACAGTCACCAACACGGAAGCAATAGCATTTTCTTCTGGTAAGCTCAAGGAGTATGAACCAACACAAAAAACCAATATGCATATGCAACAGACCTTAAACTTTGATCAAATATGACATTGTGTTAAAAATATTTTTAATTCAGAATTTTTATATCTGTAACTAACACCAAAAAATGTTGGGTGGAAAGCTGTTACCTTAAGGACCTTAAGGACAAGATAATTCCTATAGAAACTAACTGATAATAATAGAGATATTGGATCTTTATTTTCTTTTTCTTGCATAACTTAAGTGACAATTTTTGTATATTTGACAATACATTTATGTTGCATGCAACAATGAATAAATGGATGTGTATTTCTTCATACCTATTAGCTTTTTTTCTTGAATGAATTTCACATTAGACAGGACCTCAGTGGACAATTCAATTGCTTGATTGAATCCATTTTCACCACCATATGAGATGTCAACTAACTTTAATACTTTGGATTGCAACCTCTGCAAAAACAGAGGTCTAATATTAGAAAAGTCAGATAAATGAACAATTAAAAATCTAAAAGTATTACCCAACAAGGTGAAATAAATAACCAGCATTAACTTTAAAAAAGTAATTCCAACCTCAAACCATTTCATAATTGTATCATGCAATGCTTAAATGTAAAGCTTTATTGTGCAAAATATGTGCAACATTTCATGAACAACTAAATTCTACTTGACATTGCATTTATCATCTTTTAGTGATTTTATTATAAGTTCCTTTTGTCATGAGCCACTCAAAGTTACTATTATTAAAAATGATAAACCCGTGAGGCACTATAACCTTGATGTGATTGTGGCGCTTATGTGCTCTGAAGATGATGAGAGCTATACCAGATATTAACAACAACATATTGACAGTTTACATCCTGCAAATGATAACTTTAACATCATCAAACATTTGCCTATCCCTGGTTCTTGGGAAGGACTTGATAAGTAGATGAAAATGCCAAATGCAGTCTAAACGTCTAGCTGACTATGCAGAAAAAATAACAATTCCAATGGGCAAGATTTAAAAATCTTTTCCTTTAGTATTCTCAATGTTATTGGTTTTCTATTTTACAAATATAGCTCCAAGATCCACATATTTCAGTTGCTATTAACAGCTTACTTTTGAAAATAACAACTGAAATAGTAATCCATACAACTATCAATAAGATAATACATTTGTAACTGCTAGTAAAATTAGCAACCATCATTAAATTACTTCTACTTACCTGATCAAACATATCTGATTGACTTAATTCAGTTTTGAAATCAGCTGACCCTGCTAACACAAGACCAGCCACGTTCACCTTGTCACCAGAAATAAACAGCTGCACAGCAGTTTCTGCTACTTTCCTTACATAGTTGTGACGTTTTTCCATTCTCAAACGAGCAAAACGCAAGGCAGATTGGCCTCCTCTCCCTTTGAAAGGCAAGAGATATAAATATATAACATTAGCTCTTGTATCTTTCAACATTCAAATCGAACAGCCTTGATTGGTCTAGTTAGGGTTTATGACTAGCATGACAAACTTGGGTCTATCTCAAATGTCACCTGCCCATGCATGGCATGTAGAAAGTCAGGCAATATGTTAGCAAAAGTTCAGTGATGGAAAACCACCCCAAAACAAATTTTCTCTATCACTGTGTCCTATCAATGTCACTCAGCAGAACTTTCTTATGTGATTCAGGAACTTTTAGGATCTGGCCTAGCTAGAAATCATTCAGAACCCTGTAGCTCTTTTCTGTAGCTCTTCGCTAGACTTTGTACTAAATCAAACTGGCAATAGTTTAAGAATCTATATGTTCAACAGTTCAATCTACAGAAATTAAAAAGATGTCGGGTCAAGATTTGGGGGTGAGGGAGTGCTTCACTTTTCTGGTGATGCAGATAAGATGCCTGGTAGTATGAAACAACTGTATATAGTAATTACTAGCTTCTTTTTCATCGCAGATTATTTTATTTAATGTTCAGCTGGATTAAGGAGATTTATAAATTCCTCCACATGAATATAAGTTACTCCAGCTTCATAAAAGGAGGTTGCAATGAGGCCTGTCCTGGAAAAATGGATTCAGAAAATTTAAATAATTATAGGCCAGTGAATAAAATTTCTTCCTGGACAAGATGTGTACACGATGACTGATCACATCCAAATATCCTATGAAACTTATTATCTAGATCCACTTCAATGGGATTAAGCTTGTTTTGGTGGCAAAACAGTTATAACTGTCCTGTTGGATTTATATTGCTGGGACAGCTACAACTCTGTTGCTCCCCTGAAACTCTTGATGAATTTTAATACCACGAATCTTGCTAATCAACATCTATGTAAAAATACCAAGACCATTAGGAATGTACTGAATAAGGATCAATGTACTGAAGTACCATCAAAACAAGTCAGAAGTGCTGTTAGTGGCTAATTTATTTGCCAAGTGAGAGGAAATCAACCTATTCTTCATGTGGTTATATCCTCT